>NC_058368.1:220491592-221100342 GCF_018350175.1 Felis catus | reverse complement strand
TAAAAATGATCTCACTCTTCCTGGTAGGGTTATCTTGGTAAGGAAGAAAAGATGTTCAGCCTCTTGGTCTTCAAGGTCTTCAGGTCATTTGTTTCCTGATATTTAGGTTTGTATTTTTAGAAATGACTAGTAAGTCCTGTAGAAACACATTTCTGCCAGGAGGATTAATTGTAGCTATTGTGCCCACTAAGTCATCAAAAGGCCCACCTCCTGCCATGAAAAGACAATGGTGTCAGACACTTGAGTGACACTTCCCCTGTCGAAGCCCCATCAAGTCCCACCTGGACACACAGCTGCTGCAGGGCTTTGGCAGTTTGCCAAAACTCATTTCACGCGTTTGCCTCTTAACTTGCACATGAAGTGTGAGATAAAGTGCTCGATGTTCAGCAAAATGATGTAAAGCCCTAGCGTCTAAAATAAACACAATTTTAGAATTTTCAAGCTGTGTGGGGTGAGACACCAGGTTTTTCCCAAACTTCTGATATCCCAAAGGTACTGAAGGTGAAAATATTTGTTCAAAGCTTGACACAAACTCTCTTGGTGGTAAAACCTGATCAGATGTCAGGCCAGCGGGTAGCAAAAGTGTCTCCTCTGTGAGGTTGTTCATGATCCCATGTAGAAGTAATAATGTGTTTGATGACAGGATGGGGTGCAGTCCCACAGCCTGGTCATCTCTTGTTTATATCTATCATTGTAAATTTTCTTTAATGTTACTTATTTTTGACAGAGAGAGAGAGACAGAGACAGAGCATGAGTGGGGGAGGGGCAGAGAGAGAGGGAGACACAGAATCCAAAGAAGCCTCCAGGCTCTGAGCGGTCAGCACAGAGCCTGATGCAGGGCTTGAACTCACGGACTGCAAAATCACGACCTGAGCCAAAGTCGGACGCTCAACTGACTGAGCCAGCCAGGTGCCTGTATATCTATCATTTTAAAATGGAAAAAAAAAGAATTTCAAAACCCATTTGCCTCCAAAGTTACAAATGAGAGACTGAGGACCTGTATCTTAGAGATGTAATCCTGGCCCCTCTAATGACAAATGGGGAAAACTTTTCTGAAGATGGACCTGCCAAAATGTGGACCAGAGTGAGGATTTTTTTCTGATTCCGCCAGGACCTAAACCCTGCGTCAACACACCCTATGACACACTGATACATTACTTTCGAATTGAGTGGAATTGATTCATGGGCATTCATTTTTATTTGCTCAGTTAGCAAAGCTGCTGAAGAAGAAGTTCATTGACTTTGTGATACTTTTATAGATCACTTTTCTAAGCTTTGAAAGAGGTGCATACCTCGAAGAATGACTACATCGCTGCTTTTAAGACATAGTAGCTTTTTGATCATTGTTTAATGTTGAATCAGTGTTAACAAATGCAAAATATTTTTATCTGCAATTCCAAATAATAAAAGATAATATTACTGTCTCCCTCGGGATGAACTCTAATGTTCTTGGTGACATGCAACCTCATATAACATAAACTCTACTTTGTTTTCAAAATCAGAATTTTTTTTTAATTTTAGTAAATAATTACATATGTTGCCAGTAAAATCGATCCAACAATTTCCTGTAAAATAATTGGTAGAAATAAGTATGTAAAAAAGAGCAAAAGCTTCCTATTGCCAAATGACTGTTCCATCATGATCTCTTCTAAGTTATTTTAAAGTGTATTAGTGCAGTCGTAAACCAATTTTAGTGATTTATAATCGCCAGGAGAGTCCCCAGAAGTGGCCCTGAAATTAATGATTGGTTTGCATTTAAAGCAACCCCCTTTAGCAATGGCTTTTTCTAAGTGGAACTTCCTTAAGAGTAGCACTCTGACTTAATTACTCAGACAGTTCATGTTTATCACCCTTTGGCTGCAGTGGGGAATTTAAAAAAGAATTAACATAAATGTGATTCTTTTTTCTCATGAGGTGCAAGAGCAGTGAAGCAATGTAAGACATGAAGAAAAATCCTAAAAATAGTAACACTTGTCAACAGAAACTAGGACATTGAACTTAATTGCTTAAGTTAATGATGCCTATGATACAGATTACAGCACTCTGCAAACGTGTGTGTGGAATTCACAGATGCTTGACTTCAATTTTATGTTCACAGGCATTGATAATTTTTGACAGTAGCATCTAAATAGGCAAAGAGCAATAAATATGATTTGTTCACAAGGCAATTCCCTGTGTATGTCTTCTCAAATAATAAGATGATTTTACTAGCAATTTATTTAAGAAGGTCAAAGAAAACCCTGACTCTAAGTTCCCTACAATTCTTCAATTAAAAGAAAAGGGCAATAAAACTGGAGCCAGGGGAATTATGTTCATTCGAAACTCTACATCTAGCTTCCTGTGAGACATAAGGCAAATAAGTTATCTGCTGGCTGTGCTTCTTAAGTGCCAAGTGGGGTTAAAAATGCCAGCATCAGGATACAATACAGGGTTTAAGGCAGGATTAAGATAATAACATTGAAGTAATATACACAAATATGTAAATCACCAACCAACTTCTTAAAGCTACTTACATAAAAAGACAAAACTTATACACCTTTGTCAATAACAATGTATCGGTAGACTCTGTTCCAGTAAGGTGGCATGTGAATTCTTCCTTTATTTTTTTTTTTATGTATGCACACTGCTTTAAGATTTTCACTAATTTTCTTGAATGCGGTAACATATATATACAAATATGTATATATATATATATATGTATATATATATATATATTTCTTGTTTATTAATAAACAAAAGACTCATCAGAAAACCTGGCAAATTTAAATACTACATAGCCACTGGACAGTGGGAGTCAAAATTCTCCAGGCAGAGTTCACCATATTATGATCAAATTAAGCACATTTAGTGACTATTTCAAAACAGTCATTTACACTCATAATAACATTGTTGATCATTAAACTATGATCTCATAGATAAACATCCACTGAACATGGACACTAAGTCAGCAGTGTTACCAATATTAAACTACTAAAAGGAAAATAAAAGTTAATATGAAAATTATACCCAAGAAGTACATACTGTGATTTTCTTCATTTATGAGAACGTGCAATGTAGAAAGACAATTGCTAAAAGAGACACAGACGATCTAGGCTCATTTTTACTACACACTCACATTGACTACACATCTGTTCACAGTTTTACTACATACTAGCTCTGTCATGCTAAGCACATTTAATGGCTGTACCTCAGGAGTTTTATATCTAAAATGATGATGTTGAATTTCACAATTTCCAAGTTTTATTACAGTCCTGTGTTAGTAGAAATCTTTGGTCCTAAGATTAGAATATAAAATACATTAAATACACTTATTTATTTATTATTATTATTATTTAATTTTTTTGCAAGCAGCTCTGGGAATCCCTAGGATAGATACTTTAATACCCCGGCACAAGTCTATAATCTGAAGACCTCCCTCTTAATTCTTGTACACTATTGATGGGAATATAAATTGGTGCGCGAAAAATATGGAGGTGTCCCCCAAAATTAAAAATGGAACTACCATATAATCAAGCAATTTTACTTCTGAGTGTGTATCTGAAGAAAATTAACTTTCTATCTCAGAGAGACATCTGCATCCCTATGCTCACTGCAGCATTATTTACGACAGCCAAGACGCAAAACAACATAAATGTCCATCAAAGGATGAATGGTGAAAGAAACTATTGTACACATATATTTGAAAATAAATATCTATGGAGTTTGGCCATAAAAAAGAAGGGAATTCTGCCATTTGCAATCACGTAGATGGATCTTGAGGGCATTATGCTAAGTACCATAAGTCAGACAGAGAAGGACAAATACTATGCAATCGTACTTATATGTGTAACCTTTAAAAATGAACTCATAGAGGGGCGCCTGGGTGGCGCAGTCGGTTAAGCGTCCAACTTCAGCTCAGGTCGCGATCTCGCGGTCTGTGAGTTCCAGCCCCGCGTCGGCTCTGGGCTGATGGCTCAGAGCCTGGAGCCTGTTTCCGATTCTGTGTCTCCCTCTCTCTCTGCCCCTCCCCCGTTCATGCTCTGTCTCTCTCTGTCCCAAAAATAAATAAACGTTGAAAAAAAAATTTTTTTTAAATAAAAATGAACTCATAGAAAAAGAGAACAGAGCCAGGGATACGGAGTGGAGGGTGGTGCAAGTGGTGGAAGATGGTCCAAAGGTATCTTCCAGTTGTAAGATAAATAAGTTCTGGGGATGTAACGTACAGCATAGTGACTATAAGTTAACAAGACTGTGTTTCACATTTGAAAGTTGCTAACAGAGCATATTTTTTTTAAAGTTCTCAACACACATACACACACATACACACACACACACACACAAACTGTAACTATGTGAGGTGATGAATGTGTTAACTAATCTTAATGGGGTAATCATTTTGCAAAGTATACATTTATCAAATCATTGCACTGTGCAACTTAAAGTTATATGATGTTGTATATTAACTATATTTCAATAAAGCTGAAAAAATAAAGACCCCCCCCCTTTCCCTTCATCCAGAAAACAAAGACGTAAAAAGAAAGGCATGTACAAGTAGTGAAAAAAGACAACAGTGAGGCAAAAATGGATCCATTTTCTCTTCTCTTCTCTAGGTTGTCTCCTACTAATCACAATTGTCTTGCATTGGTGCACAGCAGTATGAAATTAGACAATGTTCACGAACGGAGATTCCTGTTGTTTAAAATCTGAAGAAAAATTAAACAGCCGGAAGAACGGCAAGAAGATAATTGATGAGGATAGATCAGTCCCATATGTAATGAGATGTAATTATTTGGCAACATCAACTAACTGCACAGAATAGGTCTGGAGCCTCTCACTATAGAGCAACACCAGTGTTCTCCCGACAAGCTCAAGAATTGTCACATTCTGTACACAGTTTAAAAGAGTGTTCATAATATTAGATTAGATCATCCATCCTTGAGTGAGTAGTGAGTGCATTAAAAATTCCCTGTAGCATAGGGGTGCCTGGGGGGCTGAGTCACTTAAGCGTCCAACTTTGGCTCAGGTCACGATCTCGCAGTTCACGAGTTTGAGCCCCTCATTGGGTTCAAATGTGCTGACAGCTGGGAGCCTGGAGTCTGCTTTGGATTCTATGTCTCCCTCTCTCTCTGTCCCTCCCCTGCTCTCTCTTTCTCTCTCAAAAATAAACACAATTTTTTGTAATTCTCTATAGCATAACATATCATAAAATGTTACTTCTTTCCTCCCATGCAATGACCATATGATAAGAAAATCATAGTTGTGCCCCCATTAGAAGGAGAGGTTATAGGTGACCTTGTTTTTTTTTTAAGATTATTAATTTATTGAGAGAGAGAGAGACAGACACACAGAGAGAGAGAGCATGTGCACACAAGAAGGAGAGGGGCAGAGAGAGCAGGAGAGAGAGAGAGAGAGAGAGAGAGAGAGAGAGAGAGAGAGAGACCCAAGCAGGCTCCGCACTGTCAGCACAGAGCTCAATGTGGGCTCGAGCTCACAAATGGCAAGATCATGACCTGATCCAAAATCAAGATTCAATGCTTAACTGACCGAACCACCCAGGTGCCCCATCTTTCATTTTTTTAAATTATTAGAAGCTAAATGTAAATCCTATCCTAGTGAGAAGTGGCAAAAAAATACTGCACCAGTCCATACACATACTTGCACACAAAATGCAACACAGATTTTCAGTCATTTGTCTTCCCATACAGTATCACAATTTTGTGATAGATTTTTACCAGGTGCTCTGGCCGTCTGCGGTGAAGATGTGTGTAAAGACAGAGGACAGAGTCCGAACCCTAAAATTATCAGTTTGTTGTGCTGAGATAATTAGAGCAACGTAGTTCAAAGGATTTAAAGACACCATCACTATTGCCAGCTCAATATTCATCAATGCCGGGGCTGTGCTGCCTGTAAAGAGCGTTCTTAGGTTATCCTGAACGTGCAGCCAGAATGCCACTGCAATAGCATTTAAATCGGCTAGAACTATCTTTAGCTTCACCAACGGCAGGTCATGGTTTTGCAACTTTAAGCCATGAAATTGTTTGAAATTGTGTGACAAGAATTAATATACTAACAGACATGTAGGGCAAGGTAAAGACAGATAAAACTGCTATAATATAGATCCCTAGATAATTCAGGACATGCCCGGGAAACAAGGATAGAAGGGTCATAACAAACTCCACACTAAGACGGAAATAAGGTACCAGCAATTATAATTTGTAGCCTCAGACCATATATTTTAGACCACTTGTTATGCATTCATAAAAATAAAGATGCATCTTATAGGTAGCATATATGCAATCATTAATAATTATATTTTAATCCACAAAAGACCTTCTTTTATACATTGAAGATGATATATACATAAATATGTTCAATATAATTATACTCATTCTGGTTTTCTCACTTATTTGACATCTTTGAGTTCTCTATAATTGTTAATGTATAGGAAAATTATCAGAGCAACTGAGAAAAATGTTTGTGAGTGAATAATTATATGAAATATTTTTTCAGTAAATAAATGCGGGTGTTAAATTATAATGTCAGTAAAACACCATCTAGATTTGTTGTGTCGGAAATTTACTATTCAGCTAAATACAGTCATGTCATTAATTCTATAGTAAATGTAATAAAGATTCATATTAATGAGTATAACTTATGAGAACAATAGTAGCAGTGACTAAAAGTAAAAAAAAAAATCTGTGGGGTGCCTGGGTGGCTCAGTCGGTTGAGCGTCCGACTTCAGCTCAGGTCACGATCTCACGGTTTGTGGGTTTGAGCCCCGCATCAGGCTCTGTGCTGATCACTTGCTCAGAGCCTGGAGCCTGCTTTGGATTCTGTGTCTTCTTCTCTCTCTGCCCCTCCCCCACTCACGCTTTGTCTCACTCTGTTTCTCAAAAATAAATACATGTAAAAACAAAATTAAAAAAAAATCTGGGTAAATTCTCAGGTGTTTTCAGATCATTTTATCACATAAATTTCTATGTACAAACAAAGCAGTCATTGTTTAATTTAGATAATGTTAAATAATACATTATGTGTAAAATATTATGAGACTTTGATTGCATACCCGGGGAAAAGACTGTTCTTTAATTTTTCCATTGGTATTATGTTGAGCTCCACCATAAATCACAGAACACATTACATTAGACAACATTCTGTTATAGCCCAATAGCTCAATTTAGTAAAGTGCATCACTGCTACACAGTTAAGAAGGAAGAAAGTGTAATGTGTTGTTCTAGAAAGAATTTCTACTATCCATATATATATACACCTATTTCAGAGTATATCGAAAGCTTTTTGTATGGTATGTCAAAGTTAACTCATATTCTAAGGCTCCACTTATAACTTAAAATTTACATATTTTGGAGTATTACAAAAGGCAAGACTAATTATCTTACTCTGATCTTGGTCAGATACAAAACAAATAAGCTAATCTATTCAGGTTTCATCTCAGATACAAGCAGGTGGATTAAATGTATGTATCTACCCATCTATCTCTATCTATACATATCCATTTTGAAAATGGGATTGTAAAGTGCTTCAGATGGTCATGCATTACGAGACAACTTTTGCAATAAATCACACTAACTTATTTTGAATGGTGCATGCCCATTTGGGAACTGTTTTAAGAATATATGTGAAAAACAATGTCCTAAAAAAGCCAACCTTAGAATTCTTGCAATTAAAACATTAAAACAGCCAGGGGTGCCCGGGTGGCTCAGTTGGTTAAGCCACCAACTTTGGCTCTCATCATGACCTTGTGGTTCCTGAGTTCGAGCCCTACATCAGGCTCTCAGCTGTCAGCGTGGAGCCTGCTTGAGATCGTCTGTACTCCCCTCTGACCCTCTTTTTTCCCCCTCTCCTGCTTGTGCTCTCTTTCTCTTTCAAATATAAAAAAGAAAATTAAAAACAGTCATGTAGCAAAACTGCATAGGGAGAACTAGTGTGAAAATTATTTTTAAAGGTTATTTTATGACTGTCTAATCGATTATTTACTGGATCTCCTTATATGAGAGATTTTTTTACATAATTACATGTATACTTCATAGTTTATACAGAGATGTACCTCTTTTTAGAAGCTACAGTTGATTCAGAACTCTGAGAATGTGAATACATTAACTAGTTGTCAGACAATTTTCTCCTGAATGAAGAATGGATTCTTCCTTTACTAAGATGTAATTGGTATATTTCATTATTTTAGTTTCAGGTGTATAACATAATAATTCAATATTTGCATGCACTGCAAACTGATCACCACAATAAGTATAGTTACCATCTGTTGCCAAACAATTGATCCCATCACCCCTTTTGCCAAACCCTTAACCCCTTTCTCCTCTTTTAATCACCAGTCTGTTCTCCTTATCTATAAGCTTCATTTTATTTTTGTTTTTTAGTTTCCACAATTAAGTGAATCATACAGTGTTTATCTTTTTCTGCCTGACTTATTTCACTTAGCTGAATACTCTCAAGGTCCATTCACATTGCCACAAAATGCAAATCTTTATTTTTGTATGGTCCAGTAATACTCCAGTGTGTATATGTTCCATATCTTTATCCATTCATCCATCAATGGACATTAGGCTGTTTCCATAACTTGTCTCTTACAAATAATGCTTCAATTAACATAGGGGTTCACATATCTTTTTGAATTAGTATTTTTGTTTTCTTCAGATTAATACCCTGAAGTGTAAGAGTGGAATCGTATGGTTAATTTTTATGACAAAGTAGGCAAAAGGATAGTCTCTTCAATAAATTGTGCTGGGAAAACTGGACAGCCACATGCAAAAGAATTAAACTAGACTGCTATCTTATACCAGACAAAAAAATATCCAAAATAGATTAAAGATTTGAATATAATACCCCCAACCAGAAAAACTCCTAGAAGAAAACATAGGGGATAAATTCCTTGACATTGCTCTTGGGAGATATATAGACGATACAGATATAGGTAGATAGATATATGTTCAGATATAGATTTAGATCTATAGATAGATATAGATGATATAGATATGGATAATCTGACTACAAAAGCAATGGTAATGAAAGCAAAATAAACAAGTGGGACTACCTCAAACTAAAATGTTTTTGCTCAGCAAAGGAAACCATCAATAAAATAAAAGTGCAACCTATTGAATAGGAGAAGATATTTACAAATCATATATTCAATATGAGGGTAATAGCTAATACATATAAAGAACCCACACAGCTCAATAACAACAACAAATCTGAGGACTTTAATAGCCATTTTTCCAAAAACGACATACAGATGGCTAACAGACACATGAAAAGATGCTCAACATCACCCATCATCAGGAAAATGCAAATCAAAACCACAATGAGATATCACCTCACACCTATCAGAAAGACTGTTATCAAAAAGATGAAATAACAAGTATTGGCAAGATTATAAAGGGAACCTTCATGGACTCTTGGTGGGAATATAAACTGGTGTAGCCACTATGGAAAACAATATGGAGGTTCCTCAAAAAAATTTTAACAGGAATAAATTTGTTATTAAAAGGATATTTTCAGATAATACACTACTCTTATATTTTCTTAAATATACCATCTTCCTGAAGATAATCTTAGTAAATAGCATTCCCCTTGTCTACTTACATTGCATTCTAAATTTGGGATAAAATTAAAATATAAGGCAACATATCCCAGGGCTGTAAACCTATTCAGGATAGAATTGTAAAAATACATTTTTATAAATAAATATCAATTAATACTTATGTTGATCAATATGCTTCAATAACGGGTTAATTAATATAAATTATAGTTTACCCAGTGTTTAATTACATAACTAGTCTATATGAATTAAGGGAATTTATAGAAGAAAAGACTCAAGAGAGGACTGAATGGAAAATTCATGGAAGGTTATAATCATGAATGGTGCAGTGATTGAAAATGTGGCTGTTGAGCACCCTTTTTTCCTCTGGAAACTTCCTCACTCCCCCTACCCCACCCATCAGTCTCTATTATTAACTTTACATGGGGTAGTTTTTATAGACAAATAACTACACAGGGTTTAAAGGTCTGAAATTATTTTGATTATTCTGTCAATCAACTTGCATAATTAATTTATCTTAAATTTGAACTTTGAGTCTGTTTAATAAATGTCGTGGCACTTCCTAAATCTAGGACTTATGAAAAATAACTACTTAATAGTCCACTTATTTTCCTTTGAACCTGCCACTCAATATACTTCCCTTAATAACTGTAAAGACTTCTGGTATATACAAAATATACCATTTAACAAAGAACATGCTGGCAAGGATGGTCTTGATAACATAGCTTAGACAGTTTATTTATGCACATATATTGCTCTCACTTTTGTTCCTGCCATAAAAGTAATAAATGAAAGTAGAGTGTGTGAATGTTTTTTAACACATATTTTCTAATGTTCCTGCAACAGTTTCATATCTTATCTACCTTATATAATCTGAATCTTTACAGTGTATTATGATGTATCTAGATACACAATAAAAGCAGTAAATATAGAGCTTTCTAGTTTTAAAACCTTTAGAAAATTAGAGATATTAATTTTCGTCTGTTTTTTCCCTTAAAAACCCACAATATAATGTGAAAGATATGAAAAGAGGTTGATGTATTAGGTGGTTGTAGCACTGCTGTCAGTGTCTCTCCATATCCCCTTAGTTTATCCTAACATTTATCCAAAAACATTTACTTTTCCATCATTGGATATCTCATCATCGCTATGTGTAGGGTCTCAAATACTAACTCATGTGTATCATAGCCAAGACACTTTGTATTCTCTAATCAACTAATTTTTTGGCCTTTGGGAAAGTTGATTTCTTTTTGAGCGAACAAAGAAAACATGTATGGTCATCCATTCTCTATATACAGGTTTGTCAGTAAATAAGAAGGTAAAAATACAGTGTAATAGCTTCACTTCATCTAGTAGGACCTATGTAGTTCTAAAAAATTGAAACTTACGATATATACAGATATTTCATAGATTAACTATTTTACTGGTGTTATGGTTAATCTACAAACCGGAAATCCATCGTGAGGTAATTGAGCTTTGATTTTATTAATTGATATCAGGTGATAATGGACTATCTTCAGATTTTACAAAAGAGCAAACGTAGCTTAATTTAAAGGGAAACATTTTCCTCAGTACCCTCAACTGTGGCTATCATATGCAGGTTTCTTCCACAGCAAAACTCAAGACAGCTCGAACTGGATTTGCTGCCACTACTTTGTTGTCTCCATTCTTGTCCTAATTGGACTCAAGCCCAACTATTTCAGTGAAATTACCTTCAAATCCACCCACAGTTTCATTTTACCAAATGCAATGGTCATTTCTTGGTCTTCCTTTCATTCAAATTTCAGCAACCCACAGTTGAGGGTACTTAAGAAAATGGTTCCCTTTAAATTATCAGTTAATCATAATTCCTTGAAACCCTTCTGTCCCTTGGGTGGGTGGGGGGCAAGGTGGCAGAGCAGCATGGAAGTTTTTTTGCCCCTCTCATCCCTGAAATGCAGCTAGATCAACACCAAGCCATCTTGCACACCTAGAAAACTGATCTGAGGATTAACATAACAATCTGCACAACTTGAATAACAGAACTTGGCAGAAAGAGAAAAAAATTTATTTTCCATTTTTATGAAAAATATTTTCTTTAATGTTTTCTAATATATTTTTACTTTTTTGTAATTTTTGAATGCTAGCTTACTTTCACCATTTTATTTTATTTTATTTGTATTCATTTATGTTAATTTTCAAACGTTTTCCTTTTTTTCCCTTTGTTTTCTTTTCTTTTTTTCCCCCTTTGTTTCTCTATTTTATCAAGTTTCTTTCAACAATCAGACAAAAATACAACTAGGATCTAGCTTCCTGTGTTTTTTTCTGTTGTTTTTATTATTTATTTATTTATTTATTTATTTATTTATTTATTTTTATTTTATTTTATTATTTTTCTTCATCCAAAATGAAGAAATGAAGGGATTCATCCCAAAAGAAGGAACAGGAAGAAATGACAGCTAGGGACTTAACACAAATACAAGCAAGATGTCTGAACCAGAATTTACAATCACAATAATAAGAATACTAGCTGGGGCTGAAAAAAGCAGGGAATCTTATTCTGTGGAGATAAAAGAAGTAAAATCTAGCCAGGACAAAATTAAAAATGTATAACTGAGAGGCAATCTCAAGTGGATAACACGACACGGATGGATGAAACAGAGCAGTTAATCAGCGATACAAAGGAAAAACTTATGGAGAATAATGAAGCAGAAAAAAGGAGGGGAACTAAGGCAAAAGAGCACAAAATAAGAATTAGAGAACTCGGTGACTCATTAAAAATGAATAACATCCAACTCATCGGGGTCCCAGATGAAGAGAGAGAAAAAGTTGTAGAAGGTTTATATGAGCAAATAATAGCAGAAATTGTTCCTAACCCGGGGAAAGACACAGACATCAAAATCCAGCAAGCACAAAGAACTCCCAACAGGTTCAACAAAAACCAAACATCAACAAAGCATATCATAGTCAAATTCACAAACTACTCAGACCAGGTTTGCAGCAGACCTATCCACATTTAAAAATTTTTTGAAATAAAGACTGTAACAAGAAATGAAGAAGGGCATTATGTCATAATTAAGGGATCTATCCAATTATAAACATAAGGGATCTAACAATTATAAACATTTATGCTCCAAACATAGTAGCAACCAAATATATAAATCAATTAATCATAAACATCTAGAAACTCATTGATAACAATGCCATAATAGTAGGGGACTTCAACACCACACTTATAGCAATGGGCAGATGATCTAAACACAAAATCAATAAGAAAACAATGGCTTTGAATGACACACTGGACTGGATGGACTTAACAGATATATTCAGAACATTTCATCCTAAAAGCAGCAGAATACACATTCTTCTTGAGTGCACATGGAACATTCCCTAGAATAGATCACATACTGGGACACAAATCAGCCTTCAACAAGTACAAAAAGATCAAGATCATACTGTGCATATTTTAGACAACAATGCTATGAAACTAGAAATCAACCACAAGAAAAAAATTTAGAAAGACAACAAATACTTGGAGATTAAAGAACATACTACTAAATAATGAATGGGCTAATAACCAAGAAGTTAAAGAGGAAATTAAAAAGTACATGGATACAAATGAAAATGATACCACAGCCCCAAATCTCTGGGACGTAGCAAAGGTGGTCATAAAAAGAAAGTATACAGTGATCCAGGCCTTCCTAAAGAAGGAAGAAAGCTCTCAGATGCACAACCTAACCCTATACCTTAAAGAGCTGGAAAAAGAATAGCAACTAAAACCCAAAAAACAACAGAAGACAGGAAATAATAAAGATTAGAGCAGAAATCAATGCTATAGAAACCAAAATACAGTAGAACTGAACAATGAAACCAGGAACTTGTTCTTTGAAAAAATTAACAAAATTGATAAACCCCTATTCAGTCTGAATGAAAAGAAAATGGAAAGGATCCAAATAAATTAAATCAGGAATAAAAGAGAAGAGATCACAACCAATACTGCAGAAATACAAACAATATTAAGAGAATATTATGAGCAATTATACACCAGTAAAATGGGCAATATGGAAGAAATGGACAAATTCCTAGAAACACATAAACTACCAAAACTGAAAAGAGAATTAATACAAAATTTGAATTGACCCATAACCAGTAAAGAAATCGAATCAGTAATCAAAAATCTCCCAAAAAACAAGAGTCCAGGGCTGGATGGCTTTCCAAGGAAATTCTATCATCATTTAAAGAAGAGTTAACACCTATCATGTTGAAGCTGCATCAAAAAATAGAAATTCAAGGAAAACTTCCAAACTCATTCTATGAAGCCAGCATTACCTTAATTCCAAAACCAGAAAAAGACCACATTAAAAAGGAGAACTACAGACCAATTTCCCTGAATAACGTGGATGCAAATATCCTCAACAAGATACCAGCCAACCAGATTCAACAATACATTAAAAGAATTATTCACCATGACCAGCCGGGATTTATACCTGGGATGCAGGGCTGGTTCAATATCCATGATTCATTAATGTGATTCATCACATCAATAAAAGAAAGGACAAGAACCACATGATCCTCTCAATAGATGCAGAGAAAGCATTTGGCAAAATACAGCATCCTTTCTGAGTAAAAGCCCTCAAGAAAGTAGGGATAGAAGGATCATACCTCAAGATCTTAAAAGCCATATATGAAAGACCCACTGCTAATATCATCCTCAGTGGGGAAAAACTGAGAGATTTTCCCTTAAGGTCAGGAACAAGACAGGGATGTCCACTCTCACCACTGTTATTCAAAAGAGTATGGAAGTCCTAGCCTCAGGAATCAGACGACATAAAGGAAAAAAAAGGCATCCAAATCAGCTAGGAGGAAGTCAAACTTTTGCTCTCACAGACCACATGATACTCTATATGGTAAACCCAAACATTCCACCAAAAAACTGCTAGAACTGATCCATGAATTCAGCAAAGTCACAAGATAGAAAATCAATGCACAGAAATTGGTTTCATTCTATACACCAATAATGAAACAACAGATTTATCAAAATAATAAAGGAAATAAGAATAATAATAAAAGAAATCCCCATGATTCCAAGGGACAGAAGGGTTTCTTTCTTTTTATTTATTTATTTATTTATTTATTTATTTATTTATTTATTTATTTATTTATTTATTATTTTTAAATTTCAGCCAAATTAGTAGGCATATAGTGCAATGATTTCAGGAGTAGATTCCAGTGATTCATCCTCTATGTATAACACCCAATGTTTATCCCAACAAGTGTCTTCCTTAATGCTCCTTACTCATTTAGCCCACACCACCCACAACTCATCCAGCAACTCTCAGTTTGTTCTCTGTATTTTGAGAATCTCTTATGTTTTGTCCCCCTCGTTTTTATATCATTTTTGCTTCCCTTCCCTTATGTTCATCTGTTTTGTATCTTAAATTCCACGAGTGAAGACATATGATATTTGTCTTTATCTATTTTTACTTAGCATGATACCCTCTAGTTCCATCCACATAGTTGAAAATGGCAAGATTTCATTCTTTTGATCGCTGAGTAATACTCCATTGTGTGTGTGTGTGTGTGTGTGTGTGTATAATATATATATTATATATATATACACACCACATCTTCTTTATCCACTCATCCACTGATGGGCACCTGAGCTGTTTCCATACTTTGGCTATTGCCGATAGCACTGCTATAAAGTTGGGATGCACGTGCCCCTTTGAAACTGCACACTTGTATCCCTCAGATAAATATCTAGTAGTGCAATGGCTGGGTCATAGTGTGTCTCTATTTTTAATTCTTTGAGGAACCTCTATACTGTTTTCCAGAGTGGCTGCACCAGTTTGCATTCCTACCAGTGGTGCAAAAGAGATCCTGTATCTCTGCATCCTTGCCAACATCTGTTGTTGCCTGACTTGTTAATTTTAGCCATTCTGACTTGTGTGAGGTGGTATCTCATTGAGATTTTAATTTGTATTTTCCTGATTATGAGTGATGTTGAGTATTTTTTCATATGTTGGTTGGCCATCTGGATGTCTTCTTCGGAGAAGTGTCTATTCATGTATTTTTCCCATTTCTTCACTGGATTATTTGCTTTTTGGGTGTTGAGTTTGATAAGTTCTTTATAGGTTTTGGATACTAGCCCTTTATCTAATAGGTTATTTGCAAGTATCTTCTCCCATTCCATTGGGTGCCTTTTAATTTTGCTGTTTGTTTCCTTTGCTGCACAGAAGTATTTTTTATCTTCATGAAGGCCCAATGGTTCATTTTTGCTTTTATTCCCCTTACCTCTGGAGATGTGAGTAAGAAGTTGCTGTGGCCAAGGCCAAAGAGGTTTTGCCTGTTTTCTCCTCTAGGATTTTGATGGCTTCCTGTCTTATGTTTAGGTCTTTCATTCACTTTGAGTTTATTTTGTGTATGGTGTAAGAAAGTGGTCCAGGTTCATTCTTCTGCATATCGCTGTCCAGTATTCTCAATACCATTTGGTGAGGAGGCTGTCTTTTTTCCATTGGGTATTCTTTCCTGCTTTGTCGAAGATTAGTTGGCCATACGTTTGTGGGTCTATTTCTGGGTTCTCTTTTCTGTTCCATTGATCTATGTGTCTGTTTCTGGGTTAGTACCATACTATCTTGATGAGTACAGCTTTGTAATACAGCTTTAAGTCTGTAATTGTGATGCCTTTGGTTTTCTTTTTTAATATTACTTTGGCTATGTGGGGTCCTTTCTGGTTCCATACGAATTTTGGAATTGTTTGTTCTCGTTCTGTGAAGAACACTGGTGTCACTCACATTTCACTAGAATTTTCTATGTCCTATTTTGGTTTCTCCTCCCTAGATGAACAAATACAGTGAAGTATTCTGGGGTTTGGTTCTTCATCCTGTCCTCTAATTCTTCTTTTATTCTCTGAGTGATTCCATCTAGTGACATAATTTTAAGTATCATTTGTATCTTCAGCTCTGATTTTGTTTAGGAACTCCCAGTTGACCTCAGAAGGCTTCCCCTTCTCAGTAAAAGTCACTTAATTCCCCAGGTGCTCAGGGTAAATCCAGCATGTCACTCTTAATTGTTTGCTTTCTTTACTTACATCAAAAGCTTCAAAGCATCTATTTGGTTCTGACTCCAAAATACCTCTGGAATTGACTACTCAAAATACAACTTGAGTCCAAATGGCTACAACTATTATGTCCACATCCTGCAAACTTGGTGAATTTCTTGACACTATTCTGGTCTTTATAGACCATTCTCCAGCCAGTCTGCAACATAGCCATATAACTGTTTAAATCTGCTTATATTGTTCCCCTACTTAAAATATTTATTGGCTTTTCTTTACAATTAAAATAGCATCCAACCTTTTCACAATGTCATGTACAGCCCTACATATGGGCTCTGCCTCCTAATTCCGTCTTTCTGCCCATTCTACCTTCACTATTCTTTTTTTTAAATTATATATTTATTCTTGAGAGAGAGTGGGGAGGGGCAGAGAGAGAGAGAAAGAGAGGGAGAGAATCCCAAGCAGGCTCCACACTGTCAGCATGGGAGCACATCTTGAGACTCAATTTCATGATCCTGAGGTCATGACCTACACTGAGACCGAGAGTCCAATGTTTAACCAAAAGAGACACCCAGGTACCCCTTCACTATTCTTTAGCCGGGTAGGACTTTTTATTCTGTCCCCAATAGTCAGAAAAAAAAAGTATACATAATTGTCTACTTTCAAATATATATCTGATAAATGAGTGGAAGGACTTGAATAACCCATGTCTTCTATTCAATTAATTAAGTGATATGGGGCTGGTTGTTAGATCTCTTGAAACCATAGTTTTGTATTCTACAAATTAGCAGGAATATTTACTATCTTAAAAAGTTATGGTGGGATTTGTACTAATAATGTAAACATCTGTAATATAGAAGACACTTACTAGATCAAAAGTCATCTTTGATAATATTAGTAAGTCTATAATACTGACCCAGTGATTCTAACATTGGAAATCATCAATATGTCATATAATAAATGCAAAGACATTACAAATCTAAGTTGATTTCTGGGATACAGGTAGCTAAAATTTAGATATATTAGATGGTCAAAATTGTTTAGGTGACAGTTGAAACAAGTATATATTAACTTGTGTTAATAAAATGTTGGCTGTGGAACACACTGGCATGTAGTGCTGGGCAAATACTACAACATTTCAGAGGCTTGAAATCCTCATCTGTGTGGTATAAATAATATTAGAATGCCCTCCCGCGATTATCATGAAGATTAAAATGGAAAATCCAGGAAAGATTTTAGTATAGTTCCCAACACATAGTAAAGATCTCATTTAGTTCAGATGATAATGGTCTTGACAACCAGTGAAACGAGAATGATTCAGTTTTTATCACCACTGCATGATATAAGTATAAATCGAATAAACATTACTCCCAACACCCTCAGGGAATCTATCTTAAGCTCAACCAAATGTTCAGTTTCCCAAAACTACTCTACATCACACTCAGTATCAGCGAATTCAGAAGGTATAAACCTGTCTGCACGGTTATGGACAAACTATGTCCCCCCAAAATTCATCCATGGAAGCCCAAACCCCGCAATGTGACTGTATTTAGAGACAGGGCCTTTAAGGAAGTAATTAAGGTTAAATGAGGTCATAAGGGTAGGGTCCTACTCCAATAGGACTGGTGTCTTTATAAGATGACGAGATACCAGAGTTTACTTTCTGTGAAAACACAAAAGACCATGTGAGAACACAGCAAGAACACAGCCATCTGCAAGCTAGAGAGAAGGGCCTCATCAGAACCCAACCCTGATGGCACCTTGATCTTGAACTTCCACCCTTCAGAAATACAAGTCTGTTGTTCAAGCTACCCAGTCAGTATATTCCAATGTGGCAGCCTGAACAGACCAAGACAGACACCACTCCAGCCAGGAGAAAGGAGACAGCTGCACATCAGGCAGTTAGAATATAGGTGACAGACTTTAACAGACGCCTTACCAAAGAAGATACATAGATGGCAAACAAGCATATGGAAAGATATTCATACCATTTACATTAGAAAAAATGTAAATTAAAACAACAAGGAGATATTACTATAAATAACAGTCAAAATCCAGAACACTGACAACACCAAACGCTGGATAAGATGTGGAATAACAGAAACTCTTATTCATTGCTGGAGGAAATGCACAAATGGTACAGCCACTTTGGAACACACTTTGGTGACTTCTTAAAAATTAAACATACTTTTATCATACTATCCAGAAATCATGCTCTTTGGTTTTACCCAAAGGAGTTCAGCACTTATATCTACATACAAACCTGAATACAGACACTCGTAGCAGTTTTATTTACAACTGCCATAACTTGGAAACAATGGAGATGTCCTTCAGGAGGTAAATGGGTAAATAAACTATGCTACATCTAGACAATGGGACATCATTTAGCACTAAAAATAATGAGCTATTAAGCCATGAAAAGAACTAGAGGGAATTTATATGCATATTATTGGCTAAAAGAAGCCAATCTGAAAAGGCTACATACTGTATGATTCCAACAATACAACATTTGAGAAAAGGCAGAACTATGGAGATAGTAAAAAGATCATGGTTGCCAGGAGTAAGGGATGAGAAAGGGAAGAATAAATAGACCAAGAACAGAAGATGTTTAGGAGAGTGAAACTATTTTCTTTAATATTATAATGGTGGATACATGTCATTATGTATTTGTCAAAACTACAGAATGCACAACACCAAGCGTGAAGTGTAAGGTAAACTAGGGACTTTCAGTGATTATGATGTGTCAATGTAAGTTCATCAAATGTAGCTTTTAACAAATGTACCGCTCTGGGAGGAAATGGTGATAATGGGGGGGGGGGGGGTTATTCATGCATGGGGGCAGGAGACATATGAGAAATTTCTGTACCTTCCACTCAATTTTGCTGTGAACCTAAAATAGCTCTAAAAATAATCTATTTATATATCACAAAAAAAAGTGCATTGCAAATATTTGTTTAATGAATTCATCATTGACACGGAGATGACTATTGAATAAAATGTCCAAAACTACCACAGACTAAATCTCTCATTAAATGCAACACAGCATTATCCAGAATATTCTTGTCTGAGAAAATGCTTACTACAATATTTAACTATGTAATGACATCTATTAGCATAAGGTAAGTTACTATTGCTACTGACTTCACATAATTGCATGTAGATATTATTATCTTGTTTATTTTATATTCCTGGGCTGTGACATGAGTCATTTACCATAGAGAAGAAATACAGATAAAAATCAAACCAGAACTTATAAAATCTACTTAAAATGAGCTAATTGTAGTAATCCAGTTATTCTACTCCCAAGAACTTAATCATAATGATAGAGTACTATAATTAAAATGAAAACAAAATGTTGCTTACCTAAGAACAGTAGATTTTATTCCTATTTATCTTGCAAATAATCTCAAATGGGTGATATATCATTTAATCTATCACAAAATACTGCTGAATTGAAAAGATTAAATAAAAATTCCCCACTGCTGTTCAGTCTGTTGAATCTATAGTGCTATTTTCCTTCCCAATCACCCAGTTTAATCCTAAATTTACCTTCTTGTCACCTGTTCCTTCACAGAGATAGAGGAACAGAGTGAGAGAAAATGAATGACTGAGAGAGAGGGAGAGGAGGAGAGAAGGAGGAGAGAGTAATCTGACTTTTATATGAAAGACACAACTACAAAATACAACAAAAAAGCAAATAAGATCTTGAATTTTCTCTCAGGAAAACAATTAGAGATGAATAAACCCAATAGCTCTGGACTAAATCTTTCCTTAGATGTTTCATTTACATAATGTCTTTACAATAAGCCAGCCACACCATGAGAGCAGCAGTATGTATGCCTATGGGAAATAAAATGCCATTTCTTTAAAAATACCCTGAAAATGAGTGATATGTGGGAAGAATACCCAACCTTTTGTTCTGCCAGAAGGACAAAACACTGCAAGATATAGAAACTCCAAAAATATACAGTGTCTTTTTCATTGAAAGTCCTTTTTTAAAGTCATGGGTTTTAAATATAAAATAATTAAACTAGAGACCCTGGCTCGGTCTTGGTTTTGTTTGTTTGTTTGTTTGTTTTTATTTTTTGTCATTGCTGTTATTTTGTTTTTTGTTGGGTTTTTGTTGCTGTTGTTTTTTTTTTTCTCTGTCCCCAATACCTCAAATTCCTTTTTCAACTTATGGTTATCTTCAACAATTGAATTTTGTAGATTTTATAGTAGATGTATATTTCAACCCACATCTCAATTCAGCATTTCCTTAAGCATCTGTTTATTTAAGCATTCATGTATTTAAGATTACTTACATTAATACTTCACATTATATCATAAAGATTTCCGGGTACCTTGTTAAAAGCCTACATGATACTAAAATGAAATATAACAAAAAATACAAGGCCAAGAAAGATAAGCATTACAATAAAAATTAAGAAAATATTTCAAAAAAAGATACCATATATGCTGGATGTACAATTGCTAAACATCAGATTGTAGTTTTGATAAAACTTTTTGCATATCAAAGCATAATAGAGAAAGCATCACATTCTTCTCACTAGCTATGATGAAAAAGCACCTTAGTTTTTCAGGAAAAAATATTTTCCTACACTCAGTTCAGAAATAAAATTTAACATGGGGTAAAAAAGGACAGAATGAGAGAAGCAACAGATAAAATTGGTAAAGGCATCACTCAGGCAAGTGCTCTTGCTTGTGATAAAGGCAGAAGACGTAGCAGTCACACTTCTTGCAAGCAATTCTGGGGGCAGATAGAAAGGGGAGCACACTTATAACATCCACGAGGTTAGGGAACAAAATTATTTAAAGTTAATCCCAAGCACTGGCACAATGGAATGTGAAATATTTATTAAACAAAATTGCCATGTTCACTTTTTCTGGAAAACAAAGGGAAAAGACTAACCTTGATTGATTGACATTCCATCTCCAGAACAAAGTGAGAAAAGGTGATTTAAGGCACAAAAATATTTTCTCAAGAACCAGCTATGGGTTCCCTTAATATTCAGTGTATGTATCCAAATATCCTTCCACCAGCCTGTTTCATGTTGAGAGAACTGCTATGGAGAGGTCCAGTACTTTATTACCTGGTAACCACTAGCTGTTTTATAATTTTAATTGATGAATGAACTTCATATATAGTGGGTTTAAAAAAATACACACACTGGGGCGCCTGGGTGGTGCAGTCGGTTAAGCGACCGACTTCAGCCAGGTCCGGATCTCGCGGTCCCGGAGTTCGAGCCCCACGTCAGGCTCTGGGCTGATGGCTCAGAGCCTGGAGCCTGTTTCCGATTCTGTGTCTCCCTCTCTCTCTGCCCCTCCCTCGTTCATGCTCTGTCTCTCTCTGTCCCAAAAATAAATAAACGTTGAAAAAAAAATTTATAAAAAAAAATACACACACACATATTGCTTTTGGTTAAGTGTATATAAATAATTCTTAATTATATATAAGATGGTATTTTCAGATCATATTTTTTATTAGAATATTGACAGAGACAGCCGTAACAATCCCCTCAACTTTAGACAGGTTTCTGATTATAAACTCTCTGACTTCCCTTTCCTTAAGGCATTTACTTTAGAAAACTTCCAATTGTAAATTTGTTCTCTACCATTTTGAGATGTAAATCTCTTTTAGCCTTTCATCAGTGTTAGACAAATGTCTTTTTCAAGGACTGGGAACCATTTCCTTGAATTGTAATCATCAAGAAAGACAAAGCCCCTACCATCCATTCCGTGTGGGAGGGTAGGAGCCTAACTTCAGTAAGGGCCAATTAGCAGACATGGATGGCTGAACCACATTGACCAACCTCCTCCCCAATATCTCCAGCACTTTTCCAATAGTTCACCCCTACGTTAAAAATTCTCCCACCTTTCTTTTCAAGGGAGTTGGATTTAATATCTCTTCTCTACAGCAGTCGTCTTTAATAAAAACTCCCTTGCCTATTAAACTTGTCCAGTGCAATTTTTCTTTGATAATACACATGTAACAGATACTCACAGGATTAATTCTTTAATACGTATATTTTCACATAACCCAAGAGAGAAGGACTAAGTTAAAAAAACAGGGATCAATGAGAGAAAAGCACATTTCTTCCTTATAAAAATTTATGAATATATTGAGAGATATATGAGAATATAACAATTTAATTTCCATAACAGGTCAAGAGGGTGGCAGATGAAACACAACATTTTCTGTGGAGAGAAACCATGATGGCATTGCCCAGGAGGTCCTGCTAGAATGGAAACTTGAACAATGACTGTAATTCTTTTAGGTGACCATACCAGAGAAAGGCATTCTCAGCTTTTCTGTCAAAGAAAAGAGGCATCTGGGAGGTGCCCAGGTGGCTCAGTTGGTTGAGTGTCTGACTTTAGCTCAGATTACGATCCTGTGGTTCATGGACTTGAGCCCCACGTTGGGCTCTATACTCACAGCCTGGCTCAGAGCCTGGAGCCTGCTTCAGATTCTGTGTCTCCCTCTCTCTGCCCTTCCCCTGCTCTTTATCTTTCTCTCAAAAAGAAACATTAAAACATTATAAAGAAAAGAAAAGAGTCATTTGGAAGTGATCATCTAAACCAACAAATAGAGGCTCTGGGAGAATGAGAAAGGAAAAATTAACAAGAAGTTGAATGTAATCTATAAAATTCAATTTCAGTTGGGCAATCTCTTCTTAAACTTAGAGAAAGCTCTAGTCAAGGTTTCATCTGCATTATTTTCTTTGGGTCTAACTTGAACTATAGTTAACAGCATAATCATTGAGAATGATATATCTTAATATTTTTACATAAATGGCAAAAAAGTCAATAATATACCGAGTTAGTAGCTTGCATTATGAAGATCAGCTGACTGTACTTGAATTAAGTTAATTAATCTCAACCTTTTTTGGGGGGGAAACGGTATTGATAGTAACTTTTAAGTACATAATTTTTTATTAGGCAGATTGTAAATATTTTTATGAAATTTATTTATTTTGAGAGAGAGAGAGAGTTTGAGAGCTGGAGGAACAGAGAGAGGGGTAAAGAGAGAACCCCAACCAGGGTCTATGCTGTCAGTGGGGAGCCCAAGATGTGGCTCAATCTCACAAACTGTGAGATCATGACCTGAGCCAAAATCCAGAGCTGGACACTTAGCCGACTGAGCCACCCAGGCACCCCATGTAAAGTAAATATTTTTGCTAAAATTATTTATGTCCTAAAAAAAATTAAAGAACTTCAAAGTTTGCAATGGTGGACTGAACTTATTTCCACTTATTCCTAAGAGATCACTACAATTGCAATAAAGGGAAAACATTGGTAAAAACCAAAAATCATGAGGAGAATTAAGAAGAGACATGACAAGCAAAGATTTCAATGAGCTCATGGAAGAGATGGAATGATCAGTGGATGGAATGATTAGCCAGGACCAAGAGCATATGTAATGCGTTAAAGCAGAAGAAGTTTCTGCAAAACAGAAAGATTTTTAGACACATAAAGACAAATACTGTGCGATCTCACATATATGTTGAATCTAAAACAGTCACACTTACGAACAAGAATATAATCATGGTTGTCAGAGACTGTAGGGTGTGGTAAATGGGAAGATGTTGGTTAAGGATACAAACTTTCAGTTTTAAGATGATTAAAATTTGGAGATCAAATTTACAGCATGGTGCTGATACTTAATACTATTGTATTGCATACTTGAAATTTGCTAAGACAATAGATCCTTATTTGTTATCACCACACACACAAAGGTAACCACATGAGGTAATGTCGGATGTGTTAATTAAATCAGCCGTGGCAATCATTTCCAGCATATACATCTACTATATCATGTTAGTACACTTTAAAAAATAGCACCTTGTACAACCTAAATATATACAATTTTATTTTTCAGTGATATCTCAATAAAACTGAAAAACACACAAACCAGAAAGGCTTTTGCATTAGAGGTAGCAGTTACATGAAAAGATGGAAATGATGCTCTTAAGAGAGGGATTAACTGAAAGTGAGTGGTTGGAACTGCAGATATCCTAGGGCCTAGCACTTACTTCAAAGGAATAAAGAGACTGTTAGATGGCCGGGGAGGTGCAGACAGGGAAGGGGCGGGGAGGAGGGATGCTTACAAAATACATTAAAAGAAATACTTGGGAAAAAAGGTAGCTGTGGTGTGTGTAGCAATTTTCTTCCAGCATTTGGGAAGACCCCCAAGGATACGACTGGCTCCTGATCTGCCAAGTACAAAGTGAAGTCTGCAGGGGACAACTCTCACCCCCTAAGGGTTAGCCTTTGTGTGGCTTCATTCTTAACTATAAAGAGGGAACATAAAGTGAATAGGGATCCAGAAGACCTGCAATATGAAATAAAAACACAAAAATAAACAAAGAGAGAAAAACCCAGTACTCAAGGAAATGAGGCTAATTTAGGAAACTGAGGAGAAATTTAAAATCTCTCACTAATCATATACTTAGTGGCATGCAATTAATATGTCCAAAGCTTGGAAAAGAGAAAGGAATGAAGAGAAAAGAAGGATTGCCCTTAATTTAAAAATGGTGAGTAGAAACCTTTTTGTTTAACGTAATAGGGAAGGGAGAGGTGTAATGGAGACAATCCTTCCTCTGAACCATGGGAAAGCAATGAACAATATGTAGAGTGATAGGAATATTACCTAAAGAAAGGATCTTCAGTAATGGAGAAAGAAAAAGAGAGGCCAGTCCTCACATGTCTGTTTGTTTTTTGAAGGCTGAAGTGACTGCCTGCACTGCCTTCTTTCTCTCCCTTGACTCCTGACCACCCCCCTCTCAGACTGCCTGAAGCCCTAAAGTTCTGAGGACTGGGAAACTAGCTGTAGATTTGTTGTTCAAATAAAAATAAATAGGTTATTCTTCTAGTCCTGATAGTGAAGCTGGCAGATAAGTAACTTTATCCCATAAAACAACTTAAAGGTCATAGGGACTACTGGCTAGGTTGTATACAAATCCCAATAAAATGGAAATCAAATAACGGAAGCGAAAACAACAGCAGAATAAAACTTCTTGACTCTGTTGCACTTCGCTTCGTGAACATATATCAGAAAAATGCCAAACTACATAGATTTTCAATTCAAAATTATATAAACCATTTTGAAATGGTTCTGTGAATCCTTTTATTTTATTCCAAAAAATAAGAACCAACCAAATACTCACAAAAGAGAGGCGTTTATTTCTTTGTAATTGCTTGCAATATTCCACATGGATAAATATCTGTGTTTTCCTCTCAGTACTTTTGTAAATTTTAACACTCTAACAATTAAGACAGTTGCGTATACAATCACAAAGGAAACGCCGAAAGACAAGGCAAGCTAGCATTTGCTACTGCTATCTCATTACATTTTTTGACAATAGTGTTTCTCAAGTATTATTGAGAAATGATAAACTTAAACTGTGTCACATTTCTAAGTTATTAGTCAAAGTGGCTTTCATATTTTTATATATTACATCACATATGATGCAATCCATAAAGATCTTTTAGCCCCAAATATTTATTTTATTTTTGTTTTCTGAAGCAATGCCTTTTTGTCCTTTATCTTTCATCAAGTAGACTGTTGGAGATGTAACTCAGAAATATGACCTTGAAGTATTATTCACTACTTATGTGTATACCAGCTACTCTCCAGGGTCATTGGCAGTGAGAAGCTGTACTTTTTGTGATTACTGATGTGGGTGAAGGAATCTTTAAGCTGATAAAGGTATCTTCAAAATTGCTTCAGTTTTCTTTATTTATATAGACTTAATTGGAACGTTTGCCTCCTCACTTACCATATGGTTAATGAAATGCTGAAAACAAAAACAATAACAGCATAAATTTAAGATTATCTGAGAGGCATCCAAAAAATAAAATAAAATCAATTCCTCTAAGAACCTTCCTAAAATAAGAAGGAAGAAAGGACGTAATGTGTTGCAAATGTCAAGTTTGGGGTTATCTCCTTTATAAAGATGTTTAATTTATTTTATATTAAAGTGTTTTAGGAAAACTCTTGATTTTTACACCTTATATAACATTGTGGACTTTCTAAGAGTAGAAAATGGCTTTCTTTATTTAGAGTTGAACCACAAAGCGAATTACATGCTTCCTAGAGCAGAATGCTGTTTTGTGTACAACTAAAAGCCTTTTACCTGGTGCACCATAGGTGAGGCTCCTTGGCATTTTGCTGTGGCAAGAGACGCAGAAGATGACAATGCTATATTTTGCTATTCGTTACATCTAAAATCATTCTTCTTTTGCATTAAAAAAGGAAGAAAACACCAAACTCAGGAACATTTATTTACTCTAAATTCCTAAGTTGAAAAATAAATTTCGTTGTTTGAAAAACAGAGGTTTTAAACAATGCTATTTGTCAGTATTTTTGTATCTTTTTCAAGTTCCAAAGTGGCTTTGATCAAAGCTGTCATATTTGAAGACATTCAACATTCAGAAAGTGCGGTAAGTAGGCTAAGCTGCTTAAACGTTGTAGGTATCTTCGACAAAAACTAGTTAGCCAGGAAAACTTGTTCTTCTTACCCACACATAGGCACAGTCCTTTCTTTATTCAAATATCCCAGGTCCCTTCATCATTTCAATGGTGCATATGCTAACCTACACATATTTATAATTTATTATAATTTAATTTGAAATAACTATATAGAATTAAAACAATTATATATGTATAAAATATACATAAATATGTATATGTACAAAATGTATGTGTGTATATATATATATATATATATCATATATAAATTTAAACAAACTAATACTGATTAAAGGCAGAGCTAGGTCTCCAAAAAACAATCAATCCATGATTTTTTTTTCTTTGTATTCTTTTTAACCTCAGGGAGTTGAAAGTAATTCTTTATCCTATTTTTTCAGCCTGGTGGGGATTTCACATTATAAATGAGAGTTTCCAGAATATGAAGGCTACCTAGTACATATAGGCAAAAATTCACTTCCAACTTTGAGCTAAGTGAGTTATATAGAAAGATGAGAATAGCAATTTTTGCCAAAGGAAACGGAAGTCAAGAGGGACCTAAATAGAATCTGGAATGCAGGATCTCTAAATTGCATACAGAGCATAAAATTTCAAGTTAGCAGTATGTAACTTACTGCATAAGAATCACATCTGTGTGAGCTTTCCTAAGGTAAGAACTGGGCATTACCCATGCTTTGATCCTACTATATACTATCATGAATGGTAAACATTAAAGATTTATTAAACAGAAACATCTTAAGGTGAATGGAAACATAAATGGATTAATCTCGTTATTAATGAAAAATAGGCAATACAGTGTTCCAAAATTGAAATCATAGGACAGAATAATGCAGTATAAAAAGACACTTTTTCAGTATAATTTAAATGTTGATAAGAGGTAACAATGCAAAAACAAATAGGAATTCTGGGAATAAAAAAAAAAAAAAACAAGCCCCATTCATTAAGGTGAATATGACAAAATAAAAAACAAAATGAAATTGACAAAGCTGGTCTTCCCTAACCATCAAATAAATATACAGATTCAAAAAAAAAAAAAGAAAATAAGAAAAACCTGTGTCAGTGAAGAAACCTGACTTTCTGGAAATTGGAAACTGGGAGGGATTGATTTTCTTTTTTTTCATTTAAAAATAACAGGCATAGAAAAAAATTAGAATATAGAGATTAAAGTGGGAAATATTTTTACTTTCTCAACAGAGGGAAGATAAGCCAGTTATTCACTCCTTCTTTTTAAATAAATTAGTAATTGAGGAATACCTGAAAAATGTCAAGATAGGCATACAAAAAACTTGACCCCAGAGGAAAGAGAAGTAATAGAGGATGAAGAAGGTAATTATATTTTTAACCTAGTATGTTAAGAGGTATTCCAGAAGAACGCTCCTGAATTAAGTAATCATTTCTTAAGGATTAAAGTAAAAATGTGTAAAACAATAAAAGAAAAACTAAAGTCAAAGAAACCTGGAAGACAGAGCAATGAACAGAGGCGTGGAGGGGCCACATTTGTGAAAATGAGCAGGTAGAGAGGGAATGGTACCCATCCTCATTCCGTCAACCAAAACTAACAACCCGAAAACTGAGTATGCAAAGTTATGAAGCCACATGCATTGTTTTCCATTGTTTAGAGTATACTCTTAGTCATAGTGAAATCAGATTTTTTTAGGGGTGCTACAAGTAACCTAAATATTACTCCCAGTGATATTGTAAAAATAAAAGTGTAATTGAAAAATTTGAAGGGGAAAAAACGGACACATTTCAGAGAGGTAAAAAAAAAAAAAAGGCACCAGGGGTGCCTGGGAGGCTCAGTTGGTTCACCATCTGGCTCTGGATTTCAGCTCAGGTCTTGGTCTCACAGGTTCAAGCACTGTGTGGGGCTCTGCGCTGACAGGGTGGAGCCTGCTTGGGATTCCTGCTTGGGATTCTCTCTCTCCACCTCACTGTGTTCTTCCCCCTCTCACACAGTGCACTTGCTCTCAACATAAATAAAAACGCTTTTTAAAACATTTTCACAAAATAACGAAAAAGACATTCATTCACATGCACATTTTTAATGTTATTCAGATTACCAAGAGAAAAATAGGACTGACAGAAATATCAAATTTGTATTGAATAAGAAAGGGGGAAAAGATATTAAATAAATCTTTACATTTTTCATCTGCAAGGTTGACTCGTTGGAGGTTTATAAATAGATATATGTATGTACATACATTCAAAGTTATGAAAATAATCACCACTAGCAATTTAAAAAAGAATTGTCAGGGCACCTGGTGGCTCGGTTGGTTGACCATCTGACTTCAGCTCAGGTCATGATCTTGGGGTTCATGAGTTCAAGCCCCACATCAGGCCCGCTGCGATCAGCATAGACCCCACTTTGGATCCTCTGTCTCCCTGTTTCTTCCCCACCCCCTGCTCATGTCGTCTCAGAAATAAAATGTATTAAAAAATAAAAATAAAAACAAAAAAAGCATTGTTTCAAATGTTTTTAGGCATGAGCTCCTTATAGTTTGCATGCTATTTTTAACTCATTTACTTCAATAAAGAATTTACAGTCTTGCAAGTATATGACACAAAACAACAACAACAAATTTATAATTAGCTCTCCTCCAAACTGCTTTGATGATGTTACCCAATGATATGCTTTGATTTGTTACCCAAAACACGTAAGGTTTCTTTGCTTTAGAGAAGAAAGGGAAGAAAGAAAAGCCATATTTAAAGAGCTCTTATTGAGGCAGCTGGGTAGTTCAGTCAATTGAGCATCTGACTTTGGCTCGGGTCATGATCTCACAGTTAGCGGGTTTGAGCCCCACCTCAGGCTTTGTGCCAACAGCGTGGAGCCTGCATTGGATTCTCTGTCTTCCTCTTTCCCTGCCCCTCCTCGGCTGGCGCACTCTCTCTTTCTCTCTCTCAAAAACAAATACACATTAAAGAGCCCTTATTGAGTGCAAAACTCTCTTTGAGGTATTTGCATATGCTACATCACTCACATGTGACAACACCCTGATTTATCAGATCAGAGCTGACAATAATATGGCAAGGCCAGGCACCTAGTGGAGTGAAGTGGTCCACAGAAGTGGACCATCTGAACATCAGAACCATCTGAACATCAGTGGTCCACAGAAGTGGACCATCAGAACAGAAGTAGTCCATCTGTTCTGTAGTCTCCATGTTCTTTGACACTGCTTCAGTATCTTTGGTGATTGTGAAACTAACCGTTTCGTATTATTTTCCATGATTCTAAACTAGATTTCACTCTCCATCAAGACACAGAGATGACATTCTATGAAGCAGTAAGTAAGATGGAGCTTTAAAAAAAACAAAATAAATCAGGAAAAGATGAGATCTTGGATCTGGATCACTATGGATGACTGTTCCGAAAGTTCCACTATTTTGAAAGAAGTCATTAGCCTCCATGGTTTCACTTTCCCTATTTGTAAATGGAGTGCGTTGGACTGATGCCTGAAGTATGCTCCAGCTTCCATTCAGGGAGCAGAGCAGATGAATGACAGTATTTAAAGGAGAAAAACCCAAAAGAATAGGTTTTATGAGCAGATTGCCAAGGAGAGATATTAAAGAGAAAAAACTGAAAGTATTTGCACAAGTTATGTGTCTTTTAATTAGTTGTTCTGTAACACAAACATAGCTGTGATTCTCATAAAAGCAAAAAAGGAGGTTTCTCAGGATCTTTTTTTTTTTTTCCTTTTTTCTTTTCCTCTCTCTGCTTTTCTGGTCTATCGACAAGCAAAGTGAACAGATGTACTTCCAGAATCTAAGCCCTAATTAGGATATTTTGAGATACTTACATGTCAAATTAATTAGTAAAAGTATTCAACAGTTTAGACCCCAGGGCGGGGGCGGGGGGAGTGGGAAACACTGTTGGATAATAAGATGCTGTAGATGTCTGCTACACTGTTGCCGTTCTTTTGTGTGTTTTAATAACACACTTGACAGGAGACATTCACAAGCAGAACATTCTACCATGTGCTCTACCTTGCTAAGGCTGTTTCCTAAGTAACTTTGCCTATAACTCTGCCCATTGTCCTCTCATTGGTTTTGGGACACACAAGTACTATGTCGTGACAGATGAGAGGTGACTAACGCACTAAGCGAGGGGACTGCATAAGATTTAATCCATACAGTCAGTATGGCCCCTATGACCAAAGGATATTTTTTAAATACAACTTCTGGTATTTTTTAATATAATCGTTGTAACATTGAAGAGTAATCATTTTCAAGCTAACTGTAACAGCTACGTCTCAAAAAATCTCCTCAAGGATGCCTCCATCAGCATCATTATTCCAAGGTTTTGAGTCGTCATGCTATGTCAAAGTCACTTGGAACCACTGTGCAGAAAAGGTGCTAAAGAGGCACCAATGTAGGTCATAATCAATCTGTAAGTCCATTTTGAAAACCTAAAACCAGAAATACCATCTCAGAAGATTTTCAAAGCAGTGCTGTTTGCTCCACAGCAGGTTGATCAGCATGGGCATCTGTCCCTTGTCAGGGCTCATTTCCCAATGTCAGCGTACAAGGCAACCTATTCCATTTAATGGGTACCTCCCAATTTTCTCACATCTTTTTAAAACCACATAGAGTTTAGGGTGATTTTTAAGTGCTTTCTCAAACAAATTCTCAAGGCTTGGAAAGTTATTTGACCAAGTGGTACTTTATGGAGAGATTATATTTTCTGTTACAATTGATTCTCCTTAGTTACAATAATCAAATGCAAACCTTTTCTTTCTTTTGTTTTCCCTTTTTCTTCTTTAAGTGCATAAACGGCAAGTGACAAAGTCTGCTTTGATAACTATTGCTTGAGCAGATTCTATTTGCTAAAATTTGGATTAGTTACCAATCGGCAATTGGTACTTAGTAAATACTTGTGTGTGTACTTAAACAGTCACAGGTATACTATCAGCATGCCTTATATATTGTTAAGCACATTTCCTAACAGTTATGTCCTATGTCATATTTGGACTTATTCTTGCCACCATCAGCCCCACTATGTACCTGAGTAAACCTAACGTGAACAGTAATTCCCTGTTCCTCAACACAGATAAACTATCACTGCTTAACTTCTTCACTGTTTATAATATACACCATTTTGCAAGAATGGTGCACTTTATTTCTATGTAATTTTATATATAAATGTTAAAATAACAATGTAATGTAAAAGGCTTTGACTTATTTCTAAGGCATTGGGGAAAAAATAAATGGATTGTACTCTAGATTCTAATGGCTCTTTGAACCCTACATAAATCCTTTTGGAATTTAAGATGCTTAAAAACCTATGCTAATGAGCATGTGCTGTCAGAGTGTCAGCATAAGATTAAAGAAATACAATAAAAATGCTTTATCCTATAATTTTCCTTTAATGCACTGTTTACTTTATTTGAGAACTTATTAAATTTATTTGAGACCCAAGCTGTCAATTTCATGTCTGGCTAAGTGCTTCTAAGAGTTTTATGATTCTTTAAAGGTGGCAGCATCTCAGGGGTAGAATACATGCAGAGTAAACCTGAGGACAGAATGAGACTAATTCTGCCTGCAGTTTTGGCTTCCTTGTCCTTAGATTCAGCCAGAATTGCTTCAAATACTTGTAAACAGGGAAGACAATCCCTCTCTACTCTGACATGACATGTAATTTTGCGTGTTAAATAGTAAGTGTATGCACCCAAATTCAATAATTGCTAAGTGATATAGGCAACAGAAAGTTACAGAAAGCTCTTAAGACAAATACTTTTTTTTTTAATTTTTTTTCAACGTTTATTTATTTTTAGGACAGAGAGAGACAGAGCATGAACGGGGGAGGGGCAGAGAGAGAGGGGGACACAGAATCGGAAACAGGCTCCAGGCTCCGAGACATCAGCCCAGAGCCTGACGCGGGGCTCGAACTCATGGACCGCAAGATCGTGACCTGGCTGAAGTCGGAAGCTTAACCGACTGCGCCACCCAGGCGCCCCAAGACAAATACTTTTTAAATAGATTCAATGCTAAGAACACGCGGGGTCCTAATAACAAAAAGTAACTAAATAATAAATACTTTAATAATTAAATTTAAATAATAATTTAATATGGTATCATCTCTCATAGGAATACAGTCAAGGGATTGCCATATAATACCCTATCGTGCCCTCCACCCCTACCTTAGTGAACAAAATCAAGATGCTGAAAGGTCTAGTATATAAAATGAGATATAAGGTCTTTTTTCTTTAACATTTAATACTAACATAATTACTGGCGGTACAATATTTTTCTTCCTTGAAAATTTATTTGACAGAAATATGCCAGTATTAAGTAATTAAATCAAAGGGACTGTCTCTTCTCATTACTTGAATATAAGAAAACCCATACTTATTTTATTCCTTTCACAAAAGCATTTGGTGGAACATAATTGTGCACACAAGGGTCCTTTTCTTTTCCCTCTAATTCCTTTTCCCTGGGGATTATTTTTTTTTCCAGACAGTAACAAGGTTTTCAAATCCTTACTTTGAACTCATTTTAAAACTGTAAAAAGCAAGGATTGTCATATTAGATTTGTAGACGTCTCAGGTTAACATCAATTCCATTTAGACATTAGCATACAGAGAAAAAGACACTTGTTTTTCAATTAAATAGTGTGAGAGCTAAGACTCAGAATTTCCTTCTTCTCATCTGATTTCTAAGTAAATTCTGTACCTTTCTAGTTCTGGAAGAATAAAGGTAGATTCAAGAAGTAGTACTATATTTTTATTGGGTGTTCTATTAAAAAGGACCTTTCTTTACACAAATCCAGAAACATATCTAAATGCTATCCTCATTCATCTCTCAGAGACACAGCAGGTGAAAACAACTGTTTTACATCCTCAGGACTGTCACCAGGCATCGATCTATTTTATTTCACCCCCAAGTGGTCCCATACAGTCTTGAAAACTGAAATGCTTTGCATTTTTAAAAAATGACTAATGAAAATAGAGAACACAAAACTGTGATGTTTATTTTGCCTCAATGCAAAATGTCCCTCTCCAAGATTCATGAAATATCTTGTTTTGCTGATGTGACAAATTTTCAAAATTTGCAGTACTGGTGTAACGTGTGCTAATAAAAGGTAGATTTCCTATAGGAGCCACTAAAAGCTGTTTTATTGCTCCTTTAATACAAAACACAGTGTTCTCATCGGAATGTTATTTGAACACAGTTTTTTGCAACATGATCCTCTTGTTCATCAGTGCATTTATGTATGTAAAGATGTATTTATATAGTTTTATAATACACACCCATGTGCACACACACACACAGACACACACACACATACGTGTGTGTGTGTCTGTGTGTGTCTGTGTGTGTGTGTGTGTGTGTGTTTGAATGTATATCTAAATTTTTAAAATTCAGTTTCCAGGTCTCAAAGACTTCTTGGGAGTTTTAATATAAAATTGAAGGTTGTAAGTTCAGTTTGGGAGAGGATTTCCCCAAACTGAACAAATGAATTCAAGTTTATTGAACAACACTTAGATATAAATCGCTGCTCAAATATGCAATTGGTGTCATACATGTTTAAAAGAGGAAGAAAGAAAAGAAACAAGGAATAATGACCAGAATAAATTTTTGACTGGAACATATTAACTCGAATTGACTTTTGAAAGAAAGAAATCACTTCTAAAAATTAAAAGTTTGGCGTAAATAATTCAGGTAAATTGTGATGTTACAATGCTACGACTTTATTTCAACAGACTATTTAGCCCTATATATTTTACATGTGCGCACACACACACACACACACACACACACACACCAAGACATTTATTTTTTCTTCAAATGTTTATGTTTATTTCTTAAGATCTCTGATGAGCAAAACATTAGATAGGTTCCTTGATATTGGGGATTCTGTCTCCTCTCCCTAAAATCCAAAACATGTGCTGGACTGTAGGCTATCAATGCATACTGTTAGGATACACAGTGTGCCCTGTCTAAGCTGCTGAAATAGAATTTCTGTTTGGGAAAAACTAGATTCTCCAGTAAAGTGTCACAATGAATGGGACTGGGCAGTGGTAACTCTCCTTGAAGTACAAAAGACACTTTTTATACGAGTTTCTTGGGTAATATTTGATAAAACTTTATAAGCTCTGCCTTTCCTCTTTCCCCTGCTTCCCTTTTTTTCCCAAAATTAGAAAAAGATTCTTGGACACTATGCCCCCAACAGCATCCCCTCACAGAGGGAAGGCAAAGTCAATGAGAGAGGTCACTAGGAAACTTTCTCAATTCACATTTTCTATTTATTCACATGGAAAGCCTTAAAGGTAGGAATTAGGTTCCCTAGAATAGAAGGTTATGTCAAGAAAACAGAAACATTAATTAAAAATAAACTACATCATAAAACTATCATTTTTCCCAAAGCACGTTTTTGTAATATTAATTCCTATTCCAACCTTAGATGACAGATGCTATCCTACACTTGTCTTCAAACTGCTTCTGGCTAGACCAGGGAGCTCCTTTCTGATTTTTTTTTTCTGTTTTCCATTTAATAACACATTTAGTGCTATCTCTTTATGGGCTATTAGAAAACATAACGCTTACATAGTGGGTTAAGTATAATTAGAGGATTTGTTGTTGCTGTTTTTATAAATATTTTTTGAGAGAGATATTTGCTATGTGTCTATTTTTGAATGGACTATGCGGGAATTTAAAACATATTTAAACATGGCTTTTCCCCCCTATGATCCATATTACTTGCCATCTTACAATCTGTGCTGCTGCTGCATTTAAACTTGAGGATTTACTAATACGTTAGTGAGTATAAACCTGTGTGTAATTTTCCTTGACAGGAAAATTCAAATCATTTCCAATCTCTCCCTACAAAGATTATCATAGCTAAAAGTTGCCTGGTCTTTAGATGATTTAATGTCAAATACACTTGGGCACACACGTGGTATGCTTATAAAACACAATGGTAACTTCTTGCACTTACAATAAAATCCATCTGAATTCCTCATGATGGCCTTCAGAAGGCCATGTGATGTGATTTCTTTTCTGAACTCATTCCCTCACTTTTCCCTTTGTTCTCTCTTCTCTAGCAACACTGGCCCTGTTATTCTGCATGGACATGCCCCACCTAATTCTTCATCCTCTTCCTCTTTCGCATCCTTCCCTAAATGTGAGTCGATTGCCTTTTGTGCACTCTGAACTGCAGAGATGAGCACAACACTTCCTTACATTTTGGTAAACAGCCACTGCCCAGAGATTCTCAAAGTTCCCATCCCATTTGCCATTCCCCTGAGACTGGCAAACTTGAAGTGGATCTACAAACTTACAGTGCAATGTCTGTCACAGCAGGGGAGTCTTTGACCCCGTTTCAGTGCCGAAGCCGGGATAATTTCTGATGGCATGACAGCCACGTCCAGCCAACCACTGAAATATCCCACCAGTGGGTTTGTGGACTTCACCACTGTCTTCTTTCTCATATCTTAGGAAGTCAAGACATGTACACACACACCCCTCCAAATTTCACCCTGTCCAGAGAGGCTTGGAACATGGACTGGTTGGAGAAGGGAAGGCGATCTTCAGGCTGGTATTATGTACCCAAGCGCATAGCCTCACCACCAGTTGTTAGAAATTTTGAATAGCACACCAGAAGGCAAGTGAATAAGAGATATCTAGTACCTTTATAGGAGTGGAGAGAAATAGATATGTAAAAACGTACTTGCTTTAATGTTATGTTCCATAGTGTTTTGTGTATTAAGCAGGTTCTTTAACCCAGCCTTAGAAGTAAAAGACGCAGAAGCAGAAGAAATATCCCTTAAGGATAGTCCTGAAGGCAGCAACCAGGAAAGTCAGGTGTGGTATGGAGAGGACAGAGGGGTCATCCTATGTAGGGCTCCCAGAGGATCATGGTCCTAGAATCTTGGGACAACAGACAATGGTTCGGTGGAGCAAGCACTGGGATTAGAGGGAAAGCGTGGAGGTGGAAGTGAGAATTGGGGTGTAGAAACCATGTGTGCCAAGGTAAAGATGGCTTCCAATCTTTTCTCCAGGTCTCAGCACTGTACTTTCTGAAACTTGATTCAATCCCTGAACTTACAAGCTGTTTCGGTTACTCCTCATTTCCTGAAGGTCAAATACAAGTCTCTACCTGGATTTCATTAGAATAATATTTACAAAATGGTACTTTTTTTTAATGTAGAAGGATTGCCTTTCTTTCTACCTATAGTAACATTTAAAAGGGTATATTATGGTAGTAGGAGCATTGACCCTGGAGCCAGGCAGCCTGGAGAGGATTCTAGGTTGTGCCCCTGATTAGTTCTATGATGTAAAAGTTACTCAACCACTCAACTCTCATCTATAAAACACAGATAATCATAGAATATGCCAAGTGTGGAGGAGACCGCTTGACCCAGAGCAAGCATTCAGTACATGTTAGCGACCACTGATTTTAGTTAAATTACAGAACGGTACCATGGAGATGGTTACAAAGGAAAGCCATATCGTATTTTTTTTTCCTGAATAACTATTTCATTGCAGAATAATAACTCGTTCCAGGTACTGCACAGTGTGGACAGCCTGGAAGGCAGGAAGTTATGAGGGCTAAATTTAAAGTCATGTCAGTCAGGCAAATTAACATATTTTAATAACTTCCTACATCATAGTAATAAGCCTGAAGCAGCTCCAGAATGTGTAGGCTGAGGTGGGGAGGCAGCCCAGAAGGAAACTAGATAAAGCGTAAACAATTCCCCAGATTATCAGCAGTTAATAGAATGGTGAGAATAAGATTGTATCTTCAATTTAAGAGGACACCCGGAGATAATTTAGGTAAATTAGACAGTTAGCAACTATGTCCAGGTAACAGCAAACATATTGAAGTGCTGACATAATGCCAAGTTGTTTCTATCTTCAGAATCATCTACACAATGCTCATCAAGGAAAGTGGCTGTGTTCATAATAATTTGTGACACGACCTAAAATTTTCTTTACTGCAGAGAAAACTTGATTGCCTCACAACCTAAAAGGAACAACTAACCTAAATTACAGCTGGAAAACTGCTTCCCTATGTAGTCCCAAATTAACCTCTGTAAACAGTTTAGTATGCTCAAATATCACAAGGGACATAACTCTAAACTCATTTAAATGTATTAGCTTTTGTAACAACCCAGCTAGGGGACAGAAGCATTGTACTGTGTAGCCCCATATCAGGAAACTATAAAGTCTATCAAATTTTCTCATTTTTCACTACCTTTACATATTTATTACTAACTGGAGGCTTTATTTCAGCTTCTTTTCACCTATTTCTAATAAAAGACAACCAATCAATCAATCAACTAATAAGAAAAACTTCCATAGCCATTGCCTGAAGTATCAATGTTTTCACTTGGGATTGTTTCTCATGCATTTGCATCTTAGGATTGTTCATGTTCCAGAAGGGACATGAAAATTGCACCTTCTAAGCCTGCATTACTTTTGTCTAAAAGCCTGGTGTGAACTATCAGCATTTTTCTTTAATGAAATGGGAGGGGCATGTTCTCAGTATATTAGTACAAGTTAGTAATTTAGCCACTATTATGCTTTTATGCTGTAGCAATTTAAACTATGTGCAACTGCTCGTAAAAAAGTCTCACTTTTTTTTTATAGAATATGGTGTCAGATTATAAATACGCCTAAAGGCTCAGCGAAGGGTACTGGACTATAAATTTACAAGAAATAAATAAATAAACCAGTTTCCATTTCTTCCAGAAATTCAAAATCTCTCCTTTTTAACAGCTCTGAGTTCAGTGTGTTCAGAAAGGAACTAGAACATACTAGCTATTTGTTGTTGTCCTTCCTCATCTTTTTTTTTTTTTTTTTAAAGAAATACGGCTTGAATACACATTTCTCCAGAAGGGAAATTAAACTGCTATTTAATTTGACTTGATCATTTCTGTCCTGAATTGTTCCTTCTCTTGTATTGCTGTATTTTAGGTTCAGAGTTCAATTAGGCGAAATTATAGTGTTGTTCTCCCGTGGTGAGTGCCTTTTAAATAAAATGATTTAACCAAGAAACTACTTTGTGAGTGATCAAATTTATCTCAGCATGCATTCTGGTTTTCTCTGGTTTAGACAACTAGGGACATAACAAAATCCTAGAACTTCCGTCATTTCTACAAACTATAGTGCTTAACATCAAGCATTTAAACCCCTAACCCCCTCACCATGTAAATGTTCCCGTTTCTATATACAATTTATAATTATGATGTCCACCTGATTCAAAGCAGGGGGCTTAAGAACAGTGGTTTCCATTTGCTTGTGTGCATGCCTTCCTGGGTGACATTGTCTCTAGTTGAATGATACATTTAAAAAATGAGAAAATAAATCTATCCATACATGTCTGACATTATATGTATGTATGTGTATGTATGTGTATATATATATATATATATATATATATATATATATATATCTCAAACCCATTCTTTTGCTTATGTATTTTACTGTCCTAAGAAAACTCAAGATCTGGGAGACATAGTCCAACAGTTGGATTGGAGATATTCTGATTACATTTTTCGATCTTCTTACCAAATTCCTATGGAAAAACAAAATAAGTATGGGCTGACATGTCCATTAAAAAATAGGGGAAGTGGAAAAGTTTCACCAAGTTTTGTTCCTGAATTCTTTTACTAGCATCTTGAAAAAATTTTTTTTTTTTCTGAGAGCATTGAAATTCATACCAAGTTTTATGAGAGCAAGATGGGCTGGTGCCTATCAGGCAACAACTAGAAATGGGGAAATATCAGAGACATTAAGAAGAAAATAGGGTACATTTTACATATGAGCTAAGCTCAACTTTTATTCTGAGGAACATTATGTGATGCCGTAGAAGAGATTAACACTTATGACATTTAGAAAGCAGTAATGACTAGAAGAAGCTATTCTCATGCCTGACTAAATTTCATTTCTTTTAAAAATTACTGTGATATTTAGAGTTATATAAGTAATATGCACGTATAGCCTGAAGATTAAAAAACAACAACAACAGATACATGTGCCTACCATCTGGCCACAAAAACAACACCCCCCAGAGACCTGGGAAATTCCAGTGTCCTCTTCTCCCCGTTTCTACGGATGCCTGCACTCCCCCTTGTTTGCCATTAGATAAATCTTTATATTCTATATTATTTTGCAGTGTATGTATGCACTTCTGAATTTATTAACCAAAGCTATATATATTTTCTCTTTAATGCAAATGACCTCAAATTTTATCTATTCTTATGTAACTTTCTTCCTATTAACCGCATATTCCATTACCGTAATGCATCCACAGTGATAGGAATCAATAATTTATGAATATGACAAAATATATTAATCCATTCTAATGTTAATATCATTTGAACAGTTTCCAGTTTTTCCCCACTAATACTTTGAACTTCGTTGTACATGCCTCCTGATCAACGTATGAAGTCTGTACATACAGGGCTTGAATTACCGAACGACATGGAACCTGTATTTGGAACTTTAACAAATAATCCTAAATTGTTCCCATGGAAGTGTAGTAGCATTTCCATTGTCCCACACCTTTAGTAACATTTGTTATAATCACATTTCTAAAATGTATCTTATCTGTTAGCGGCATATTGTATTGTCAAATCGCATTGTGGTTTTAATTCAATTTCCTTATCAGTATGATTTCTTTGTAAATTACTATTTAACATTTTAGCCAAAAGAAACATTGAGCATACTTGTGCATCCTGAGTTCAAAAAATCCACTGCAATTCTCTTATGTTAGCTTGAAAGACAGGATAGACAAAATGTCATTTGAATTTGTCAAACTGGAGGTAGGAAAAGTGGGTTTTAGACCCTTGGTTTTGTGTAGTTTTTGTTTGTTTTGTTTTGTTTTTTTTTTTTTAATTTTTTTCAACGTTTTTTATTTATTTTTGGGACAGAGAGAGACAGAGCATGAACGGGGGAGGGGCAGAGAGAGAGGGAGACACAGAATCGGAAACAGGCTCCAGGCTCTGAGCCATCAGCCCAGAGCCCGACGCGGGGCTCGAACCCACGGACCGCGGGATCGTGACCTGGCTGAAGTCGGACGCTTAACCGACTGTGCCACCCAGGCGCCCCTTGTTTTGTTTTGTTTTGAATCTCTACACCCAACGTGGGGCTCAAACTCACGACCCTGAGATCAAGAGGTACATTCTCTTCTGACTGACCCAGCCAGGAACCCCATGGACTCTTGAATTTAGTTATTGGCTATGGGCCAGCATGATATGGAGCGATATAGTCCCCTAGGAGTGACATTGGCCCCTAGTAATGAAGCTCCGGTTTCTAGTGGGCCATCTCCCCTAGGAGAGTAACAGCTTGGCTGTTAGAGGGAAACAGACACATTGAAACAAGCAGAGAGGCATACAGAAATAGTACCAGGAGTTCCCAGGCATCTGAGCCCAGCACCAACAGCGTCCTCTACAGGTGATTCAGGGAAGCTTGCTGAACTGGAAAGAGGTCCTAACCAGCGTCCTCAACTGAGAACGGATTCTCTGAAGCTCTCTTTATGAACCCTGTTCTATACCCAGCTGTAGTCAACATTTTGATCAATCCATTTAGTGAAGGCATAGAAACTATACATATAAAATACGAAGATAACTTCAAACTGGGGAAGATAGCAGGTCAAAAATTGGTCAAACTGAGTTTCCAAATCATCTCAATTGGCGTGAATGGCACTAACCAAGAAAACAAATTTTAAAACTATTATTGATATTTTTTAATTTGCCTACATAAATACAGAAAGGAGAATTGGCTTAAGAGAAATTGATGAGTTTAGCTCAGCATAATTGCCTAGGTGAGTCAAACCTATTCTGAATTGGCTAAAATAAAGTGATGGAATAATCAGTCCTTTAGTGGAAGCATACTCTCTAAATCAATTCAGTTCCATTGTTCCGTTTACATTATACATTATATTGAGGTGGTAATTTGTCTTGGGGTGCTATGGCTTTTCAGAAATAATATTAAATAAAAGTCAAGCAGAACTAAGAGTGGCATGAAAACAGTGTTGAGATCTGGAAAGAGGTTACAGGAAGAAAAAAATGTCACAGAACCTGAGGATATTTAACTTGGAAAATAGAATTATTAAGACAGAGGACTCTTCTTGGGGCACCTGGGTGGCTCAGTCGGTGAAGCGTCCGACTTCGGCTCAGGTCATGATCTCGTGGCTTGTGAGTTCGAGCCCCGCATCGGGCTCCCTGATGACACCTCCAAGCCTGGGGCCTGCTTCGGATGCTACATCTCCCTCTCTCTCTGTCCCTCTCCCGCTGTCACTCTGTGTGCATCTCTCTTAAAAATAAGTAAACATTAAAAAAAAAAAGGACTCCTCAGTAGTTTCCAAAAAGTTTCATAGCTTTCTTTTTTTTTTTTTAAGTGAGATCAAGAAGGAAAATGTACTGAGCTGTTATTGTGAAATTTTACAAAAATTAATCAACACTCTTAGGTTGTGTAGACATGTCTTATTCGTGAAATACAATATTATCAGCTTCCAGTAGGAAATACAAGTGTGGCACATCCCAATCAGAATGGACTCATTTCTACTAGAGTAAAACATATGCTAATATTTTTTTTTTCTGGTTCTGCACTAATGTATCCTTAAATAACACTGTCTCATTTTTCTTAATTTTGAATTTTATATAAATGGAATCATACTGTGTTTCCTTTAGAGATTTATTTCTTTCACTCTATGCTATTATTTGTTAAAGATTATTCTTTTATTTTTTAAGCTATAATTCACTTATTTTTGCTATACAGTTTGTCACTTTAAAAATAAACTATAATTTACCTATACATACTAATGTGGATTGGCATTTCAGTTGTTTTGAATTTTTGCTAATTGTGAAGGGTGCCATCATAAATATTCTCATTTGTGTCCTGTACACATGTGCAAGGAGTTCTGAGGGTATATAACTAGAAACAGATCATCTCACTTTGTGCATTTGATTCATTTTGGTCATGGTGTTTCTCTACAGCCTTTCTTTCTTTTCCTCCTATGTCCTGATTACTTTTGTCATTCCATTCTTTCTATTCTCTATTAGTGATAAATTCTGTTAATTTTCATTAAATAGGTAGCCTAAAAAAGAAAATATGCATAGTCGACTTACAATAGCTTACTGATCACCATTTTACCCTCCTAACAGATACTGCAGCAGCATAGATTTTTTTTTTAATTTTTTTTTTCAACGTTTATTTATTTTTGGGACAGAGAGAGACAGAGCATGAACGGGGGAGGGGCAGAGAGAGAGGGAGACACAGAATCGGAAACAGGCTCCAGGCTCTGAGCCATCAGCCCAGAGCCTGACGCGGGGCTCGAACTCCCGGACCGCGAGATCGTGACCTGGCTGAAGCCGGACGCTTAACCGACTGCGCCACCCAGGCGCCCCGCAGCAGCATAGATTTTTAACATCATTTAACTCCTTTGATTTGTGAGATATTGTCATTTTTTTTTATTCTGCCATTTAAAAAATACTTGTAAGAGAATACTACTATTTAATCTAGCTATCTTTCACTTCAGTTACAAGCATATATGGTTTCTTTCTTCAGGCTTCATGGACCCCTCCATTTAGGGTCAATTTTTTTCTTTAGTTAGGATCTTCTAATAGAGCAAGCTTCTCTTGTTTTATTGTTTATTTTTGTTTTGTTGTTGTTCTTATAAAAGTAGCATCATTTAGGGGCACCTGGGTGGCTCAGTCAGTTAAGCTTCCAACTTTGGCCCAGGTCAGGGTCTTGCAATTGGTGAGTTCGAGCTCCATGCCGGGCTCTGCTGATAGCTCAGCCTGCTTCGAATTTTGTATCTCCCTGTCTCTCTGCCCCTCCCCTGCTCATTCATTCATTCTCTCTCTCTCTCTCTCTCTCTCTCTCTCTCTCTCTCTCTCTCTCTCTCTCTCTCTTTCAAAAATAAACAAGCACTAAAAATAAGTAAAATAAAATAAAATAAGCATCATTTAGTCATTTTTTGAAAGACTTTTCCAAGTACAGAATTCTACACTGGAGGATATTTTCTTTCAACATCCTGCCTGCTTAATCCCACTACCTCATATCATCCAGTGTTCATGTTGTGACATAAGAAATCTTTCTAACTGCCATGTTCCGGAAGGTACTCTTCCTTCATTTTCTTGGTACTTTTAAGATTTTCTCTTTGTCTTTGATTTTCTGCAGTATTATTATGATTTGACTGGGCTTCTATGTATTCTGTACAGGATTTGTCAGGCTTCTTAAATCTATGGATCAGTGTGTCTAAACAATTCTGGGTAATTATTAGCAATAATCTCCTTAAATCCTCCCTGTGCCTTGTTCTCCCTCTGTTCTTCTGGCCCCCTAAGTAATACATGTTACATCTCAACATTCTATTCTCTAAGTCTCTACCCTTTTTCATGAATATTCAATGCCACTGTCTCTCTATGTTGCATTTCAAAACTTTCTTCTGACCTGTCTTTTAATTTACCAACTGTCTCTTCAACTGGGGATAATTTACCTTTAAATCTGCCCAGTGATATTTTCATTACAAATTTTTTCAACTGTTTTTTGTTGTTATTTCTCAAATCTGCTTTGTTCTTTTTTGTAGCTTTTTGGTCTCTACAGATTTATAACATCAAAATTACTTTAAAATTCTTTATTTTAAACCACAAAGTAATTATTCTTCAACAGAGGTATGGGAATTTAGAAACAAATTGTTCATAACCAAATGAACAATTACCTATACCTAACGTATACCTATACCTATTACCTAACGTAACCTATAATTACCTTAAACAATAAGCAAATAAAGAGTTTGGCCCCTGCTCTGCTGGATATCTATCAGTTTTCCACACTCTTCCATGATGATTTGAGACCCACTTTGACTATTTCAATGGGGCTCTATGTTCACTGACTTCCACTGTGTTTGTCTAGTTAGAGGCTTTGGAAGGCGCTAAGAGGACAAAATGAGAGGCAGGCTGCAATATTCATGGCCCTGGATCTTCTGTTCTATTTCATCAGAGGCTGGGTGTGACACTTTTAGGAAAGCTAATTAATATTCTTGTCCAACAAACAGCCTGTACTATAGCTATAATCTCCAAGATCTGGTGATGGTTGTATCCTTTGCCTCTTGAGGCCAAGAGCTGATACCAGCTTCCTTGTTGCTGGACCTGCACACAGAAGCAGTACATGTGACCTCAGCTCTCCTCATACCTTTGTAACCGCTCATTTTATTAAACTTCTTTAATTACTCATTTTTCTTTACCATTTGTTTTCTGCTGAGACTGATTAATGTGGATCTAGAACACATTATTTTTCTCTTAATCAACATTGAATAGGTACTATCAAAACATTTTAAAGAGATCTACTGTCTTTGATATGCACACTATATATATATATATATATATATATATATTTCACTATTGTATATAATATAAAATAATACATAATATATTTCACTATAATATATAACATAGTATATATAATATATAAGTAATATTCTATAATATTTTATTGAATACAAAATATAAAATATGTATTAAAATATTATAACAATACACTAATAATGTGTACTATTTCACTTAGAGGACCTTTCATTTAATTAGGTTAAGTTATACATATGCATAATTATATTGTTTACAAACTAATGTATAGAAATGCAGAAGATAGAAAATTGTAATATTTCACATGAATATGTTAAAATCATGAACGTGTTAAAATCAATAAATCCAGATCACTTGCTAAATGTCATTTTATATAATGGTCATGATAATATAAACTAGGATTTCATTCATCCCATACAGACTGGTGAGTTGAGAGTAATATTAAGAAAAATAAGGAGAGAAGATAGAATATCTATATTTCCTAATCCATTTCCATATGCTCTCTGAGGGGTCAGCCAAATTTGCCACTGAGGCTGTCTAGCAATATGACAATATGACCTGCAAGGGTTGAGCATACATGAGGGAGATGAAGGCTTGAGGTACTGATTTGGGTTTAATTTGCATAGATGGATGATTGAAATTATTAATAAGTTATAACAAGAAAATAACCTGGTAATAGAAAGGCTACAAATACATCATTATGGAAGGGCAGAAGGAATAAGAACAAGACAATAATATAGGCAAGAAAGAGGATAAGAGATTTAATTGTAAAAGAACTACCTTGTCAGCTGACCACCAATCTTCTAGCCTGCCCAGGTCTTACTCATCTGTCTTCTCTCTTATCACAGTGTGTAATTGTCCCTCTCAAACTCAGCCTTTTTGTATTTGCACTGGATTACATCCCTTCTTACTTCCTTTAATAAACCCAGCTCCTACATTGTAATATTTCCCCTTCCCTATAGAATCAGTCTCATTAGGACACGATCATGCCATTACATTCCAAAGTGTGGGGGTGGGGGTGGGGGTGGGGGGGTGAGTTTACTTGATATAATAGTCCTGTGGTAGATTTCATTATATTTTTTTATATGAATCTTTAGTACCTTCTACAGATTTGGCTATGAACATTTCCCAGCCCTGTTCACATTAGGCTTGGACACATTGCTCTGCCTAATGGAATGCTAATGGACGTGACATAAGCAGAAGCTTTAAAAATCTCTTCTGTCATTCTGCTTGCTCTCTTGAATTCCTATGAGGTCACCTAAGAAGCACATGTGATATTTAAATGCTGGACCTTCAGCCTGTGCCCTAGAATGAAGGTGTGCAAAACAAAACTAAACCCATCTGGAAGCTTGAAGTCTTATCAGGTCAAAAATAGGACTGATACAGGGGCTAATGTAGCTAGCTCAGAGGCTGGACCCTGCCTCAGATTCTGTGTCTCCTTCTCTTTCTGCCCTTCCCCTGCTTTTGCTGTGTGTCTCTCTCTCCTTCAAAAATAAATAAACATTAAAAAAAAAAGAATAGGACTGATTTAAGTATCAAATAAACCCAGCATACCTCAGCAAAACACAACCAATATGTAGACACAAAAATAAATGCTCGGTGTTGTAACCCATCAGGCTTTTAGGTACATTACTCCTCAGGTTAAATCAGTAGTTACTCTGTTTCCTTTTCTTGCTGTCACTTCTTCACTTTCCTTTTTTCTTAGTAATTATATTGACATCATTTTCCGAAACTACTCAGGCACAGGTCATCAAGGACCACTATTCTGACTAATCTGAAGGTTGATCAGCAGCTCTCTTCCCTCTCTTCCAATGCATTGCTCACAAACTTCTTCAGGGAACACTTGGCTTCCAGGACATTCCGCTACTTAGTGGTCTCCTGCTCCGCTACCACTAATTTTCCTTCTTCCCCTTCCTGACATCTCAGCGTTGAAGTACTCAAAATTTGGTTCTCAATTCCCTTCTCCTCCCCACATACACTCAACATTTTTCTTTCCTATAAAACTCACCTAGATTATTTTACCTTATCTCAGATTACCTATCATCATTTTGATAATGACTGCCAAATTTGTGGATTCATCCCACATCTCTCTTTGAGTTTTAACTCACTATTAGTCTTCAGCTATTAGCTGAGATTCTAACAGGCTTCTTGAGTTCACTACGTTATTTATTAATTAGGACAAATGCACCATACTCATATACGGATTTAACACAGAGGGAACTTGAGGTTGGTGTATATAGGAACTCTCTGGACCACCTTTTCAACTTTCTATAAATCTAAGACTACTGTAAATCTAAGACTACTACTTAGAGATAAAATGTTTAAGAAGATGAATGCAGTTATATCAGCTTTAAGGTAGCAGAACAGGCCATCTCCCTAAATGTGTAGCCTATTCCTGTTTTAAATGACCACATCTGAAGATCATGATCCACATAAAATAAAAGCAGGAAAAAAAGGGAAGAAAATGAAAAAAAAAAATAAAATCCTCATCCATTAATACCTCAAAATGAGCATGAATTACACAATCCTGCATGAAATTACCATTTGATATATCCTGTGATTTAAAAAAAAATCTCAAATTTAGATCTTTTAAGGATTATAATTTTCTTCCACAAAAAATGCAAATATTTAATATAACACTGATCACAAAGTTGAAATTGCTGAACACTGCTTTACAGAGAATGTTCTCCTCATCAAATATTCTTTAGTCATTTTTAACAAATCCAAGACAAGCAAAAGTAAAGATTCATCTGTATTATGTATTTAAAACAGTAAGAATCCCAAAGATCTAATATATTTACTTGTGTGAGAAGAATGCTTATTCACTTACTGTGTTTTTTTTCCCCTAGGGAAAAATATTTACTTTTTATTAATAGCAATTAAACATTATATTTGTGGTCCAGCATCTACATATTTTCAATACAGTCCACTCCAGTAAGGACCTATTTGCAGTTCTGTTCTATTGTATCGTGTTTCCGTGTTTCCTTCGCTTTTCTTCCCCTCAATTTCAACTAAGTCTCCCTTTTGTCTCATACATTTCTCTTGACACTAAAGCTATGTATTTTATTCTATCGGCGGCTTGTCCCGAGGATAATTGTAAAATCTGTCTTTTTCCAATTATGAGAGGTGTTCTATAAATTCTTTGGGGTATATTCATTTTGAGATGTGTGCCCATAACTCCCATTAATGTTGCCCATTTAAACTTGATCTATTGCTTTCCTTTTCTAAGTGACTCCAGCCTCGTGTTAATGCAGTTTTGTTTATAATCTCTAAACTCCCCCTTACCTACGTGCAATCTCTCACAAATGCTTTGCATGTAGGTCATTTATCAAATTGTATAGCACAAAGCAATATAAGACCGACTGCCTTTCTTGAAAGGTGGAATATTATGGCTTCTTTTTTGGTTGCCATAATCCTACATTCTGTAAAATATAATATTTAAGCGTAGTCAACTGAAAAAAAGTAGTATTGAGCTAAAGTAAAGTTAGGTTTAAAAACAACATGTTTAGATTTCTCAATGAAACAAAGACCTATGGTAATTAATATCACAGAAGTTAGGTCCTAGATAATATTAAAAAATGGCATACTCCTCATTTTATGCTTGAGGATATATTACTAGCTAATAAATCCATTTATTACTGTGAATATGTGGTAAAAATTCTTTTTGATACACATTCTCTTAAATGTGGCCAATCTGTGAAAAGTTTCTGTTCTTCATATACCATCATTTTCTTATTTTTTTAATGTTTATTTATATTTGAGAGAGGGAGAGAGAGAGAGGGAGGCACAGAATCTGAAGCAGGCTCCAGGCTCTGAGGTGTCAGCACAGAGCCCAACGTGGGGCTCGAACTCATGAACCGCAAGATCATGACCTGAGCCTAAGTTGGACACTCCACTGACGGAGCCACCCAGGTGCCCCAATATCCTATCATTTTCTTAAACTTTTATTTTCTAACTTCCAAAATACCTCATAATATACATATTTATTTAATGCACACAGTTTTAACTCATTCGCTACCCTAGTTTCCAGAATACTACTCCCCATCATGATCAATGAATTTCAATTCTATTCAATTTAACTTTTCTATAATATGCATTGGATTATAAATATTATATAGTATTATTCATCTGTAGATGCACTCAGGTATTGTCATCATCCAGGATATACAACTTTTAAGAACTGGACAGTGGTGTCACACACTTACCTAGATCTCCCTCCTAGCTAACCCTGTCCTTTGATGAACCTGGCCTCCCAGTGTCCTGTGCCCTCTTATTTCACTTCACAAGCTATTCAGCTTGAATCTCGTGCATAATGTCGACCACTCAACCACGCCTTTCACTATCAGCCTTAATTATTTGCCACTCTGATTTCCTACCACAATCGTGTGGCCAAAATAAGCCTTAGGTAGCCCTGACCATTTCATCTCTCAGATCTTGCACTGGCAGCTCAGGATGATTAAGAGAAATATTCTCAGAAAGTTTCCATTACAAACACAAGGTTCCTAGCTGTCTGTGGAAATACAGTTACATTCATAGATTAGTTCTGGGGTTTGTTTGTTTGTTTTTAATTACCTGTGGCCAATTCATCTAGGCCTTTGTCTATTTTCCACTATGGCTGTTTTGAAACCTCAAGTCCCTGATCCCACCAGCCTTATTCTCAATTTATCACCTAGCCTCCTGCTCACCAAAGTAAACAGTACTTTTTTTTTCTTCTTCTTCCCTATCTTCTATCGCAGAACTAATTTTCGTCTTCACTTTGTCTTCCCTCCAGGCTCAGGTGAAACTACCCCCTATCTTCTCCCGGGTTGTAACATTCTGCCTTCTCCCAAATCGTGGACAATTTAATTTCCTTCTTTGCTGTGTCTTTAATCTTCTGTCATCTTTCCTCTTCTTTCACTTCCTCCTTGTCCCACTTTCATGAATTCACAACAACAATTTTAAGTGTTTTTAATATTTCCTAAATCATTTTCTGACATGCCTTCCTTTAAGTATCACCCTATATAATGCTTTCCTTCCACTGCCAGGTTTATTTAAAAAGATGATTTGACTTTGCCGCCTTCATTTTTAGCCCCTATTCTTTCCACAATCTACTGCAGTTTGATGATTGTTCTCCCCATTTTACTGTTATTATTGAAAATAATATTGATGGCATTTAACAAGCAAGATCTGACAATTTTTACTGACCCTCACTCACTTAGCTTAAACTCTATTACTGACTTTACTTTATCTCAAACTTTTCTGTAGGGCTCCCTCTTCCCTTGGCAACTGGGACACAAGTATATTCGAATTGCATTTAAACACTCGTTTGTCAACTCTGTTAACAAATCCTAAATGTATATATTTGGGGTTAATATTTTCCCTTAGTATCAGAACTATATGTATAATACTTTCTAACATCCCACATTAACTTCAAATGGGTAAGTATAACCCAATGCTCCTGATGAAATCGTCACCCTTAACTACCCAGAAGCCATGCCATCTTTTGTTTTGCCTCTTTTCGTTACTGTCTTTGAAGTAATAATTACATTTCTTCCTTATCTTCAAACGTAATCACTATATCCTTCCAATTTTATGTCAAAACTCTCTGCGTGCTTTTACTTGTTCTCCTAATTCAAGTCCCCCCCCCCATATCTGGTTAAAAAATTATACCTTAATTGTTTTTCATAGGATTATTTTAATTAGCTGCCATTTTTCGGTTGAAAATGGCAAAAATTTAATGCCAGTGTGTGTGTGTGTGTGTGTGTGTGTGTGTGTGTGTGTGTAGTTTATTTTTGAGAGACAGAGAGCATGAGCAGGGGAGGGGCAGGGAGAGAGAATCCCCAGTAGGCTCCATGCTGAGCATGCCAGGCTCAAATCCACAAACCATAAGATCATGACCTGAGCTGAAATCAAGAGTCGGACGCTTAACCAACTAAGCCATCCGGGGCCCCTAATTCCAATTACTTTAAACACACAAAGAAGAAAGAGCTGGGTGGGTCAAGTGACTTCAGAAATGTCAGCTTTAGGCATGACTGGATCCAGGCATGGAGACAACATCATCTGTTTTCTGTCTCTCACTACACTTCAGTTTTGCGTCCCTCTTTCTGTTTGTTCCCATCATGGCGCTCTCAGGTGTATTTTATCAATTTAGTAATGCAATCAATGCAAAATGATAGTTATCTGATAGTTATGACTATTATCTGATAGTTCCAAGGAATCCGTTACCTAGAAATATTTGATTTGTTCTTCACCTCATTAGAAAGACCAGAGGAAGGTGTGTTTGAATTGGCCAAGTCTGAGACTCATGCCCATCCTACAGTGAGGAGTATATTGTATCTATTCAATGTACAAGAACTATGAACAGAGAGGGCTTGATACCCAAAAAGGAAAATGCTTGACAAGCTAAATAGTGGATGCCTCTTATATCTAACATACAAACCTGATACTTGATAAGTAGAGCCCATATTCTTGAATATGGCATTCAAAGCCCACCACACACTGCCCATCCTGCATTTCTGCTTCAACTCTCACCAGCCCTGGCTTCCAAGAGCTCAGTCCTAGCCACACTGGGACTCTTGGCTCCCTGAAGTACAAACCATAAATGACTTGCTTTTTAAGTTTTCAGCATTGGGCATAATGCTGAGAAGAGTCTGCTGGCAGGGTATGAGCTCAGTAAATATTTATTAATTCAAGTCTCTGTTAGCAGCTGAACCTGTGCAGGGAGTAGCTGAGATGAGCATTTAATTTACTGATGCACATGGCAGAGGGAGGGGGGGAGCAACTGTGTATTTAAATGGACCTAATTTTATAGGGACAAAATGTTTTGTCTATTGCACTTTGATATTTGAAGTTTATTTCAGAAACACGTTGGTGAGGGAGACAAAAAGGACTGGATGTTCTCTATTCTCTCTGAATGCTTCTAAAATTTAGTGTAAAAGGTACTTTTCCATCAGCCTTCCCTAGGTTAATGATCCACAGCTACTCTGAACCAGCTTCTCGCTGTAACACTTTGGCATGGTTTTCTGCTATGCAGAACACGGTAATTTTCCAAAGGTGAAATAATCCCCTCCACCATATTTTGCACACATAGCTCTGCCTCTCCCCCCAATTTTAAGAGAAAAAAAATTAAATGAAAAAGGCCATTATATTTTGAGTGAAAATTCCATGCAAAAAAGTGACATTAAAAACTGTCACAAAACACAATAATCTGGTTCAACACAAGTATGCTTTTTTCACAAACCTGTATTTTATATATGATGTTGGTTCTTTCTGATATAGGAAATTCATCTTGATAGCTTGATTAATGTAGGATACAGAATTGAATAGAGAACTTCACATATGATCTCAGAAACCACTAAAAGCACATCTGACAGAGCTTGGGCATCTATCTGTAGGTCATATCTAAGTCAAACACAGGTAGACAGATATTTTGGCAGATGATCTCAAGGAAAAATGTCTGGAATCGCAATAGATGTTCTATTGCAAAAGTTGATATGCCAGGTTATGATGAGCCTGAGATCAATTTACCTTTCACAGTCATTTTTCCATTATCCATCCATCCAATGAAAAAAAAATCCTATATAAATAGGGGTTAAATGGGAGTGATGTAAGTATACTTATTTCCTACTCAGGATAATGTGATTCATGGCTTCCATGACTTTTTCTTATTTGATGTTGTAACATGATTTTACCTACTTTACACCTGGGACTTGGTATTAACAGTATGTGGAATTTATGAACAGGTTTCTATTTCAACAGCTATTTGTATCTTCAAAACCCTCTTTAATTAGTGTGTCTTCTACTTCCCAAACTGGCGATCAGACAACCTGCAATTTGTATCTTCTACGATAATTGTTACCATGCTTCATCTGACAGTACAGTCATCAGTGGTTGCCAAACTTCGGTGCAATTAAAATCATCTTGAAATGAATAAAAAGAATCCACAGGCCCAAGCCTAGTGAAGTGAGATAAAACGTAGGCCTCTATTTTTGGCAATTTGCCTGAGTGATTCTGACCCACACCAAAGTTGGATAATTGTTGAGTTAGTCTTTCCATTAATATGGAGTTAAACAACAACAAAAAACAAAGCAACAGCAACAACAAAAAACAACAAGAGTCCCCACTATGCATTCTTTGCTCTAAAATCTTACATTTCCACAAATCAAAATCACTCTCTAGGGTTAAACAACCTTATCCCATATTTGAACGTTTTCTCCCTCCTCATATTACATGTTATATTCTATATCAACATAGTTTAAGCAAAATGTATAAAAGAATTAAAAAAACACACCTATCTTAAGAAACTCAGCTTAAATTAGCTAAATTTCAGTCTAATAAAACATGCAATTTTTAGGCAAAGTAAGCCACACCTTTCTAACTAACCAAGCTCAGCATGAGAAGATTGTATTTAAAGAGCTTGCTTTTTGTCTTGTTTTTTTTGTTTTGTTTTGTTTTGTTTTGTTTTTAATAATAGGTGCACTTGTCTCAACACTCCACTGCACATACTGTACCCTGATCTTTGTACCTCTGATCCTTATGCCTGGACTCATCCCACCCCCACTCCCACTAAACCATTTCATGGCTGACTCATCATTCATGACTCAGCTCAACAGATTGTCTTCAGAGCATTTATTACTATCTCAAGTTTCCTCATCTATTTTTTTAACTTGTGTTTTGCCAATCTCTTATGTCAAGAGCGTTTGTTCCCAAACACCTAAAATAGTTCCCCACAAATAATAGGTAGTCTATATATACTTGTTAAGTGAATAAACAAATAAAAGGATAAATGAATGAATAATTCATCCAAGAACCATCTTGCAATAACTAACACAGATTTTGATAATATGCAAATGTTTTCATGTAGAGTCTTTCAGCTATAGTAGGCATTTACTGTAAATAGGAAATTATTTCTTTCATAAGAGTAACTTTACAAAATAAGAGTATACTATAAAGATTTTTCTTTAAAATGGAAAATATTTGATAAGTTAACTGCATGAAGTGATTAGGAAAAGAAGTTTGGGAAGAGCCGGCTCTACTCCCAATCAATTGACCATTTTCACACTGCATAAATTTGAGCACTAAACTTCAGATTAGGAGAACTGAATTCCTTTTTTTTTTTAAAGTTTATTTATTTATTTTGAGAGAAACAGAGACAGCACCAGTGGGGGAGGCACAAAGAGAGAGAGACAGAGACAGAGACAGACAGAGAGAGAGAGAGAGAGAGAGAGAGAGAGAGAGAGAGAGAGAGAGAATGAATCCCAAGTAGGCTCCATGCTGCCTGTGCAGAGCCTGATGCAGGTCTTTGAACCCACGAGGCCACATGATCATGACCTGAGCCGAAAACCAAGAGTTGGATGCTCAACTGACTGAGCCACCCAGGCACCCCAGGAGACCTGAATCCTAATTGTATCAATAACCTAAACTAAATTTGTGTTTTCTGTGTGTGTCTACAATTAAGGGCTTAGATGATGTAATCCTGAAATCCATTTTGACTTTAATGTTCTGTGAATGAAATGAACTTCAGGAAGAAAAGATAACTTTGTCATATCCCTGTGAATATAAAGATAAATATGTATTGCTCAGTGAATTTATAAATTCCTGAGGTTTTTTTTTGCAAAGTAGATAAAGCTTATAATGTCTCCTGTTTATATAGCATTTCAGTTATAATTTACCCATGAGTTAGCAATTCACGAAGAAATTTCACCTACATTATCTTAATTGACCCTCAGAACTATACATATATATACATGGCCCTATGTGTAATCAGAGATGGTATCATCCTTCCATTTCCCCTCCTCACCTCTGCATCCCCCACAGGAAGGTAATTGATGTTTAGAGAGCTTAAGTGATTCACCAAAGTGTACACAGCTGGCAGTCATTGACTTTTTTTTTTTTACTAAGTCAATATTCTCACTAATAATATCAATCTATTTCCTCCTTTATGCTGGATCTGTCTGCAGCCAATTATGCTATATCTGCTCTCATTTGTTCTTAAACTTGAATGCCAAAAATCAGAATCTTTATTGTTTAGATCTCTCATATGATGCAGACCCATATATTCAGTAGCCTATTGGATATTATAAATTGTTTATCCTGTAGCTACCGAGAAGGCGACGTTTCTGAACACATCATTCCTAAACCAGTTTAAACATAGTCCCTGACACAGAAAATGACATTATCCATTATCCAGTGGCCTGTACTAAACACTTGATAGTCATCCTTTTTTACCATTCAATCAATCTTGAGTAGAGGAAAGAATACTTATGAGATTTAATAATGGGAAAAGTTGGTAGTAGAGAGAACAAAAGCACGTGGGAAATAAAACAACAAGAAAGACACTATGTATCCCTCTGTTCCTAATTGACAATTTTTCTTTTTGAATATTCCTAGTCTGGGTGACATTAATATCACTGGATAGAAAATTAGGCACTTCCTGTAAATTTTGGCTCTTTCATAAAAGTAACTTTAAAAAATAAAAACATACAATTGAAGCATCAAAGAAATAAAAAAAATATATTTGACCAAACATTTGATATTTGATTTCTAGCCCAGAAAAATCCCTTCTGGCCATTCCCCCAATGAATCCTTGTGATATTCTGATAAATCACAGTAAAAATATATCTTCTTTTTTTTTTTTTTTTTGGAATTTGGCTACATACCTTATCATCTGAATCTTATGGTTTGGGATAGAGAAGGCTTTTTCATTTATGCCAACTCTATAAAATGAACTATTTCTGGATTATTAAAATACTATAAAAACATACCAATTTAGAGTCAGACACCACTGGGATTGTATGAAAGGCTGATACACCACTGGGATTGTATGAAAGGCTGATACTCAAGAAGAAAACACACAATTTGGTCAAGATGAACATTAGTTCATTAGAACCTAATAAATATCTGTATATAAATATAGTATGTATATTATTTTATTATCATTAGGATATGTATACTGCACACTGTCTTTTGCTCTTAGTAAGTAAAGAGATCCCAATAGAATTGTATGTTGTACATTCTTTTCTCAGAAGATAACACTTTGGAAAAAGTTCATTGCTATGATTCTTATGGATTTTGGTAGCTCCCAGGCACATATTACATTCTTGGTTTTGACTTTAACCCATTTTTAAAACTAGTATAGTAATAAAAGTAACTTGAACATCACATGGACTTCAGGCTTTGTCTCAGTAATGAAGAACATAGAAGATGTTTTGGGTTAAATCTAGGTTCTGTAGGACTAGTTGTGTAACATTGGGCAGACTCTTTCATTTGCGTAATCTGTCTGTATGATGGGAGTGACAGCAGCATCTGTTGTATGAGATGGTTATGAACATTAAATGAGTTACTATATGTGAGACACTTGAAACAGAGTCTGTCACACAGTGCTATTAAATTTTTGTTGCCGTATTGATTTTGCTGCTGCATCTACCTATTTAGTATTCTTCTATTTCATACACTTGCTTCCAGTCCACCCATACGAGTGATGACTGTAGAGGTGACTGGGTGGCTCAGTCAGTTGACCACCCTACTCTTGGATTCAGCTGGGGGTCATGATCCCAGGGTCTTAGGATCGAGCCCCGCATGGGCTCCACACTGAGCGTGGAGCCTGTTTGAGAGTCTCTCAATCTCTCTCCCTTCCTCTATTGCTCTCCCTCTCTCAAGCAAACAAAGTGACGACTATAAAATATGTTTCTAATTTTATCTTCTTTATAGTCTTAGCAGATATGCATGTGTCTCCAGTTTTAACAGGTATGTGTGTATTTCCTTTTTCTACATTTCTGTTCTTCAAAACTGCTGCATTACTATATGTAGTTGGCATAAAGTTTTTGCCGCTCTCACCGAATACTTTTTCTAGCATTGCCTATAGTGTTGATGTAGTTTATTGATTTTCACATTTTATATTATTAGTTTACTCCATGTGTCACTATAATATAAACTAATGTTCTATTCTCTTATGAATATACATTTGGTTTTAGTGCTATTTTTAAAATAATTATACCGCTGGCTTTCATTTGGTAATTTCTAGAGGGTTTTTTTTTTCATTTTTTAATTACATCCTTTACAAAATTGTGTATTCTAGTGGACGAAGCTGGAGGTCCATTTATGCTTGATATATGTGGAAAACACAACCCATAATACGCAGGATTCACATCTACTACAAACATTTGGACTTTCAAATATTTCAATTCCAGTAGATTTACTACAGACAAAATTATGTCTTACAAAATCTTCCCTCTAATAATATGTACTATGTAGAATTAACACATACAATATGACACAACTGTTTATATTTAATATTTGAAAATGAAGCTATATCAGGGTAGGTATGGTCACTGAAGAATTTTATTGTGAATCTGCAATGCGACCGGAACTCTGTTGAGTAGATTTTTTTTTTGAGTTTTAAGTGTTATATAACATTTCTATTGACACATGGCACACATTCAGACCAGCCCTAAAAATAAGAATAAAACATAAATTTAAGAGAAGGAAGACTTACTGTGTTCGGAGGCTCTGAAATGAGAAAGTTCAAGGCAAATAAAGGCGTACAAAGAAGTGATACTAAAGTATAAATGTAATAACATATGAAATATTAGAAACAATGTCTCCTGATGTGCCAAGAAATTGAGCTAAATGCATATTGTTACGTGTTTACTAACCAAAAGATTTAACTCATTTTGGGGGAAGTTTTCTCTCATTTTAAAAGAAAATTATCTTTTGTAAGCCATTTGTTTACAAGGTCACTCTACTGGATAGTTTCTCTATATCTGTGATCACTTTTAATCCTTATATCTCACAGAGGTGTAGTTAGTACATTCAACAGCTGTGACAGACAAATGACGCTACAGACTCCAAATTTACATGTAAAATGGGCAGTTATTAAGAGACAGAGATGGGGTCAAAATGCAGGTCAACCTTACTCTGAAGTAATGTTTTTACCTTTTAAAGGAGAAAAAGAGTTCCTATCTTAAAGCCCATTACCCTCTCTATTATCAGAAATTTTCTCAAACACACACACACACACACACACACACACACACACACACCAACCTTACACCAACTGTACAATCAGTATGCAAGATCTCTAAGAACACTCAACATATATCATAATCACTATGTATGCAAATCAACCATTAAGTAAAGATTCAAAGTAAATATTTTCCTTTTAATATTAGCATTTGAATAGGATGGGATTTAAAATAACTTCTAATTATTTCCAACTATTAACTAACTCATAATTTACTGATGGATGTCAAAACAATTAACTGTCAGAAGACAGAAAAGCTTGTGTTATTCTTTAAAACAGCAGAACTTCTCTCACTATGACCTGTTTTGATTTTGTTGATTCAAATAAGTGCCAGACGTTTTCATTCAACCAAGAATTCATGTCTCTCACAACTATCAGGATGATGGACTCAGTGTGCTGCTTAATCTTGCCATTCTACTAAGATTAATCATGTGAAAGAAAATAAGCCCAGCATGTCAGAATAATTCAACAATTAAGGGAAAGTATTATTACCTTATAAGTAACTAAAACGAGTAGTGAACAAAAGGAAAGCAAAACAAATCTTGCTTCTTGTTTCATTACTTGCTCCAGATTCAAGGTCAACTTATCAGCAATTCATTGTCTTCCTAATGTAATAATCAAGCCTTCCATGGAATGAAACCATAAAAGTCATGCAGAAGATTCAAGAAAAGCGCCAGGTGAGAGAATATTATGAATAAAATGATCAAATAGGAATTAATTAGAATATCATATTTTTTCCAAAATATATTGTTCCTTATGGAGATGACAGGTAATACATTCTCATGTCAATAAATGTGCATTACTATTACTGCTAGCTAAAAGCCCTTGTCACTCACAATACACTGCATTATATCTGGCATTTTGTGATGCCAGTTCCTTTGGGATTACAAAAAAAAAATAATACCCTCATTAACAGAGTGATAAGTATTTGAATGCTGTGCCAACATTTAACTCATGTCTGCCAATCGAAACAGGAAAATGTTCTTTATTGATTGGAGAAAAGATCTTGTTTGAAGATAATTGACTCTGAGTCTTTCATTGACATAATACCACCTCCGGAAGAAACATATGCTCAACTTAGAAAACAAAGGTTAGATGTAAGAGTCTGATCACTTTCTCCTTACTCAAGCACAGCTCCTATTGACTTGAGTGAAAATTCTGTCTGCCTGCGAATCAAAGGATTATAGATCATCTGGTCCACTTTAGAAGCAGAAGAATGGTCTTCAAATAAGAAGCTTATACAGAAGCAGGGCTACAAAATATAGAAAGGCAGGATTCTCTCATAGAAAACCGCAGGTAAAGGGTGGGGTGGCCAAGAAAATAATAACTATTCCGAAAAAGGACACACTCACACAAATAAACACTTTACTGTACTAAAATAATCACTGCTGAAATGTTGGTACAAATCAGATGCTCAGTTTTGGAAATGTTAAGTTTGAGATACCGATGAAACGTCCAAATAAAAATGCCCAGTGCCCAAAGAATAAAAAATGTTATCGAGTGTTGAGGTGGAGAGTGGAAATAAACTTTCCCCCCCCCCCCCCACAGCTATCCAACGGAAAGAAGCCTTAACGATGGAGTGCCCGCCAGGCATTCAGGGAGTGAATGTCCGGGAAATCGGATGTATCAGCAATCAAAACTGAGGCACAGTGGGAAGCAAGGTGAAAGAGAAACCGAGGTGACTGCTGACCCAGAAGCCAAGGCGAGACATGCTCCAAGGAGGAGGCAGTGAGGTACTGTTTAAAATGCTGCCAGGAGCCAAATAGAGCGATCGGAACAGACCCTGTGATTCCACAATAGGGCTCTAATAAAAGCAAGTTTGGTGAAGTTATGAGTACGAAAGTATGATTTTATGGGTTTCCAAAGAGAATGGGAGGTGAACAATGTTAGATACTAGGGACAGCACTTTAAAGGAGCTTTCCTGTAAAGCAGAGCAGGAAACTCGCTGGTCAAATGGCCTCGTGAGAGGGGTTTTGTGCTAATAGAAATGGTCACAGAGGGTGATGCTGGTAAGGCAGGAAGGATGACAGGAGAGGTTCTTGAGTAAATGAGGGGCAAGAGAATCTAGTTCACAGCTCGGGAGCCTGGCATCACTAGGGAACACAGGTGATTCACTACAGCCGTGGGATGAAAGAAAGTATATGCGGACCATGTCCTTAAACGTAAGAAACCCAGAGTCTGTGGATTGGACACATAAGATGCATCTACCCAAGTGACTGTGAGCATGACAGATAACAATTATAAAGTTACAGATACGCAGTTAATTTTTACAGGTGGTAAACATACCAACTTTTTTAATGCATATGCTAAGTACCATTAAACCTATTGAAATCCATTAAACCCATCAAGTAATGGGCTCCCTTGTGCCCAGAACTTGTGGCTAAGAGGACCAGAATGGCCAAGGTTCTGTACACTTTCACAAAGCTGCTGTGATCCCTAAGTCCACACATTCCTTAACCCAGAAATCAACACACAGTGAACTGTCCTGAACCACCCATGAGGCTACAAAGGGTCCTGACTCTTCAGCTGCGGCTGCTGCTTCCCTTCCCCAGATGAACAATCAGCAAAAGTACACTTTAAAAGGGAAAAGCATTATCAGAAAACAAAAAGCCGTAAGATTTAAAAAAAAAATACATACACTGAAATCAGCATCATTAAAACCAAAATGTCACTTATATGTTTTAAATAAAATATGAAATAAAAATATTGCATTTTTTAAAACCCTCAAAAAGGGTAAAATTGTCACAGTGCTCTTATGTTATAGATCAGAGGGTTGCTAGCTTGACCCACAGTGCTTTGGGGGACCATGTGGCAGTAAGGTTACCTCCCTGTCCCTACTCACCTTGCTGAGTAGGTTCAAATATAATAGGAGACGAGGTACACTTTACTCCTGAGGGCTCTCACCATACCTAGCGTGGCCACGGACCCTGGATCACTTTCCTCCACTATCAACTTTAGCTACTAACTTCCAGGAAAGGGCTGGAGGTGAGGACATCCTCTTTCTTCTGGGCTCCTTGAACACCTGGTCAGGGTGTGGTTTTCCTCACAGGAAGTCTCATTGGACTGAAGTTGCTTGGAAGTCTACGGCCTCTCATTTACTACGGTATTCTTAAGGGCCGCACACCTACATTCCCAGAGCTGTCTCTCCTGAACACAAAGCCAAAAGGGGCTCTTCTGGAAAGTACTCTCTCTCTCTCTCTCCAATCTCTCACCCTTGAAGGGGAGGTGCGAAGGCCAAGGTGAAGGCCAGGCAAGAAGTAGACAGATCTCAGGGGTGTCCCCCCACAACCCCATGGAGGGCTGCGGGCTGACCAGGGAACACTGGTGGCTCCTCACCTCCTTCCTGGAGGACCAATGGGTATAGAGAGAAATCTGAGGCTTTTCTTTTTTTTTTGGGGGGGGCACACAATGGCCAAGGGGCCATCTCATTTCGTCCATATGCAGTGGGTTGGGTCCCAGCATGTGCTTGGCAAGGCCAGGTTCATTCCAGTGCCTGAAAAGCTGACATCAGTGACAATTTGCATTTCTCCTCCCTCATGCCCATGCCCTTGACCAACAGGCTGACCAGCAAGAACTGCAACTCCAAAGGGGCAGCTGTTGGCAGGTGCCGTAGTCCATGGGTAAGAACATGTCTTCTGAGGGGGGTCTCAGAGCATGGTATATCCAGTTGAGGATGCTCAGCATGTGTATCAGTCAGATGCCTTCCTCTGTGGTTCCCAGGGGCCCAAGGGAATCTCGAAATGCAAGAGGGCCTCCTAGCTCTGGGGTCAGTTTATTAGCAGTCAGGTGAGTAGAATCTTGCACCCGCCCCCCAAAGACTCTTGCAGCAGTCGTTGAAGATGGCTGTTCTTTGTCAGGTCACCCAGGAACTTCAACACGGAATTCAGGAACATGACCTGGCTCTTCTTGTTGGACTGGTAGGACCCAGGTGGTCGGGAGCTGGTTGGGGGTACTGCTTGAAGCACGGGAAGATGCCAGGAGCTCAGTGTATATGTAGTATCCACACCCTGTCCCATCTGGGTGAGCTCCAGTGCTCTCTCAGCCATGACACTCCACCGCAAAGCAGAGACTAGCAAGGAAGCCAGACGGGGCACAGCCACAGAATCAAGACACATACCTGGTCTGTCCCAATACTAGAAGAACCGCCAGATGAGGGTAGTGGTCGCCTGTTTCTCAGCTTTAAGAGGCATGTACTTCTTACTCTCTTCAAGGTGTCAATATCTTCTCTTTTTTATTATGGTCTTTAAGGTTTCATCTCAGCCATGTACCCCAAGATAATGTAGGCCCTCTCCTCCACTTGCTCAACCACTCTCACTCAACCACTCTCACTAACTATTGCTCAACCACTTGCTCACTGAACTATTTTAGTGCTTCATTCACGCCACTCCTTAAGCTGGGAATTTTTTTGCTCCTCTTGGCATCTGAGGGATGCCACCCCTAATATGGAAGTTCCCTCTTCGTATTCTTACAGCACTCATAAGACACTTCTGTTGTAGTGCTTACGGTATTTACTAAAGTTTCTGGCCTAAGTGTTTGCCTTCCCTGCTAGACTCCAAGAATAGCTGTTATATATTATGTATCTTTATATTTTCAATTCTTAGCTCACTGCTTAGAATATAAAAGTTCAAACATGCCTGCAAAATCCTACACGTGCAGAAATATATGTATAAGCAGCCGCATGGATATAGTGGCAATGAATGCTAAAATGTAAGCATAAAATCAGAATTCCTTTTAAGAGAACTGCCTTTGTTTAAGAAAAATGTTTTGATGGGGCGCCTGGTGGTTCAGTTGGTTAAACATCCCACTTCAGCTCAGATCATGATCTCACGGTTCTTGAGTTGGAGCCTTGCATCAGGCTCTGTGCTGACAACTCAGAGCCTGGAGCCTGCTTTGAATTCTGTGTCTCCCTCTGTCTCTGCCCCTCTGCTGTTCATTCTCTCTCTCTCTCTCTCTCTCTCTCTCTCTCTCTCTCTCTCTCTCTCTCTCTCTTTCTCTCTCTCTGTCTCTCTCAAAAATAAATAAACATTAAAAATTTAAAAAAAAAGAAAATGTTTTGATGAACTGTTTTTGAGTGCAAGGAGTGATGCCGAGGGTGGGAAGGAAAAGACCATATTGCTAGAAGACAGAAGGAGACTCCTTCATGCATCTTATGCTGGAGGATAGCCTCCCACCAAATGGAACACCTATCTTAGATTGCAGGTAAGCAAGAAGTAAGCTTTTATTCCATCTGGATCATCATACATTTAGAATCTTAAGGGAGGCAGGCAAATATATAAGATTTACTATCAATGCATATAAGGAAAATACTCGATTTAAAAAAAATAAAAACAATCCAGGTCCTACAGATGTAGGACAATACAGTTGTTATACTACTCTACATCCTAATTACGTCAAAAATCTCAAGTGATCTTAGTTTATACTTTATGCAATCTCAAGAAGTCTGCTACATGTTCATTTAAGTAATGAGAATAAGATCTCCTATGTACTATTGTTAGTGTAGAAATGAAAGTCTTCATCATGTCTATAATTGCAATCAACTCAAAGAAACATTAGGTATTTTAATTTCTAATTTTAATGTCTTATTTTAATTTTCATTTTAGTTTTTCTCACTTGTTATGCTAGTATATTGAATATGCATTTAATAAACCGTTAATAATTGGACCTAATTCTCCTACAAGGTGGAGAGAAGAAAAATAGTTGTTGGTTTTTTTTTTTTGATCACTTACAATGACTCATACACTGTGGCAAGTGTTTTTATATAGATTTTAAATTACATTAGTATTATTACAATTCTCCATGTTATTCTATTTGAGCTATGAGAGTAGACAGGAACCAAAGACTAATTTTCCCAACATTACACAGAATTCTAATCTAACTCTGTGATCCCATACCCAATCTCTTTAAATGTCAGCTCTAGTATCTAGCCATCTCTTCAGTCTTCAACAACTATATTGTGCTCATTGTTGCTGAAAAATTTCATCGCTCTCATAACTTTACATCCTATATTTTAATGATGTGAAAATATATACCTTTATCTTAAAGATCTCATTTTCAGATACATATTTCTAACCATCTCCTAGATATTGAGTTATGGAAGATACTGTGGCATCACAAACTTAATCCCAAACCAAATCTATTTTATATACACTTAAATTTTCCACTCTGATATTTAGTCCTGAGTCAGTTGCTAAACCATTCACAAACTTGAAAATCACCCTCAACTCATGTAGCTATTTTGCTCCACAAATTTGACAATTGGAAAGTTCTACCAATTCTGCTTCTGAAATCCTTCTTGGTGTTGCCCGTGCATCTTGAACTCTGTGTGAGGTGGGGTGCCATGGGGAAACAGGTGGATCACTAAATCTGCTACATTTGGATTAAGACAGGTTAGGGCAGGATTTAGGGAGGTCAGCAGAGACAATGCATTATCCCCAAACTATCAACCCTAGAGTAGTTCTTACCACTACTCACAGAAAGAGAAAGGAGAGAGAACTTACCAGAAACCAGAGAGGCTATTAACACACAGAGGGTGGCTTGATACAAGTATAACCTAGGAGGGATACAGCTAAATAAATAATTATTTTTACCTGGCTCCATGCCTATTGCCAAATTTCCTACCACTACTTCCCACTGGGTGAACCCAGAATCGAACTGGAAATTAGAAGACCACAGAATACAACCCACTTAACAGAATGCAACCCACTTCAGCCTTCTAGGGAGAAGACTAGGATGTAAAATGGTGAAGAGTAGATCTTTGTTTGAGCTCTCATCTCTTTTCCTGACTTCTGTCCTAGCCCCTAATTGCCATTCCAGGTTAACGTCATGCATTCTTTCAAAATGGGAAATCTGATTTTTATTCTTCATGACATTAAGTTCTGAATGGAATCCCTGCATCTTCAGAGAGAACTACAAAATATTTAGTAATCTATAAAAAACTGTTTACTTCCAACTCTCAGTTTTGGCTCAGGTCATGATCACATAGTTCATGAGTTGGAGCTCCACATAGGGTTCTACACTGGCAGCACGGAGCCTGCTTGGGATTCTCTGTCTCTGTCTCTCTGTCTCTGTCTCTCTCTGCCCCTCCCCTGCTCACTCTCTCTCTCTCTCTCTCAAAATAAATAAACATTAAAAAATATATTTTAAAAAACTGTTGAAATTTGTCCCCTCTTTAAAATGTGTTATAGCTCTCACTTTATGGTCTAAAGCCATCATATTTTATTTTATTTTATTTTATTTTATTTTATTTTATTTTATTTTATTTTATTTTATTTTAATGTTCACTTTAGAGAGTGAGAGAGAGAGTGCACAAGTGGGGGAGGGACAGAGAGAGAGAGAGGGAGATAAAGAGTCTGAAGCAGGCTCTGAACTGACAGCAACGAGCCTAATAAGGGGCTCGAAGTCATAAACCATGAGATCAGGACCTGAGCCCAAGTCAGATGCTCAACCGACTGAGCCACCCAGGTGCCCCTAAAACCATACTATTTTAAATAGCCATGCTATAATAAATCCTCTTCAATACATTGTTTCTGGTGAGCTCCTTTTCTTCTTTTACTATCTTGCCAAAAGTCATTTCTCTGTGAACCTTCCATTTGTTTTCAGCAAAAAGTGATGCTCATCATTTACCTTTCTGTATGTCTTTGTACATTAACACTTGTCCTATTATAGCCTAATGTATGCATATCTGTAAAATCTATACTTTATTCTCCTTGAATTTGGGAACACTGTTAGTTACTGTGAGATATCTTGTACTTGGTACATAAGAGATATTCAGAGATATGGTGGTTGGATGAAACTAAGAAAAGAAAAACATCGTGGCAATTATTGGTGATCCTGTGTCTTTCTAAATACATTTATTTTCACTTACAAATTTATCTTTCTGTCTCTTCATTACTTCCCTTTTATGGAACCATGTTATGCTAGCAGTGGATGCAAACATAAATTTCACTGGTCGAGCCTCCCCATTTTGTATCATAAAGTTAAGGTGCTGTGAATTTAAGTTATGTGTTTAATATCACACATATTTAAGTATTCGAATCAAGATTATAACTCAGTATTTCTGACTGCCTGGTGTGCTCTCCACTACACTCTATTATAGATCTCTGTCCTTCTTTGCCCTTCTCTCCTGTTTATGTGTGAGATTTTCCAGTGCCACTCAACAATATCCACAGACTTTTCTGGAAGCAATCAAGGCAAAAAAATTTACTCCTCAAACCTGACCGACTTTATTTAAAGGTTAGATGACCAAACTATTGGGTTTATTTAAGGTTAGATGACCAAATATTGGCCAGTTTAAGGCATAGAAATGATTTAGAAGAAATGAAGTTACAGAAAGTTACAAACAACAAAAATTGAATATAGCAGGACATAACTTACTTTATTCAATTTATCTATAGACTCTTCCGTATCATTCATACTCTTTCAGAGCATAGATGAGTTAAGAAGGGACAAGTGGGTGATAAGCATCTTAATGTGATGGCATCCATAAAATCTACATGTCACATTTAATCTAAGAGCTAATTTTCCATTTGAATTATGAACGTCTGTAAATAGGAGACAGAAGTGGAAAGCCTGAAACATCTACACTTTTGACCCTTGGCTGATTGAAATGTGAGGACCTCAAACAAAAATAAGTTTTGGTTAAGTTCCAAACTAAATTGTCAGATAAAGGGATGATAACATTTTTAAATACAGTAAATGTAAATATTGATATTGACTTTAATGCATCTCTATTGAATCACATGGTGTATACAGAAGTATAAGTAAAAGTTATTTTTAGGTGACTGTAACTCTGTACATCCAGCCACACAGTAGATATCCCTCTGCAGGCTTTCACAGCAACAATGAAAGGCAAAATGCTCAAGTGCTCTGACAAGGGTGTGATGATTTATGCAACACAAATCTTTCAGTACATAGTAAATAAACCAGTGCTTTAACCTACATATTTGAAAATACTTAGTATAGATCTGCAATTGCCAAAACATCTTCACATGCTATTTCCAAAGTGTTACGTATGTATTTATGCATGTCTTGGCTTGTTCCAGAAAGGATTAAATGCGATCAAAATACATAGATGACAAAATAAAATATACTTTGGCAAGGATGAGTGTGAATGCAGTGCGGAACGATACAGAGAGGTGACTGCTTTGATAAAGAGTAGAGGCATATTTTGGCTAAATATCTTCTTTTAATTCACTAGGAATGGTATGTATCACATATGCGGAAATAGACTCCCAGAATGTAAGAGTATAGCTGCAAAACTTTCATTCAGCATCTTTTATTAGATTCACTCTACATTTTAATTATGAAAAAGAATATACTTCTTGATTTTAAAAAGTCTAAAGCAGACATAGAGGAAGTGAGAGTCTGTCTCCTCCCCGATGTTATACTCTGCATATTTTGTAAAGTATAAAATATGGAGTAGGAATCAGTGTAGATGGAAGGTCAGGTTCCACTGATGTATTCAACACACATTTATTACATGTCTATGATTCCCCAGGCTCTCTTTTGGGCTTCTTGCAAAACAGTGGTGAAATTGTCACATTCCCTACCTTCTGAGACCTGGGAGGGGCAGGCACACATTATCCAAATGTACTAACAACTATGTCATTACATGTTCTGGGTAGACACCATGCAGGAGAACAGCAGGCTACAAATAAAGTTGGAGCCTGACCTCACCTGAGGCATGGGGTTATTTGGACTGGAGCCATTATGGATAAGATCAAGTGTACAAAGAAGACAGTGGGAAAGGGGATTGTGGAATCATTAGCTGAGGGGGAAACAGCATTGCAAAGGCTGTGAAGTTGAAAAGAGATAAATTAATTTGTGAAAATCCAATTGGGAAGACACTAGTTAATTTAGAAAAATCTAAAACACATCAGCATGTTTTAAGTGTGGAAGAGAGGGTTATGAAAAGGAGTTGACAGAGATGTAGGAAAAGACCAGATCATGCAGTGGGAGACGGGCTGTGGGCGCTTCTGGTGTTTGTACTTCCTTTCCTGGCTAATCCGTTATAGAATTTCATTTAGATAAAATGTAAAACCCAGACTCTGATTACATGCAATAACAGAAATTCCATGACTCTCTCATCACATTATTTGATTAGGTCCTTACATTAGCGTACTGGATGTATCTCAAATTAGCTAACCACCATTTTGAAGTTCTTTAAAATCTTAATTAATCACTGAAAATAATATATTCTTGGTTCACTACTTGTGTTAGGCTCAGGTAAAATGCTTCTTTGTGGTCCTAAACTGTTTCTATATCTACCTATCTACCTAAAGGAAATATCACTCATTGTGCATTAAAAAATTACCAAAACCTTTCCCACTTTTGTATTTGGAAATATTCGGAGAAGAAAGTTTCCAAGTTCTTTGGAAATGTAACGTCATAGCAGAGATTTCATGGGTGGGGACTTATGCTACTCTCCCTGTTGAACAAAACTTCTATCCTGAGGATTAAAAGGAAAGATGTAGCCAAACAAACAAATAAATAAACAAACAAAAGATAAAATAAACTAAGAGAAAAAAGCCACAATTAGAAATGATTATTATACTTACATTCTTACTCTAAAAATTTATAAATGAAAAGAACTATTTGTCCTGCCTTTCCTGCACAAACCACTTTTCAGATTAATAAAATAGCTTCACTGATGAGGAAAAGTTCTTTATATAAGAATGCCAGCTCATGAATGTGTGGTGAATGATGAGACTGGAAATTAATTTTTAGCTTTTGAGGAAGTGGATAATCCCGGCATACTAAAATCTTTTTGTAAAGGATTAATGGAGGACCAGATATATTCACATGGTATCCATAAGCTCAGAGCTTATGGTTTTTGATAGGTGAGGTTTTCCAGGGATCTGGTTACCACTGCATTGACTGATGATTAGTCTTAGAAACATTATAGGTGAGATGGCCAGAAATTTGGATGCCTTGTGATTTGAAATATGTAGGGCACAAAATTCCCTAAAAAGTATGAGTGTCAAACACATTTAAACTGTATTGAATAAACATCTACATATCAACTCAAGTGTGTCTTCAGCAAATCAGTGTTACAGAAAAATAAATAAATAAAGAGAATTAAGAGTCATAGCAACAAAATGTAACCTGTAATCCCTGCTTGTGTCTTTTTTTAAACAAAAATGTATAAAAGATATTTTAGGAAAAATAGGGGATGTTTGAATAGGAACAATGAGTTAGATGGCATTAAGGAATTAGTGTTAAAGTGCAATTGTGAAATGTAGGATCCCATTCTTATTTTTTAGAGGTGAATACTGAAGTATTTGAAGAGTATTTGTCATTATATTTAAAATTCTTTTAAAAACCCGATTAAGCATATCTAACATTTGATAATACTTTTATGAATTTTAAAAATATTTTCTATTTACTTTTCTGTATGTCGGAAGTTTTCCAAAATAAAAAAAGATAGAGAAATCTTCAAAGAATATCAATAAAAACTACCTCTTTTTTGTATTGCGAAAAGAAAGGAGAAAGGGAAGGGGAATGAAAGAAAGGGAAGATCATACATGTAAGGAAAACTTTATATTTCTTTATAGTGTCTAACAGTTTTCCTAAGGCTTTGGTCCATAAGTTCCAAGCATCTTTGCCTCTGAGGTCTGCCCGTTACCATATTTCTGCTTGGTACCTGTGGTTTTACTTTTGCCCAATCCTGTTATATCTTCTCAGCACCAGATATTACTTTCAGAACTTCCAGTTTCAATGTCTTAACCTGATCTTGACTGACATCCAGGTTCTTCATGAACGCCCACTGAGTAGACTGTATCCTTGTTTACTTCTGTCTGAACATCGAAACTAATTCATTTCACGCAAGGAGAGCAACAGAGAGAAGTAGTTTATCCACAACCTAATTTACGTGATAACTTGCACACTCAGTTGTAATCTGTGTTTTCTAAAGCATGGGATTTGGCCAATTACTACAGTTTTACAACTGCAGGAAATTGCTCTCACTGTTCCCCATAAATTGGGAAAAATAAACGCTCAAGGTGATACAATAGCTAATACTATTTATAAGTACTCAATATATTATTGATGCTAAGTTGAATGTTTGAGATAAAGGATGCCTATATCACAGATGCAGAAATAGAATCAGAAGTTAACCAACTTGCCTAATAAGGTGAATCTCCTAAAAGGTATCTGAGCTGGGTCTTTTATTTCAGCTTTCTTTGCCTCTAAAATTAATGTACTTTTATATATATCTCATATTCTAAGTTAAAAAGTACTTAGTTTGCAGAACTCAGAATAATATTATTATTTTCCATTAGAATAATGATTACAATATGATTTCTAGGGCATAGATAAATTCACTATATTATACAACATTTTGCTTTTTTTCTGTTACAACTGCAAGTTGAGAATAGCTATATCCTTAGGCTATTATGGACTTTTATCGGTGCATTTCCAGAAGCCTGGGCCCCAAGGCTAGGAATCCTCTATTATCTAAATTGCAGAGACCCACAGCAGCCTCAGTCAGGGCTGTGCTTGTGATAGCAATTGTGTACATAGCTCTAGATTTACATTTGGGAACTCTAAGAAGCTTCTGTCAATACCCAGGGCATCCTTCAGAAAGCTCTTATTGCATGGTGCCTGAACTTTGAATTGCGTGCTGACAACTGGTAGCAAGACTCAGTAACCAAGTACTTTGCTGTCTGAGTATTACCCTACATATTGAAAAAATCTCGGGGCGCCTGGGTGGCTCAGTCGGTTAAGCGGCCGACTTTGGCTCAGGTCATGATCTCGCGGTCCGTGAGCTCTAGCCCCACGTCGGGCTCTGTGCTGACAGCTCAGAGCTTGGAGCCTGCTTCAGATTCTGTGTCTCCCTCTCTCTGACCCTCCCCTGTTCATGCTCTGCCTCTCTCTGTCTCAAAAATAAATAAACGTTATTTTTTTTTAAAAACAAAGAAAAAATCTCACATTTCTTGAATAGCAAAATGTAAGGGGTCAGTCACTGAGGGATGATAACTGCTTCTGTAGGTTATTCAAAGATAAGTTTTAAAAAATATCTTAAACATGAAATTCTTAAACATGAAATTAAACATGAAATTCTTAAACATGAAATTCTAAAGCCCTTTAATTTTCTATTATGTGTTTTTCCTATTTGGGTTAGCCAGATTTCTAATGGTAGACTCAGAAAAGATTCATTTATGTCAGTGAGAGTTTCTTTTCCTTGTTCTATCTCTCTCTATGCCTCTCATGCATCGTTCTGCTTTTCAGATAAAGGTTATATATTTTATAGGTAGAACATTACCAAAACATTTGGCATAATTACTTTGAAAAGAGGCACAAATTCTGTGAGAACTTGTCTGAGGAGATTGCCAAGACCACACAGCACGTTCTGTTACTTTGATCCAAATGAATGTCAGCACCTGCTACTTTTATATTAAACACTGACCAGAGTCCTAACTATATGGGCATCTGGATTTCCAATTTAACATTTATTATCTTCTCTCTGAATCCTGAATACACATTTATGGGTAATAATTTTGTACCTTGTATCTTGTAAAAATTAACCAGGATTTGTACAATTCCTTTTTTGATGTTTTAAGTCTTTTTTTTCCCTAATCCATCCCTTTTTAATGATACCAACACATATATACTTCAACTCATTTGACTTGCATATAATAGCAAATCTTCAACCTTTTTTTCCATGTTTCTCACTAAAACCTAGTCTTCAATTCTGGTATGGAGTGAGCGCTACCTTGATATACTGAGACCTGCTATGAATTAATTCAGTATTTTCTGAACAAATAATTTATCTTCTGTTTACTAGTGTTCTGTTTCTCCCTAATGAATGTGTATGGGATAGCTTTACCAACATTGTAAATTAATCATTGTTTGCATCATGGCATGCTCTAGAAACAGCAAAGTGCTTCTTTATTTTATCAAGAAAATCAGAGTAAATTAAATTTTTAATTTAATGTATACATTAAAATTGGAACCAAAATCCTATCCATATAGTCATTTTTGCAAATAGATATTGAACAGAATTATGTTATCTTTAGGGAAGGAAAATCTAAGAAATTATTATTTTACTCATGATGATATTTTCAAATTCTTTCAAGATTTTGGGGAATATAATATTCACCAGTGTTTTATTTTATTTTAATTATCATGAAATTTGAAGATATGAAATGAAATTAAACTGTAAGAATGCAAGTCATAAATTTGAGTTATTATTACATCAATATGGAAGAATATATACGCATAACAGTCACTCCACATGAAAGTACAAATTAGGTACTGACATACACTTTTAAAACAGATCACTAAATTTACTAATGAGGAAGAATTGTAAGGAGTATTTGTAATGAGGAAAAATAGTAAGTGAAAAATATAAAGGGTGGCTATATATAATGGTTAAAATTTTAACTTATGAGGAACATACAACAGTTCTAGATGTGTATGCACTTAATAACCTCATCTAAAAATAGAGCTTAAACACAAGTCTGAAATCATATACAAAAATAATTATATTACATGGGGTTTAGTACACTCATCAGTTATTTGAGTGAAAAGACAATCTTTCTTTAAAAAATAAGATAAACAAAAATATAGCAATTTAAAATAGAAAATATTAACAAGTCAGTGAACTTCCAGTTTATAGAATATTGATCCTTCCTATTTTAGAGTATAATATTCTATTTACAATAGATAAACCATGAAATTAATAGTAAATGATCCAATAATAGGCCACATGTCATTAAGATTAGTATTATGTAGGCCCCTTTATTTAACCATAATATGATGAAGTTAGAAAAATATTATTGGGGCAATAAATCAAACAGAAAAAACATAAATCTGTAAAAACATGGTGAAAAGAAGACATCAGAATGGATACTGCAAAGGTTATACCTGGTAATCCTGCACTGGTTTTGGATGCAGCAAAAACACTGTATTAGTATGCTATCGCTGCTGCAACAAATCACAACCAGGCTAGCTGCTTAAGTAACACAAATTCATTATCCATAACGGTGAGATCTGGAGGACTGAATTCTAATGTGGGCATTACTGGGATAAAATCAAGGTGTCAGCAGAAATGCATTCCTTCTGAAGGCTCTTAGAGAGAATCTTTTTCCTTAACTTTTCCAGTTCTTAGAGGCCACTTGCATTTTTTTGGCTTGTGGCCCCTTCCTTCATCGTCAAAGCCAGAAACATAGCATGTTCAAGTCTCTGACCCTCTGATTCCATTTTCTACTTAAAACACATTTGTCATTACATGGGGTCAGTCCAGCTAATACAAGATAATATTTATATATCAAGGTTTTATTTTTCTTTTTAATACAAAGGTCTTGAATTCAACCACACCCTTTTGTCATTTATAAATCCCTTTTGTCACATATTCACAAGTGTCAGGAATTAGTGTGTGGATATCTTTAGGGTGATATTATTCTGCCTACTACAAACAGTATTCACAGTAACATGTGACTTGTAAATGCCTGCACTGGAAAGTAAGAAAGGCTCAAAACTAATGAACTGAACATGCAACATGAGAAATCTTAGAAAGAACCTCAGAATAAACATCAAGAAATTTAAAGGAATAAAATACTAGTTAAAAATTATGAAAAAAAATTGTATTAAAAGAGAACACAAAAATCAGCAAAGACCAATATTTATCTGAACACATTAATAAAATAAATAGTCCTCTGGTAAGTTTAAAACAAAAAAATATGTACATAGAAAACATTAGGAATAAATAATAAAAGGACTTAATACATTGCTGCAGTTTATGCCAATGGACAACTTGGTAGCATTAATTTTTGAAAATTTAGAAGCAATATGTATGGTACTCAAAATACAGTGTAGCAAAATTGATTCAAGGTAATTATAAAGTATTAATGGTCCTGTAGATGGTAAGTAAACAGGATTAATAGTAAAGCCCCTCTCCAACTCCCACAAAATAAATCAGATACTAACTCAGTCATTTCAATAACATTTCACCAAAGATTCAAAGTTGAAATCATTTCACCCCACACTTCGATAAGAAAGTAAAAGAATGATTTATCCTCTAGTTATTAGCTGTCATCTAAAAAAAAAGGAGCCAAATATTGTTGAGAGAGAAAATTTTCAGACCAACCTCAATGGAGAATACATTTGCTAAGATTTTTGTATCTAGTATCAAACCAATCTTGAAATGGATTTAAAAATAAGGCATCATGGCCAAGTAAAGTTTAACTCCAGGAACAAACTTATGCAGGGCTAAATACTTACATAAGAGGATAGAAAGATCAGCAAAATTCAATGAGAAAACTCTTCAACATAAAATGTCAAGGTAACGTTTAACAATGGTTGGTAAAAGATAAGAGAATGAGCTTATCAAACAAATATTTTAAATTATCCATTATAAATATATCCAAAAAATAAAGAAACATATATTTAAAGAACTAAAGGACAGTTTATAAACAATGTCTCATCAAATAGAGAATAACAATAAATAGATAGAAATTATTTTTTTAAAAAAGGAATAAAAAAGATTTGGATTTGAAAAATATAATAATTAAAAAATATACTGAAGAGCTTGTAAAGCAGTTTTGAGCTGACAGAAGAAAGACTCCATGAACATGAACACAAGTCAATTGAGATAATCCCAGGTAAGAACAAGAAGAAGAAATAATGAGGAAAATGAAAAGAATCTCAGAGATCTGTGGGACACCATTACTTATGCTAACAAATGCATAATGAGATTCTCAGTTTTAGAGGAGAGAAAGAATCAGAAAGAATACATAAACACATATGGCTGAAATATCCCTAAGCATGATGAAAAATAATAATGTACACATCCAAGGAACTCAATGAACTTCAAAAAAGAGAAACTTAAAGAGATCCACACATAGACATAAATTCAAATTCATCAAAGTGATAAAGGCAAAGGTAAAAGAAAAATCTTGAAAGCAGCAGAAGAGAGAAAGACATACAGAGAGAGAGAGAGAGAGAGAGAGAGAGAGAGAGAGAGAGAGAGATTTACTACATATAAGGAATCTCAATTAAGTTAAAAGCTGATTTCTCATCAGAAGAACCAACACTAGAAGACAGTGGGAGGATGTATTCAAAATGAATGAAGAAAAGAGTAGTCAGTAGTCAATAAAGAATTTTATACCCAGTAAAAGGAACCTCTAAAAATGAAGAGGAAATGAATAATACCCCAGTTAACAAATACTGAGAGAATTCATTGCTAATAGACTTGCCCTACAAAAACTCTAAAGGGAAAGATTCAGGCTTAAATGAATGTGTACTACATATTAACTCAAATACAGGAATAGTGATAAGGAACATGAGTACAGTAACTACATAGGTAAATATAAAAGCTATGCAAATGTATTTTTCATGTTTGTAAATCTTTTCCTCTATATTGTGAAAAAGGCTGCATAAACCAAGAGTTACAAAATCATTAGGCGAGTTTGTAATATATAACCATGTTATCTGACAATAAAAAGGAAGAAAGGGGGCTTTATTGGAATAAATCTTTTGTATGCTATTAAATTAATTTTGCATTACTTGAACTTGATTGCCTTAAATTAGCATGGTATTTGTAATCCCTAGGCATACCACTAAAAACATTAACTTAAAAATATAGTAAAATATAATCAAAATGAGATGCTAGAAATTAAACATTTTAATACAAAAGACAGCAGTAATGGAGAAACAGATGAACAAAAAATGATCTAAGAAATGTAGAATAAAAATAGCAAAATGACAGAGTAAATTCTGCAATATTAGTAATTATACTAAAAACAGATTGATTAAGCCTCCCAATCTAAAGGCAGAGAGGCAGAGAATAACAGAATGGATTAAAAATGCTCTTAAATGTTTGGTGTTATCTACAAGAGATACAACTGAGATACAATTTAAAGAAACCAAAGGCTCAAAGTAACAGGATGGAAAAAGTTATGCCATGCCAATAGAAACCAAAGGAGCAGAAGAGAAGAGAGTGGCTCTAGACAAAATATACATTAAGATAAAAATTGTTACAATATGAAGAATATAATGATAAAAGTATCAATCCATCCTAAAACATACAAATATGAACTTATGTGAAGCTACAACATAGCCACAAAATACATGAAGCAAAAAACAACAGCAATGAAAAGGGAAATAGATAATTAGAGAATAATAGACAGAAGCTTCAAAAACCCATTTTCAATAAATGATAGGCAACTAGGAATTGAAAGAACTCAAACAGCACTATAAACCAAATTGACCTAACATATCTATACAACCCTCCACCAGCAAAAACAAATACATATTCATCTCCTGTATGCCAAGAATCTTCTCCAAAACAGACCATATGCTAGGCCCAAAAGCAAACCTAAATAATGTTTTAAAATTAGGAATGACAACAGAAAATTTGCAAACATGAACAAATTAAATAAGACACTCCCTAATATCCAGTAGATAAAAGAACAAGTCACAAGGAAAAGTAGAAAACACTTTGAGATGAATCAACATAAAACCACAAAACATCCAAGCTTATCAGATATAACTAAAGCTAAGTTCAGAGGAAATTTAGAGCTACAAGTGCCTATATCAAAATTAATGAAAGATCTCAGCTAAATAACTTACCAATCCATTTTTAGATAGTAGATAAAGAAGAGCAAATTAAACCCAAAGCTAGCAGAAAAAAAAGGACACATTAAAGAAGAAACAGATATAATAACTTCTAAAAAGAGACAAATCAATAAAACCAAAACTTTGTTCTTTGAAAAAAATCAATAAAGTTGACAAACTTCTAGCTTGATTGACAAAGAAAAATAAGAGAGAAGCCTTAATTTAGCAATCAGGGAAAAAGTATGGGACAGATTACAACTAACCTTATAAAATACAAGAAGGATTATAAAAGAATACTATAAACAATTGTATACCACTAAAGTAAATAACCTAGATGAAAAGAAAAAAAAAACAAATGAAAAACCTGCAAACTATCAAAACTGACTCAATATGAAACAGAAAACAGGAATTAACCTATTACAAGTAAAAGCACTGAATTACTCATTTTATTCCTTCTTACAAAGAAATGTTCAATTTCAGATCATTTCACTATTGAATTCTAACAAACATTTGAAGAAGTAATACTAATCCTCAAAATTTTCAAGAGTAAGAGAGAACTTTTCAGTTCCTTCTATGAGACCAATATTACTTTGAAAGCAAAACCAGACAAAGGCATTGTAACAAAGAGGAAAATAGACAGGCATCCTTTGGGAATACTGATACATATATTATCAACAAAATACTAGCAAAATAAATCTAGCAGCATATAAAAACATTTGTAGACCATGACCACGTGGGATTTGTCCAAGGAATATAATTTTGGTTTAACACCTTACTGAAAATTAGTCATTGCAATACACATTTTTAAGTAGAATAAATGGGAATAGAAATCCTCTCAATAGATACAGAAAAACATTTGACAAAATCCAACACTCTTTCATTATAGAAATATTCAATAAACTAGGAATGTAAGGGAACTCTTTAATTTGATAAAGGACATCTGTGGGGGAAAAACCCACACATATAGCATTATACTTAGTGGTGAAAGACTGAAACCTTCCTTTAAAATCAGGAATAACACAAAAATGTTCCCTCTTACCACTTCTATGAAATATTGTACTGGAAGTTCCAGCCAGGAAAATTAGGCAAGAAAAGGAAATAGAAGACATTCAGATTGGAACGAAGATTTAAAACCCCCTTTATTAAGAAAAGTCATGATCTTTTATATAGAAAATTCTAAGGAATGCTCTAAGGAACACACCACACACACACACACACACACACACACACACACACACACACATCTCTTAGAACTGATAAAAATAGTTCAGCAGGTTTATAGGATACAAGATCAGTGTACAAAAATTAGTTGTATTTCTACATGCTAACAGTGTACAATCTGAAAAAACAAATGAGAAAATTTCATTAAAATAGTATCAAAATGAATGAATTCCATGGTAATCTTATCGAAAAAGTTGTAAAATTTATACACTGAAAACTATAAAATATTGTTGGAAGATATTTCAGAAGACCTGAGCAAACTGAAAGATATCACTTGGTTACAGATCAGAAGACTTAATATGAAGATTACAATATTCCCTCAGCTGATCTACACATTTCAGAAAATATCTACTAACATCTCAGCTGGCTTTTTTGCAGAAATTGTCCAGATGATCACAAAATCCAAGGGTTCAGAACAGATAAAACATTCTTAAAAGTGGGGAAGAAAGTTGAAGGATTCACATCTCCCAATTTCACAACTTCTTACTCTGCAGTACCCAAGAGAGCATGGTACTGGCCTAAGAATAAACATATAAGCCAATGGAATAAAACTGAGAATCCAGAAATAATCCCTAATGTTTATGATTAGCTGATGTCAAAAAGGATGTGAAAACAATTCATGGGGATAGAAGTTTTCTCAATAAATGATACTACAAAAACTGCCCACATTCAAAGAAATGAAGTTGGAGTCTTTCTTCAAACCATATTCAAAAATTTACTCAAAATGGATCATAAACAGAAACAGATGAGCTAAAATGTTTATCATATAGAAAAAAAGGAGCAAATCTTTGTGCACTTGTATTAGGCAACAGCTTCTGAAATAGGACACCAAAACACAAAAAACAAAAGAAAAATTAATAATTTGGATTTCATCAATATTGAAACCTTTGTGCCCAAGGACATCATAAAGAAAATGAAAATTCAACCCATGGAATGGGAGAAAAATTTGCAAATTATATATCTAGTAGGACAATTTTATCTAAAGTATGTAAAAAGTTTTTCCATCTCAATAATAAAAAGAAAACCCAATTAAAGAAGAGATTGACAAAGAATTAGGATAGCCATTTCTCCAAAGAAAATATACAAATTGTCATTAAGTATATAAATATGTGTTCAATAGCATTGGTATTTAGATAGCACAAATCAAAACCACTCACACTCATTAAGCGGCTATCATCAAAAGGAACCTCATGACAAGCATTGGTAAGGATATGGATAAACTGACACCCTTACACATTTTGAATGGGAAAGAGAAAGTAAAATACTGCAGCTGCTTTGGAACCCATTTTGGAGGTTCCTCAAAATGTTGAACAGAATTATCATATGACCTAGCAATCCCACTACTAAATATAGTAAGAGATAGGCAAGCATATGTCCAAAAGAAGACATGAGTATGAACGTTCACAATAACATCATTCATAATAGGTATGATGTATAAACTACCAAAATGTCCAAAGAACTGCTGCATGGATAAATAAGGTGTGGTATCCCTATAAAAAGGAATATTTATTCAGCAATAAAAATGGTGTCTTAATACATGCTACACTGTGGGTGAACTTTGCAAACATCATGCTAAGTGAAAGAAACCAGTCATAAAAAGTCATATAAAAAGTCTCAATAAAGTTGCTTTTAAAAACGTAAATCCAAGGGCTCATTGGTAGCTCAGTAGGTTAAGTGTCTGACTTTGGCTCAGGTCATGATCTCACGGTTTGTGAGTTTAAACCCCACATCAGGCTCTATGCTGATGGTTCAGAGCCTAGAGCCTGCTTTGGATTCTGTGTCTCCCTCTCTCTCTGCCTCTCCCCTGATCATGCTCTGTCTCTCTCTCTCTCTTTCAAAAATAAACAAACATTAAAAAAGGTAAAAAAGTAAATAAATAAAAGTAAGTAAACCCACTGGCCCCCTGTAGGGCACTAGAAGAGGACAAGTGAGCACAGGCAAGCAGCTGATGTATATTTCAGGAACCTGATACCAGTTTTGCTCAGGATGGTGATGCTACAAAAATGACGAAAATGTCAGAGCTATGAGACTTGCTTATTAATTGGCTATGCAGATGAGGGTCCCTAAATTAACCCTGATAGCACTGATATTTCTTCTTTTATGTTACTCTGACAGGCAGCAATTATATATCTATAAATATAAATATATTACTTAACCTTTAATGCATTATATGCTCATGTATAATTTCAGTGTATGAACACAAAAACAGGCATTCTTTAGATGTTGAACAAGACTTATTTTTTTTTTAATTTTTTTGGTGGGAAGATGGCGGCGTAGGAGGACGCTGGGCTCACTAGGTCCTGCAGATCACTTAGATTCCACCCATACCTGCCTAAATAACCCAGAAAACCGCCAGAAGACTAGCAGAATGGAGTCTCCAGAGCCAAGCGCAGACAAGAGGCCCACGGAAGAGGGTAGGAAGGGCAGAGAGGCGGTGGGGCTCCATGGACTGGTGGGAGGGAGCCAGGGCGGAGGGGCAGCCAGCCGGCCAAGCAGAGCCCTGGAGTCTGGCTGGCAAAGGCGGAGGGGGCGGATGGAGTGTGTTCCCACAGCAAGCGGGACTTGACATCTGGAAGGTTATAAGCTAACAGCTCTGCTCAGAGAATGGGAGGGCTGGAGGACAACAGGAGGGAGAGTTTTGAGCCCTGGATGACAGAGCTCAGCTTGGCGGGGAACAAAGGCACTCACCAGTGCCAGCTCCCTTGCCCATCCCCCAGCCAAAATCCCAAAGGGAACCGGTTCCTGCCAGGGAACTTCTTGCTCTTCGCAAACACCCAATGCTGTGCTTCTGTGGATCCATCCCTCCGGAGGATCTGACTCCCTCCTGGTGCCACAGGGCCCCTCCTGAAGCGGATCCCCGAAGGAAAAGCAAGCTGAGCCTGCCCCTCCCACCCCTGTGCACCCATTCACCCCAGCTAATACGCCAGATCCCCAGCACCACAAGCCTGGCAGTGTGCAAGTAGCCCAGACGGGGCACACCACCCCACAGTGAATCCCGCCCCGAGGAGAGGGGAAGAGAAGGCACACACCAGTCTGACTGTGGCCCCAGAGGTGGGCTGGGGGCAGACATCAGGTCTGACTGCGGCCCCGCCCACCAACGCAAGTTATTAAAGACAGCACAGGGGAAGTGCCCTGCAGTTCTGCACCACTCCAGGGACTATCCAAAATGACAAAACAGAAGAATTCCCCTCAAAAGAATATCCCCTCCTATCCAGGAGATAACAACAGCTAACGAACTGATCAAAAAGGATTTAAACAATATAACAGAAAGTGAATTTAGAATAATAGTCATAAAATTAGTCGCTGGGCTTGAAAACAGTATAGAGGACAGCAGAGAATCTCTTGCTACAGAGATCAAGGGACTAAGGAACAGCCAGGAGGAGCTAAAAAATGCTATCAATGAGCTGCAAAATAAAATGGAGATGATCACGGCTTGGATTGAAGAGGCAGAGGAGAGAATAGGTGAACTAGAAGATAAAATTATGGAAAAAGAAGAAGCTGAGAAAAAGAGAGATAAAAAAATCCAGAAGTATGAAGGGAAAATTAGAGAACTAAGTGATGCACTAAAGAGAAATAATCTACGCATAATTGGTATTCCAGAGGAGGAAGAGAGAGGGAAAGGTGAAGGGGTACTTGAAGAAATAATAGCTGAGAACTTCCCGGATCTGGGGAAGGAAAAAGGCATTGAAATCCAAGAGGCACAGAGAACTCCCTTCAGACGTAACTTGAATCGATCTTCTGCACGACATATCATAGTGAAACTGGCAAAATACAAGGATAAAGAGAAAATTCTGAAAGCAGCTAGGGATAAACGTGCTCTAACATATAAAGGGAGACCTATAAGACTCATGACCGATCTCTCTACTGAAACTTGGCAGGCCAGAAAGGAATGGCAGGAGATCTTCAATGTGATCAACAGAAAAAATATGCAGCTGAGAATCCTTTATCCAGCAAGTCTGTCATTTAGAATAGAAGGAGAGATAAAGGTCTTCCCAAACAAACAAAAACTGAAGGAATTTGTCACCACTAAACCAGCCCTACAAGAGATCCTAAGGGGGATCCTGTGAGACAAAGTACCAGAGACATCGCTACAAGCATGAAACCGACAGATGTCACAATGACTCTAAACCCGTATCTTTCTATAATAACACTGAATGTAAATGGACTAAATGCGCCAACCAAAAGACATAGGGTATCAGAATGGATAAAAAAACAAGACCCATCTATTTGCTGTCTACAAGAGACTCATTTTAGACCTGAGGACACCTTTAGATTGAGAGTGAGGGGATGGAGAACTATTTATCATGCGACTGGAAGCCGAAAGAAAGCTGGAGTAGCCATACTTACATCAGACAAACTAGACTTTAAATTAAAGGCTGTAACAAGAGATGAAGAAGGACATTATATAATAATTACAGGGTCTATCCATCAAGAAAAACTAACAATTATAAATGTCTATTTGCCAAATACAGGAGCCCCCAAATATATAAAACAATTACTCACAAACACAAGCAACCTTATTGACAAGAATGTGGTAATTGCAGGGGACTTTAATACCCCACTTACAACAATGGATAGATCATCTAGACACATGGTCAATAAAGAAACAAGGGCCCTGAATGATACATTGGATCAGATGGACTTGACAGATATATTTAGAACTCTGCATCCCAAAGCAACAGAATATACTTTCTTCTCAAGTGCACATGGAACATTCTCCAAGATAGATCATATACTGGGTCACAAAACAGCCCTTCATAAGTATGCAAGAATTGAGATCATACCATGCATACTTTTGGACCACAATGCTATGAAGCTTGAAATCAACCACAGGAAAAAGTCTGGAAAACCTCCAAAAGCATGGAGGTTAAAGAACACCCTATTAAAGAATGAGTAGGTCAAGCAGGCAATTAGAAAAGAAATTAAAAAATATATGGAAACAAACGAAAATGAAAATACAACAATCCAAATGCTTTGGGATGCAGTGAAGGCAGTCCTGAGATAATTTTTTTAAATATGTATTTATTGTTGGGAGAGAGAGACAGAGCATGACAGGGGAGGGGCAGAGAGGGACACAGAGTTGGAAGCAGGCTCCAGGCTCTGAGCAGTCAGCACAGAACCTGATGCGGGGCTCAAACCCACGAACAGTGAGATCATGACCTGAGCAAAAGTCAGATGCTTAATCGACTGAGCCAGCCAGGCACCCCAAGATGTTGAACAATATTTAAAATAATACATTATGTTTCTATTTTCCTTGCAAAACATCAATGCATATTTATTTGAGTCACAAAAAGTTATAATTTTGTTATATCAAAAAAGAGACAGGGTGCCTGGGTGGCTCAGTTGGTGAAGGTCTGATCATGATCTCACAGTTTGTGGGTTCGAACCCTGGGTCGGGCTCTGTGCTGACAGATCAGAGCCTGGAGCCTGATATGGATTCTGTGTCTCCCTCTCTCTCTGTTCCTCCCCCACTCGTACTCTGTCTCTATCTTTCTCTCTCAGAAATAAACATTTAAAAAATTTAAAAAGAGACATACAGGATGGAATATTATTTTGCCATTAAAAAAGAGGGAAATCTTACCATTTGCAACAACAGGGATGGTGCTTGAGCCTAAAGGGCATTATGCCAATTGAAATACTTCAGACAGAAAAAGACAAATACCTTTGACCTCACTTACATGTGAAATCTAAACAACAACAGCAACAATCAAACTCACAGTTCCAGAGAACAGACTGACAGCAGAGGTGGGGGTACAGAGTGGGTGAAATGGGCAAAGGTGGTCAAAAGGTAAAAACCTCCAGCTATAAAATAAATAAATCCTGGGAACGTAATGTACAGCGTGTAACTATAGTTAAAAATATTGTGTATTGTATATTTGAAAGCTTCTGAGACAACAGACCTTAAAACTTCTAACAAGGAACAAAAAAGCATAAACCTGAGTGGTGACAGGTGTTAACTAGACATATTGTGAGCACTTCACAATATATACATATATCAAAGCATTATGTTGTACACCTGAATGTAACATAGTGTTATAAGTCAATTATATCTCAATCAGAAAAAGAGGTATTAGGACACATCCTAGGCATTACTGACTGAAACAAGGGAAGGTTATACTTTTTTCAAAAGTATCTATAAAAGGTGATATTACTGACACCAAGTCAACTTTTCTGTTAAATGACATTCTATGACAAACGTGCAAAGAAAACTCTTTGTGCTGATGTCATCTCCAGGAAATTCCAACCATCCCCCACCCTTGAGGTGGCTCTTAGCCACATGTCATCAGCTACACGTTAACTCTGAAAAATCCTTCATTCCACTTGTGATACTCATTTCAAAGAAAGATGAATGGGGAACCGAAACAGAAACGAAAACATCTACTATGACAGGCACCAGATGCTATAAAGTGCGGCATAAGCATGGGACAAAAGTACGGAATTTCAGTCAGGGAATAAAGTACAGTAAATTGCCTAGCTAGAACATCAGAACGGCGCAGATGGTGCTTCCTCTCTCGTAATCAGCAGATGATTAAGGAGCATCGTTTCATCAAAACTTCTTGCAAAAAAATCAACAAACTGGTATGTTTTTCTAGTTGCCGTAAGAGTGGTTTATCTTCTTAATTGTAATTGGTTAAAAGTCTCAATCATCAAAGCATATTGAATATACTAATGAAGACGTATTCCTCTTTGGTCAGTTACGATGGTATTCAGAGAGGAAAAAAAAAATAACAGTTAGCAATATCAACTATGTAAACCAAATGGAGATTCTGTACAGTACTACTTTTTCAACTTCAAAATGTTGTGATTATTATCTATCTTGTAAATTTCTCTGGCAGAAGACATTTTAAGAAATAAGACCTGATGGAAGAACCAAAGGGTAAGGCTCAGACTGATTCTCTCTCTCTCTCTCTCTCGCTCTCGCTCTCGCTCTCGCTCTCGCTCTCACACACACACACACAATAATAATAACAAATAATAGTAATAATAATAATTTTAAAAAGATAAATCATGGATCAGTTTCTATATATCAGAAACTATATTGAGGTTTGGATTAAGAATAGCCAATACAGGGCACCTGGGTGGCTCAGTCAGTTAAGCGTCCAACTTCGCCTCGGGTCATGATCTCATGGTCTGTGAGTTCAAGCTCCACATTGTGTCTCCCTCTCACTCTGTCCCTCCCCTACTCGTGCCCTGTCTCTATTACTCTCAAAAATAAATAAAAAACATAAAAAGTTTTTTTTTAAAGAATAGCCAATACAACAAAGAAACAGAGAGTCTAGTGGGAGAGTTTAATCCATAGACAAATATATGTTGATGCTAGAGATATGCTCAGAAAGTTACACAAAGGGTACTGAGCACCCACCCTCTCAGGAGTGATGGTTGTCAGGTAAGAATGTCTCGAGAAGGAGACAGCTCAGCCAAACTGTCCATTAATGAGTAGTAGTTACCTTTAAAGAAGATGAAAATTATGGAAAGGGCATTTCGTGAAGTGAAAATAAGACAAACCAAAGTAGAGAGCTGAGCAGTAGTGAAGAGAGAAATTACCAGCAACCCAGGACATGCCATGAGGCAGAGAACAGTACAGGCAGTAAAAGTTGTATCAATTCATGCTCCCAGAGTTATATACAGTCGCATAACTGAAGTCCTTTTCCCAACATTGCCTGGAATTACTATGGTGCCTGGGAAAACTTTGAAATCTTTCTGGGATGACATCTAACCTTTCTTTCAAATCCCCAAGGACTGAACCGCAAATCACATGAAAGTGGCCATCTTGGCCCTGCCACAACCATCGTGAGTCAACCTGCAAGCTGCCTTAACAAGCAACAGAGACCCAGACTGTCATCAGGCCACCAAGAGTTCTGAACATGCTAGTTTATGAGATTTAGAAATAACTTTTTGATTTGCACTTTCAAAAAACTAAAATCTCTGTAAGTGAACAGATCATCTCATCTCATTTTCAGTTGTTTAAGCTCAGTATTCAGACTCTGTCTTCACTGAATGCCTCCATTCTGGTTAGCGCTCTGTGTCCGTGTGGACCTGCCTCAGTCCTAGAACATGAAACATTTGAATCTGATTTACCTCAGGACAGCGGACTCAGGATTTTGCAAATATATATCACTTCAGGGTCTCCAAGGATTCATATGTACTTAATCCATTAATCTGGAAGATTTAGCTGAGGTCAGTCTTTTACATAATTTCTGCAAATAAAACCATTGTTGCTGGTCTTCATTCTTTTCAGATAAAGACATTAATTAATTTCTCAAATGTACGGAGTTCCAACGATATGTCAGATTCTGTTCTTGGTGCATGGAATACATCTGTGAACAACATGGATAAAAACATCCACCCTCTTTAGCTAATATTCCAGTGGAAAGGGGGAGGCAGAAGCAGAAAATAAACAAGGGGATTTGTAACAAAATATTTTTTAATATTATGCTGTTTTGTGGCTGACAGCCATACAGTGAAAACATATCTCCATTTGATTCTTTTGATATGGGTCCTGCCCATCACACCTTGCCCAGAAAATTATAGTTTTGCCAACTTGCAGTTTATCTTTTTGTTGGCATCCCTTGTGAGAGAGGTTGTAATTTCTTTTTTCTCTGCCTCCACAGTATAAGCCAATGTAATCGTGTATGTAAGAAGCCTTTGAAAACCATAAATAAGTATAAAGAATCTAGGGGCAGCTGGGTGGCTCAGTCGGTTAAGCGTCTGGCTCTTGATTTTGGCTCAGGTCAGGATCTCATGGTTCGTGGGCTCGAGCCCCCCATTGGGCTCTGTGCAGGTGGTGTCAGAGCCTGGCTGGGGTTCTCTCCCTTCCTCTCTCTCTACCCCTCCTCTGGTCACCTGCTCTTAAACATTCTTTAATCTAGTATCAATTTTTCTATTATTTTAATAATCTTATAAAACATGTATTCTCTGTATTCCTAATTCCTTCAGGCTATGTCCAAACTCCTCAGCAAAATCACAGTCCCATTCTAATGACGCTGTTTGTCTCATTCTTCTCTACTCTTGGTTCTCATCACATTGGAGTACCCAGAATGATCTGACCATGATAGCTCCATCCTTGGCTCATTTCTGTACCTATAATTTAACATCCTATGTTGGCTGCTGCTGAATTTTCAAGAGTCCAATTGTAATTTTCTATGGGAAATATGTTTTCATTTTCCTCCCACAACATTAGTTGATCATTCCGTACCCTGCCAACAACATTTAAAACTGTGTATTTTTTTTTTAATTTTTCTTTACCTCACACACCCACATCGTAATCAATGAGCAAAACACAAAGTCCACCTACTTTTCATCTTCACGATTACGTAAGCCCTGTTCTGTTTTGCTTGGACACCTGTAACAGTCTCCCTGCTGTTTTCTCTTGGCATCATGCATACATCCTCCACCAGCTACCAGAATCATCTCTGTAAAATGTAAAGCAATCATTTCATCCCTGGCTTAAAGTCTTTAGCCTCCACTTGAAACTGGGTTAAAACCTTTGATTTTAAAGCTATTCCTGACATGTTTCCTGTGTACCAAACCTCCCCCCCCCACACACACACATATTTTATCTCACCATTACCTGTTCTGCCTCAGCCATACTGGACTTGTTGACCTTCCTTAAAGACACCGAATTTATGCTTTTTCTTTGTAATGTTTATTTTAATTTTGAGAGAGAGAGAGAGAGAGAGAGAGCAAGCAGGGGGAGGGGAGAGAGAGGGAGCCAAAACCCCAAGCAATCTTCACTCAGTCCTCGCAGAGCCTGATGTGGGGCTTGAACTCACGAACTGTGAGATCATAACCTGAGCCGAAACCAAGAGCTAGTCCTACACTTAACTAACTGAGCCACCCAGGTGCCTGACACTGAGGTTACTCTTGCTGTCAGACCTTTGCACTAACTAAAGCTTCTGTTGGGTTGCCCTTCTTTTTTGTTGTGTGTTTGTCTACTTGTTTTTGTTGTTTTTTAAATTGTTTAAAATGTTTATCTATTTTTGAGAGAGAGAGATGGACATAGCGTGACCAGGGGAGGGGAAGAGAGACAGGGAGATAAAGAATACGAAGCAGACTCCAGGTTCTGAACTGTCAGCACAGAGCCAGATGTGGGGCTGGAACCCGCAAACTGCGAGATCATGACCTGAGCCGGAGTCGGAGGCTCAACCGACGGAGCCACCCAGGTGCCCCAACTTATTTTTGAGAGAGAGAGAGAGAGAGCGCGAGCGAGCGCAGGGGAGGGGCTGAGAGGGAGGGAGACATAGAATCTGAAGCAGGCTCCAGGCTCTGAGCTGTCAGCACAGAGCCCGACACGGGGTTCGAACCCATGAACCGTGAGACCGTGACCTGATCCAAAGTCAGATGCCTAACCGGCTGAGCCACCCAGGTGCCCGTCTGTTTGTTTCTTAGGATATTCTTCTCACTGATAGTTACTTGGCAAGCTCCTTTTGTCATTCAGGGATCAGGCAAAGCATTGTCTCCAGAAAGATGCCTTCCAAAACACATGATCTCATTTCTCACACTTTAAAATTTACTTGTATTTGCTCATCTATTTCCTTACACTAGAATATAAACCCAAGAGAGAAGGTCTTTCTCGGCCTTGTTCACTGCCGCATCCCCAGTGTTTTGAATGATGCCTGACACGGGAGGAACTCAATACATGTTCTGGTGAATGAATGGATATAGTTATTTATTTATACAGCCCTGTCTCCTGTGTTTCCATCTTCATAGCCCAGCTTTATGCACAGGATCTAGGATGCAGTAAGATTTCAAATATTTCTCAGATAAATATCCATATAAACTTACTGCTCATGAGAGAAAAAGCAGTGTATCATTTACCAGTGTTATACCAATAACAGCAGACGCATGCAAATAATTTCAAATACTTTTTAAAAAATGATAATTTGTAGCTTACCCTTCCCCCATTCGTAAATAAAATATTACATAAAAATAAGTAATTTACCATTCATGGCTCACTCTTGAGCTAAATGACGTATAAATATTTCATGTCCCTAGGCTACTAGGATAACACAATTTGCTCATTGGCATGAGGATAAGGCATTTGGGGCAGCTACTTTAGGAGGCATGATCTCCACATCTTTCTGCTTCATTTGCTCTGATTTTCTGTGATTCCTAAGTTTTCTTTTCCCTATGACCTTGGAATGACATTCATTTGAAAAAGAGTCAGGTGGATTTAAGAGTGAAATCCATGGCCTTGATATTAAGAGGAAGATAGCTGGCTCATAAGAGAGTAAAGTTCATGCTATTTATGGTACCAGGTTAATCTCATTTGTGAGCATGGTAGCTATGAATGAATATGAGAATGACAGAAATGTTAAGTTGTAGCACTAGAAGGTTCATCGAAAGACCAAGTCAGAATTTTCATCATTTGGTTATATTTTATTAAAAACAATTTTGAAGCAAATGTAGTTTACTAAGATTTACATCATCAAAATACGGCTTTCTAAGGGTTCCTCGAAAACATCTCTTTACTGAACCTTCCAAAGCTGAAGTGAAACAATTATATAAAAATAAGTACAGGTCAAAATTTTACATTAAAAGGGATAATTTAATGGCTATACACAATCCAATTTCATCCCAAGCTTATTATTTGAGTTTTTGTCTCTAGAATTGACTTTTCTTTTTGTTACTGTGCAAGTGAATAGGACTCTCATTGGAATTTATGTCCAGGATGCCCCATAATTCCCACAGGTAATAATGGAAAAATAAATCACTTTACTTCACAATGTGCCTATGAAGCTTTTGTATTGATGCTTAAATCAAATTAAAGTAAGGTCACAGAGATACCTGACTCTCCTAGCATTGGGGGAAAAAAAGGGCAAGGGAGATTGAAACAGACTGCAAATAATTTACAATATTAAGACTTGATGAAATAGATCCAGCATTTAATGATGACTCCCAATCGTTTTCTCAGTCTATAAGTCTGTATTGTAATAATGTCGATTATTCGCTCTGGGAAGTTATCTGGTTTCACGTTAATGTCTACTTGATATCGTGATTTACTTTTTTGGGGATCCTAATTGAGCTCCTAAATTTTGTGTGATCTGCCTATCACTGGTTAAAAAGAGAGTGTCCTTTTGCCGCAAACACTATTTCAATAAATCAGTAACAGTTCAGATGAAGGGAAAAGAGGATTACTCTAAATCTCTTCTACCTTTTTTCATAAATACATGTTTGGATACTTATATGTGAATGTACAAGAAACCTAAGTTTTAATTGGCACAGAATTGTGGACAATGTCATGCCTACAATGTATTCAGCACCTTATTGGTGACGTACACAAACAAATTAATGATAAGTTCTTGCCAAAAGAATTTGAAGTTGAGCACATTAAACATTCTAAGAATTGAAACAGCTTCAGCAAACTTGTAAAAGGAAATAGATCAGAGAAATAAAATAAAAACAAACTCCAAAACCTTCTGCGTTTTTAAAGGAATAGGTTGCTCCACCCAGAGAGACATACTTTGTAACACAGTCAGGAGATGATTTGCATATGTCTTTTATGCATCCATTGATAAAAATAAAAGATATTGATTATGGAAGTGGAAAAATCCACATTAGAGTGTACTTCTGGTCTTTTCTCTCAGAGAAGAGGGATGGGCTAAGTGAGAATACAACTGCTGAATATCAATCAATCACTTAATCAATCAGCCAATCAATCCTGCTAGTTTTTATACATGCCCTAAGAATTAAGCAGTAGGTTAGCAACTCATGCATAAATTGGGTATGATTTCAATTCCTGAAGATGAACCGCATGATCAGTAAAACAGTTCTGAGTTGTAACCGTGCTCTGACCGTGATGAGCTACGTAACTAAGTGAATCAATGCATCGTCATCTCCATTCCCAAAGGAGAGGATTAACTACTTATTTTAAAAGTATCTTTCAACAGCAGAATGGCAAAATATGTGGGTTAATTTCTCCTCTCCTTTGATTCCCAACACACTAGCAATTATCAAAGTAAACAGTAGTGCAACATTATAGATTTGAAGGAAATCTGAAATAATTTGTGTGGCTCAGGTCATGATACTAGTTAGTGAGACAAATGCAGGGCACTGAGTCCCCTAAATTTTAGTTAGATGGCTTTACGCCACACTAAAGTGTAAGAATTGGAATTTTTTGCCAGATGCATTTAGTGCATTTAGTGTATTTAACTGCTTATGAAAGTACCATGATATCTATGACTGGATTATTTTCTTTTTTAATTTTTTTAATATTTATTTTTGAAAGAGAGCGAGTGGGGGAGGAGTAGAGAGAGAGAGGGAGGGAGACAAACAGAGAATTTTAAGCAGGCTCCAGCTGTAAGCACAAAGCCCGACATGGGGCTCAAATCCAGGAGCCCATGAGATCATGACCTGAGCCAAAGTCAGATGCAACCGACTGAGCCACCCAGGTGCCCAAGTGGTTTCTCTTCTTAATAAAATATATAACACTTTAAAAACTAGTCACACATTCGATTTGGTGATTACAAATAAGTGATCGGTTAGGAGAAGTAATGAAACTAATTTTCTGAAACAGAACTCATAAATTACTCTGAAGATTTGGTCTTTTCAATTAACCCAAGAGAACATTCCAAAAGTAAGTATTTTAAGTAAAGAAGGCATTACTGGAGGATAACTTCACAACAGGAATAATGTAAAGACCCTCATTCACTTATAAGAAGATAGAACAGATTGCCAGATTGCCTAATTTAGAGCCTTGTCTCTCCCACATCCAATGTGTGACGGATTTTGGAGATGTTACTTATCTTCTCTGTATCTCAGGTTCCCCAATAGTAAAATGGAGAAAGTAATGATGTGACCTCATATGAGTAGTGACTTGTGCTTTGTTAAAATTCAATAGTGGTATATTTATTAATATGTAAATCCTGTAACATTTTCTAGTATGAAAACATGTTTATCGTGTTCTCTATAATAATTTATTTCTCTGTTAGTTTGCTTGGGGTGCCATAGCAAAGTAACATAGACTTGGTGACTTAAATAAGGGGAATTTATTTCTGAGAGTTCTGAAGGCTAGGCAATCCAAGATCAAGGCACCAGTATAGTCTGTTTCCGATGACGGCTCTCTCTGTGGCTTACAGGTGACTACCTTCTCCCTGTGTGTTCACGTGGAGGGGAGACAAAGAGATCTGGTCTTTCCTCCTCTTCTTTCATAAGGACAGCAGTTCTTTTGGATTAAATCCTTACCTGGTGACCTTATTTAACCTTAAATACCTCTTAAAGGCTCTGTCTCCAAAGATAGTCAAATTGGGAGTTAGGGCTTCAACATATGAATTTGTGAGAGTCATAATTTAGCAAATATCAAGTTCCTACCAAATTTTCTAATGCTGATGTTACTATTTTCTATTATAATTACCATATTTATTCGTCAATTAATTCTAACAGATATTCGATCAAATTTCATTCCTAGGCAACCCCTGAACTTAAATTTCTATGGAAGGTCTCACTTCATATTGTCTTACAAGTGCTTCCTTTCTTCTAAGTTGAAAATGAGCCAATATTAATGTAAGTGTGTGCATGTTTAACAATAGACTTTGTTTTAAGTACATCGGAATCTCTGATTAATCCACATTTTGAAAGCTCATTTCTAACTCTGAATTCTCAATTAACATTTATGAATTGTCGGTAATTTACTTTATAATAGTTTGTAGTGGTTCTTAGGCTTATTTGACTTTCCACCATAATATAGAAACAGAGAATGAATTTTGACAAACATTGATACAAGTAGCTCTTTTTGGTTTCAGTGCAACTGTTCACCTAAAATATGGAATTTGGTGTCAGAAATAGCAGTGTAACAGTTGACCTTTGATTACATATGAATTGGCTAATTATAATATGTCACTAATCTCTGTAGCCCAGGTAAACACAAATTTTCCTAGATAAATGGAGTTACTTCACAAACTGAAGTTTAATTAGCTCACCGCATACGCTTGCCTCCAGCACTTCTGGTCCCTTAGAAATATGGACACTCTCCACCAGGTATCCCTGGGCATTACGAAGTAAGACACATCTAACTCAAGTACCGCGATTCTTCACCCCATGATCTCCTTAGCTGCTTTTTCCCCATCACATTCAGAGTCCTTCCGATTCATGGAGTACAGCTCTGACATCTTCCTCAAGACTACACAGCAATGTCTTCTGCAGTGATTTACTACATATTGAGTAGGTAAATTCCTTTTTATACATATTTTTTAAGTTTATTTATTTTAAGAGAGAGAGAGAAAGAGAGGAGAATGTGGGGAGGGGCAGAGAGGGAGGAAGAGAGAGAGAATCCCAAGCAGGCTCTGCAGTGTAAGCACGGGGCATGACATGGGGCTCAAACTCACAAACCGTGAGATCATGACCTGAGCCAAAACCAAGAGTCGGACATTTAACTGACTGAGCCATTCAGGCGCCCCTGAGTAGATAAATGCCTATACGTTTTTTGGTCAGCTCCTACCTTACGACTCACACAGGTACCAAAGGGGCTGGGTACGGGAGCCAACTACTAGCAACTACATTCTGCCCCAGTGACTAGGGTTTCATGCTCTCTTGAGCTCATTGTTTTGGATTTAGGAAAATATGGCTGTATTTTCTTCTAGAAGATCCCTTGGGCTCCTCCCAGTGCCTTTTGACAACACTTCCTACCAGTTTTTCACACATGACCAGGAGTAACTGAAACCTGGCAGTTTAATTTCATTTTATGTTGATACAGGCCAGACTGTATGATTTTGACCAAACACGATGTTCAAGGTATTCAGAGGCAACGTCTGTCAGTTGGAGCTGCTTCTTGAGGGGCTTATTTGACCCACCATTTCAGTGCAGGGTCCACTGTTCATGCAACAGAAAAAGCTAAGTTCCAACAACTATCTTTTACTCTTCCAAGAATTACATAATGTATCCACGATAGTTTCCTCACTTTAAAATGAGAACTTTTTCCTGCCAATTACTTTATGTTAACAACAACAACAAAAACCTATGAATCAGAAAAAGAAAGACAAACGTGAAAATACCGGGACTTGGGCTGTACATACATTATTCAAAGGAAGGCCAGTTATGAAAATAGGACATTTTTAATCTCTAAAGTGGAAAATTTACCCAATGATGAAGCTCTCCGTAGAATGATAATACAAAACCAGACAGTGAAGGGCAATGAAACAAGAGATTATAGAAGAAGCTAACAGGTATAAAATAAGAACTGAGGTCTTAGAAATGAAGTCCTCACAATAAAAACATTAACTACTTTTTATTAACTGCTGAAAATGGATCAGGCACTCTGCCAGACTTCTGAGTACAATATCTTCAGTGTTTACAACAACCATTATTATGAATAGGCTTTCTTACTTTTCCTTTATAGATGAACTGACTGAGTCAATGAAAGGTTAGGTGATCACCCGAGGGTAGGAGAATTCTCACTCAGATGGATGTTTTCCTTTGCCAATGACAATTTTCTTTCCATGCACTGTGTTGAAGAGTAAAGAAAGTCATATTTCTTTACATAATAACCCAAATAGGGCAGCAGGAAAAAAAGGATGAGGAGTAGCAGCAATATAGAGTTGAGTTTTATTTCTGTGTCATTTCGCATCGTGAAAACTTACGATCTCACAGGTAAGATCCACCATATGGCATTTAGGTAATTCGACCTCTGCATAATGTGTTATTATCTTTCTCAAACAGATTTAAAAAAAAAAACCTTAAAGTTTCTTTGAAAACAATATGACAATGTCAAAATGTAAAGAGTATATATCTTATAAATTAATGATGGTACAAGTTTGCTAAAATCACTTTTGGAAAACATTTTTTGGCATGGCCTAGTCAAACTAAAGAGGAATCATGATAAAATCCAGACATCCATTCCAAGAGAACCTCAATTCTCACCGGAACATGCATGAATATTTATCGCAGCACTGTTTTAATGTATAAATAAAAGTTATATACATACACACGCCAAGTAGAAATGCTATATTTATATTCCTTTGATCCATTTTAGTGCATATATACATATACACATATATATGTGTGTGTGTCTGTACATAAGTATCAAGGCAATGTGTACAAAATTAAATTATAAAAAATACTCTTAGTATGCCTCCACTTATATAAATATTAAAACCAGTAAAAAAATAAACAAAATAAAAATATATTGCATAGTGATGTTTACACCTACATGAAAAATTATAAAGAAATCCTAGAGAATTATTCATAAAACATTTAGCATTAATGGTTGCCACTGAAGGGGGACAGGAAATCAAAGTCATTCTGAGGTAGCACCCAGGAGCCTTCAAGGGGAGGGTTTATATTCTGTCTTAAGCTTGGTGCTGGGTATATGCTTGTTCCTTTTACTAAGTTGTTGTTGTTGTTGTTGTTGTTGTTGTTGTTGTTGTTAGGTATACATAACAATATGTAGTTTGGTTTTGCTTTGTGTTTTAAATCAATGAATATCCTCTTTATTTGTTTTGAGAGACAGAAAGAGAACAAGTGAGGAAGGGGCAGAGAGAGGGAGTGAACAGAATCCCAACCAGGCTCCCTGCTGCCAGCGCAGAACCAAACGCAGGGCTCAAACTCATAAACCAAGAGGTCATGACCCGAGCCATTGGACACTCAATGAACTGAGCCATCCAGGCATTCCTCTGGTATTTTTTTTTCACTTTATTTATTTATTTTTGAGAGAGAGAGAGAGAGAGAGAGAGAGAGAGAGAGAACACAAGCAGTTGAGGGGTGGGGGAGAGGGGTAGAACCCAAAGCAGGCTCCATATTATCAGCACAGAGCCTAGTGTGGGGCTCGAACTCATGAACTGTGAGATCATGACCTGAGATGAAATCAAGAGTTGGGCACTTAACCAACTGAGACACCCAGGTGCCCCAACAATGTCTAGATTTTTAATGCATATTTCGTGATAGCATTGTATAAACAAACAAGAAAGCAGTCCTTGGGAATACTACAGACATTTAAAACTGGAAACTTTGAACAATCATAGTGCCCTTTATATGGGCAACTGCTTATCAGTTCCTTACTCCTTTAGAATTGTTCTTTGCACACAAAATCATATGTATACATGTTTAAAAGAATAACCACAAGGATAATATAATTGCTGCAGGCACTTAGAAGTTAGAGGGAAAGAAAGATTCTGCTCATTAAGCTCTACCAGGACAGTTCATGCACGTTAACCTCTTTCATCTTGTGCCCTCCACTCATGTGCAAGAGATAACAAGTATGAGATGATCTGGGGCATAAACTATCCCTCTCTGCATGCTATCCATCACAGAGCCACTTTCAACATCCATATCAGAAGTTACTGAGAAGGGAAATGTCAGGTCCTTATCAGCCACTGAAAGTAGGTTACAAGCAGAACTGAAATTGTGATGATAGCCTATTTGAGTGGGCATCTCTCTACCAGGTGGTGGGTCTTTCCTAGAAACAGATAAGAAGAGGTCACTGCTAATATCCACATTGCCTGTTTTTATTGTTATTATTACAATTGATACCTGTATTTAGTAGATTTCCCTATTTAATATCAAAACAAGTCTTTCTAGATCAGAAAACTGTAATTACAAGACACCTTGCTCAGAGTATAGTGAGACTTAGTCCCTTTACATCTTCAGGTACCACCACACCCAAAAGACAGAAAAACCTTAGTTTGTGAGCATAATTTGTTCCAGAAACATGCTTGTAATCCAAAGCACTTATATATCATGCAAATTTTCTCATAAGAAATAATGGAAACTCAAATGACTCATTCCACACCCCAAAAATACACATATAAAAATGATGACAGTACTGTAATATAATACAAAATAATAAAGGAAATGCAAAATAGAAAGAAAAATAGCAAATTCACGTGCACTTATCTTTGAAAATCTTCGTGGCTGGTGTGAGGGAGACAAGAGAGGGGAGGGTTATTGTGTAGGACGACTTTCACTATCACTAACTGAATCACTGCTATCTGTTGGCTCAATGGGATCTTTTGCTTTTTGTGCAGGTTTAACAAGGAACCTATCCAATGACACTTGCTTTTGCCTCCTTTTCATGATTTCAGAGGAGTGTGACATTGCATTGAAGATCACTCACAATCACGTAGCGAGAGAGAGAGACAGAGAGAACTATAGGTTCATTTGTGATCATGTGACATTTGATGTCACGTACTACTCATATTGCAAGACACTGCTCATTTGTCAACTTAAAATTTATTATAATTGGGGCACCTGGGTGGCTCAGTCGGTTAAGCGGCTGACTTCGGCTCAGGTCACAATCTCGCGGTCCGGGAGTTCGAGCCCCACGTCGGGCTCTGTGCTGACAGCTCGGAGCCTGGAGCCTGTTTCGGATTCTGTGTCTCCCTCTCTCTGACCCTCCCCCGTTCCTGCTCTGTCTCTCTCTGTCTCAAAAATAAATAAATGTTAAAAAAAATGTATTAGAATTGTTTGCTTGTCTTGTGGAACACTCGCAGAACAAGTTACTCGCAATCCAAGGTTTTACTGTGGTTTTAAAAGATTATAGAGAAGGCCATGGCTTTGAAAGCCATCTCACTCTAAGTAAAAGCCACAACTAGCTTAACTCTTTCAAACTTTGACTTAAGAGCTATCTTCTCAGCCTTCCCTGGCAACTCTATCAAAAAATGCTTACTGCATTTCCACACTCAAAACCCACAGTCTTGTTGTGACTTCTCTGCTTTAGTTTTCTCCTATTAATAGACCCAATGGCTGTGTGGCCCAGGATTCCTTTTGGGAGCAAATCAAATGTTCTAAAACTGGTTGTGAGCACAGATGCACAAATTTGTGAATATTCTAAACACCACTGAGTAGTATACTTTTAAGTAGTACATTTAAAATTTGAATGAATCATATGGTATGTGAATTCAATCGCAAAAAAAAAAAATTTCACAAATATGAAGGAATAAATCTTTCCAAGGTTAAGTTCCACATTTTGAAGATCATAGGGAAGTTCTCTCTGTGATGCTGAAGCATCAGTGTCTCAGTCTGCGCTGCTATAAGAAAATATAATTAAATGGGTACCTTAAACAACAAACATTTCTTACAGTTCTGGAGTCTGGAAAGTCTAAGATCAAATCACAAGCAGATCTAGGGTCTGGTGAGAACACTCCTCCTGGTTTCTCCATGTATCCTCATATGGTGGAAGGAGAGAAGAGTATCAAACTCTCTACTGTCTCTTCTAATAATGGCAGTGATCCCATCATGAGGCCCTCACTCTCATGATCTAATTACCCCCCAAAGTCCTCCTTCTACATACAATCACATTGGGAATCGGGGTTTCAACACATATATTTTGGGTGATAAAAACATCAGTCCAAAATAGTAATGGCAATTACAATTTTAAAAACTAAACTCAAGTAGAGTTTAACTTATACCACTGAAGGTAAGATACACTCTAAAAATGGCAGAGGATTAATCTAAGCTCCAAATTATTGTTGAATACTTCCAGGATGAAGTCCAGATACACAGAAACCATGAAATAGGGAACGACTAAAATATGAAGTATGGTCAAAGTAATAAAGACAAGATGTAGCAGATATTCTGAGATAAAGACAGTAACAATGTAACAATGGAGTGAGGATTTAATTTAGATGGAGTAGATGAGTGAGTTCATTATGTAAATGGTCTCCTGAACTGCACTTAAGAGATGATATAATAATAACATATAACCACAGAGCACAGTGGTAATCAGCACTAGTGTTTGTTCCAGAGTTAAAATTACATATGATATATTAAAAAGGGAGCCTCCTTCTTGACATTCTTTAGCTCACTGTTATCAAAGAGTAAGTGAGGCATATCACCAGAACTATCAGTCAAACTGAATTATGCTCTCTATAACTGGTTCTTGAATTATGAGACAGTATTTTGAGTAGCTGCATTTCAGATCAACTCCTTTTAAACAACTTCAAGTGATTCCATAAAATCTGCTTTGCCTTTTATTTCCTCTTCCCTGTTTTCTAAAATTTCATCATGTAGTAACTCCTCAAATGTGTTAAAAAAAGCAGTTGAAATTAACTTTTATTAGATTTAATTTCTAAACTTTGTATGTTAATTGCACAGCTATATCAAATACAGGATTTCACAGGCACAAATAAGAGTGAAAATCACATTTATATTAGTCAAAATATATGTCTGAAAATACACAGGCATTCCTCAAAAAATGTATGCGTATTCAAGAAGTAATTAGATAAACTGCTTCAGGTGGGAAAAGAAATTCTGAGGGGGACTGATAATAAAATACAATCATCTACAGAATAACCAGTGAGAAATTTTAATCTTCCTGAGAACCACCTAGAAAATTCTGTATGTGAGAGCATTGAGACTGGTTATTAATGATAGAAAAGGTCAGGGGGAAGGTGCTGAGTCCTGTATGTTCGCTCCCCCAACCCCCTGCAAAAAAAAGTAAAGTAGAACCAAATATTAGATGGAGATTTTATAGGGGGCACTAAACACGTTGCAATATATTCACTTCCTGTAAACCCACAAATGTTTAGAAAATAGGGCTAAATTTTTAGATACTAGAACAAATGGTATATTTGTCAGATTGGTAGATATTTTTTTTCTATGTCCTATAAATAATAAATAGTGCGACCATGATCAGTATTATTCTCTTCACCAGAGCCATGTATGCCTATTCTCATACATATTCATTACAAATTCATGGGTCACCTTGCAGACCCATGGTTTTAAAAAACTCCTAAATATAGTCTCTAATTAATACCATCAGCCTAGAGCTCTTGATTAAGTTCCAAATTTGTATATATTCAACTACCTCTTTAACATCTTCACTGAGGTAAAAAATAGGAATTTAAAAATTAAATTTTAATTATACCACTTTCCCAACAATCCTGCTCTTCTCAAGGCCCTCCAGTGCAACTATCATTTATGTAGGACCTCTGAGTAGAAAGTCAAAACCCCAGAATTAACCCCCAGAATTCACAAATGCTGTAACAGGTCTATCAACAGGTTATATTGGCTCTACCTTTATGATAAATCCAGAATCTCATATCATTCCCATTACTAATCCTTTTGTTCTCAATTATCATCCCTCACCTGGGACACGGTGATACTTTCCTAAAATGCTTATAATGCAGCCAGTACCTCCAATGTTCTACAAAGCGACGAGAGCCAGAATACTGTTTTAAAACGCAAGGGTACCTGGGTGGCTCAGTCAGTTGAGCATCCGACTTCGGCTGAGGTCATGATCTCACAGCTCGTGAGTTCAAGCCCCGTCAGTCTCTGTGTTGACAGCTCAGAGCCTGGAGCCTGCTTCTGCTTCTGGGTCTCCCTCTCTCTCTGCCCCTAACCCACTTGCATTCTGTGTCTCTCTCAAAAATAAATAAACATGAGAAAAAATTAATTAAAAAAATAAAATAAAAATGCAAATCAGATATTGTCAGAATCCTGCTTTTAATCTTTCAATAGTTTTCATAACATCCTGCAGATAAAATCCAAAACTTATAACATGGTAGGTATGTGATCAGGCTGTATTTTAACCTATCCAAGCTTTTGGCTCACCTAACTTGCTATACTCCATTCTGGTCTTGCTTTTTCTTTAACATGTTGTATTTACTCTCATCATATATGTCATTATGAATTAAATATATACATATATATATGTATACACATATATATGTGTATATGTATATACATATATATATATATATTTAAACACAAAATCTCTTGGATACTTTCATCTATTCTTGTGGCTTGAGATATGATCAATGTATTATTTCTAAGCTTTTATTTCCATCTAATACTTCTCTTTTAACCTCCAGATTACAATATCCAATTTCTTCATAAGAAATTTCACTGGAAACCTTTTAAAATTAGCTAAATTCTCTCATTTCCCCTTGTCTTGCCAAAAACTCTCTGTCTTCATTTACCAGCACCATCATTAACTATTTATGTCAGCTTTATCCAACCCACCAACCAACCGTTCATTATATTTAGACAATTTTAACTCATGAACATATCTCAATTTGCTTTATTTTTCCCAGCCTGACTGGCAACACTCTGGATGATTCAGTATTCTCTCTTCCTTATATTCTAATAATAGCTTCTTCACCAATATCCCTATGTCCAGATCTGCTGTCATCCAAGCCATGCCAGTGTGATGATTCTAAACTGCAACGTACAGGCTGTTGCTTCCTTACAGAAACTTTCAATGGTCCTTCTCTATACTCACCACGCCCCTAAAAATATTTAAATTATTTTTAATGTTTATTTATTTATAAATATTTATTTTTTATTTATTTATTTTTGGGACACAGCACAAACAGGGAAGGGACAGAGAGAGAGCGGGAGAAAGAGAACCTGAAGCAGGCTCCAGGCTCTGAGCTGTCAGAACAGAACCTGATGCGGGGTTCAAACTCACGAACCATGAGATCATGACCTGAGCCGAAGTCAGATGCCTAACCGACTGAGCCACCCAGGTGCCCCACCAAGACACCTAGCATAGTATTCAAAACATTCATTAATTAGCACATAATTACTTCACTTATAATCCACCCCCCCCCCCATATTTTACATGATCTAGATGATCTGCCATTTGCCTTTATTTATACTCAGTTATCATCTCTCATCTCACAATCCCCTTCCTTCAGCCACACAGATCCCTGAAGATGGTCTACATATAGGAACCAGAATCAAATGATTATAACCATATGTATGTTTCTTGTTTATGACTTAATTACACTTGGTTTTATACAAGATGTTGCAGTGATGATGAATATACCAATCATCAAGGCACAGAGCACTGCTTTGGAAATTCAAGTGTTACTTGTGGAAGAGAAGTCAAGCAAACACTGATCTGTATCACCTCAGACCTCAACCAAAGCAACAAAATTTATTTCTGTTTTATATGTTGGAGCTTAGTGTTAAAGCCTCTGATGATATAAATAGGTGTATGTGTGTATATGTGATTTTTTTCTTATATTCCATGACTCTTATCTATTCTATGTTTCTTGGTATGAAAATATTTATATTTCAAGAGTCTTATTATATTAATCAAATTACTATGTTCTGTATATTTGTTCTGTATAATTCCGAATTAAAATAGTGGTTATTTTTATTACCTCCTGCTATTTGGAGGGAAAAACAGAGTTCAAATTGGATATTATTTTGTATTTTATTTTATTTTTTCAATGTTTGTTTATTTATTTTTGAGAAAGCATGAGCAGGGGAGGGGGGGGCAGAGAGAGAGGGAGAGAGAGAATCTCAAGCAGACCCCACATGGTCAGTGCAGAGCCCAGTGTGAGGATCAAACTCACAAACTGTGAGATCATGACCTAAGCCAAAATCAAGAGTCAGCCACTTAACCAACTGACTACCCAGGTGCCCCTGGATTATTATTTTTTTAACTGTATTCAAGATGAACTACTCAATTTAAAAATGTGCAAAACACATGAATGGGCAATGCACAAAAGAAACTAACAAATTGTCAGTGAGCATATGTAAATGTATCCAACATCACTGAATCATCAGGAAAATGCAAATTAAAAGCACAAGAAAAAAAGCACGAGGAATATTTCTTCTTGACTGTATGACTAATCTGTATGACTATAAGAGTAGCTAATACTAAAAGGTTTTTTTTTAAAGACTTACAATATCAGGAAATTGGAATTTCCAATATTTCCAATATTTCCAATAAAATTGGAAATTCCAATATTAGGAAATATAGGAAAAACTGGAACTTGGACACATTGCTAATAGAAGTGTAAACTGGTAAAAAAAATCACTTTAAGAAAATGTTTCGCCATATCTACCAAAGCTAAGCATAAACGTACTATACGATGAGCAATTCTACTCTTAATATAAACTCAAGAGAATTCATTGTATATATTCTCCCCCAAAGTATATTAAAATGTTCATAGAAGTCTTATTTACAATAGACAAAACTAGAAATAACCAAAAATATCCATTAACAATAGAGTGAAAACTTTTCCTGTTCTTCAGCAATTAATATATCCATAAAACAAACTATTTCTAGTTGAAGAAACACAGATTAAACTATTAACTAAAAGTTTCAGAGAGAAAAGATGCTGTAATTAGGATTTTGTCCATAAGAAATTTTAAAACATGGACAAAAACAGACTAAGAATAATGATTATATCGAGTGGAGGGATGTGTACAAGTATTGACTGGAAATGGCCAGGTGGGATACTTGTGGGGTGCAGCAGCTCTGTACCATAATCTGGAGACCAATTGAAAGAGTTTTTACCTACGTAACAATTACTGAAGACTCACTTAGGACTTGTGTGTTTTATTGTATATAAGTGAAACCTAGTTAATAGTAAACATTCATAGTTTACTATAGTAGTCAAAAACCAAAGCTCTTTTTTTAATTTTTTTTTTACTGTTTAATTTTGAGAGAGAGAGACAGTGCAAGTTGGGGGGGGGGGGCAGAGAGAGAGGGAGACACAGAATCCAAAGCAGTCTCCAGTCTCTGAGCCATCAGCACAGTGCTGATGCGGGGCTCGAACATACGAACTGTGAGATCATGACCTGAGTCAAAGCTGGTCACCTAACCAACTGAGCCACTCAGGCACCCCCGAAGCTCTTCTTTAAAAGCAAAGAAATCATTGGGTCTTCTTTTGTCACACAATTTTACATCACTTATTACTGAATCCCTCTGGGGCTTCCAGTTAATTACCACAGATACATGAATTTTTATTACTCTTATTATTCACAGTATTATTAGTTCACAAGTCCATATTTCAAACTAATTTAATAGGAAAATATCTCTGCCAGTTATCACCACAAATAAATTATATATCTAAGTTTATTCTATAATACCGTATAACAGAATTTTAAAGATTATAAGCTCAAGTTCATTCAAAATAAAGCAAATTAAAGACAAGGAAGAAATAAAATAATAATTTGAACATAAAAAACAACAACATTTGATGAAAAAGAAAGCAAGAAACATTATGTCTAATATTTCTCTTAACTTGTCCTTCAAGCCAAATTAGAAAAATAAGCAATGAAGATTCATAATTGCTCAGGAATTGAAAAAGAACTCACCTTCTTTGAATAAATTCAAATCTCATGATCTGAAAAGAATAAGCATGCAACCTAATGTTTCAAAGTAGTGATAGGACTTGCAAATGAGTTCTCTTAACTGTCAGTGATCCCAGTATCAATTTGTAGGTAGAGTTTTAATTTTATATATTGTATTACTATTTGATGGCACTCATAAAAATCACCACAAACTTTATGACTTAAGTGATAAGAATTTACTATCTTAGAGTTATGGAGGGAAAAGACCATCATGACTAGCTGGGATGAAGTCGAGAAGTCAGGAGGTCTGCTTTTCTTTTTGGCGGCTCTAAGGGATAATCCATTTTCCAGCCTTTTCCAACTTTTTTTTTTTTTAAGTTGTAAATTCATTTCTTCTTTTATTTTTTTTTAATATATGAAATTTATTGACAAATTGGTTTCCATACAACACCCAGTGCTCATCCCAAAAGGTGCCCTCCTCAATACCCATCCCCCACCCTCTCCTCCCTCCCACCCCCCATCAACCCTCAGTTTGTTCTCAGTATTTAACAGTCTTTTATGCTTTGGCTCTCTCGCACTCTAACCTCTTTTTTTTTTTCCTTCCCCTCCCCCATGGGTTCCTGTTAAGTTTCTGAGGATCCACATAAGAGTGAAACCATATGGTATCTGTCTTTCTCTGTATGGCTTATTTCACTTAGCATCACACTCTCCAGTTCCATCCACGTTGCTACAAAAGGCCATATTTCATTTTTTCTCATTGCCACGTAATATTCCATTGTGTATATAAACCACAATTTCTTTATCCATTCATCAGTTGATGGACATTTAGGCTCTTTCCATAGTTTGGCTATTGTTGAGAGTGCTGCTATGAACATTGGGGTACAAGTGGCCCTATGCATCGGTACTCCTGTATCCCTTGGATAAATTCCTAGCAGTGCTATTACTGGGTCATAGGGTAGGTCTATTTTTAATTTTCTGAGGAACCTCCACACTGCTTTCCAGAGCGGCTGCACCAATTTGCATTCCCACCAACAGTGCAAGAGGGTTCCCGTTTCTCCACATCCTCGCCAGCATCTATAGTCTCCTGATTTGTTCATTTTGGCCACTCTGACTGGCGTGAGGTGATACCTGAGTGTGGTTTTGATTTGTATTTCCCTGATAAGGAGCGACGCTGAACATCTTTTCATGTGCCTGTTGGCCATCCGGATGTCTTCTTTAGAGAAGTGTCTATTCATGTTTTCTGCCCATTTCTTCACTGGGTTATTTGTTTTTCGGGTGTGGAGTTTGGTGAGCTCTTTATAGATTTTGGATACTAGCCCTTTGTCCGATATGTCATTTGCGAGTATCTTTTCCCATTCCGTTGGTTGCCTTTTAGTTTTGTTGGTTGTTTCCTTTGCTGTGCAGAAGCTTTTTATCTTCATAAGGTCCCAGTGATTCACTTTTGCTTTTAATTCCCTTGCCTTTGGGGATGTGTCGAGTAAGAGATTGCTACGGCTGAGGTCAGAGAGGTCTTTTCCTGCTTTCTCCTCTAAGGTTTTGATGGTTTCCTGTCTCACATTCAGGTCCTTTATCCATTTTGAGTTTATTTTTGTGAATGGTGTGAGAAAGTGGTCTAGTTTCAACCTTCTGCATGTTGCTGTCCAGTTCTCCCAGCACCATTTGTTAAAGAGGCTGTCTTTTTTCCATTGGATGTTCTTTCCTGCTTTGTCAAAGATGACTTGGCCATACGTTTGTGGGTCTAGTTCTGGGGTTTCTATTCTATTCCATTGGTCTATGTGTCTGTTTTTGTGCCAATACCATGCTGTCTTGATGATGACAGCTTTGTAGTAGAGGCTAAAGTCTGGGATTGTGATGCCTCCTGCTTTGGTCTTCTTCTTCAAAATTCCTGTGGCTATTCGGGGCCTTTTGTGGTTCCATATGAATTTTAGGATTGCTTGTTCTAGTTTCGAGAAGAATGCTGGTGCAATTTTGATTGGGATTGCATTGAAAGTGTAGATAGCTTTGGGTAGTAATGACATTTTGACAATATTTATTTTTCCAATCCATGAGCAGGGAATGTCTTTCCATTTCTTTAAATCTTCTTCAATTTCCTTCATAAGCTTTCTATAGTTTTCAGCATACAGATCCTTTACATCTTTGGTTAGATTTATTCCTAGGTATTTTATGCTTCTTGGTGCAATTGTGAATGGGATCAGTTTCTTTGTCTTTCTGTTGCTTCATTGTTAGTGTATAAGAATGCAACTGATTTCTGTACATTGATTTTGTATCCTGAAACTTTGCTGAATTCCTGTATCAGTTCTAGCAGACTTTTGGTGGAGTCTATCGGATTTTCCATGTATAATATCATGTCATCTGCAAAAAGCGAAAGCTTGACTTCATCTTTGCCAATTTTGATGCCTTTGATTTCCTTTTGTTGTCTGATTGCTGATGCTAGAACTTCCAGCACTATGTTAAACAGCAGCGGTGAGAGTGGGCATCCTTGTCGTGTTCCTGATCTCAGGGAAAAAGCTCTCAGTTTTTCCCCGTTGAGGATGATGTTAGCTGTGGGCTTTTCATAAATGGCTTTTATGATCTTTAAGTATGTTCCTTCTATCCCAACTTTCTCAAGGGTTTTTATTAAGAAAGGGTGCTGGATTTTGTCAAAGGCCTTTTCTGCATCGATTGACAGGATTATATGGTTCTTCTCTTTTTTTTTTTTAATGTGATGTGTCACGTTGATTGATTTGCGGATGTTGAACCAGCCCTGCATCCCAGGAATGAATCCCACTTGATCATGGTGAATAATTCTTTTTATATGCCGTTGAATTCGATTTGCTAGTATCTTATTGAGAATTTTTGCATCCATATTCATCAGGGATATTGGCCTGTAGTTCTCTTTTGTTACTGGGTCTCTGTCTGGTTTAGGAATCAAAGTAATACTGGCTTCATAGAATGAGTCTGGAAGTTTTCCTTCCCTTTCTATTTCTTGGAATAGCTTGAGAAGGATAGGTATTATCTCTGCTTTAAACGTCTGGTAGAACTCCCCTGGGAAGCCGTCTGGTCCTGGACTCTTATTTGTTGGGAGATTTTTGATAACCGATTCAATTTCTTCGCTGGTTATGGGTCTGTTCAAGCTTTCTATTTCCTCTTGATTGAGTTTTGGAAGAGTGTGGGTGTTCAGGAATTTGTCCATTTCTTCCAGGTTTTCCAGTTTGTTGCCATATAATTTTTCATAGTATTCCCTGATAATTGCTTGTATCTCTGAGGGATTGGTTGTAATAATTCCATTTTCATTCATGATTTTACCTATTTGGGTCATCTCCCTTTTCTTTTTGAGAAGCCTGGCTAGAGGTTTGTCAATTTTGTTTATTTTTTCAAAAAACCAACTCTTGGTTTCGTTGATCTGCTCTACAGTTTTTTTTAGATTCTATATTGTTTATTTCTGCTCTGATCTTTATTATTTCTCTTCTTCTGCTGGGTTTAGGCTGCCTTTGCTGTTCTGCTTCTAGTTCCTTTAGGTGTGCTGTTAGATTTTGTATTTGGGATTTTTCTTGTTTCTTGAGATAGGCCTGGATTGCAATGTATTTTCCTCTCAGGACTGCCTTCACTGCGTCCCAAAGCGTTTGGATTGTTGTATTTTCATTTTCGTTTGTTTCCATATATTTTTTAATTTCTTCTCTAATTGCCTTCTTGACCCACTCATTCGTTAGTAGGGTGTTCTTTAACCTCCATGCTTTTGGAGGTTTTCCAGACTTTTTTCTGTGGTTGATTTCAAGCTTCATAGCATTGTGGTCTGAAAGTATGCATGGTATGATTTCAATTCTTGTAAACTTATAAAGGGCTGTTTTGTGACCCAGTATGTGATCTATCTTGGAGAATGTTCCATGTGCACTCGAGAAGAAAGTATATTCTGTTGCTTTGGGATGCAGAGTTCTAAATATATCTGTCAAGTCCATCTGATCCAATGTCTCATTCAGGGCCCTTGTTTCTTTATTGACCGTGTGTCTAGATGATCTATCCATTTCTGTAAGTGGAGTGTTAAAGTCCCCTGCAATTACCACATTCTTATCAATAAGGTTGCTTATGTTTATGAGTAATTGTTTTATATATTTGGGGGCTCCGGTATTCGGCGCATAGACATTTATAATTGTTAGCTCTTCCTGATGGATAGACCCTGTAACTATTATATAATGTCCTTCTTCATCTCTTGTTACGGACTTTAATTTAAAGTCTAGTTTGTCTGATGTAAGCATGGCTACTCCAGCTTTCTTTTGGCTTCCAGTCGCATGATAAATAGTTCTCCATCCCCTCACTCTCAATCTAAAGGTGTCCTCAGGTCTAAAATGAGTCTCTTGTAGACAGCAAATAGATGGGTCTTGTTTTTTTATCCATTCTGATACCCTATGTCTTTTGGTTGGCGCATTTAATCCATTTACATTCAGGGTTATTATAGAAAGATACGGGTTTAGAGTCATTGTGATGTCTGTATGTTTTATGCTTGTAGTGATGTCTCTGGGACTTTGTCTCACAGGGTCCCCCTTAGGATCTCTTGTAGGGCTGGTTTAGTGGTGACAAATTCCTTCAGTTTTTGTTTGTTTGGGAAGACCTTTATCTCTCCTTCTATTCTAAATGACAGACTTGCTGGATAAAGGATTCTCGGCTGCATATTTTTTCTGTCTAGCACCCTGAAAATCTCGTGCCAATTCTTTCTGGCCTGCCAAGTTTCAAAAGAGAGATCAGTCACGAGTCTTATAGGTTTCCCTTTATATGTGAGGGCATGTTTACCCCTTGCTGCTTTCAGAATTTTCTCTTTATCCTTGTATTTTGCCAGTTTCACTATGATATGTCGTGCAGAAGATCGATTCAAGTTACGTCTGAAGGGAGTTCTCTGTGCCTCTTGGATTTCAATGCCTTTTTCCTTCCCCAGTTCAGGGAAGTTCTCAGCTATTATTTCTTCAAGTACCCCTTCAGCACCTTTCCCTCTCTCTTCCTCCTCTGGGATACCAATTATGCATATATTATTTCTTTTTAGTGTATCACTTAGTTCTCTAATTTTCCCCTCATACTCCTGGATTTTTTTATCTCTCTTTTTCTCAGCTTCCTCTTTTTCCATAACTTTATCCTCTTGTTCACCTATTCTCTCCTCTGCCTCTTCAAGCCGAGCTGTGGTGGTTTCCATTTTGTTATGCATTTCGTTTAAAGCATTTTTCAGCTCCTCGTGACTGTTCCTTAGTCCCTTGATCTCTGTAGCAAGAGATTCTCTGCTGTCCTGTATACTGTTTTCAAGCCCAGCGATTAATTTTATGACTATTATTCTAAATTCACTTTCTGTTATATTATTTAAATCCTTTTTGATCAGCTCATTAGCTGTTGTTATTTCCTGGAGATTCTTCTGAGGGGAATTCTTCCGCTTGGTCATTTTGGATAGTCCCTGGCGTGGTGAGGACCTGCAGGGCACTTCCCCTGTGCTGTGGTGTATAACTGGAGTTGGTGGGCAGGGCCGCAGTCAGACCTGATGTCTGCCCCCAGCCCACCGCTGGGGCCACAGTCAGACTGGTGTGTGCCTTCTCTTCCCCTCTCCTAGGGGCGGGATTCACTGTGGGGTGGCGTGGCCCGTCTGGGCTACTTGCACACTGCCAGGCTTGTGATGCTGGGGATATGGCATATTAGCTGGGGTGGGTAGGCAAGGTGCACAGGGGCAGGAGGGGCAGGCTTAGAATGATTCTCCTTAGGTGATCCACTTCAGGAGGGGCCCTGTGGCAGCGGGAGGGAGTCAGATCCACTGCCGGAGGTTTGGCTCCGCAGTAGCGCAGAGTTGGGTGTTTGCGTGGAGCGAGCAAGTTCCCTGGCAGGAACTGGTTCTCTTTGGGATTTTGGCTGGGGGATGGGCGGGGGAGATGGCGCTGGCGAGCGCCTTTGTTCCCCACCAAACTGAGCTCTGTCGTCAGGGGGCTCAGCAGCTCTCCCTCCCTTTGTCCTCCAGCCTTCCCGCTTTCCGAGTAGAGCTGTTAACTTATGACCTCCCAGACGCTAAGTAGCGCTTGCTGTCGGAACACAGTCCGTCAGGCCCCTCCGCTTTTGCAAGCCAGACTCAGGGGCTCTGCTTGTCCGGCGAGCCGCCACTCCGCCCCGGCTCCCTCCTGCCAGTCCGTGGAGCGCGTACCGCCTCGCAGCCCTTCCTACCCTCTTCCCTGGGCCTCTTGGCTGCGCTTGGCTCCGGCGACTCCGTTCTGCTAATCCTCTGGCGGTTTTCTGGGTTATTTAGGCAGGTGTAGGTGGAATCTAAGTGATCAGCAGGACCTGCGGTGAGCCCAGCGTCCTCCTAAGCCGCCATCTTGCCCAGCCCTCCAGCCTTTTCCAACTTTTAGAAAGAAAGCTCATTTTTTTCGGGCCTCTGGCTCCTTCCTCTGTTTTCAAATTAAGCAAAGTTGCATCTCTCTGATCATTCATCAATAGCCAAACCTCCGCGAGGCATGGAAAGGTTCTCTACTTTCAAGGACCCATATGATTTATATGTAGAATCCAACTAAATAATCCAGAATAATCTCCCCATCGATGTCCTTAGCTTTTCCCATGTGCAAAATACCTATTGCTATGTAAGGTAACATATCCAAAGATTCTATATTAAGACCTTTTGGGAGTCACTGTTTTGCCTGCCATACATATATCAATTTTGCACTGTCTCTTCAACATCTCAGTGATAACATATGTAAGCCATTGAATGCATGGAGCTCAAGCTCAGGGTAGAACTTTGGCTGGGGAGATATAAACATACATAAATACATACATAATAACAATACATATATAGAATACATACACACACACACACACATATATATATATATATACATAAGAATATAATGTGTTCCTTTTTATGTTTATTCATTTTTGAGAGAGAGAGAGAGAGACAGAGTGCCAGCAGGGAAGGGCAGAGAGAGAGGGGGACACAGAATCTAAAACAGGCTCCAGGCTCTGAGCTGTCAGCACAGAACCTGACGTGGGGCTCAAACCCACAAACTGTGAGATCATGACCTAAGTCAAAGTTGGATGCTCAACCCACTGAGCCATCCAGGCATCCCCTTATATACTAGAAAAGAATCATATAGTTTGGATGGTACTTAAAGCCTGGAGAATGGATGACATCACCAATAAAGGAAGTATAGACAGAAAAGAGGACTAAGGACCAAGTCCTAAGACACTCTAACACCAGCAGATCAGGGAAAGGAGGAGAGCAGCCCAAGAGCTGAAAGGGCTCAGAAAGGGAGAAGTGAAGCCAAGAATCTGTGATGATCTAGAAGCTAAGTGAAGACTGTGGGTGAGGATGAGAAGTGGTCAACTATTTCGTTGGCCAAGTGGGATGAATACTGAGAACTGATGACAGCATTCGGTGAAGAACTATGATATCTTTTAAGAAGCAGTTTCACTAGACTGGGGAGAAGAAAGTGGATTAAAAGTAGTGTAAGTAAAACATGACAGGAGAGGAACTAAATGCGATCTGTAAAAGCAACTGTTTTAGGAACTTTCCTGCAGAGCTTGAAGAAATGTAGTGGCATCTGATAGGGACATAAAAGTTTATTTTATTTTACTTTTAGTTTATTTTATTTTGCAAAAAATTGGATAATAGCATGTAACCATGTCAATGAAATCATTCAGAAAAAATGAAAAAAAAATCCTGAGAAAGTAGAAAATTGTTGAAATAATGTCCTTGAGTATTTAAGCGTTGGCTTTTCAAATATACATCAAGAGGTCAGCCTCAGATGAAAATTCAGGAAGTTCACCTAGAGAAACTAGAGAGAGTACAGAGGAGTTGGACATAATGGTGGTAAGTGGGTGGCTATGTTCATCCATCCCAGTGGATTTAATTTACATAATAAAATAGTAAGGAAGGAAATCAGTTGAAAATGAGAATAGGGAAGAAAGAACTGGGGGTTTTACAAAAATATAGAAGTTGTGATGCAATTGTCAAGAAAGAAGGAGACAGCACAAAAATGCTGGCTAAATACTGGGCAGTGTCATGTGCTCAGCTAAATTTATAAAATTGCATAATACACATGAAGAGACACAACTTCTATGTGTTCATGCATTTATACATACTTGGATATTTTATTTCAGAGTAGGAATGATGTATGCTTAGAACTGGATGTGGCTGTCAAAAGAGCTAACCTTATCTTCAACTGCCATGATCAAAAATACAATTATCCAGAACACAAGTGTCAGTATATTTCTTTCCATTCAGTACCATACTTTAAAAGATGAAAGCTTCAGAGGGAGGCAAATAAATATCACCATCTACTTTGGGTTAATACAATAGGTGCTATAAGCATGGAAGCAATGGAGAAATCAGTTTAGATTCAAAAGTAATAGGATTAGTTCATACTACTTCCCTATAATGTTGATAAAATTTCAAAAAATAAAAGAATCGGAATTGAGAAGCATGGTATGGATCAGTTAGGAAAAACAGGAGCTGTGATTCTGGAAGAAAGAACACCAGATTAGGAAGGATAATTTCAACCCCAGTCCCTGGTCTGTGATGTATACCGTGAGGAAACTGCCCCAGTAGGTTGTTATGGTGTGTTTTCAAGTAAGTAAATAAATGAAAGACTGAATCACTACATAATATCCCTGACCCTCAGTGGGGTTTCCCCCTTATGTAAAAATGGAATCATCCAAATTGCTTAATCTATCTTGTGGATATTCAATTAGAACATTGTTGATGCTCTAATATTTGTATAAATACTGTTTCCAAAGATAAAAATTATGCTATTATATACTCTACATTGTTTTTATTTCACTAGAGAAAGACTTAGGCTCTATCTCCTAAAATCCTAATCATATTTGGAGGTCCTGTGAGTAGAAATCCTCAGTATCAGAGCTTACTGGATAAAATTTTAGAACTACTAACAAAAATTTAAAACACTTAGGAAATTTCCAGAATGTCCTGTCTAGATTAGAAAACCCTTGCTTATTTGTCTTTGAATGTTCTTTATTCACATCTTCAATATAATTTTCTTTTTGTTTTTCTGTAAAAACACTAAATATATTCTTTATCTCCATAATGAATTTCAGGGACTGGTAAGTCAAGTTTCTTTACACTCTTGAGACTCAAATTAGGTTTACAAAAAGGCTAGGCACCGACATAAAAACAACATAAACACAGCAATAAGTGATGTTCTGGAAACTCCTTTAGTTCAGGAGTTCTTCTAAGGGAGCATGACCCTATCATGATGCTGCTTATTTTGGGTTAATGAAGAGTTAGGGAGCCCTTGCTAAATAGTTATTTGCACTGCTCATGGATTTATGTCCCTCAATCAGGTGTTCTGAACCACTGAGATGGAGAAAATATAGCTTTTCCATATAATCAGTTTGCATATGTAATTGTAATCTGTGGTTTTAATGCAAAGAGTTCTTCATTTGCTTCTGTAGTATGTGTGTAGAATGTTGATATATTATAGATATCTATTTAAATTCAATAGAATTTACAAGTCTGACTAAAAGAAAACATGATAAAAAATCACTTATAATAAAACAAATGTTCTTATTCTGGAAGAAATAAAGCAATCCTCACCAATCTTTCATTTTAGTTTATGCTTGTCTTAGAGGTAATGCAAAGGCAGCAAACAGGAGTAATCCCAGCTGGTCCCAGTCTCCAAGAAAGAAGACATCCTTGCACATCAGAAAAAAATCACCATGTCTCAAGAGTTCTATTGAATCTTTATTGCCCAACCCCTTAATAAAACTCCTTCATAGCTCTGTCAAGATCTGCTGAATGAGTCAGACTCAGGGATAAACCAAAAAAATCTTGCTATGTAGCAAAAGTGAGAGCTGCTGTTCTCCATAAATTAGGTATATTTCACTGGAGGAAATGGTCTTCCCTGATACTATTATTTTCTCCAAAGCAAAGTCTTGTGAGAGGTGATTATTTTATATTTTTCATTTAGAGTTCAACAGTTCAAATATATTTCCATTAATAAAATCATCAATTAGGGTAACAGATGAATTTTCCAGCTTCTTTAGTACCCAAAGGGGCAATTTTCACATTAGGTTCACGAATTAAAACATCAATGGGAATTAAACTAGAATAAGGTATTTAAACAAAGATCTAAACCTGTTTAATTTCCTCTGTGTTCATCATGGAACAGAATTTTTTCCCATATGTTGAATGAAACAAACCTCAGCCATGTTTTAATTGTACTGTTTGAAGTGGGAGTTTGATACTGTATGCGCATGGGAAAAACACACACACAAACAGGATTGGGGAATCTACAATTGCCTATCAAGTCGACTTCTGTCATTTATTAGGTTGGGGAAATTCCTACATCTCAAAGCCTGGATTGTACATGTGATTAGGGGATATAAAACCTGACTCAAGGTGTTGTATGAAAGACATTCAGCAAATTAGAGAATACTGTGAGTGTGGATTTTATTTCCTTAATGGAAAGAAATTGTATACTTTGGAAAAAAGTTCCAGTTGGATTTTCCAGCTCTATGCATACACTATCTGAAAACCTGAGCCAAAATAAAAAAAAAATATATATATATATATATATACACATATATATGTATATATATATATATAAATTTTTATAATTTAAAAGCTAAGCAAAAGCATTACTTGAATGGAACAAAAAACACTTGTATACTACTTTATTACTGCATTTTCACCAACTGATAACTTTTGTATAGTTTTCTTTATCATAGTCTCTCCTTTCTTTCTCTTGTCTGTCTTAATAATAGGGATAGATAGATAGATAGATAGATGATAGATGGATACGTATGTATGCACACAAACACATAGATAATATCTTTGTATATACACATGCATATCTACAGATGTATATAAAAGCTCGTGTTCTTTTTTAAAGCTCAAAATTTAAGTTGCAGACATCATTCACATTTATTCCTAAATATTTCAGTGATTTTCTAAAAATAGAAATATTACCTTACAATTGTGTAGCTGTGCAAATCAGAAGTTTTAACATGATATCACACTGTTACCTAAGTTATAGTTAATACTGAAATTCTACCATTAAATATTATCATGTGTTCCAGTAATGATCTTTATGGGAATTTACTGCTGACCAGGATCTAATCCAGTGTAAATGGAAAGAAAGAAAGAAAGAAAGAAAGAAAGAAAGAAAGAAAGAAAGAAAGAAAGAAAGAAAGAAAGAAAGAAAGAAAGAAAGAAAGAACGAACTAGAGTTAAATGAGTTCATTTCTTTGATGATTTCAGGGAAAAGATAATTTATTATAATATATATATATTTCTCAAAAGCACTGAAAACTATATCGTTGGAACTCATTTTACAATCACCAACATAAACACTTTATTAAAAAAAAAAAGCACAGGGGCGCCTGGGTGGCTCAGTCAGTTAAGCACCAGACTGTTGATTTTGACTCAGGTCAAGATCTCATGGTTCGTGAGTTTGAGCCTTGCGTCAGGCTCTGCACCGACAGTACGGAGCCTGCTCGGGATTCTCTCTCACTCCCTCTCTGCCCTTCCCCCACTTGTGCTTTCTTTCTCTCTCAAAAATAAACTTTAAATAAAGCCCACATTTATATGCAAATACACCCATACTGCAAATAAAAATACACGCAAAGTGTATTTAGAAAAGTTGCTCTATTTCAGGGCTACTCTAACTGCAAGGCTGGGCTTAGGTCCAATCATTTATTACTATGCACTGACAGTTAAATTACAGAACAGGATGTATAACAGGACAAGAATTCATATTCCTCACTACATTAAAATTTCAGCCTGGTTTCTTATTTAAAGATTGATACCTGACTGGCAGTAATTATTACTTTTTAATTCTCACAACAATCTGCTGTGTTAGAGATTATATACATTAGCTACAATAGATACTGACCAGTTTTGCACTACATCTACCAAGACATTAGAAGTCCTAAGATCATATCTGCACTGGGAAAATGTTACAAACTGCACACGCGCGCACGCGCACACACACACACACACACACACACACACACACACAGTCACACAGCCAACAAAAAAATGTAGCCAATTTGTTTGCTAACTCAAAAAAGTATGGAAGGAATTTTTCTCCTTCAGGCTTCAATACTACTTTCACATTAATTCATTGTTTTATTTTTTTTTTTTTTAATTTTTTTTCAACGTTTATTTATTTTTGGGACAGAGAGAGACAGAGCATGAACGGGGGAGGGGCAAAGAGAGGGAGACACAAAATCGGAAACAGGCTCCAGGCTCTAAGCCATCAGCCCAGAGCCTGACGCGGGGCTCGAACTCACGGACCGCGAGATCGTGACCTGGCTGAAGTCGGACGCTTAACCGACTGCGCCACCCAGGCGCCCCAATTCATTGTTTTATTAATTGCCTTAATTTTTTAAACATATTTTGCACCTCATTTACTCACAGATTTAAATACAGTGTTTCCATTTGGAGTATTTAAATGATACCACTGGGTTGCAGTGGCCCTTTAAACATTAAATATGATTTTTGATGTAGTGATAACCTTTTAAAATGCATGGAATCAATGCACTTTGCTTTTCTGGGAGGAAAAACAAATGTAAACAAACAACATCCAGCTTCAAGTTTTTATTACTTCAAGGAATTGAGAAGTCTGAATTGGACAGCTTTCTAAATTCTTTGCAATTATATCTCTGTAGACCTTGTATTAGAATTTGGATTTCTGCTTCCCAGTAGTGCCTGATACTCCTAATGTGCAATTAGAGGAAGCAAAGAAAGCTTGTTTATACAAATCGAAAGCTAATGAGATGGTACAATCAATGTGAATACATGATCATTTCAGAGCTGCACCTCCAGCACTTAATCTGATTCTTTAAAGAATTAGCTGCGGCCAAGTGAATATCCTGAATGAAATTAGCTTCTTTCCTGTTTGTCTTTTTATGATCTGGGTTGAATGTTAGAACCTCATTATTAGTACCCATCCCTTTTTTAAAATCATCCATTTTGTTTTCCTTGAAAGTTTCATCAAAGATGATTCTATTCAGTGCTGCTCTAATGCAAAATTTTGAGAAAATTTCCAAGTACATTTTCTGGGTGCAGAAATTATTTTTAGGCAAGATGGTATCTCATGGTTAACTATGCAAGAGTGAGTTTTTAACCTTAAAAACTTGTGAAGACGGCTTTGCTTTTAAATATGCCCTAGCTATAGATTTAAAAGCTTGAAATAATTTTAGAAATCATGCAACACATTCTTCAGTTTATAGATCAAGGAGCCAGAAAACTAAATCAGGTCACACCCTACCGTAGTGTAAGAACCCTAGCTAGCAACAGATTCCTAGGCTCTCAGGACACACATTTCCACAACATGCTGACTCTGCGTGGTATCTTTCCTGAAACCTAATTACTAGCATTAGTAAATTGTTTCAATTTATACAAAAAAATGGACATTTAAATAAAATAATATTTAATAATTATTCTTTCACATTTAGAGAATGAACTATAACCCTTAATATTCTTGTCTCTTCACACAAGTTTCCTTAGTCTGTTTCTTAAGATGAATTTTTAAAAAAATGAAAAAATTTAAAAAAAAGCTGAAGAGCAACATGGAATCAATTGTCAATATTACTTGTCTGGTTTAAGGAAAGAGATTATCTTTAAAATTTAAAACTTATTTTTAAATGGTATATTGTCAAGTCTTTTTTTTTAATGTTTATTTATTTATCTTGAGGGGGGTGGTGCACAGACAGAGGGAAACAGAATCCCAGGCAGGCTTCACACTGTCAGTGCAGAGCCCCATACAGGACTTAAACTCACTAACAGTGAGATCATGACCTGAGCGGAAACCAAGAGTCAAATGCTTAACTCACTGAGCCACCCAAGCGCCCCTAAAACCTATGCTTAAGACATGCCGACCCATATCTTACCATCATCGTCTGGAAGTAAACTGTCATTTGGGGTCAGGGAAGACCAGAGCCCTCAGGGATTAAGGCATATGATAACAAGGTTTAATAGAGGGAGAGGTAAGTTCAGAGACAGGAAGTGGAAGGGGCAGGGGATGTCTGCCTGAACAACTTCATGTGCTAGAATCCTGCAGATAGAGGGGAACTGGAGAATTCATTTTTGTGAGAATAGAAGATACAAGCAAGGAGACAGATGAAATAAAAGAGAAGACAGACATTAGCACCTTAACATGGGTCCTGTAGGCGCACCTGGGTGGCTCAGTCAGTGAAGCATCCACTCAGGTTGTGATCCCAGAGTCATGGGATCGAGCCCCACATCAGGCTCTGGGCTGAGCACTGAGCACGGAGTCTGCTTAAGACTGTCTCTCTCTCCCTCTGACCCCCTCCCCTGCTCATAGTCTATCTTTCTCTAAAATAAATTTTTAAAAAACGACTCCTGTAAAAGAAACAATGACATATTTTAGCCAACATTTCGTTTTTAAAAAAGGCAAACTGTCAGGGAGAAAACAAATAATATCAGTTGACCTACACTAATATTTCATTTATGTAGCGATAGCATAAAGCCAAGATATGAATAGGTTATTGTAATGTTGCTGATTAGCAGTATGTCTTTTTAAAAGTTCATGAAATGTGTTGTCAGCTGTTCCCTAAAGATGCAGTTCTGGCACAGGATTCCATATCTTTTCACAGGGGGAAATGTTTGTTCATATGTTGCAATCAGACTGCTGGGCACAAAAGGAGAAAGAAGGCTGACTGCTGCCAATATTTGCAGAGTTCTAACTAGATAGTCACTCTCCCCATCCCTCGGGGGGGGGGGGGACACACAGATTTTAAAACTGTTTACAAGGTCAGAGAAAACATGGCAAAAACTAACTTGGTCTTTGGTCTAAAGTTTTACCAATTCTAATCTCCTCTCCTATTAAACAATAACATGGAATTTATAATTACATTAACAATCCTAAAAATGTATATTTATATACATGGGCTCACATTTTGATTCTGTGAACCTAGCCAGAAAAAATTGTAGATACAGGAAAAAGAATTTATGCACAGAGATGCTCACTTCAACTGTACAATAAAAACTGGAGACGACCTAAACAAAATATCGAGCGTGTTCAACTGAACTATGAAAATGAGTTCAATGACACTGACTCAGAGAGCCATACATATTCCATACTTTTCATTCAATCATTGTATCTCCTGCATAAAAATCTCACATACTGCCCCCAACCTGAGGGCTCACCTTTGCATTTTACAAATAAGACGGCTAGTTGTCACCATGACTGAAGCCATCCATGCAAGCAGTACTGCTGACAAACCAGGTGTGTCCTAAAATCATATACTTCATTATTTTTAGTTTACTTTTTTTATCACTGAATATTGCTTTTTTATCAGAAATTCGTCCCTTACATTGCCATTGTCTACTATGAAAAATCGTAAATAATCTACATTCTCTGAAGCAATATTACTCTTTACAAGTCCAAGTACTTATTTTGAGAATATGTTTAATGCCTCATACAAGTGCTCCGTATAATAACATAACTGTAATAATGTTTTGGTTCATGTTAATAACATTTGCTGGTTTGCTGATTTGAATAGTTGGTTAAAACGACAGTTTATCACCTACTTTAATGTGATAAAATCTCTGTAGGCTTCTTCTGACTTTAGTGTGTAATTCTTTTGAAGTCCTAATTTCATCCATGTAGATTTTGGGATCATACTAAAGAGGGATGGTGTGTTATATGAATAATTGTGTTTAATTCAGTGAAGATTTAATGTTAACATTAAACAAATTACAATCAGATCTGTCCAAATATTTTTATTTTTATTTTTATTTTATTTTTGCAGGAACCTGGCTGAAAGGAGGCAAAAACAGACATGGGTAATATTTTAGTAGAAAATGGAGGGGAGTGGAGGAGAGCGAGAGCGAGAGAGAGAGAGAGACACTAATTTCAGTATCAACAGCGAGGACAAGCACATTTGCTATAACATGTAAAGCATACACATTGCACGTACTAGGCACATAAAATGTGACCAAAAGAGAATTATTATTTGTTCCTATTATTTATTTTTTTTTCACTTTTAAGAATTATTTATTATAGCAAAATTCCAGAATAAATAAAAAAGAAAAATCTATCATATTCAATTTTTTGGTATAGTGTTTTCATTATTTAATGTTTTTTTCCAAGTAACAAAATTACATATAAAACCACAAAGTAATCAAGAAATTACTCATTTGGGTCATATTTCAACATTTTAAAACTTGCTACACTTTTCTTAACCTAGGCAATTTTTGTCATACAGTTTTGTGAACTCCACATAAATGACTTGAGCTTCTGTGTTGTCATTTACGTAGGACTTAAAATCCTTTTCAATCAGCATACTTAACATAGTGTTTAATGGCATTAAAATATAATTGAAATACTTAATGGATTCTCATACTTCAACAGTAAATTTTGAGTTCTGAATTCATCTACTTTCTAACACGTACGGCATGATCTCAGCATTTGCTTATTAACACTGATTTCTGCTATTAATAATTGCCTTCTTTGTGTGGATACACTATATTCTTCTCAACAACAGTAATAATAACAGTAACTGGGTATTTATTGTGTTCATCACATATTTGTTTTCTTTAACAGCTAACAGCTGTGTAACATTCTTGTCTCCACTCTACTTGTGAGAAAATCAAGACCAATCAAATGTGTCTAGGGTTATATAAGCAGGTTGCAAACCTAGGTAGTTCAAGTAAGCAATGTAGCCAATCTGCTATGAATTCAGTAAGAATATCTTAGATTTAATTTAAATAGATTTAAGTTCAGGGCAGCTGGCTGGGTGGTTCAGTAGTTTAAGCTGCGGACTTCAGTTTGTGGGTTTGAGCCCCGCCTCAGGCTCTGTGCTGACAGCTCAGAGCCTGGAGCCTGCTTCGGATTCTGTCTCTCCCTCTCTCTCTGCCCCTCCCCTGCTCATGCTCTCTCTCTGTCTCTCAATAATAAATAAACCTCGACAGGGATGCCCACTCTCACCGCTATTGTTTAACATAGTGCTGGAAGTTCTAGCATCAGCAATCAGACAACAAAAGGAAATCAAAGGCATCAAAATTGGCAAAGATGAAGTCAAGCTTTCGCTTTTTGCAGATGATATGATATTATACATGGAAAATCCGATAGACTCCACCAAAAGTCTGCTAGAACTGATACAGGAATTCAGCAAAGTTGCAGGATACAAAATCAATGTACAGAAATCAGTTGCATTCTTATACACTAACAATGAAGCAACAGAAAGACAAATAAAGAAACTGATCCTGGGGCGCCTGGGTGGCGCAGTCGGTTAAGCGTCCGACTTCAGCCAGGTCACGATCTCGCAGTCCATGAGTTCGAGCCCCGCGTCGGGCTCTGGGCTGATGGCTCGGAGCCTGGAGCCTGTTTCCGATTCTGTGTCTCCCTCTCTCTATGCCCCTCCCCCATTCATGCTCTGTCTCTCTCTGTCCCAAAAATAAATAAAAATGTTGAAAAAAAAATTTTTAAAAAGAAACTGATCCCCTTCACAATTGCACCAAGAAGCATAAAATACCTAGGAATAAATCTAACCAAAGATGTAAAGGATCTGTATGCTGAAAACTATAGAAAGCTTATGAAGGTAATTGAAGAAGATTTAAAGAAATGGAAAGACATTCCCTGCTCATGGATTGGAAGAATAAATATTGTCAAAATGTCAATACTACCCAAAGCTATCTACACTTTCAATGCAATCCCAATCAAAATTGCACCAGCATTCTTCTCGAAACTAGAACAAGCAATCCTAAAATTCATATGGAACCACAAAAGGCCCCGAATAGCCAAAGGAATTTTGAAGAAGAAGACCAAAGCAGGAGGCATCACAATCCCAGACTTTAGCCTCTACTACAAAGCTGTCATCATCAAGACAGCATGGTATTGGCACAAAAACAGACACATAGACCAATGGAATAGAATAGAAACCCCAGAACTAGACCCACAAACGTATGGCCAACTCATCTTTGACAAAGCAGGAAAGAACATCCAATGGAAAAAAGACAGCCTCTTTAACAAATGGTGCTGGGAGAACTGGACAGCAACATGCAGAAGGTTGAAACTAGACCACTTTCTCACACCATTCACAAAAATAAACTCAAAATGGATAAAGGACCTGAATGTGAGACAGGAAACCATCAAAACCTTAGAGGAGAAAGCAGGAAAGGACCTCTCTGACCTCAGCCGTAGCAATCTCTTACTCGACACATCCCCAAAGGCAAGGGAATTAAAAGCAAAAGTGAATTACTGGGACCTTATGAAGATAAAAAGCTTCTGCACAGCAAAGGAAACAACCAACAAAACTAAAAGGCAACCAACGGAATGGGAAAAGATATTCGCAAATGACATATCGGGCAAAGGGCTAGTATCCAAAATCTATAAAGAGCTCACCAAACTCCACACCCGAAAAACAAATAACCCACTGAAGAAATGGGCAGAAAACATGAATAGACACTTCTCTAAAGAAGACATCCGGATGGCCAACAGGCACATGAAAAGATGTTCAGCGTCGCTCCTTATCAGGGAAATACAAATCAAAACCACACTCAGGTATCACCTCACGCCAGTCAGAGTGGCCAAAATGAACAAATCAGGAGACTATAGATGCTGGCGAGGATGTGGAGAAACGGGAACCCTCTTGCACTGTTGATGGGAATGCAAATTGGTGCAGCCGCTCTGGAAAGCAGTGTGGAGGTTCCTCAGAAAATTAAAAATAGACCTACCCTATGACCCAGCAATAGCACTGCTAGGAATTTATCCAAGGGATACAGGAGTACCGATGCATAGGGGCACTTGTACCCCAATGTTCATAGCAGCACTCTCAACAATAGCCAAACTATGGAAAGAGCATAAATGTCCATCAACTGATGAATGGATAAAGAAATTGTGGTTTATATACACAATGGAATACTACGTGGCAATGAGAAAAAATGAAATATGGCCTTTTGTAGCAACGTGGATGGAACTGGAGAGTGTGATGCTAAGTGAAACAAGCCATACAGAGAAAGACAGATACCATATGGTTTCACTCTTATGTGGATCCTGAGAAACTTAACAGGAACCCATGGGGGAGGGGAAGGAAAAAAAAAAAAGAGGTTAGAGTGGGAGAGAGCCAAAGCATAAGAGACTGTTAAAAACTGAGAACAAACTGAGGGTTGATGGGGGGTGGGAGGGAGGAGAGGGTGGGTGATGGGTAATGAGGAGGGCACCTTTTGGGATGAGCACTGGGTGTTGTATGGAAACCAATTTGACAATAAATTTCATATATATAAAAAAATTAAATTAAATTAAATTAAAAAATAATAATAAATAAACATTAAAAAATAAAAAAATTAAATAAAATTGATTAACTTGATTTCTATACTATTTGAGTGACTCATTCAATATCCCAAAGTTACCTTTAAAAACCTATGTATCTTAAATATGTATAGCTATTATATATATTATGCTAAATTGTGTAAATTCTCTATGTATCCTCTAAACATGTTAATTTAATAACAATAACCAAAAATTAACACAGAAATTTCAGTTATACTCTAAGTCTTAGGATTGAGGCACTCTAAAGATCTTCAAAACACATCTTATGAATACTGTCGTTTTTGTGTTTTATTTGGTTTTTAATTTGAAATCTTCTGTTTATACAGGTAATGGTTTTTGGAAGGAGAGGTTTCTCATTCTTTTGTGTTCTGGATTCCCATCTTCTCAGCAACATTATGCTATGGGATTATCACCTTTTTCTCAAGCATTTTCACTTCTTCCTCCCACAGGATGATTCCTGTCAGTATTTCTGATGCTTAGTTCGTCCTTCTCTTAGTGAAAAACTCCTTAAACAAAGATCCGCTTTTCAACGTTTATTTATTTTTGGGACAGAGAGAGACAGAGCATGAACGGGGGAGGGGCAGAGAGAGAGGGAGACACAGAATCGGAAACAGGCTCCAGGCTCCGAGCCATCAGCCCAGAGCCTGATGCGGGGCTCGAACTCACGGACCGCGAGATCGTGACCTGGCTGAAGTCGGACGCTTAACCGACTGCGCCACCCAGGCGCCCCAAAGATCCGCTTTTCAGATACGTCTCTCTCTCTCCTCCCATCCCTGGATGACATCACTTACGGGATGTCCGCATTGTCAGGGCTTTATCAGCTGGACATACTCCTTCCACTTTAGAAAGGCTTCTGCACACCAAGACAACCAGTTATTTCATTTTGCTAAATCACATGAACTTGGTGGTTTTTGTTTGTTTGTTTTGCTTTTGTTTTTTGTTTGTTTTTCTCATTCATCTTCCAATTCTTTTCAGTAGCTGTTGACCATCTGAACCATCTTCTTTTCTTGCAAAGTATTTCTTCTTGGCCAAATATTTCTGTTTTCCTCTAGCTCTCAGAAAGGCTTTCTTGATCTTTGCCCTTTCTTCTTTCAAGCAAGTATCAAATGCTGAGACAGCTGACAGGTTCATCTTTAAGCTAGTTCTCTCTTGTCATAGGCAATCTCCTTAGACGATCTCATCATCAGAAACTGACTCCATTTTAACCCTCCTGCCCAGATGTCTTCTGACTCATCCTTCAAGTTCATATGCCCCATCTCTACTCAGATGCCTTAGTGGAAACTCAAATAAGCATCTCAAGAGCTAACCCCCTATCAAATCTCGCAAACCTGGTATTCCTTTAATTACTTAGAAAAAGAAATCAATACAAATGTGATCATACAGGTCACACAGTTGGGACTGCTCCTGAACACTTCCTTCTCAATCACCAATCATGTTTAGCCTATATTCAAGTTCTGTCAGGTTTAGGGGTTTTGTTTTGTTTGTTTCTTTTGTTTTGTTTTATTTTGTTTTTCTGTATATTATCTGCTTTCTACACCTTTCTTCCTGTTCCTAGCCCTGGCTAGGCTCAAATGTGTTTTATCTAGGCTACTGCAAAAGTTACCTAAGTGATTTTTCTTTCTTTTCCTTTTTCTTTTTCTTTAAGTAGGCCCCATGCCCAGTGCAGAGCCCTATGCGGGGCTTGAACTCCTGAGCTGAGATCAAGACCTGAGCTGATATCAAGAGTCTGACACTTAACTGAGTCAGGCACCTCTAATGTGTCCTTTTTAAATTGATTCCTTCTTGTCTTCACTATGTTCTACAAATATCACCAAGTGTGATATTTTCATAACGAAAAGTTGGCCATAAAAACTAAAACTCTTTAATGGCCAAAAAATAAAAAAAAGCTAATTATATGTATTATACATACACATGCACAGTAAACACATAATGTTTTATTAAAGTTACAGAAAATTAGTGGTTTCCTGTAGCTCTTAAAGATAAATAACAAAATGCATACCATGGCCTACAAGACAATGCAGATGCTGTTCCCCAACTCCCTGCCTCAACCTGCACTTGAGCTAATTATCCATTCTGTCCACTGGCCATGTCATGCCCTCTTCCGCTCATTCCTAGATAGGAAGCTTGCACACATTGGCCCTTCTACACAGATGTTCAACAGAGACTTCAGAATTAAATAATATGTACTTTCTCTGTTTTCTATAGCACTTCAAGGGGGATTTGATGTCTCTCTAAAGAAAACAATCGTACTTCTATATCTTGGCATTTTACTTAGGAACAAATTACTTTTAGTAGAGGTTTCCACTGTGTGAACTCAGATTTCCTTTCATAAATTCTCAACGAATTATCACCCTCCCTTTTCTTCTTCCATTCCGTATTCTAATCTTTGTGTATGTGTGTGAGTTGATAAGAAGATACACTGGAAGATTATCGATAAGAAGATACACTGGAATTGTATTCTAACTAGTCAGTTGCCTTAGACAGTGGGATCAATGTGAGATATTTTGGCAATACTTTTCACCACCCATAGTTAAGAATAAATAGCCTGACAATGATATGTTGTAGCCCCATTGGGTTGTGGGCTCTTTCCATCCACTTTCTGAAACTTAAGGCTGTGGGGGTTCTGAATGATCTGTTCTGGTCTTCATTAGTATGGTTTCTGCTCTAAGGATCTAAGTGATACATTATAATTAGGTGACCATGAGCACTTACCTTCTTAGCTGGATGAGTCCCAGCATGTCCAGAATGAACTGACTTTTACCAGTGCCTCCAACATGATGGTTGAAAGTTAAGAACCTATTTACCTATTAGCTCTGAAGATTTGAGGTGTGCTCTAAGGATAACTATGTCTAGGGCTTCATATACATACTGATAATAAACACTGCTACCAATTCACTTCATTTCTTTTTACTTCTTTTCCCATTCAAATGTACCTTTAGGTTGTTCCAAGAAATTAGAAAGAAATGCTCTAAATATCAAAATGATTATTTCATTCTGTGTATTGTAAGAAAAGAGAATGTTCAGACTATATTGAGAAAAAAAATCTAATTGCTTAAATCATGCAGGGTTTTAAAAATCCATAATGGTTCAGCAAATATTGAAACACTCTTTTGCCTTTTTTTCCATAAAAATGCAACATTTCCCCCTTCACCCCTCATTTCAATTGGGCTGTTTAGTCTAATTTATTTTATTATCAGCTGATACTTTTTATTGTAGAAAAAGTAAACCTCTTTATAATTTTTTTAAACTTTACTTCTATATTTTTCTCTCTCTGTCATCTGTGTGGCACCTCTGTTCTCTCTCCCCTCTTCTCTAATCCCTCTTCTTCCCTTTCCCTTTCTCTCTCTCTCTCTCTCTCTCTCTCTCTCTCTCTCTCTCACACACACACACACACACACACACACACACACACACACACTCACAGTTTGATTCTATATTCAGATTTTTTTGGTACTTCAGTATTTTTCAATCATGCCAGCATTTAAAGTTTAACTTGAGGCACCAGGATTCATTACTTGTACAGGTCTTCAAATACGTTATCATAACACTTGCTCTTTTCCTCTGGCTGATGAAAATAAAATTACATTTACCCTTTAGCCATTTTTCATTAAGAATACATTCTCAAACACAGCATACTAATGTATTTTCTCCTTAAGCAGATCCATGGATTGGTCAAAATATAGTTATTTATGTAGCCTGTAAGATGAAGCCCCAACTTAGAAACTGGTGCTGGACGAAATTTCTCATTCAATACTAAAGGCAACTATACTAGTTTTAAATGGTTATATACATATCCAAATTCAAGACTGGAGCCACTTACTGTAAAGGGAAAGGTGGATAGGGAGAAGACTGCTGAGAAAGAGGAGGTCTTACAGAGTCAGGGTGTATGTGTTTGTGGCAGTCACAGCTAGTTGCCCACCCAATATATACCCCCCTTCTTCCTTCCTAAGGAAGCTTAGGGATGGAAATACATGCAATGAAAAGCTACATTCCCTGGACATTCTTGCAACTAAAGATGTCCATGTGACTCAGGTCTGACCAATGAAATGTAAACAGGGTCTTACTGGTTCCCAGCAAAGATTTATGAAATGGTACAGGCTCATTCTGCATGCACCTTTTGTCTTTTGTCTTTCCCTAATCACCTGGACATTGAATGCAATGGAAGAGTTGATACTGTAGAATTCTAATGATAAGGGTAAAAACATGATGGACATTGCCAATCTCTCATTTCACCATGTAGCCCAGAACCAAAACTGGATCACCATATCCTTCCAGATTATTATTCTTCTCTTCTTCATTGTCTTTCTCATCCTTTTTTGTCATAGCTTTATTGAGATATAATTGATACTCAAAAACCTGTACATATTTAAGGCATACAGATTGATGAGTGTGGATGTATGTAAACACATACGCCATCACCACAATAAATTTATGAACACCTCCCGAAGTTTCTCTGTCCCCCTTTTATTTATTATTTCATTTCTTGATTTGTTGGGTTCTTATTTGTGTATGGTAAGAACATTGAAGATGAGATTTACCCTCTTAACAAAGTTTGAAGGGCACAATACCATATTGCTAACTATAAATGCCATGCTGTATAGGAGATCTCTAGAACTTCTTCAAGTAACATAACAGAAGTTATATATACCCATAGAATGGCAACTCTCCACTTTCCCCACCCATGACAACCTCTATTGTATTCTCTGCTTCTAGGCGTTTGGTTACTTTAGATATCTCATGTCAGTGAAATTGGGCAGTATTTGTCATTCTGTGACTGGCTCATTCCACTTAGCATAACAAGTTCACAAGGATATGGAGAAGTTGGAACACTTGCTCCCTGTTGGTAGAATGTGAAATGGTACAGCAGCTACGAAAATTAGGGTAGAGGTTCCTAAAACAAAAGTCAATAGAACGACCATATGATCCAACAATTCGACTTTCTGGGTATATCTCCAAAATATATCCTAAATATATTTTAAAACTATATATGCACTCCTATGTTGATTGCAGCATTACTTACAATAGCCAAGATATGGAAACAATCCAAGAGTCCATTAACAGATGAATGGATAAAGAAATTGTAGAATAGTGCGATGGAATATTATTTAGCTTTATAAAAGGACATTCTGCCATTTGTGACAACATTGATGAACAAAATTTCTTCTTATGTGAGCAAAATACATTCTCTATTATGTGAGCCGCTATGATTTAGGTCTTGCATTAGGAAGAGCTAAGCCTATTCCTAACACACGGTAATTTTATAATGGTGCAGAAAGAGGTCAGAATTATGAAGTTGTGTAGGAGACTGTACATTATATATTTGGTTACATCACCTCTCCAGTATTTTCTTGCATTGATTTTCACTATGAAGCTATTTTCTTGGCATGTTAATGTGACCATCAGCCATAATGTTTGTGACGCGAGTTAAGCAAAGGTAAAATGCATGAAAAAGTTCCAAAAATAAGTAACTACTGGTGGGTAGTGTTGCAAGGTAAGTCCTACAGTACTTTTCAGAGGTTTCATAGTTGGAGCAGGATGTAGACTCAGCAGCTTTTTAAGGGCTATTTTTTAGAATAAGATTTTATGGTTACCAAAGTAACAATTTACCCTACATTTACAATACAGAAAAAAAAAAAAAAAAGCCTTCACTATTCTATCTCCTAGACATAACCACCACTTTCCTTCTGGGTTATAAATCCTTTTCAGTTGACATGTATATATTTCTATATAATATGATAAGCCATTTTTAAATGCCAATGATATTTAATGGCTGACAATATTTCATCACAATGATAAGTTCCACATAGGGTTATTAAACTATCTTATTTTCAGAAACTGTGGTGTTTTACAGGTATCCCCTATGATAACTATTACTAAGATATAGATCATAAATCTTTCCTTGATATGAATTCCAACTAGAATCCATATCTTTTCAAGTTTTGACATATTTTTAAAATAAACTATAGACTTTTTACTTTAATTTGTACTCACCTCAGTAATGTGGGTGCTTATTTCCATCCATTTCTCATTACAATACTCTAAATATCAATCAAAATTAAAATTATCAATGTTTTAAATCCAGTAAAATCTTTATTTTGCATTGTAGGTTCATATTTTTTTTCTTTCAAAATTCTTTCTTCAGCCACCTTTCACTGGTATAGTCCCTTGTGATACTTTTGTGCATATATATATATATATATATATATATATATATATATATATATAAATTAATCTATTTCTCTTTTAATTAAGTTAGGGCTACTACTGCAATTAAAGTATTTTAAGAAGTATAATGACAGAAATTTACTTTTTTATCACCAACTTCTTAATATCTGGTTTTCAGGTTTGTTCTAAACGTAGAATATACAGGAAGCCATAGGGCAAACAGCAGGGTTTTGCAGCCTCAGGACTCCTGGCATTTGGATGAGATCACCTCTGTTGTGAGGACTGTCCCTTAGCAGCATCCTTAGCCTCTATGGAGATATACAGATATATAGATTAGATATAGATATAGATATAGATATAGATATAGATATAGATATAGATATAGATATATTAGATATAGATTAGATATAGATATCCATATATAGATATAGATTAGATATAGATATAGATATCCATATATAGCCTGGCTATTGCCAAATGTGCCCTAGGGAGCAAAATTTCCTCAGGTGTAGAAGTGCTTAAATAGAAGAAGATGTTTATGGGCAAAGCTCAGAAATAGTGCTTACTCATCTCACGTTCCACTGGCTAAAATTCACTCTGAGGCCACGTTCTCAGAAAGACATACAAAGAAAGGCAAGCTAAAAGTGAGTCAAGGAAGCAGAGAAAAAGTGTTTGGTCAGTAACAATAGGTGTCTGTGACTGGTTACATACTGTATCACTTTCCCCGTTTTTCTTTTTGGGGGACATACTGGCCTTTTGTAGGAAAAAAAGTCATAATGTATGCTCTGTGCCTATTTTGCCATAGTGACTGCCTCTGTCCACTTTAGAGGTTTCAGCTAGCAAGCTTCCTCTATCTTATACCTTCCTTAAAACATTTTTTACGTTATATATGTAGAAGACCCATCTCTTCTTTCTGCAACAAGTGAAGCTAGACAATTACTTACTAGATTTTTAATTTGTTTTGCTATCTATCATTGTCTATCTGTTATCATAACCAAAAACCATCTTTAGTCAATAAAGACAGGGAAATCTTCTCAATCACATGCTTCAGGGCAGACATATTAGACTGAAAATGACTGGAGCACTGTCCAATTTCAATCTGTGGGGGTCTGAATTTTGCCATATTCCACTGCTGCTTACTAAATCACAATTTTAAACTCATGAATAAAGTCTACATCTATTTCCCTAGTTCTCAAGGTATTCCAAAACATTGCATCATATTCCATACCTAATGTCATTTTGAACACTGCCTAAAACCCACTCCTACCACCAATTTCTCTCCAAAATAGCTGAAATCTTCATACTTCTGGCTCTGGACTTTGTTTCCCTTTCCTCCTTGGACTAATACAACTTTCATTATAAACCAGTCTTTCGTATTTCATAGACTCCTTGTACCAGAAGCCAATTATCAATACTCCAGCTCTTACTGTGCTGCCTCCAGTTCTTCTGTGATCATAACTGTACTTACAGTGTGAATTATGCAACAACATAATTCGATTTTATTCTGTCAATTGGATAATTCCTTCTTAAGAACATTTCATAGTGGTTTCACTACAAACAAAATCATTTCTTTTTAAACAAATACAATTATATTGTTCCCACACACCTATGGTAATTTTAAGTACAGTTCCAATTTTTGGCAAAATAAAGGTTCTTGCTGGAATACTTAATGAATATAAAGTACTTACACTTTATTTTTGTCTTGTTGGCTTGTAAAAGACTACAGTCTTAAAAAGGCTGCCCCTGGTTAATATGCTTCCTGCACTATTACTTACTTGATTAATATGAACTTTGTATCATTTTTATTTCTTCATTGAGTAATGGTAAATTTTGTATCCAGGAGCCATTTTAACAGAGATTTCATATTAATGTACTTTTGATGCAATGGGTTTTACTGCAAATAATAGGCCTTGCAGAGTTTTTGCTAAGAAGCTTACTTCTAACTATAAGGAAAAATGAGATGTGTAGATTACCTGCATATCTAATTTACCTAAGTTCACCAGATGCCCCCAAACCACAGATAATTAAGTGTACTTATTAATGGTGCCTTTAGAAATTATTTATGTAAGTGAATATGAACTCAGTCTCCTGAGTTCTTTCATCACTTCTCCATCAATGAACTTGAGCACTTGCTATAAAGATCCTTTTAAAGATTAATGTTAATAAGTAAAAAGAGTTATCCCATACTCACACTCTGAAACTGATGTCGAAAAGATCAATTATTGAAGGGATGCTTCTAAACAATGCACTTGAGTAAGCAAGTTCATATAAAATAAAGAAAAATTTAAGATCCTTTAGACCAGTATCTCCTTATTCAATAATATCAGATTTATGAGACTATGTGTAAGTAGCAGAAAACTGCTTTGGCTAGTTTTCTTGTGTAGAGGCATTAGCAAAATAAAAGAAAAATTTTTGTGATTCCTTGAACATAGAGATGTAAATACCAGTAGACTATCAAAAGTTCATTTCCGGGGCGCCTGGGTGGTGCAGTCGGTTAAGCGTTGGACTTCAGCCAGGTCACAATCTCGCGGTCTGTGAGTTCGAGCCCCGCGTCAGGCTCTGGGCTGATGGCTCAGAGCCTGGAGCCTGCTTCCGATTCTGTGTCTCTCTCTCTCTCTGCCCCTCCCCCGTTCATGCTCTCTCTCTCTCTGTCCCAAAAATAAATAAAAAGTTGAAAAAAAAATTCATTTCCTTGTAACTAAGCAATATTAATGCTAAAGCTAAAGCAAGAAACTTTATATGCTTTAGGGACAGTAAGACTAAATTAGTATAATATTACTAAATTTTACATTTTACTGTTTTATTATAAAGCAGGATCTTCATATCCATTAAAGGACATAGAAAGCAGCAAAGCAGTATAAGATATCACAACCAGTGAATAAAATATATTTAGAGATAACACTATTTTCATAAATTATATTGTATACCAACTTTTAAATTGGTAGTCATTCCCCCTCAATTCACACACTCATAATATGTCCCCAATACTGTTGTTTTTGTTGTTGAGACATAAGGTGTGCAATATCCATAATAGGGGATAAATAAGACTGGGAAATAGTAAGTAAACCTTACTGAGGCAAAAGTCACCAGAAAATTAAAGTACTATAAGCGATATTATTACCATTGTCGGGAATCATTAGATATGGACTATGAAGACCCTGCAATGAATGTTCAGATCATGATGTAACTTTTCATCAGAGAACACATAACTCTGATTTTCCACTTCTTTGTAGCCATTTGTGATTTGTCTGTATCTCTCCATCCCCAGACTTAAGGGCATGGGCCATACCCATATCACTGTATCCCTACCACAGGGCCTTTTTAGATTTGACATCCAGAATATGCTTACTAAGTAGACAACAATCCTAGTCAATGATTCCAGCCAGATAAAAAAACATTCTGAACATCAACCTTTTAACAAGGGATTGAATTCTAACATATTGTCAAGCACTCTGCCAAGTACTAGAAATATAAAGAAGTAATACAAACTGTCTTCAAATTTAGACCTACTTCTAGACTCTAGATGGTAAGTGGGCCACATAAACATCCACAGCATTGTAAGTTCCATAATAACTAGTTGCATTCATGAGGTACTTTGTTAGATTTAATATTTGCAGGGAGGGAAAAAACCCCTTCAAAAAATTCTACTAGTAGTAGGTGTATATTTTACTTCCTTTTAACTATAAATAGTAACAACTACGCTATCATTGAGAGACAAGAATCATCCATAATATGTGCACCTATGCAACCTATCAGGTATCTTGATGTAGAGATTAGAGAATCAAAAGTTTCTTCCATCTTAGTAATTCTGAGGTAGCTCTGTATTCTGACTAAAAATAGAAACTATGACCAAAAAAATCCCTACATGGCATATGAGTTGAATGCTGATGGCAGATGCAAACATAAATTATATTGGGTGACATATTTATATTGATTTGTGGATTGGTTTTACTGATACTCCTAACTATGCGCCCTAACCACAGATGCCTGAGGAAAATGTTCAGACCCCTGTCCCAAGGTAGGCAAATCAGAAACTCTGGAAACTTCAGTGGAGCCACAGACAAGAAGAGAGAGTAATATGAAGAGGTTCCCAATAGCACCTGCTGATGTAGGGCCTGACCCATTCCTCCCAGAGTCTCCTGTAAAACTCCCCCTTCATTCCTACAAACACCTCTGCATCACTGTTTCTTCTGTGAGCCATAACTACTGGGTGTTAGTCTTTAATCCTGAACCAATCTTAATGGATACATCTGGCTTAGAAAATCCTCAACAGAACAGCATTTATTGTACAAAAAACAATACGAAATATGTTTCATGTGCATAGAGGCTGATAGAAGTGGGGCGCCAGGGTGGCTAAGTCACTTAAGCCTCCGACTCTTGGTTTGATCTCAGGTCATGATCTCGCAGCCACCTGGGTTTGAGCCCAGTACCTGGCTTTGTGCTGATGGTGCAGAGCCTACTTAGGATTCTGTTCCTCTCCGTCTCTCTCTGCCCCTCCCCACCCACACTGTCTCTGTCTCCCTCAAAATAAATAAATAAATAAACTTTTTAAAAAAAGAAGTTGATAGAAGCAACTTTTATGCAGATTTTCTCGGGATTGCTTTTAGCAATGAAATGTTACCAAATAGTTTAATAAAGCTGTTAGTGTTCCTGTCAAAAAGTAATAACCTTAATGATATTATATAACTAATAAAAGGATAACATTGTGTAAAATTAAAAGTATTTTGCTTTGTTTTTTAAAGATTAAAACAAATTAATCTTCTTCCTTCCCCATTTTTATAGATCACATGTAGCAATGATTCATAAAGAAGCAAGTGATGACGTATAATGAGAACATTAGTGCTATCCTCTGAAGTCACTCAAAACATGCCATTCAAAGTGGTGGTGAAAGAAAGCTCTAAAGTTAAACCAGAAAATGCACTTTGCAGTGACCTTAAAAACATCTACTTTTATTGCTTAGTAATAAAAGAAGGTAATCTAAAAGTAAAAAACAAACATATTTTTCTAATATCTGAACTTGTTTAGAACTAGATATTTGCAAATGAAGAAGGAAAAGACAAGAAAAGTGCATAGTTTCAGTAGTTAAGAATTCCAAATGTTAAGAGCTAATTCTTTTAGCCTTACCATGCGGTGTAAACTGGGACGTTCTCTCTACCTCTTTTCTGAATATTAATCACTTTAAGTGCATGTAAGGCATGAGTTTTAGAGATCTGTATTCTTAGATGTAACTACATTAAATGAATCCATTATTTTATGTTACATGGACATTTTCCATTAAATTAAGAAATCAATATATCTCTCTGTTAAACTTCCAAGTTTATGGAATTATATTTGAGGTTATCCATAGGGCAATCACACAAGGCATATTCACAGTAATAGCTAGCCATGTGTTACAATGAAAATCCATAACTACAGTGTCTTAAAATATATGCCTCCAGGCATTGTAAAAGCATATGGCAATAATTCATTCCCTAAATGAATACAATGATGTCATCATTCTTTTAACCAAAACCACTATGTATACTTTTAGGAAACTAGAATATATTTATTGGTAAATAAAATCGGAACATCGGTGAATTGGAATTATTATGCACGGACATTCTTACCAGAATAAAATCATTCATTTATTTAAAATGAATTAGGAGGGGCGCCTGGGTGGCGCAGTCGGTTAAGCGTCCGACTTCAGCCAGGTCACGATCTCGCGGTCCGTGAGTTCGAGCCCCGCGTCGGGCTCTGGGCTGATGGCTCAGAGCCTGGAGCCTGTTTCGGATTCTGTGTCTCCCTCTCTCTCTGCCCCTCCCCCGTTCATGCTCTGTCTCTCTCTGTCCCAAAAATAAATAAAACGTTGAAAAAAATTATAAAAAAAAATAAAATGAATTAGGAATTTCAAATATGACAAAAACATCTTCTGCTTCTTTTCTTCCTCTAAAATAAAATGAATTTTGAGGAAATTTAATGTTATATTCTCACCCCAGACAGTTTTAACACTAAAAAATTTAAACCTTGGATTTTTCTTTTCTAAGATTCTCAAGTACAGTAATAAAGATATGTGACTGAGGGGTCAGTCTATATGTAGATTGTCTACCACATTAAATTCTTTTAATATATTGGCTGCTAATATTGGCTTTTTCTAATCATAGCGATTGTATTACTTTAGGCATAAGGCAGATCTCTTGAGCAAAATATTTCAATAAAAAAATCATCCATAGAATATATCATGTAACTCAAATTTTTGTTTAATTGATCATTATAATAACTTAAAATCATGGACATATATGAAGCATAATCATTTGTCCCTCTATTACCTAATTATTCCAGATGGTAATACATTTTCTAGATGTTACTGCCTGGAAGATAATGTATTAAGATGATGATATAGGTAAAATTATGAAGATCCACCCACTTAACATATAAAAATTAAAATAAGAATAACCATTTCTGTCAAATAAACTATTTACATTTAAAACAAAATATTTTTTTTCCTGAATGTGGCATGTAGAGGTTCGATACAATACCAGAACCCATGTTTGCATAGGTTCTAAGCATTCACCACCTAACATTTACTCCACTTGATTTTGACTGAACAGTGAACTAGAAGGCAAGCTCCTTCAAGAATAGACAGTGAACAGGTAATAATATTGTTCTATAAGGTCTATCTTAAAAGTATGTAAACAATCCCCAACCAACAGGGAGAGGACAGAACAACAAAGACCATTTAGCAACCAGCTTAGACTCTGGACTTGGACAGACCTGAATGTCTCCTGCCTCACTCACTAAGCGAATGACCTGGGCAAATCATTTCATCTTCATCTATTTCCTTAACTCTGCTGTAAAGACGATAACATTAAGTATCTCCCATAGTTTTCATAACGTAATAAGTGAAATGCGTGCATAGCCATTAGCATGTTGACTCAATGATGGTGATCATTATTGCTGTAATTATCATTCACCACTGTATTTGATATGATTCGTGTTATTATTCACTGTTTCTTCTCTTTTGATATAGGAAAATACAGCTGTGAGGTCAGGCATTATTATTCTACGTAAAAAGTAAAGAAACAAGCTCAGAGACTTCAATGACTTGCCTGAAGACACAAAGATGGAAAATGGCACGGTCTAGAATGAAATCCAGTTATTTAATTCTATGTTTACCATTCTTTCAACAGGTATAACTGGACCACATGACAATGTGAGTCCTTGAGAACATTCTGTGTTAGGACACTGGCTCAGTTATTCCTCCAAAACACCCTTTCAACAGCCACTTTTGGAGTTAAATAGGGGCACCTCTCACTGATGAGCTACATGCTTATTCAAATCTCATCTCTTTCTATTCTTTCTGGAATGGACCCTCACTAATCCTTACCCTCTTCTGTACTCTTGTAAAGTTTCAGATTGAGATCCCGTCGCTATACATTTAATATACACCAAATGTTGCATACCTTCTGTGATCCATGGTATTTTAACACTCCTCTAGGAGAAGCATGATTCCTTCACATCCGTTACGTTTTTAAAGTGTAAATTTAAAATTTTTGAGGTTGATATTTTGTTACTCACGTGCAAATATATGCTTATGGGCTGTGTACTCAAGTAAAAAGTGTCTGAGAAATCCATGATTAAACCACTTGAATTATTTCTAAATAGACAACATTTAAAATTACACTTTAATGCAGGAGTGCTATGAAATTATACATTTCTGTACTACTCTGTGTTACAACAGCAATAACTGTTAGGCAAAGTGGTTAAGCCCTTAGGGATCTACTTATGTAAAAACTATATATATATATATATATATATATATATATATATATATATACACACACACATATATATATATGCACACTATATATACACATATATATAGTATATAGACATATATAGTTTTTAATATATATAATATATTGCACATTTATATAATATATAAACAGATATAATATATAAATATATAATATATACTTATTTATAAAATGATACATATTTATTTATAAAATGTCACATAGATATTTCCTTCTTATTACTGAATGGCATAGTTTAAAATTGAGCATGAAGCAGTAAAGTTCATTTTTAATTGTGCTTCATCTCCTTTTAACCTAAGGAAAAACTTTCATAGTGTAAAAAGCATTTTGATAAGTTGCATGCCTAACTCATATTTTCTGAGGTAATTAAGTGGGGGTCATAACATGCTGGTTGAAACAGGGGCTGCAAAATTGTGATCTGTCACATCACCTTAGTTTAATGGATTTAGGGAGTCATTTGGGGGGGGATAATGCATATTTAACAATAAAAGGGCCAATCTGTGGGTGTTTGAGAGCCAAAGACTGACTTCAACTTTTTAAATTATCTAAATAATTCTGTACACTCCTCCTTCCAAAGATAACTATAACTCAAGGCACACAGTATGTTTTTCAAAAACGTCTCTAAATCTAATAGGTTTTGAAACATTGGAATTGTGTCAGATTTTGACATAGATGATAATTTGTATGGTGGGTTTCTAATCTGATTTATAGATAGAATCAGGAGGAGGCATTTTTCTCACTTGTTTTTGATAAATTTTGTACAAATCAATCTTAATGCATTATTTACTATAGAATGGGGGGGGGAGCTTACTTAGGACAGTTTTCTTTTATATCGGTTTCCGTATCTGATGGCATGACATGAAATCCATCAAACAGCAAAACAGAAGGAAAAAAAGGTAAATTCTCCAAACATATACATTCATGGACACATAAATCAAACTACAAACTCTACAGTGTTAAGAAAATATGAATCTCTTTACCCAGTAATGGAATCACCTTGAATTCCTTAAATCAATAGTTCACTGAACCTGAGGAACAATTTTCATGCACCGGCACATACATAATCTGGTTTATGCAGTGTGCTAGAACTTGTTCAATATGAGAACTGAGTGCAGCTGTTAAAATAAAAATGCCTTTACAATACAGACTCCTTCAGCACAAGACATTTCAGCTATCCCTATTATTACATCAATATTAATAGACATTGCCTAGATAATTCATAATTTGGGAAGAAACAGGGAGTCTGGTGAAACTTAAACAGCATGGCCAATAAAACTCACTTCACTTAATGTTAGCAAGTCTCTTTAATATATGTATGCTTGTTTTACAATTCACACTAATATATGAAATGCAACATACACTGTAAAAATCTCTAGGGACACCTGGGGGGCTCAGTAGGTTAAGCATCCAACTCTTGATTTCGGCTAGGTCATGATCTCATGATTCATGAGATTGAGTCCCACGTCAGGCTCGGCACTAACAGCACTGAGCCTGCTTGAGATTCTCTCTCTCTCTCTCTCTCTCTCCCTCTCTCTCTTCCCCTCCCCCACTTGCTCTCTCTCTCAGAATAAATAAACATTAAAAAAAAATTTAAGCCCCAATTTGGTACTCTGTATACAAGAGAGGTTCTATTCAAAATTTTAAATGAAGATTTATAGCTTCCTGGGACACAGATTATTGTTAAAACCTCACAGGAACCAGTTACATTTCTAAACCATTTACAGACCTAACTTTAAATAGTCTCCTGTCTGTTTAAATTCTGTCCGCAAGAATTTCTCCTATAAAATTCCAATTTTTTATACTTTTGGAAAATTTTACTGAAATATTAATTTGGATGCAAAAAGTAGATCACTGTGCACAGTTAGCTCAAGAATGAATTTTCCCTTGCGTTCTGTTAGTCTTTTCAATAGCCTCTGTCCCTCCAAACAAAGCTATTGCTCACTTGTCATACTAGATGTTAACTAGTAAATTAAAAATTGTGCTGTCAACTAAAGAAGAAAAATTCCCAGCCATACTTAGTATCGTCCAGTGAGATGATCTATAAACATGAAGTTTTTCTATAAAAATGCAACTGAGAAGCTCACACGGCTTCTCTTTTTCTACAGTTTTCAAACTGTAATGAATTTTTTATTATCGTTCATTTAATTCCATGTAGGTTTATTCTTGCTGATAACATGATCTATTGTTCTCTGAGCCATGGTGAGACTGCCATTTCTTAAACAGACAGCACTTATTGGAAATTAAACCTCTACTAATGTATTATAATTATTACTTGAGGGTAATTTGCTCCTCCAGCAGGGAGTCGCAGCCAATGTGAAGGTAACGTTTCTTCCAGGGAGCTGTTAATATTTCTTCTATGCTGAAATCCCACATAATGGATCTTGCCTAAGGCTGATTAATGATTTTAAAGCTGGAACAGTGATTTGTAGCTAAATCAGTCCTCACTGAAGGAGATTCAGGGTTATTTCAGTCAATACTGTTAAATAAGTGTGAACAGTAACTTCAGTTAACACACATGTAATCTAGAAGGTAAGAAAGAGAGAGGCAATAAAAGGAAGTAAATAATGGTAATCCTGCTGTCCGCGCATTTCATTTACACTTATAACAGATACAGGGAAGAAACACATTGCAGTGTCATCAAACCCACGGAATTACTTCACTGCAACACATTTTTCTGCATTGAAAAAGCAATTTCCCAAACAAGTAAAAGCAAATTGAGCTAAGTGCCTAAAATAAATCAGCATCTTTTCCCTCCCTTCTTTAGTTTCTTTCACCTTCCCTGCTAAAGAAGAAATTGGATGAACAACTTGGAAACTTGTGCAAGACAGACTGAAACTAGGGGAAAGGTTTCCTTTAGGATAATAACCCACAAATCCAGAGTTCCGTTAGACATTCTACCCGACCCCTGGGGATCTCGCCTTCACCTGAAACAAGGCTGAGCATCTAGCCAGAGGAAGTAACCTTGAGATCTCTCTGCCTTAAGGGCTACATGCCTAATGCATAGCATCAGCACTCTCTAGTCACTCAACTGGATCCTTCTTTGTTAACATGAGGCCAATATCAATAAAAGGTAGTGATAGAACTGCAGTCAAAGACAAGGTTGCGAATGTCAATGTGCATCTTCCAACTTGTATTTCACTAACAGTCCTGCTTCCCACGGTTCCAATGATTTCTAAACAGAAAGCGAGGAAAGAGCTACAAACATTCTGCTACATATTGTTTGTCTGAGGTCCCTGGCTTCTGAACTAACAAAACTGATGAATAAGCACTGTGTCTAAATAACATAGTAAGAGAAAGAGGAAATCCTTGTGAGTGAACACCTGAGGGTCTAGACGTATACTCATTAACATGAGCACTGTCATAGCAATCAAGAAGCCAAAATGAAAACTGCTGTTACTTTTACTTAGCTAAACAATATAATTCCAGGTAGGGGTGCATGGGTGGCTCAATTGGTTAAGCGTCCGACTTTGGCTCAGGTCATGATCTCACAGTTCGTGAGTTCGAGCCCTCCATCAGGCTCTGTGCTGACAGCTCAGAGCCTGAAGCCTGCTTCGGATTCCGTGTCTCCCTCTCTCTCTGTCCCTCGTTGCTCGCTCGCTTGCTCTCTCAAAAATAAATAAACATTTAAAAAAAGATACAATTCCAGGTTAAACACAAAATATGGATTGAAACTTATTGTTTGGTTTCAAAAATCTGGAAGAATCTGGATTTATCTAAGAATCTTAAAAAAAAAAAAGTTAATGCATTTATTATAGGAAAACTTTCCCCCTGTCCTGTAACTGAGGGCTGCATATGAAAGGGCTACAACAATTGGTATGAGGCTCTTAAGAATTATGGGGGCGCCTGGGTGGCGCAGTCGGTTAAGCGTCCGACTTCAGCCAGGTCACGATCTCGCAGTCCGGGAGTTCGAGCCCCGCGTCGGGCTCTGGGCTGATGGCTCAGAGCCTGGAGCCTGTTTCCCATTCTGTGTCTCCCTCTCTCTCTGCCCCTCCCCCGTTCATGCTCTGTCTCTCTCTGTCCCAAAAATAAATAAACGTTGAAAAAAAAAAAGAATTATGTCTGAGGGGCACCTGGGTAGCTCAATAGATTAAAGTCTCCACCTCTTGACTTTTGGCTCAGGTCATGATCTCACTGTCCGTGGGTTAGAGCCCTGTGTTGGGCTTATGCTGGCAGTGTAGAGCCTGCTCGGGATTCTCTCTCTCCTCTCTTTGCCTGCCTGCCTCTCTCTCTCTCTCTCTCTCTCTCTCTCTCTCTCTCTCTCTCTCAAAAATAAATAAATGAACTTAAAAAAAAACAAAGAATTAAATTGAGCTTTCATTCAGTTTAAACTTCTGTATAAACTCTACAGCTCACACACGGGTGTGTGCCTAAATATATACATACCTTGAGTCAATGGCTTTTAACCTTCAATCAGAATCAATACCAAACTACATCTTAACCTTCTATCAAATCAATGCCAAACAGGGTTTCTCAGGGAATAATAGTAGGCATAACACATGAGTTTTTTTTTCTCCAATAGGCTCAAATATCGAATGCAAAATTAATTTTGCCAAGGGGAAAGTTTCTACCTTTGATAATAAGTATGGGTATTTGGTGGTCCCTCTACACACATATTTTATGTGGTTATCTGAAGTGAAAACTTGGCTTCAGATCCTATAATTTTCATGATCGCTTTATTAAATTTTATTAAATACAGTTTGCAAAACATACAATCCTCTCATTTAAAATGTAAAATTCTATGGCTTTTAAAAAAATGCAAAATTCTAAGGTTTTAATATATTCAGAGTTGTGAAGCAATCAGCACAATACAATTGTAGAACATTTTCATCACCCAGATGAACCCTCATCCTCATTAGTAGTCACTCCTATGCTTATGTTCCACCCGTAGTTACTAAGAAACTATTTATTTTGTTAGTATAAATTTACCTACTTTAGATATTTCATATAAATCAAATGAGTGATTGACTGGTTTATGTACCATATGTTCAAGTTTCACCCTTTATGTAGCATGCATCAGTACTTTTTTTACAGTGCCAAATAATATTCCATTGTGTGACTATAACACATTTCGTTGATCTATTCATCAATCTGGGTGCATCTGGACTGTTTCTGCTTCTTCACTATTAGCAATAATGCTGTTACAAACAATTATGAACTAGTTTTTGTGTATATATTTGCATTTCTATTAGACATGTATAAGAGTAGAACTGCTTGGTCATAAGGTATCACTGTATTTCACATTTCAAGGAGCTATGTAACTGTTTCCAAAGCAGATGTATTATTTTGCATTCCTATGAGCAATGTATGAGAATTCAAATTTTTCCAAATACTCACAATGCTTGTTATTTCCTTCTTTTTTTGATAACAGCCATTCCTAGTGGGTGAAAAGTAGTATCTTGTTATGGTTTTGATTTGAATTTCCTTAACAAGTAATGACATTGAATGTTTTCATGTGATTCTTGGACATTTTAATATCTTTGGATTATTTGTCCATGTTTAAATAGGATTGTTTTTATATTATTGAGTTGTAAGAAATATTTTTATTGTTTTTATTTAAGTTCATTTATTTATTTTGAGAGACTGAGAGAGAGACAGAGAGCATGCTAGCTGGGGAGAGGCAGAGAGAGAGAGAGAGAGAGAGAGAGAGAGAGAGAGAGAGAGAGAGAGAGAGAATCCCAAGCAGGCTCCACACTGTCAGCATGGATCCCAACACAGGGATCAATCCCATGAACCATGAGATGGTGAACTGAGCTGAAATCAAGAGTTGAATGCTTAACCGACTAAGCCACCCAGGTATCCCCAAGTTTTAAGAAGTTTTACATCCTGCATATACTTCTCATACACCTGATTTGAAAATATTTTTTTCTGATACCAGCAGTTGTCTGTTCACTTTCCTGTTAGTGTCCTTTGATGCATTAATATTTTTATTCTTCTGAAACACAATTTGCCTATTTTTTTCTTTTGTTTTTTTTCTTTTGGTATCATGTCTATGAAGTCTTTGCCTACCTAAAAGCTCATGAAGATTTACTCCTATGTTGCCTCCTAAGAATTTTATAATTTTCAGCTCTGATATTTTGGTCTATGATCCATTTTGAGTTATTTTGGGGGGAGTTTTGAGGAAGGGTACAGATATGTGTGTTGCACATAAATATCCAGTACCATTTATTGAAGAGTCTAGCTAGTTAACTAAGAATAAGATACTTGCCTCTTCTAAGCCTCAATGTCTTCATTAGCCTCTGTGGAGAAGGAAACGGCTAGAGATGGAGTTGATCACCAATGGCCAATGATTTAATCAATATGTCTATGTAATTAAATCTCCATAAGGCCCCCTAAACAACTAGATTCATAGAGCTTCTGGGATGAAAATGAGTGGAAGCTCCCCACCCCAGCTTGCCCTATGTACCTTGCCCTATGTATTTTTTTGTTCGTGAGTTGTATTCTTTTTAATAAACTGGAAACAATAAATAAAGCACTTTCCTCAGTTCTGTGAGGTATTCTAGCAAGTTATCAAAGAGTTGGTCTTGAGAACCTGATATGCAGTCCCTCAATCAGAAGTACAGGCAATTAGGGCAAGTGGGTGGCTCAGCTTGTTGAGACTCAGACTTTGGATGGGGTCATGCCCTCACAGTTTGTGGGTCTGAGCCCCACATGGGGCTCTGTGCTGGCAGCTTAGAGCCTGAAGCCTGTTCCAGATTCTGTGTGTGTGTGTGTGTGTGTGTGTGTGTGTGTGTGTGTGTGTGTGTGTCTGTCCCTTCCCCGCTCTCACTCTGTCTCTCTCTCAAAAATAAATAAACATTATCTTTTTTTAAGTATAGGCGACTCAATCAAAGGTACAGGTAACCCTTGAGGTTTCCAACTATGTGACGTTGACTGAATTGTTCACTCCTACATACACTTGCCCAGTTTGTTGCATGGGAGTACCAAAAGCTGTAAGGAATTTCATGAGAATTAAGTGAGGTAGTAGATATGGAAATGCTGTCAAGATATAAAGCTCTATATAAATACTATAAAATATCCAAATAACTTATCTGGGTATAAGGATATAAAATAATTTACAAAACTGATTATAGAATTGCATGCATATGTAAATTATTCTCCCAGCTTTCAAATAAAAATAGTAGTAAATAATTTGGACTAGGAACTCTTTTTACCTCCACTTTTAACTCATCTTGTGTAGATTTTTGAATCCATGGGCCAACTAATAGTGGATCCTGCAGGGATGGAACATTTCTATTATATTCTTTTCTCAATAACCAATAATACCATCTGTCAACCTGAGTGTTTTTCTCATCACTGGAAATCAGAGGAGTGTGTAATTATCCCACTGAAAGGGAATTTCTCAAGAAAAGCAAATGGAAGAAACATTTTCTTCTTGCACTGGATGAAAAAAGAGTGCCAAAAATGATACGATGTTGCATAACTTTATATAAAACCATAACACATAAACACAAATACTGTCAATGAAGGCAGAATGCTCTATGCTATTAACTGCTGAAAATCTCATATTTTTAAGGCTGTTGGCACTTGGGTTAGTATTCAATGATAACTGAGAATCTCACCCTGAATTAATTAGGAAGTGGGTGTTTTGAATGATAACAAAACTGCCAATTACCATTTATTTACTTTTGGAGCAGGTGTTAAATGATTGATTTCAAAGTGCAATAATATAGTCTGCTTTGGAACCAGAGCTGTGAAAAATATTCACAACCTAAATTAAAAGAAATATTTTTAAAAAGAAAGGAGGGGATAGTCCAGTAAAAATAACCCTATACACAATTACATTAACGCCACAGACGATCTCTAGTATTCTAGCATATATGACTAATACGTATCTTCCCTTTAGAATATTAAGCAATATCCTAAGAGAACCTTCACCATGACCTGGTTTCAAACATTTGGAATTACAGAGGTTCTGGAATGGGCGCATAAGGTGGAATGAGAACACTTGGATAAAGACTTGTGTGGTGGAAAATGCTGGGCTTAAGCAGTATCCATATGGCCATCACAGTACCTGTGGTCGTCAGCTTACTGTGGATATGTGGCAAGCTACATTATGTTTAATGTACCAGGAAAATACTTGTTTGCAGAACCCTTACAAAGATGATATCCATGTTACAGGTACACAGTCCATTCAGAGTATATCTTCGATGTCCTTTTCCAATATTAAAACGAAGTAATTATGGACAGCAATATAAAAATGATTAAAATTGGAAGACACTTTCTCACATTAAATGGAAATACATAACAAAGAACACTGTCCATATTTTTGGCTCCACAGGGATTACTTGTATAAATTGCAAGAACCCTGCACTCAAAACAAGACTGAATTAATTAGAATAACACATGAGATTCAAACTGGACAGGTACATGCCAAAAATCTTACTTAGCTTGCAAATATTCAGTTCTATTCAGATAATATTTAATTAAAAATACTGTCCATATATCAGGAGCTAACTTGGAAGTGATAGGGTTTGGGAATTTGCATCAGAGCAGAAATACAACATGATTTTGATTCGTCAATGACACACAGACTATGAGCAAATTCATGGGTACAAATAAATATAATAAAATATATTTCATTAAATTCTACAATGTGATGGTTAATTTTACATGTCAACTTGACTTGGCCATGTGATACTCAGATATCTGGTTAAATAGTATTTCTGAGTGTATCTGTGAAAATGTTTCCAGAAGAGATTAGCATTTAAATCAATACACTGGGTAAAGCAGTTAAGCAGGTTGTCTCTCTAATTCTTAGGACCACCATCCAATCCATTGAAAGCCTAAAGAAAGTAAAAAGGCAGAGGAAGAGAAAATTATCTCTCTTTGATGGCTTAATCTGGGACAACAGTCTCTCCTTGCCCTCAGAATATCACATACACTATTGGTACTCCTGTTGTCAGGCCTTCAGACTCAAACTGAAAGTACATCACTAGCTTTCATGGGTCTCCAGTTTATAGATAGCAGATCACGGGACTTAGCCACCATAATCATATGAGTCAGGTCCTTACAATTTTTCTCTCCCTCTTACTCTCTCTCTATATATAAACAGATATATTTCATCTTTATATATACAGAGTTCTCCTGAGGAAGAAAAACTACGGTGTATAAAGGTGGATAATATAGTCTATTATATATTTTTATACTTCATTATATACTTAATGTGTATAATATAGTAAATTATATGGGCCACCTGGGTGGCTCAGTTGGTTGAGTATCCAACTCTTGATTTCAGCTCAGTTCATGATCCCAGGATTGTGGGATCAAGTCCTGCATTGGGCTCCACACAGGGAGCCTGCTTGAGATATATTCTCTCTCTCTCTCTCTCTCTCTCCCTCTCTCCCTCTCTCCCTTCCCCTCCCTCTTTCTCTCTTCCCCCCCGCCTCTCTCCCCTGTTCTCTCTCTCTTTCTCATATATACACATATATATATGCATATATATTCAACTTCAAATATATATATTATATGCATATACTTGCAGGAAATTATTTTACCTCATCTATATCATATGACTATACACACACATATATGTATATATACATATTCAGGGAAAAAAGAAGAATGTATCACAAGAACCACAATAGTATGGTGGAAAGAGGGGTGGACTGAAAGTCCAAAGATACACAATCTGAAAAACCTTTTTGTAAGATTAAAAAAGTCATTTAACTTTTTTTGTGACACTCAGGAAAATTATTTAATCCCTCTGAGCATGATATTTACCTCTGGGGGCATTATAAGGTTCTTAAAAACCATTGGCTAGTATTTTTTAGTCATTGTCAAAATGTAAGATTTGTCTCTTCTCTCTGTGCACTTTTTCCCCATTACACTGTTCCTTCCTGTTCCATGGTTTCAGTCTCCCCACCATTTATCAGAGTCAGTTTCCAGATCACAAAACATCCTTCTGGTTCTCCATTGGACAAAACTGTTCATGCCGTTCAAGCTGTGATGCCTAGACCTAAAAATACAATGGGTAGACTGATCACTGCAATGAATTCCATCTTCTTTTAATTAGACATGGTATTTATTAAAACCTTTTAGGACTGACTTAGATTTTGTTTATTTGTTGTTTTTCTTAGCAACAGCTCATGTATAACTTACAGGAAAGTCAATAAGGTCCTGAAATGTTTTAAAATTACATGTGTGTAGGTGCCTGGGTGGCTTAGACGGTTAAATGCCCAACACTTGATTTCAGCTCAGGTCATGATCTCATGGGTGGGTCTGGGGATCTAGCCGTGTGTTGGGATCTGCGCTGACAGCATTGAACCTGGTTGAGATATTCTCTTTCTCTCTCTCTCTCTCTCTCTCTCTCTCTCTCTCTCTCTCTCTCTCTCTCTATCTCTCTCTCCCTCCCTCCCTCCCTCCCTCCCGTGCTTGCTAGCTCTCTCTCTTTCCCTCTCTGAAAATAAATAAACTTTAAAAACTAAAAAAAATAAATTACACTTGTATAGCTAAACATATAACATTTTAAATGTAAATACAAAAATATCCACATATGCAGTTTTTGACTAGGACAGAAAAAAATATGATTCAGTTGCACGTTCTTCATTTTTTACATGGATCTGTGTTTAGTCTCTGTTAAACCCACTAGATACCATGTTAGCTCACAGTAATATTGTCTAGCTCACATTTCAGTATCTTTTCACCAGGATATGATGAGAAGTCCCCCTCCCAAGTATAATAGCAAAGATTTTCACAGCAGCTGTGATTTCATGGGGAAATGCTAAACTTTGGACTCGGCCATTCACTACACATGATATGCACGAGTAGTAATACAATTTATTTCATTACAATTTCAAATATAACTTCTTTGAATCCTGGATTACTTCTGTTAAAAAAAGAGTATCATAGTACCTAATTGAAAGATTTGTTTTGATTATAGAACAAAAACATTTTAAACTTTGAATGTAATGGTTTCCATTACAACAGAATATAACAGCATCTCAGAAATCTTCATTTGAGATCTTCTGTGATTCATTTTTTTCCCTTAAAGTTGAAACATCACTTCTTTGTTTCCCTTCCCCCACTCTCAGCATAGAGGGTCTCCTTTCTTGTAAAATACAGTATAGTTCATGACACTATAGTTAATTAAATGTTAGTAGAAACTACAAATAGAATCAAAGTGGAATACAGACAAATGATTAAAAAAAAGAAGGAATGAAGGAGAAAATAAATGTTGTTTTTCCCTTTTACTTTATCATAATAACATATTCTTTGAAACACCTTTCAGCTAATTGTTTCCTTGGCTCCTGAATAGATGCTGAGGCCACTGAAGGTGAGACTTCTGTTTAATTTAACCTTGTCAACCCAACACAGGGGAATGTCAGGTGTAGGATATTAAAAAGGTTTTGGAGGGGCACCTGGGTGTCTCAGTCGGTTGGGTGTCCGACTTCAGCTCAGGTCATGATCTCACAGTTTGTAAGTTCGAGCCTCACATCGGGCTCTGTGCTGACAGCTCGGAGCCTGGAGCCTACTTCAGATTCCGTGTCTCCCCCTCTCTCTACCCCTCCCCTGCTCACGCTCTGTGTCTGTCTCTCAATAATAAACGTTAAAAAATTTTTTTAAAAAGATTTTGGAAAAAATGCAATAAGCCTAAGAGATAGCAAATATTTTATACGCCAGCTTAAAAAAAAAAGGAAAAGAAAAAAGAACAGGGTCTGTATGCTCATCTAGAAGGATTTCAAACACAATTAGTTGATGATTTCCATGAATCCCAAATGGCGTGTCAGGGGTAACAGATAGGATAGCAATTGTCACTGCATCCTGTACCACGATAGGAATGTTCCTTTGGATGTTGTGGTCTAATAATTTTATGAAAAAATAAACGGATTTATTAGAAAACACTTGTGTGACTCTAACAATTGCTTCAGGTTTTTCTTGCTGTTTCACAATGTGTTTCAATATTATATTTGTAAAATTTTAGTATATGTGCTGCCGAAGCGAGCACTATATTTGTAAAATTTTAATAAAAACTAGGGTTAAACTTCCCATTTTTTCTTAAGTTACTGCGTCCTGTCCAGCACATTTTCTGCTATTTCTTTTCTTTTAAGTTTACTTATTTATTTTTGAGAAAGAGAGAAAGATACAGCAGGAAGTGGAAGGGGGAGAGAGAGAGGGAGAGAAAGAGAATTCCAAGCAGGCTCCCTGCTGTCAGGCCAGAGACTGATGTGGGACTCCATCCCAAGAACCAAGAGATCATGACCTGAGCCAAAACCCAGAGTCAGATGCTTAACTGACTGAGCCACCCGGGTGCCACTCTGCTATTTCTGATGTTCTTTTATTGATTTTTAAAGATTAATAATGGATACTCAACCATAGATAGTTAATTAAAGTGAGCTTGAGATCTGAATTTACATTAAACACTGAATACTTCTCTGCTCTTTGGATTTACTCATGCTTTGATTTCTTTGCAAAGTTTGTTCTGCCTTTTAAAAACATCCTAGGATGATTCTATGTAATTGACACATGGGAAGTAACTTTGCTTTCACTCACTCATTGTTCAAATTCTTATACATAGCACCTTTCACAAGTCATGTGCAGTATGGTATGCATGAGGTAGAAAGCACTAGACTAGAAACCTACAAACCACTGGACAAAAAAGCACCTTGCCCTGCCAGTGTGTGTTTGTGTGTGTGTGTGTGTGTGTGTGTGTGTGTGTGTGTGTGTGTGCGCGCGCGCACGTGCGTGCTAGATTGGCAGGGGATGTCAGTCACCTAGCCACAATACAGTGGCTGTGGGGATAATAAAAGGAAGTAAAGGAGGAGAAGACACAGATTGAGGTTTTATACTATCTCTTTCAAGTAAACACAGCATTTTGTGTTCTTTTCTTTTAAAAATAACAAATATATAGAAAATTTGACCAAAAAGAATAAACATTATTCATAAAACATTCATAAACCCAATAAAGGTTTTATTTAAAAATCTTATATACATACACACATGCAATATGTCTATAAAATTATAGGTATATATGTTATATAAATAGGGCAACTGTTTTACATAATATGATACACTATTAAGTAAAACACAAGTTTTATGCCATATAATTTATCAAAAAATATATTTATTGACATTACATAGTATATATGTATATATAATGTACACATATACAAATTTTATATATTTGCTTTGTTATGAAATATATTTTTAGACTACTAATTTGATGGCTGTATAACAGTCTACTGTTTCATGACTTACTTATCTATTCCTCTATTCTAGAATGCTTAGCTATTTCAGTATAAAATAACTATATGATGGATATTTTTACTGAGGATAAATTGCGAAATTAAAATTACCAGATAAATTAGAAGAAATACTGTCAAAGCTTGGACATAAAATGACAAAATGCTTCTGAGAATGACTGTCTTTTCCTCACAACCTCCATTCATGACTTTCTCCTTAGAAAATCTCCTACATCCTAAAACCTAATAAAATATTACCTACATTTGATTATGCTGTTGATATGGCCTCATTTATATACTAGAATTTTAAATTTATTTTAAAGTTAATTTTGACATGTTAAGAGAATATTTCTCCAATTAATTCCAAGTGATTAATTGCTTAACACAATTACTACTCTGTTGTCTCCTTACTTGTTTAGATGGTATACTTATTATGTAATCATGTCTTCTGTATTCTAGAACTTGTGACTTATTATTTTTTTTTTGCCACCACAGTATTTCTATTTCAGTACTTATTCACTGAGCTTATTGAAGAATTATAACACATTTTCAAATAAACCTCTTAGGGCATGATTTTATATTTGCAAAGACAGTATAGTTTCCTAAACCCTTCATGCCCCTTACTCAATTCTCCATTATTAATATCTTTCATTACTATAGAATATTATCAATGTATTTTTAAATTATAATACAGAATTCTTTGCTATTCAAAGGTTTATATGTATTTCTTAACAATTTCTGTTTATTCTTTTTAATAAGAATTTTTATTGACACTTAATGGAAATCACTTATAATTTAGAGATTAAATCTGCAATACTTACAATTTGGATATTTTTTTTTAACGTTTATTTATTTTTGAGACAGAGAGAGACAGAGCATGAACGGGGGAGGGGCAGAGAGAGAGGGAGACACAGAATCGGAAACAGGCTCCAGGCTCTGAGCCATCAGCCCAGAGCCTGACGCGGGGCTCGAACTCACGGACCGCGAGATCGTGACCTGGCTGAAGTCGGACGCTTAACCGACTGCGCCACCCAGGCGCCCCTACAATTTGGATAATTTTAAGTGACATCTAAACATCTAAAAACTTAGTATCCATATATTCAAGTTTTCTTCATTAATATTTAGGAAGGTTTTACCTTTTTTCCTATATGCTCTTTATATTTCTTAGTAAAGTTTTATTTCTCCCTATTCTCCCCAAAAGGACTTTATGAATTATATTTGTCCATTCACTATTTTAATTGACCATAATTTTATGAATATTAATTTTGTATCCAACAAACTTAGTCCATACTGGTTCCTTCAGTTGTTTTTTAAATTATATATATTTTTAAAATTTATTTATTTTAAGAAAGAGAGCAGGGGAGGGGCAATGAGAGAAGAAGAGAGAGAGAATCCCAAGAAGCCTCTGGGGTGTCAGTGTAGAGCCCGACACAGGGCTCAAACTCACGCACCACGAGATCATGACCTGAGCTGAAATAGTCAGACACTCAACCAACTGAGCCACCCAGGCTCCCCTTAAATTATGTAAATTTGTCTGTAAATACTATTTGTCTCTAACCCCTATCAAAAAATTGATTTCAGTGTTAGTCCTTTAAAAACATATCTTTCCCCTTAATTCCACTACTATTTCCTTTTGCATCAAAGTAAAAGAGCCTATTGATTTCACTGAGAGAACAGAAATTCTCTATTCTTGTCAGGAATACATACTAAGTTCTGTCAAGTACCCTTTACATTTATTTTGTGTTCATACATGTTTTTCTTATTCAGTCCTTTTCATAGGCTGATATATATTTTTTCAACATCTTCATTTTAATTTTACATTCATCACAATACAGATCACTACATATTTTCTACTCACATAACCACAGGTAACTTAATAACAATTTATGTTCCTTAAAAGAAAATAAGCTTCTTTTTAAGGTGTAGCCTTGTATCTGCTAGAATGATTTCTCCTCTTGTCCTTTCTGTCACCCCAATAAATCTTTCAGTTCACATTTCCATGGTATCAGTAACTCATGCTAGTGTTTTTAAAATAGTTATGCATGCAGTATTTTCTGCAATATTCTCCATAGTATTACAAGGTTGAGATGCCAGGAATTCCACTGCTCTTGAAAGAAACTACCAGAAAGTCTATATCAGAACCCCAGACTTTCTGGCACTCAAACGGAGTATGTAACTTTCAAGAAAAACAGTATTAAGATAATAATTCCCATCTTATAACAGATTGAAGTATTTTAGAAACCACTTTCCATTAGACCTGGACTACTGATATTGAGCCCAGAGTTAGAGCTACGTGGCAGTTCAGCTAGGGAATTTTTTTAGGGTGCTATTCTAAAAACTGTCATTTGATGACACATCATACTGCTGTAGACTTATTGTGTTTTTTCACATGGAACACTTAAAGCAAATTATACTAAATTACAGAGAAGAGATGATTCCGGGTGACAGTGTAAAGGGCTTTGATGCAGAGATATTGCAGGTTAAGTTCAGAGCTAGATACTGCTTTATGTAAGAGGAAACATATCCTGAGGAGCACGTTTCCATCTATTCAACTACTCACTTTTAAACAGGTCCCAATTGCTTTGGCAAAACATTGGTATTAAGGACTGAATTATGCCCCCACTGCCCAAATTCATATGCTGAAGCACTAATCTTCAATGTGAATGTAATCGGAGATAAGGTCTTTAAGGAGATAATTATATCATAAAGGTGAGACTCTAATCCAATAGGACTGATGTCCATATACAAAGAGGAAGAGGCCATGTGAGCACCAAGAGAGAAGCCACCATTTACAAGCCAGGAGGAGAGGTCTCAGCAGAAGTTAATCTAGATGGCACCTTGATCTTGGACTTCTAGGCTCCAGAACTGTGAGAAAATGAATTTCTGGTATTTAGGCCACACAGTCTGTGGCATTTTGTTATGGCAGGGGAGCAGACTAATACAATCGAACTCAATTTCTATTTTGGAAACTATCACATAGGTCACACGTACCTAATGTCCACATAAATGAAGGCATTTTATCAGGAAAACAGAGGTTTACTGACTTATGTAATTCTAGGCTCTCTTATTCATGGCAGCTCACTAAAGCCTGAAGATAATTGTGATATTCATATGAACAATCATAAGCATGCCTTTTTCATGGATGACTAAAAGAATGAATCCAAGCATGTCAATCACAGAAGTTCTAATCATTGCCATTCTCACCGATGAAGTGTTACTGAGAAGCATAATATCTAGTTGGATGCAATCCCCAGATATATAGATGTATAGTGTGTGTGTGTGTGTATGTGTGTGTGTGAGACAGAGAGACAGAGACAGACAGAGAGAGAGGGGGAGAGAGAATTAGACAATTCTAACAAATAATTTTGGTATACAAGCTTTATGGTGGAAAAAGGAAGAGGGGTTTTATCCATTTATATTAGATATAGCTCCTCTCTATTTTGAGAATATAAAAAGTGCAGATAAAACAGTTGAGAGAAAAGAAATAATGACCCAAGACTGTCAGGTCATTGTAGCTGTGACACCTGTATTTCTTGGTGTTTGATATGCCTTTCTCATTAAGACGGAAAGTAAGTTGTGTATGCTGTGAAGAGAATGCATGAGTGTACTGATCTGAAAAATAATGTGGTGTATTGCCTCTAAAGCAGTGATGCGAACAAGAAAGAAATAAAAGGCTGTAAGCACTTACATATTTCTTCTCATGTGCATCAAAAGCTAAAAGAGCAGTAAAAGAAGACGATTTAGACCTATTTATACATCCAATGTTTTTTTTTCCTGTAACAAAACAGTTCTAAAATCGCCCACTTGTATTTATCTTCCAGATTCTACTACTCATTAGTGATTTAATAATTGAAAATATATCTTTTGAGTTGTGGTTATCTTTGTCACAGAGGGTTCAGCTTAGAACAATTATTTAGACGTGATACGAAGAAATCTGTGTTAATACAATTCACTAGAAAGCAGAATTTAGTGTGAAAGGGTTCCCCATGGGTCCTAATCTAAGATTTACTGATGTATTAAAATATTGAAAAAGCTTTGCCATACAAAAATCTCTAAAGTACATGTGAATTATAGCATTAAGAAAAGAAAAAAAAAAAAAAAAGAAAACAAACAGAAAGAAAACTCAACCAAACAGGAGGACGGTGGTACCTCAGGAAGACCTGCAGGGAGCATTTGGTTCAGGGCCTAAGATCTGGTCCTGAGAAGGGTGCCAAAACTCTTTTGCCAAAATAATACAAATATCATCAATCACAGGAGGGTTAATACATGCAGTCAAACTCACAAGTATCAATACAGGTAGAAGAAAACAGAAGGCATTATAAGAGATACAAATACTGTTGTTTTGGAAAGAATATTCCCTTTCTGTAGATATATTCATATGAAAAGCCACATCACAACCAGAAGATTACCCAATGAGCTTTAAATAAAAGTCAAAGTAGGGAGAATAGGGTGAATCATATTAGTGTCTATTGTCATTGTATTATGCTAATCTCATGCATCTATATGAACTAGAAGACCATAAGATATCGGTATATGCTTTTATCCGGGAGTGCTAATTACATGCTGACAAATTAAAACTTTCTACCCGATGTCCTCGTGGCTCTCCCCCTATTAACATGTTTCTTTTTTTCTTGTCCTTCAAACATCAGTAGACTAATCGTTTGCATTGAATGTTACCAGTTGCCCACTCAGCATCCTTTCCCACACTCTTATTTCCTGTTAGAACTCTGATTTTGAGGGTGCCTGGGTGGCTCAGTTGGTAGAGCATGCATTTCTTAAACTCTGGGTCATGAGTTCAAGCCCCACGTTAGGCATGGACCTACTTAAAAAAAAAAAAAAAGAACTCTGATTTTGTTTAGGAATCCTCCCCTGTACATGAGAATGTATTCAGGGTGGCTGACTGCAGTCCCACCTAAAATAGGACTTGTTTTCAGTATATTACCTTACCTACTGCCAGGGATTAGTTCCAACGTGTTTATGTTATTAACTCTGGCTTATGAAATGCATAGTGAAATAGGTTGAGTAACTTCTGGCAAATTTCTTATCTCTTAAGTGGAAACCAAAAGAGAAGGGCTTTCTCTCCCTGAGTATTACGGAATCTGGATATCACAGATAGAATGGCTACAGCTATTGTCAGACAAGCCATATTTTTTACTACCCTAAGGATAGAGCCAATATTGGTAGTAACAAGCAGAGACATAAAAATAAGGTAGACGGTTGATGATGTCATTGACCTATTGAATCTAGTAAGCCTACATTTGAATAAAGCCTGCCATTAACTGTGAGCCATTTAAAGCTGTATTTATATTATAGCTGAAAATACTTTTCTGTTTTTTAAGGTTGTCTATTTTGAAAGAGAGAGTGTGTGTGCATGAGAGAGAGAGCTGGGGTGGGGCAGAGAGAGAATCTGAATCAGGCTCCACACTGTCAGCACAGAGCCAGACGTGGGGCTCAACCTCATGAACTGTGAGATCATGACCTGAGCCGAAATCAAGACTTGGATCTTAGCTGACTGAGCCTCCCTGATGCTCCAGCTGAAAACACTTTTTAAGGAAAAGAAATTTGTAAAATATTCTCAGGACATTTCTCTTTTTGCATTTTCTTGTTTCTACTTAAGGGGGAGAAACAGCTCAAATTGAAGAATCTTTCCTTGGAATACTGTTTCTTTCTTCCCTTTTATCATTTTTTTTTAGGGTTTAGTCATTAACCTATTAACTTTTCCTGTAACCACTCTTTCTATAGTTGACCTGATTAGATCCCATGGATTTAATTCTATCCATATGACCAAAACTTCTAGATACATTTCTCCAACCAGACCTCTAAAGGCTCCTGACTCCCATAACAACTTCCCAGTTGACACAGCCATTTGTATCATCTCAAAGTGGTCATATACAATATATCTAAACTTTTTCTCCAAGTTCTCCCCCAGTGTGCCTTATTAGTGATAACCTCCTTGATTTATAATTAATAGTGATAACATCTCTAGTGACCACTAGTGATTAACCACGAGTGATGAAGACCACTATCTCCAAGCATAACCTGAGTTATCCTAATGCTCTCCAAACCCACAATCTTGAAAACTACAGTCTTTGTCTTAAGCACCACCATCTTATCCTTATTCTAAGGCAACGGAGTTTTTAAAAACAAAACCAAATCAGATTGTAACCCCCAGCTTAACACTGACAATGACTTCTTGTTGTCCAAAAATAAAATCGATTTTTACAGTATCGTGGAGAATCCTACGTAAAGCTGACTTTGCCTCTCTCTCTGACCCCAACTAAACCTACATTCATCCTACCTATGTAAAATCCAACCACTCTAGATTTTCTCTAGATTGTTAGTATCAGTCATGTCCCAAAGCCTTGCCTATTTTTGCTAGTTCTTTATCAATCTGGGAAGAAACTTTACTTGCAGATCTTACCAGGAGTTTTCACTTCAATTTCGGTTCAAACATTATCTTCTGAAAAGTTCTCCCTTCACTACCCAACCTAAAACAGTATCTGTTTCCAGTACTCTCTATAACATCACTCCTACAAATTCGTAAAATGCTCCAAACGTTCCAGGTTACCAGGCAAATGTTATGTTTTTAGTGCAGGCTTGATGGGCAATGCCATTTAAAATATCAACCCTTCACTGCATTCCCATCTCTCCTAAAATCTCCCTCTTTTATTTTTTGACATTTTATTACTGATGTCTCATGTAACATTTATTACATGTTCCCTGTGGACCTCCTCACACAACACTTTAAGCTACTCGAGGGCTAGATTTTGTGGTTGTTTGTTCACTGTTGTATTACCACTGTCCAGGTGCATTGAAAACATAACTGGTGATCCACAAATATTTTCAGATAAATCACAAAATTCTCATTTTATTCATAGTACTTAACACTCTGAAACAACTTTGTTAACTTATTTACTTTTGGACTTCTCCCTTAGGGAATAAACACTTTCAGAATAAAGAATCGCCTTGTCTAAATCACTGTATTATCTTCAGTTTAAAGACAACTGCCTGGCATATAATAAGCATCATGAATGTAGGTATGTGTGAATAATTAATTTCTTTGATAGCCATTTGACCGTGGAAGCTCGTGTTTGACTCAGTTTTGCTTAGATGATTTAGAGTTTGTTTTGGGGTGTGTTTTTCCCCAGTTCTTCCTTGGTTATGTAATAAAACATCACGGTTACGTGAGCATTGTGGGGCTAGAAGGCCTGCCCTTGAATTCTGCCTCTTCCACTATCTCTGTGATCTACGGAAAGTTCTTTAACTGTTGAGTTCCTCAATTTTCCCATGCAACTAATGGTAACAATAACAACTGAATGAGCCATCATTAGACCAGTGCACAGCACACACCAACCTCTCAAGGTTATCTTGAGTGTTACTAATCCTATCTTTTACCCAGCATAGGCCTGTACCCACGGACGATGACAAGAGAGGTATTTAGGAACATCTCTTGCATCCATGCATTCCTAGGAACTGATTCGAAGCGAATTCAGATAATTTTCCATGGCCCAAATCATAATTCCTGCCTTAATATGGTCAAGTTCTACTGCTCACCACCGACTTTTCTGCTGATTTTTCTTTCCTTTACATTCAAGAGAACTAAAGGGTGCAATGGCCTAAGAATTCTCCCTCTCTGAGAGTCAATCAATCTCTCTCTCATAGACCTTTTTTTTTGTAGGCCTGGTGGGAATGTGATACCTTTCCATATATGAGGATGGGCTATGGAGTAAGAAAACATTTTTCTTTTTCCTCTGATTTGGTCCTATTTCCCAGCCCAACGTATCAAGTTCTTTATCCTGAAGATCAGGACACAAGCTTTACAACAGTAAAAAGCAAACTTTCCTCTTCTAATTTTTCTGCTGTGTATATTCCTTGTGGAAATTCTTGGGGCAATCTGAACCTCACCCAGGTTGGGTTAAGAACTTCCGGTCCCTTGACATAATAATATCCAATAGTGCTCTAAACTTCACCATCTTTTACCTAAAATCTTATCATCTCTATGGCAGTAATAATAAACAACTTTGTTAAATGTATAAACCAATTTTCTGCAACAATATTTCTTCTCATTTCCCTTTCCCTGATTCAACCCAAGTTGCCAAAGAACAGAGATGAATTTTACTGTATCTCTCCTATGATTTCACTCCCTTGCTCCCAAATTTTCAGTGGCTTTCCATTTCTTACAGGATAACTTCCCACATCATTGCCATTTAAAACCACATACCTACACACACTCTAATCCTTACTAACATTTCCAGCTTTTCTTTCCTCAGTTTGTATCTAAGCACCTGTGTTAGAGTCAAAGGGATCTGCTTCAAAGGAATACACACTGGGCTTTTTGTGTGTGTCTTCAGATAATCTTTTCCCCAACTTGGATACCACATTATCCTTATCTATCCAAACTCCCAGCTTGAAAGGTCACCCCTCCCTTTCTAAGCATTATAGACTTGCACGATTTCCCTTTTCTATGAATTTGATTTGTACTCTGAATTTGTAACATCTTACAGTATCTGTATGACATTATGCTGTGATAACAGTCCTTCACCAGAATTTTTTGACTCCTTGTTAATAGAAAACTATTTTAAAATGATATTTTACAATACTTAGTACATTTTTTCTCCTAAAAGAGTAAAATTAATTTTTCACAGAATGAGTGTCTAAGTGAAAAGTTAAATCAAACCCCTGTAGTTGTGAAACACAATGCTGAATAAAAAGTGCTATCCCCCAAATGATAGTCAGACCTAAGAAAACTGTGGCAAAAAAATTTTAAGTATCCTCAGCATCCTTTAAGCTTCATCTTTATACTCCCCGCCTTTACAGGGTTAATTTGGTATTCTCACTGTACCTCATTGAGTCAAAATACAGATACAGATATAGATATAGATACAGATATATATGATATAGGTATAGATATAGAGATATAGAGATATAGAGATATAGAGATATAGATAGATAGATAGATAGATAGATAGATAGATAGATACAGAAATGATAGGACTGAGAATCATAGAAAAGACAATGATATTTTAATAAGGGTAATTTTTATAAGAAAAGTTGGAACTGGTTTTCTATCCTAAATGTCTTGTCTTTGTAGTGGTTCTTCACAAAGAAAATAAAATCAGTGCAATATGTATATATGCTGTTTTTATTAATAGTCATGGACAAATAGTTAAGGTTAATACAGCATAAATATACTGGAGTGGCTGTTCAGCATGACACAACCTCCTTTCCTTGAAAACTGTCCTCTCACCAAAAAGAGGGATCTAGTAAATTCTGAAATGTTTTTTTTTAATTTTGTTTTTTTTTTTTAATTTTTTTTTTCAACGTTTATTTATTTTTGGGACAGAGAGAGACAGAGCATGAACGGGGCAGGGGCAGAGAGAGGGAGACACAGAATCGGAAACAGGCTCCAGGCTCTGAGCCATCAGCCCAGAGCCCGACGCGGGGCTCGAACTCACGGACCGCGAGATCGTGACCTGGCTGAAGTCGGACGCTCAATCGACTGCGCCACCCAGGCGCCCCTAATTTTGTTTTTTAGTGTATTTATTTTGAGAGAGAACACACGAGCGAGTGGGGGAGGGGCACATGGAGAGGGAACGAGAATCCCAAGCAGGCTCCACACTGTCAGTACAGAGCCTGATGTGGGGTTCAAACTCACAAACTGTTGAGTTCACGACCTGAATCAAAATCAAGAGTTGGATGCTTAACCATCTGAGCCGTCCAGGCACCCCTAAAAATTGTTTTCCTTATGCCACTTGCTCTCCACCTCACTGACGGGGGTTTTAATTTTTTGATTTAAACATTTTCCACTGGAATTTTGACAGTATTTCTCACAATTAGATTCCAAGAGTGTTGCAACTGAGGAATTCTAAACTTGGAAACTCTGTGGTCTTCTTCCCCTATGTATATGGAAAGGTGGTATAACCATTAGAAAGACAGGTTACTAAGAGACAATGCTAACAGTGATAACGCTAAGAAACGAGGAGAGTTAATACCTAGCTACAGAGTGCTACAGCCCCTGAAGACTGCAACATAACCCTGTCCACTTGTAATAAAATCCATTTGCTTAATCTAGTTCAAGGTACTTTCTGTTATTTGCAATCAAAAGTGTTTCCAGCTAAGGCAGATCTATTTTGAAATACTCCCTAGGGAAATCACACACATTATTAGGGTTATGCTGCTGAAGTTCCAAAGGTCCAGCAAGAATTTCACAGGTAAGAAACTGGAAAGGTGTAAACCTTAACTTTAAGGTTGGATTTTGTACAACTAATATTGGTACGTATGGCAGATTATCAAAAAAGTTAGAATGTTTATAATATAATAGGAAATTCAGTATTACCGAAACTCATGGGGAGAGACTACAATATATTCAGTATTCTGGAACAAGGTATTTATTATATTTTATCACTAATGATAAGGTGGTCAACACCCTTTATGTTTCTTCAGAGTATTACAAATCCAAATATTTTGAGGTAGATGTTGAAACCACATTATAATATGAGTGATATATACTGTGACTTTCAACTTTTGGAGAGCTGAATTTTCTGATGCATTCACCACAGTTTTCTTTTGCCTCACATAGTGCAGGTTGAGTTCTTAAAATTTCATTTTGTTTATACCATGTATGAACAATATAATGTCAGAAATAAAGATAGGTTATGGGTTTTTTCTTTGATTTATACAAAAAATATAATTGAATAAATTATTACTCTTCTTTGTATACTGTATGGATCTGCCATATATTATATGTATTATATATACATTATATATTATAGTGTATATATATACCATATATAGTATATATTATATATTATAGTGTATATATATATAATTGTGTCTGTATACACACATATATACATATAATTACATATATATATATATATACACACACACATAACTGTGTCTGTGTGTATACACACACAGATACACACACACACACACACACACACACACACACACACACACACACGTCTCCTTTACATCAGTTCTCTGAGGTAGTAATTTATATTTATATTTATCCAAAGTACAGAAGGAACTGAGATGCATATAGTTTAAAAATACCTGTTCAGGGCTACAATGTTAATGAATTGTTGAGCAGCAAGGATATTAACAAGGTCAGTAAAATACACTGCTTTTCTATAACAAATCCAAAATCATGTCATTTAGCTCTCAGCGTCAGATTCCATGAGAAATTGATAGCAATATAAACTCTCTAGCTTCCATTTCACAACACAAATTCAAAGCAATCTTTCTGAAGGGGAAAAAAAGGTTACATTAAAAAAAATTACTGGGGCATCTGGGTGGCTCAGTCGGTTAAGCGTCCAACTTTGGCTCGGGTCATGATCTCACAGTTCATGAGTTCAAGCCTGCGTCAGGCTCTGTGCTGACAGTGCAGAGCCTGGAGCCTCCTTTGGATTCTGTGTCTCCCTCTCTCTTTGCCCCTCTCCTGCTTATGCTCTGCCTCTCTCTCTCTCTCATATCAATAAATGTTAATTTTTTTTAAATTACTGGCACTGGTACACACACACACACACATATATATTTCTCTTTTTGTGTAACTCAAAATAGGAATTATTTTTTTTTAATTTTTATATATTTTTGAGAGAGAGACAGAGAGAGAGAGAGAGAGGGCACACATGAGCGTGGGAGGGGACAGAGGGAGAGGGAGACACGGAATCCGAAGTGGTCTGTGCTGACAGCAGCAAGCCTGATGTGGGGCTCAAACTCACAAACCACGAGATCATGACCTGAGCCGAAGTAGGACACTCAACAGACAGAGCCACCCAGCTGTCCCTCAAAATGGGAATTATTAAAACACTTTCAATATTAAAGTATTTGGGGAAGGGAAAAATAGAGAGCACTCCTTAAATTCAATAAATGGCACAGCTGAAAAAATACAGCGATGTATGCCACCAAGAGAGATGATAATTACTTTTTTCCTTTTTAATATGCACAGAGGGATAAAGACATATAATAAAACGGAAAAAGTAAACATCACCACATTGTTTGGTATTCAATCATTACTTTTATGTGTTTGCTAATAAGACTAAAAAATTATGAAAACTTCTTCTGTATCATCTTTTTCCTATCCTAATGGTATACTTTATCAAAATGCTGTAATAAGGTAAATGGAAAGGTATTTCCACACATTATGGTTTACTTGCATTTTTCCTTGAATAATTGTCATAAACCTGATATGACACGTGTTATTTATGTCATTTAATTTTGGAGAGGCTTCAGATAGCTGGGAAATGTCTGCTGTAGAACTGGTATCTCAAAGCTTTAAACGCACTTTGGCTAAAAGAAACTTCTTTTGAGATAAAGTACAGTTAGCTCTTGCTGCTTAGTTCTAAAGCATTAACTAAATTAGTAGGTTTTTGCTGGCAGATACAGATGTCCATCCCATTTAATTTCTACATACTTTATGTCTTTTAAAGTATGAATACATAGAGCATTTTTAAATGTTTCTATTAATAATAAAATGGATTTAACTTATAATTATTCCCTTGACTACCTTCAATAAAAAGAACATGCATATTTATATTTCCAGCTTTAGTATTTAAAATATCTACTCTGATTTTAATAATGTATAATTTATATTCCATATTATAAGGGCGATAGAGTCATTACAGAAAATATACACAAACTAAAAAGTTCAAGGAATGGAAGCAAATCATATATAATAAATGGTACTTCTGTAAACAATATATTATTTTTACACCTTATTCATTTTTTCTATGATTTATTTTCTTCAGTTTTGTATTCACAGTTCCATGTAATATTTCAGCTTTTCACTTAATGTAAGTTCTCTCATGCATTGTAAGAATGTTATATATCTCAATTAGAAAGTATATAAGGTTCAACTATTTTAATGCATCATAGTTTGGTTAGTCCTTCATCCGTGGATAAACACTTGTTTTGAATATATTGCTACTAATAACATTGCTACAATGAGCATCTCTGCATATAAATTTTCATCACATTCAAGTTCCACTATTTGAATTATTGAGCCAAAAGTTATTGGCATTTTAAATGCTGTTCATAGGCATCAAACCAGAGAAACCAAGGTTTTAATTTCTTTATGATATGTGGTCTCATTATATCCTTGGTGAATAGTGTTTTTCACCACTATTCTGAAAGGGAAAAAAAATCCCATTTAATATCCCATTAGTGTCTGCAACAAAATGAATTTAAGCAAAAACATGACAGGCTCATTTCAGAAGTATCTCCTAGATCTAAGTGTCCACATGCAGTCTGTCTTTCCTGCCACTGCAACATTTTTCTTCCATAATATCCCATCCACACCTGTCATACTTCTGGAACCTCACTCGAGGCACACCAGTATGAACTGGCCTTATTACATCCTAATCACACCCCACCCATATTACATGGAATCGCTGAAGAAGACACAACATTAAGTCTACCAAAAATGCATAAATCCCTTCAATTAAAACTCTGCAGGGCCATTTTCATGTTGAACATACAGACTTATGGCTAATATTCTTTGTGCTAATGCGATTATTTGTGCAAATTAAACTCTTAAATTCTTCTTCTGAAATTTCACTGTGCAATACTAATAGGAAAGAAAACATCTCTACTGAAATGATAGTTAACTTGTGACTATGACTATACCTTTATTTCCACATTTACTATGTCCTCCAAAGTCATTTCCAGTCATTTTTGTATACCATCTCCCATCTATATTCTAGACATTGAAGAAATGGTGTATTTAAGTCTTTGTACCATCAGTGTGATTCTTGATAATAGAAACGATCAAACACCATCAACAAAAAACGCCATTGCATTAAGCGACTCCTCCAAAAATACTAGTTTTCTGAGGAAACTCATATTTTTTTTAAAAATGTCATCAAAAAGAGTTGGTTTCTCCATGAGGACAGGTGCAGTATTTATTTACTCTAGGCTCAAATCTGAAATTTAATGCACCCATCCATTTTCAAATGAAAAACTCGAACATTTTTTCTAGTTTTATATCCTTTGCTGTCACATATTTCATGGTAGATCTTGGTTTCTTCCAGGCTAAAATTAGTTAAAAGTTTATTTGGGGGATTAGCTTTTGATCATAAAAGCATGGCACACTAAAACAAACAGTCTCAAAACAACTTATGCTAGTTCAGGGAAACTGTAGTCATTGGGAAAATAATCCAGTCTTTCCTGAATTATTAGTTGGTTCTATAACAGTGATACAATAAGGCCAATCCACTCTCAATTCAATGACTGGGAGGTTGGTGTAAAATTGTACTCAGGTAGCGATGTTATATGTGTTAACAGCTAGTCTCTTGGAAACAAACACATTGAGAGAGCAATCTTCGAATATGCTGTTCATTCAAAATGAAAATATTATCAAGGCCTATTCTCTCACTTTGCCATTCAAGTAGATTCACACAGAATTTCACTTACAAAACTAATCCTTATTTACAATTCACTGCATACTAGCACTGTAGTGAGTCAGGGAGATACACGTCGCTCTTACACACAGGGCCCATGCCTTCACAACACTCATTCAAAATAAACAAATGCACACAGACATACACACATATGAACATGAATTAGCAGCTGTTCTGAGAACTCTCCAATTGTGCTGAGATATTATAGTTGTGATTTGATAATGGAAGGGAGGTCAGAGAAGTTTCTATTGAGAAAGTATCAGCCACAATGAGGTTGGAGAAATGTGTGCCGTGGAAGGGAAATCATTTCCAGGCAAAGGGTACAGCTGTGTGGGATGTGCAAAGTCACTGTGGTGGAAGGAAGTGTGACAATTTTGCTGTAAGGGATGTGCAAAGTCAGTATGGTGGAAGGAAGTGTGACAATTTTGCTGTATGGGATGTCAAAGTCACTGTGGTGGAAGGAAGTGTGACAATTTTGCTGTAAGGGATGTGCAAAGTCACTGTGGTGGAAGGAAGTGTGACAATTTTGCTGTAAGGGATGTGCAAAGTCAGTATGGTGGAAGGAAGTATGACAATTTTGCTGTATGGGATGTCAAAGTCACTGTGGTGGAAGGAAGTGTGACAATTTTGCTGTAAGGGATGTGCAAAGTCACTGTGGTGGAAGGAAGTGTGACAATTTTGCTGTAAGGGATGTGCAAAGTCACTATGGTGGAAGGAAGTGTGACAATCTTCAGGCCAGTGTGGCTGAAGCACAGAGAAAAGATGGCCCAATATGTGGTAGAGGCCACGGGTATACAGCTGGAGTTATGTAGATTAAATGCGATGCCATTCTATGTCAAAACCTATGCTAGGTTTATTTCTGAATTTAGTAAGGACACAGACCAGACATATTTAGACTGACATAAAACAAAATTATGTATCATACATGTAGCAGTAATTATTCTTTTTCTTTAAAGTTTATTTTATGTATTTATTTGGGTGGGGGTAGAGCAGAGAGAGGAGAGAGAGAGAAAATCCCAAGAAGGCTCCACACTGCCCAGCAGAGAGCCTGATGTGGTGTTTGAACACACGAACCATGAGATCATGACCTGAGCCAAAACCAAGAGTTGGAAGCTTAACCAACTGAGCCACCCAGGCACCCCTGTAGGAGTCATTGTTCTAAATGTAGCATATAGTTTGCTATTATCAAAGAGAAGTAAAAGCACTGAAAAATCCAAAGAGATTCCCTGTTTATGACATGAAAAAGGACCAGACACCTTGGAAGTGAAAATTTAAAGAGACTTAGAAACTCGGGATAAATCTGTTTGTAAAACCAATTCACAAGAAATCTCAGGAAATCCTCACAACACAAAATGGAACAGGCAAAACTGGAAACTGATGGACAACCTGTCTCACTGCTACTCTGGCCACTCACCTGTGCTCAGAAAAGAGGCTTGGACTCTTGGCCAAAAGAGGAGAAGGAGGAAATCTTTGGCACCAGCAAGAGGCAGCTTGAACTGAGTCCGAAACACGAAGGGGGGGGGTACTCAAATATGAAAAGGTGAGGGGTAGAAATTTTAAGCTGGTAATCCTCGGCCAGGCCCTAGTGGTGACAGGGAGAAAGGAAACAGGAGAAAACACAGCAGATTCCTAAATGCAGCCCCATCCTCATGAAATTTAGGAAAGAAAAACAATGGGAAATGATAATTCAGGCAAATACCCAGAAGACAAATAGTTCTTTAATTTAAAGAGCTATATTTGGCTCAAGGAAGTATGTAAAACTGGACAGAAATATACAGAAATTTTAAGGGTGTATGTGCCTAACAAACAGCCCAAAAGATGTACCACAAAAATTAATGAAGTTATAGGGAGATATTGAGTCATCCTTGACTTAACAGAAGACTTTATTCTCTATTGTTCATTGTGTAATCAAACAAGAAAAATGACAGAGATTTTACTGCATGCCCATTAACAATCTTGACCTAATGTGCATTTCTGTATCACATAATTAAAGAATACATTTTTTTCTCTTATATAAAGGTTTATGAAAACTAATCTTAAATTAGGTCATAATGCATTCTCAAGAAGTTCAAAGACTTAATGTACAGACCACCTTCACTGAATAGAAAAGAGGTACATGAAAAATGAATCACCATCAAAAAGTGGAAATCCATGCAGTGTTGACTGATCACCATTGGAGCAAAATACTGATAAAGTTTAAGCTACAATTTTTTCAGGGGACAACTGAAAGGTCAGATGATTGAGCTTATGGCAGAGTCTGAGACTGGTAGTTCTGTGATCATTGTAGAAACTTGATCCTTTTTGCTTTTCATTGCTCGACAGCCACACTGGAATACAGTCTGCATTTTCTAGTTTCCTTACACTCAGGTATGATTATACATAGGATTTCTGGCCAGTGCAACTTGGCATAGGTGAGTTACCTTACGTCACGAGAACATAAGGCATACCCTATGGAAGGGGGACCATATAATAGAGCAGTTCCCGGCAATTCTAAACTAAAATTCTTGCTATACTGGGGTGCCTGGGTGGCTCAGTCAGTTGAGCGACCGACTTCAGCTCAGGTCATGATTTCACGAGTTCGAGCCCTGAGTCGGGCTCTATGCTGACAGTTCAGAGCCTGGAGCCTGCTTCATATTCTGTGTCTCCTCTCTCTGCCCCTCCCCAGCTCGCACTCTGTCTGTCTCTCTCTCTTGCTTAGAAATAAACATTTAAAAAACTTTTAAATAAAAAAATAAAAATAAATGAGTAACCTACCAAAAAATGGAAATTTTATTGGAGTAGAATCACCCATTAAACAGTGAAAATGGAGACTCTTGGGTGGCTCAGTTAATTAATTATCTGACTCTTGATTTTGGCACAGGTCATGATCTCATTAGCCCGTGTTGGTCTCTTTGCTGACAGTGCAGAGCCTGCTTTGGATTCTCTCTCTCTCTCTCTCTCTCTCTCTCTCTCTCTCTCTCTCTGCCCCTTCCTTCCCTGTTCACATGCTTGCTCTCTCTGTTTCTCAAAATAAATAACTAAACTTAAAAAATAGAAATATTATTTCCTTAATAGCTATTTGGTCACTATGCATGAATGTCTTGTGTCAATTTGGCTCTTATCATCTAGAATTAAAGGTCTCAATCCTAAATTGTTTACTTACCCATTAGATCATCACACAGTATTCTTTATCACAGAACTTTCCTAAACAACTATTTGTAAAATTAAGAAAATCCAGGAAAAAAATAATTGATGAAGAAAAAACTTTAATAAACGGGAAAATAATAAATATAAACATGGCACAGTGTCATGCGAAATATGCTAGGGAAATCTGCAATGGATTCTAGACATCAAACCATGGTGGAAAATTAACTCGTTAAACAAAACAGCAAGGAGTTAATATGAAATCACAGGGTGCGCAAACATTCCTACAGGGTTTGTCATTCCACATGTAACCCGGCAATATTTTCGGAGGTTTCACACACACACACACACACACACACACACACAGAAAAATAAACCACAGGCTTCAAAAAGGCTCTTGCTCTTTAAGGAACAAAATTCATCCTTAGAAAAAATATATAGTTATGTGCTTTTGCATTTGAGTTCTGTAAGTTTGCATAAAGTTTCTGTAAATTCACTAATAAGTAGACTTTTGTCATAAATCATTAAAGCAATATGTAAATCTGGCACTATGTTTAGAATTAAGAATTCCCAGCAAATGAATTTATACTAAATTGAATATGGGATTTACCATACACTTATTCTTAGGGGATGTCTTTAATCGATTTTCCTAAACAATTTGTCAACTTATTCAATTCTTAAGGGAAAGAACTAAGAAATGTTTGTGACAGAACAAAGGAAAAATAGTTGATTGACTAATTTTTTTACAAAACAGTTGAAATAGTTATGTTGATGGAACAAAAATAACTTCATATGCTCTGAAAGGAAAACTTGAGAGCCATTCATCACAAAACCAAATCCATAATCTAAGGCTTAAGTTAATTTGCAATTGTTGAATAGAAATCTACTAGTTAGGGTACATATTTTCTAACATTCACTCTATTGTGCAGGACTTTTGAGTTTAAATTAAATTTTATTTCATAAATTTGGTACGTATACATACTTATGTGTACGTCTGCCTCAGTATTTTAACCTACATCACTTAAACAGTGCAAGACACATATAAATGTTTGGTAAGTGAAGCTAGGTTGTTATTACCTTGACAATAAGGCTTCCTTTTTTACCCTAGGAAATCTGGCTGGATTAGACATTTTACAATTGTAAATACATTTTTTTAAATGTTTGACAAACCCTATGCCTCAAAATTCATATACCCATTTGTCCTGACAACTCTATTAGAGTTGCTTAACTTTCTTTATTTTCCTTTTAATGTTATTAAAAAATATAAAATACATTTTAAAAGTTTCTCAGGATCAGAACACTATTTTTTTTTTCATTTGTTCTAACCAACAAAAAACCTTTTGGCAACTAGTCTAGTTGCTCCTGCACCATTTGAAAGGATAAACAGGTGAAAATTTCCACGCTTCTATTCTCACCTCTCCTGCTTACATTCCTACCATTTTAGAATCACTTCAGTATAAAAATCAGTAATGTTTTTGATGGTTTTCTTGGTGGCAGACATGGCTCTAAAAGTTTGACATATATTATTTTAATCCTTATAATAACTCTATGAAGTATGCATTAAAGGCCCTGCTTTACAGATTACATTAAGTACATTAAGAAATAATGAAGTTTATGTTATGTTTTCAATGTCACAAAGCTAATAAGAGGTGGAACTAGGATTTGTACAAAAGAAACTGTGACTCTCAGGAAATCAGTCTCCCAACAGATAAGTAATATACTATTTGTCCTGTATCATACAGACCCTTGAAGGAATGGATATTGCAGGATGTAAATAAACATTTGGAATCTCGTATATAAACTCCCTTTAGAATGTCTAGTAAGAGGCATTTGGGTGGTTCAGTTGGTTAAGCGTCTGACTGTTGATTTAGGCTCAGGTATTGATCTCACAATTCCACAGGATGGAGCCCCACGTCAGGCTCCATGCTGACACTGTGGGTCCTGCCTGGGATTCTCTCTCTCCCTCTCTCTCTCTGCCCCACCCCTGCTTGTTGCTCGTTCTCTCTCTCTCTCTCTCAAAATAAATAAAAGTTAAACAAAAAAACTTAATAAAATGTCTATAAAATTCAACTGAATAGTTTGCAGACTACTTTATAATGAACTCCATGATTTTGCCTTGGATGTCTACAATAGGACACTGCTCATATCAGAGTAGAATAGTTATGATCCCCAACTTTGGATCCAAATCTCTATTCCATAACTTACTCATCATATGACTTTGGGCTAGTTTTTTAGTGCCCTTGCCTTAGTCTCCTGACATGTTGGATAAGAATAATAACAGACAAGTCTCATAGTCTTATGACACTAAGTTGATGTATAGAAAATGCTTGGGAAAAAATGCCTAACACAATATCCACTCCGTAAGTATTTTCAATCAATTATGTGCTAGGGATATCCAACAAGATTATGGCGATAGATGATAGATAGATAGATAGATAGATGACAGGCAGACAAAAGATGGGAAAAGGATGCATACACACCCTACATATTTCGTAGATTCTAGCAATTCTAATGCCATCACCAGCATATCTCCAAGTTTGGGAGTACACAATCTTCTCATCCTCACTCTAAGTTGGTACTCTTATCTATTAATTCAATGCTGGGACCAACTTGCCTTATTGCTGTTGCCCTATTCCACTTTATTCTAAAATAATATTCAGTCCTTCTACTTCAATTCCCCAATTGCCTCACTAGCAATTTATCATTTTATATTACACATGACTGTTCCCACAATGCCAATCGAATCCTTCAACTGGAGATCTAGCACTCGTACAGTGGTTGATTTTCCCTTCTGTTGCTCTCCTACCCCCTATACCTTTTTCTGTTCTAATGCAGAGCAGTTCAAACTCCTGATTCTAATTAGGCCATATCCTCAGAACCTAAGCTTTCTCTCCAAAAGATTTATTAGGGTACTGCCTAAACAGTGTAGCCCCAGCATGGTGGGAGAGTTTTTCACTGGCTGGCATGAGTAGATACGTGATAGGAGTAGGATATCTGTACCATGGGACAAGAATATCTCTTCTCATTTGATCATGAGCCCTTTCCACATATTACTAGTACATAGTTGTTGTACTGATACATTTCTGAATAAAATGATCATGAAATAAACTCTGTTATTTGATGTCACATCATGAGGGACCCACTTAAGAAGCATTTAGACCTTTTTGCTAAATTTGGATAGGAAAGAAGGAGAAGGAGGAGAAGGAAGAAAAAAAGAAAAAGTTTAATGCTAACTTGAAACTGGGATAATTCATTGAACTTTTAAATGGCTGTGCCCTAGTGAAGAACTCATTACCACCACACTGTACATTTAACAGCTAATTTATCCCAACAGGGCCACCTAATACCGCAATAATATTTTAAATCAGATGTTCTCTGGTAATCATACTGAGATCCATTTATTTCAGGAAACCTGTTCCAAACAAGTACTCAGGCCAAAATTATTTTTTTCCATGATATGTGGACTCAAATTCATGGGTTTAACCTGGAATTTTATGAGTACTTGAACAGACTCAAATAGCATTTTGAGATGGAGTGCTGGCCCTAACCACTTGCCCTTGGGAAGTCTATTCCATGTGTACAAGAAGTGTATTTCTGTTTGGGTAAAGTACAAGTGATGTTTCCAAACTTTCGGTTGCTAAAACATTAGCTTTGCCATCTGTTATCTAGGGCATTAATTCCTCCTCAATCAGCAGCACAGGAACTTGGGGGCTTGTCAAAAACTAAAGCTTAAAATTACAGTCCTGCTTCAGACTTCTGATATTAACCAGTAAATCTAAGAATCTCATTAATCATCTATCTTTTCAGTTTCTCTGAAAAAAAAAGTTTGACTATATTCCCTCAGCTTCCTAAGCATATTTTCTTTACAATTTTTTAATGTTTATTTTTGAGAGAGAGACATAGTGTAAGTGGGGGAGGGGAAGAGAGAGAGGGCGACGCAGAATCCGAAAGCAGGTTCCAGGCTCTGAGCTGTCAGCACAGAGCCCGACGTGGAGCCTGAACTCATGAGCTGAAGTTGAATACTTAATGGACTGAGCCACCCAGGCGCCCCTGGTGGAGGATGCGGGCATCATATTTTTACAAATTATAATTTGACAGCATTCATTCAGCTGACTGAAGAACAAGAGAATTCCATCTGAAAAACACATCTGCATCCCTAATAAGAACTTATTTGAAAGTACTGGTTATCTCCCTTACTCACGGATTCATCAGTCACTTACTGTGTTCAGACTCCATACCAAACACTGTGATTGATGCTGGAGCCAGTGGAAAAAGTTAAGAGACAGCACCTGTCTCTCAGAGTTCAAAGCAGAGCACAGAACCTGATTCCATAAAATAGATATGACTCGATGGACAACACTGAGATAGCAGAGAACTAGAAGTGAAAACCCGGGGCGCCTGGGTGGCACAGTCGGTTAAGCGTCCGACTTCAGCCAGGTCACGATCTCGCGGTCCGTGAGTTCGAGCCCCGGGTCAGGCTCTGGGCTGATGGCTCAGAGCCTGGAGCCTGTTTCCGATTCTGTGTCTCCCTCTCTCTGCCCCTCCCCCGTTCATGCTCTGTCTCTCTCTGTCCCAAAAATAAATAAACATTGAAAAAAAAATTCAAATGTAATTAAAAAAAGAAAAAGAAGAAGTGAAAACCCAAGTACTATCAAAACCAGGGAATAGAGTAGTTGAGCCTGTACTGATGGGGATGAGGATATGGGTAACTGGAATTCGTGCTCAAAGAAATGATGTGCAAATGATGTCCAAAGCATGTGTCAAATTTAGAAATGGGAGGTAGATAATAATATGGGAAAAAAATAAGTTTTCTGGAATTCATTTCTTGGAGAGGTGCTATCTTTGTTTGAAATAAATATTTGGATTATTTGCTAAGGTGTGTGTTGGGCGGGAGGTAGGGGGTAAAATTCTACTCTTCTGAGGAGACCCGTTTGCTACAATGCTTCACGTTAAGTTGCCTGAAGCTGGCAATCAGTAAACTACTTCCTGCTCTGCCATATACAGTGCTCTAATAATTCTTCTAATTTAGACCTTTTTTTGTTTAAATGTTAATGTTGTTTTTGGTCATGCCTAAAAACTGGTATCTACATCCATTAAAAAAAGAGAAGCATATTCCTTAGATGGAATTCTGTTTAAATTTAAGATGGAGTTTTCTATCTCGTGGGCTTTTCATAAAGCATGCATATGTTTAACTCACCACAGAGCCCTAGACCCAATGCTTTCACATTCTGACTGCATCTTGCATTTTAAGAATGGCTATTTTAGCTAATACATGTTTATTGGATACACCATTATGGGGAAATTACTCAAATTCATCAAGTACTCAACTTCTATTTCCTGAGAAGAACATCAGTTTAGGTCTTTAGAAATTAATATAAATACCCAGTAATACAATGTAGATTACAAGAAGCTATATTGTGCTTTGTGCTGAAAAAAAGAAATTGGTAAATACTAGGTTTAAAAATTGTACCACTCTTTCCATCTAGCCCCCACTCTCACCCTTACAGATAAAGTGAGAGCTTTAGTATTTTGTAGATGAGAAGCACTTTACACAGATGAGGAATAAAATGCCCAGAAAATTCTAGTGCTGCTAGAGGATACTTTTGTTGTTGTAGTTTACAGTTCACTGGGTTTTTTGTTCAAGGAATTAAAATTGAAGTTAATTATAAAAAGGAATTGTAGGGCATCGTTCAGTTGGTTGACCATCTGACTCTTGATTTCAGCTCAGGTCATGATCCCAGGGTTGTGGTATCAAGCCCCAGGTTGGGCTCGGTGCTGATCATGGAGCCTGCATGAGAGTCTCTCTCTTTCTCTACCCTCTCTCCTGCTGGCTCGCTCTCTCTCTCTCTCTCTCTCTCTCTCTCTCTCTCCCCCTCTCTCTCAAATAATAAATATGTAATTAATTAATTTTTAAAAAGGCATTATAAATATTAGGGCTTTTTTAGGTTAAATCCATGGGACCTAGTATAGAGATGCATGATGGCCCTTGATTGCTGGGAGGTGATCTCTAGATCCTGGATAGAAGTCCTGCCAGATAGGAATGTGTTTGTTTTACCAGAACTTTGGCTGCCAGACAGTCTTAACAATGTATATTTATGATGGAGGATTTTAGGGTCTAAAGGTACTAGCCCAAACTTTTGGGAGAGGCTGCAAGGTGAAGGTCAGCCAAGAAGGCAGAACCGGTTAAAACTTTATCGACACCAAAAGGCTCTGGTTGCATACTGTAACCCTTCAAGAATAGAAAGAGGTAAAAATTTGCATGACCCCACAGAGAGGGATCACCTGGAAGCTCCAAGTTCAGACCCCTTCTGGGTCCTGCCCTGGACGTCTCTTCCCTCGGCTGAATTTAGTTCGTATCCTTTCACCGTAATAAAGTGTAAATGTAAATATCAGGTTTTCACTGAGTTCTGTGAGTCTTTCTAGTGAACTATCAAAGCTGAGGGAGGTTCGGGGGGACTCTCAAATTTATGTTCAGCTGATCTAAAGCAAGGGTTTATCCTGGGACTCCCAATTTTACAGCTGATATTTGAAATGAGGGCAGTCTTGGGGAACCGGGATCATAAAATTTCCTCCCTGTGGGCCATGATTTCTGGATTTTCTTTGCCCAGAGCATGAGGAGGCAAAGTATTACATACCTTTCTTAAGGGGAGGTATACAAGACAGGGAAAAGGAGAATACTTTATATTTCCTAAAATATTGTTCATTATTCTTCTTTAAAGGCTTAGCAGACTCTATTTGGTTTCCAGCAAGATCTGGGATTCTTCCCTCTCCTATTTATTCGCTCTATGACCTTGAATTTGTATTTTAGCCTTTATTTCAAATAAACTTCGTGAAGATTAAATGGTATAATGCCTATCAACCTTTTAGTTTTAATACTTCTGTCAAGTTTAAGAAATCTGGTCTCCCATTCTGAAAATACACCTTTTTCTGATTATGGCCTTCCTTCTCCTCTTCTCATTTTCGGATGGAAAGAAATAGCTACAAACTGTGAACTTTCTCCAGACGGAATAATAGGGAGAGAGAAGCCTAAATAAATAGTTCTTACCCAAAAACATTCCTACACCTGTTACTTATAATTGATCTTTTTCTTGTTAAAATACAAAATGAAAATAAATAAAATATACTTAGAGAAAAATATATTTAGAGATATTGTGTGCAATATTAATTCATAAAATGCCAACCCTAGGAATAACTTAAATACTTAAAACATTAAAAGAAATCTCATAGATGTTTCAAGTTAAATAGGGGTACCTTTATTTAAGTTTATTTATTTGTTGAGAGAGAGAGAGAGAGAGAGAGAGAGAGAGCGCGCGCGCGCAGGTATAAGCTGTGGCAGAGAGAGAAGGAGAGAGAAAGAATCCCAGGCAGGCTCCACACCATCATTATGGTGTATATATACATCATACACCAGAAGGCATTATGTATATGCCATCTCTCCCTATGTGCTGCTGTAGCATTAGAATTTACATATGTAAATTTACATATATACATACATAATGGAATGGAACGGAATGGAATGGAATGGAATGGAATGGAATGGAATGGAAGAGAATGGAAGAGAATGGAATAGAATGGAAGAGAATGGAATAAGGAAAAGTGAAGTAAAATACAGTAAAATAAAATGACTGTCTTTGTCACACCACTAAAGTGGCTCTTCCATGGACAGGTTTTTAGTGACATATGTCTGCCCTCCTTGGCCTTTTGATTATACTTATGAGTGTCTCCTCTCACCTTGGTGACATTATTATAATATGTATTATAGAACTTGCCAGATTGGGCTGCACTTATCTGTTTGACTCCTGTGCTATGACCTCCTAGACATCATTAACATCTCATGCATCCCTGTACCCCCAGCAACAGCCACGCTACCTGGCATGTAGTCAGCATGGTTCTGTCTTGAGTAACTTGAAACATAAAGACTTAAGCGTGTGCAGCGGTGGGGCGGCTGGGTGGCTCAGTCAGTTAAGCGTCCGACTTCGGCTCAGGTCATGATCTCACAGTTCTTGAGTTTGAGCCCTGCATCAGCCTCCGTGCGGACAGCTTGGAGCCTGAAGCCCGCTTCAGATTCTGTGTCTGCCCCTCCCCTGCTTGTGTGCTCACTCTCTCTCTCTCTCTCTCTCAAAATTAATCAAAACAAAATTTAAAGAGTGTGCTTGTGAGCACGTGAGCACGTGGTATCATGCTCACCTTCATACTAGGCACAATCTCATTCCTTCCAGAGTCATATAATGAAGCTATGTTGTGGCACTCTTTTTTTTTAAACCTTGCTTTATTTTAAAGCCCGTGGTCTTAATAAACAAATGAAACATGTACAGTTAAAAATACCCAAGGACTCGCCCCTATATTTTCAATTATAACTATGAAAACCAGTGCATAACGTAATAAATCCCAAGCCAGGGGAGAATCAAGAGCCTGCAATTGATTTAAATATTCACAAATTCAAGTGAAACATATAAATTTTGCAGTTAAATTAGGTAAAATAAATCCACCCAGATGTCTTGCCAAATATGAGTACACATAGCTGCTGTCTTTAGCTCCTTCACACATATGTCCCCTCGAAGCAGATGTATATCCATATTCACTCAGGAAATAGTGTGTGCTTGCATATCAAGTATGAGAGAAGAATGAGTGTACAGATGAAAATAACTGCTCTCTAAGGGAAAACTCTTCAATTGATGCTAGATTTGCGTTTCTGCCCATATGTGTTTACATACCTTGAGTTGTACATGAGCAAAGTGTATAATTCTCATGTTTCTATTCCTGTTGCATCATTCTGTACAGAGTTATTGTAAAATATCACCCTAAATGAAGCTGCATTTCGCTGGGGGCATCACTTAAATATAGCTTGTAAACACTGAAAAGCACTTTGTGATTGGGGGGCAATATAATTCAACATATCGCTATGACCACTCTGAGGAGGATCAGAAAATATAACGCTAAGGCCGATAATTGCTAATTCTTTCCTCTAAGAAGTTTATAAGGCTTTCATTTTATAGCCTTTTTTGCTTATAAATGTAAGGCACGTGCACTGTCGAAAATCTTAAAAATTTACAAAAGTGCAAAAGGTAGAAAAATGTTGGGGAAAAAATAAACTCACATACTTCCCACACGCCTTATGTCAATTTTACACACAGCACATTATATGTTTACTGTATTACAAGTAGAAGGTGGAAAGTAACTTTAATGGCTTATAGGTATATATGTTTTTCTATAAACTGCCCAAAATAATAGGAGGAGGGCTAATTAAAAGTTTAATCCTAAATTGGAGTCTAACAGTGAAAAGAAAAAAAAAAGTCTATTAGAATACTAAATATAAAACAGCAGTTCAGTCAGGGGCTAAGAGCAAAGATGTCTGTGATTTGCCCCGTGGACAGTAAGACAACAAAATACCCCTCACCCTAGACAGACAAAGATCTAAAACTTCAGGACACTGCCCGACACAATCATTGTTCTGGAAGTTCAGGGCCTTTAAAACCTTCACGGTTGATTCTAAACTTAGAAGCATTAACTTTCAGAAGAGGTAGTTTGTTTCTCTCTCCTTATTTTCTTCTCTTAAGATTTATTTGGGTAATTACAAGGGAGAAAAGGGAAGGAGGGAAGTGACTTTAGGGATAATTTCCTCTGGTTTTTCAAAGTACAGTTTCTGGAAATGAAATCTGACAGAGAAGAAATATAATAATCATATACTCAGTTCATAGGGTGATAATAATAAAATGCAAGCATTAAGCATACTATGTCCTGGAAACACTCTTAAGCTCTCTACATCTCTTTTCTCCTCAATTCTCACCACAGCATGATCAGTTTGTGCTACTAATTTCTCCATTTTACAGTTGAGCGAACTGAGGCACAGAAATATGTAAATTCCTTGGCATCACATAGGTAGCAACTGCCAAAATCAGAGTGTGAACCCAAGCACTCTGGAACCGGGGTCTGATTTCATAATCACTATAACAGGGAGTTTAGAGTTTTCTACTCGTAACACATCAAACCTGAATTTTGATGTCACAGCAAATTTTTCAAAATACAATTTTAAGAAGCTGCAAAATGTCTCATCTTTTAGAGATATTATGGCTCACCTAATCAATCATTCCTCTCCTTTAGATTGTCTTCCATTTCCTCGCTATCACGAATTCGGCTGTGATAATGCTGCAAACAATACCTTGTTATTGTATTCATGACTTTGAACTTAAAAATTTTTTCTACAGATATTTTCAAATGATTTTTGATAGAATTTTACCCACTTTTGTTTCAACAGGAGCCTGTAGGAATACTCGGCTCATCGTATGCTTAGTAATATAAAATATTACCGACTTAATTTTAGTGTGTGGGGATTCTGTGATCTTTAAGGCAATGTCTATGAACGTACGTCAGCTTTCCTGATTGTTTCCATAAAGTGTCATAGTGAGACGGAAATTCCAGATGTGTACACGATTCTTAGCTGTATGACATGACATACAAATTCTTTCTAAGCTTCAATTTTCTCCCCTAAGAAATAGGTCTATGCTGTGCACCCTCTAATTTAGTGGCTTGTGGCAAAATAAATATTATGTGAACATGCTCTCTCAACTGTCAAGTGCTATCCAAACTTACATTATTGGCTGTTGATATCATGAAGAATGGATGAATTATATTTTTTTACTTGTGGGACAGGAAACTTAAACAACGCTAACACAGTTCACTACAGCACTAAATAATGTAGCTCAGTCTCTGTTGTATCTTTGGCTCTGATCTATCCATTCTGTGTGAGGTTTATGAAGTAATACGCAAAGTGTATCATTTCTCTTTCGAAAGAAAAGGACATTAAGAGACGTATATCCTTTTACGGTCATGGGGTGGACAGCCAAAACATTAACTAAGATTCACAGATTTTGATTCTCTTTGAAAGCATAAAGACATAACATGCATTCATTTTAGAAACATTTTTTTTAAATTTTTCAATAGGTTTTATATTTTTAGAGCAGTTTTAGGTTCACAGCAAAACTGAGCATAGAGAAAGTTCCACTGACACAGCATTGTCACCCGAAGTCTATAGTTTCAATAAGGCTCACTCTTGGTGGTGCACATTCTATGGGTTTTGACAAATGTAAAATGACATGTATCTGCCATTGTAGTATCATATAGAGTAGTCTCATTGCCCTAAAAATCCTCTGTGCTTGGCCTATTAATCACTCTGTCCTATCAAAACTCTGGCAACTACTACTAATTTTAGCATCTTCATAGTTTTGCTTTTTCCAGAATGTCATACAGTTGCAGCCATACAGTATGTAGTTTCTTTAGATCAGCTTCCTTCACTTAATAACATACATTCCAACTTCATGCCTTTCGTGACTGATGGCTCTTTTTTGTTTGTTTGTTTGAAGTTCTGAATATTATTCCATTGTCTGAATGTACCATAGCTTAGTTATTCATTCACCTATAGAAGGACATCCGGTTACTTCCAGGTTTTGGCAATTATGAATAAAGTTGCTGTAAATATCCATGTGCATGTTTTCGTGTGGAGGTAGGTTTTTAACTCATTTGGGTAAATAACAAGGAGCACAGATCTTATGGAAAGAGTATGTTTTATTTTGTTCTGTTTTTTTTTTATTTAAAATTTTTTTTAATGTTTATTTTTGAGACAGAGAGAGACAGAGCATGAACAGGGGAGGGTCAGAGAGAGAGGGAGACACAAAATCTGAAACAGGACCTGGGCTCCGAGCTGTTAGCACAGAGCCCGATGCGGGGCTCGAACCCACGGACCACAAGATCATGACCTGGGCCGAAGTCAGACGCTCAACTGAATGAGCCACCCAGGCTCCCCGAGTATGTTTTATTTTGTAAGAAACCACAAACTGTCTTGCAAAGCGGCCATACCATTTTGCAATCCCACCAGCAATGCACGAGACTTTCTGTTGCTGTACATCCTCACCAGCATTTGGTGGTCTTACTGTTTTCTATTTTGGCCATTTGCACATTTGGCCAGATGTGCAGTGATATCTGGATATACAGCAGAGAACGCTTCAAAGTTCCTAAAAGTTCTATGCTGATTTCCATACAATTGAACACATTCTTGGAGAGATTGAGAATACACTTCCTCTTAGAACAATAAAGACCTTCAGACCTTCATTCTAGAAGCAATACAAACAGGACCTACAGTGATTGCTAAAGCAATAGACTATGAATTCACATTAAAACTCCATGAATATTTATTCATTGTTTTATTATATAAACACTCACGTTAAAAATAAATTATGCTAATATACGTTCCTTTTCTTTAGCATCCTCAAAGTATTTTTAGATACCATTCAACCAATTATAATAAAATGAAATGGATGAATGAATGGGAGATGTTATCATCTAAGAACATAGCTCTTGTTTAGTAGGTGGATTATGAACATCAACTTTCCATTTTGATCTTTATTGGGTGTGTCACTAAGAACTAGGATGAAACTTGCAAAATAGAAAACTCAATGGACGAGAACCTGAACGGATCTTTCACAAACGTTTCCATTCTACTATTTCATAAATGTTTCCATTTTGTGTACTAAGGATAATTACACAAAACATTACAGAGAGCATCAATTATTTATATTATTTGACTGTTGATCAGTCTGTTTTAGTGTGTATTTTTTTTTAATTTTTTTTCTACGTTTTTTTTAATTTATTTTTAGGACAGAGAGAGACAGAGCATGAACAGGGGAGGGGCAGAGAGAGGGGGGACACAGAATTGGAAACAGGCTCCAGGCTCCGAGCCATCAGCCCAGAGCCTGACGCGGGGCTCGAACTCACGGACCGCGAGATCGTGACCTGGCTGAAGTCGGACGCTTAACCGACTGCGCCACCCAGGCGCCCCTAGTGTGTATTTTTTGATTAAATATTTTTGAAATACTTGGAAGATTCAGCTTTTAATCCCTATTTTTTTTTTTATTATTATCACCTAAAAAAGAAGGTAGTGCAATTTAGCTCGCTTGGTGCTGCAATGTATCCTGCCCGACAAGAAAGTAAAATTAGAACACTATTTACTACATGAATAACTTATATATTATTTTTTGTGTATGTTATTTATATGACATTATTTATCCAGTCAGTATTCATTCAGATTTATCCACAAATTTACCATTTCATGTCTTGTCACTGCTTTGAGTATCTTTGAAATCTAGTGTTGCTTTAAAACTATAATATAATGCTTAAGTTTACGTTTAAGTTTGTGTCTCTCAGTAATAAATTCTTTTTTGTTTTGTGTGAAAAAGCATTTAATTTTGCTTTTATTCTTAGAGGATATTTTACACAGGTAGAGAATTTTATGTAGTTTTTCTTTTTTCATTTATTTCTTCACATTGTAGATATTCAATCATCTTATGGCTTCTAATGTTTCTAATTAAAACTCAGTTCTCATTTGTTCTTCCAAATGTAGTATATCTTTTTTCTTATGCGGTTTTTTATTATCTTTTATTTTGTTATCTGCATTCTTATATTGCTAGTAGTAGTTTTGTAGTTGTGAATTTCCTTGAACTTGTCCTGTTTAAAAGTTCAATTTTGGGAGGCACCTGGGTGGTTCAGTCAGTTAAGCATCCGACTGCAGCTCAGGTCATGATCTCGCCGTTTGTGGGTTCGAGTCCTGTGTCAGCCTCTGTGCTGACAGCTCAGAGCCTTAAGCCTGCTTCAGATTCTGTGTCTCCCTCTCTCTCTCTGCCGCTGCCTCTCTCTCTCTTTCTCTCTCTCTCTCTCTCTCTCTCTCTCTCTCTCTCAAAAATAAATGAACGTTACAATGAATGTTGGAAGAGAGAGACAGAGTGAGTGTGAGCAGGGGAGGGGCAGAAACAGAGGGATACACGGAATATGAAGCAGACTCCAGGTTCTGAGCTGTCAGCACAGAGCCCACACAGGACTTGAACTCGTGAACTGCGAGATCATGTCCTGAGCCGAAGTCAGACATGTAAAACGACTGAGCCATCCAGGTGCCCCGAAAATAAACCTAAAAAAAATTTAAAATTCCAAATTACTAATTCCATTAATATCTTTTTTTTTTTCAATTTCAAATACATTTTAGTGGTCCTCACTTTTAGTTTGGTCTGACAAATCCTTTTAGTGTCTTTGGAGAGATACTGTAGTTTTTCAATCAGCTTAGAAAAATCAACAAACCCAAAATTAACAGCTCAATAAAAATAGAAATCAGTATCACATAGAATAACTGAAAGCTACATACCTATGATTTTTAAAATGTCATTTAATTAGAATAAAATATATATTTTTTTACTGTTTCAGTCTTTTATTTTCTTTTTTTTTAATGTTTTAAGTTTTTATTTAATTCTAGTTAGCATGTAGTATAATATGATTTTCAGGAGTAGAATTTAGTGATTAACCACTTATATATAACACCCAGTCCTCATCACAAGTCTAGCCCATTCCTCTGCCACTTCCCATTCAGTAACCCTCAGTTTGTTCTCTATAGTTAAGTCTTTTTTATTGTTGTTTTGTTTATTTATTTTGTATTTATTTTTAAAGAGCAAGAGAGAGCACATGAGCGGGAGGAGGGCAGAGAGAGAGAGAGACAGAGAGACAGAGAGAGAATCCCAAGCATGCCCTATGCTGTCAGTGCACAGCCTGATGCAGGGCTCAATCTCGTTAACGATGAAAGCACGGCCTGGGCCAAAAGCAATAGTCAGACGCTTAACTGACTGCACCACCCAGGCACCCCAATAGTCTCTTTTACGGTTTTCCTCCCTCTCTTTCTTTTTTTCCTTCCCCTTATGTTTATCTGTTTTGTTTCTTAAATTCCACATATGAGTGAAATCATATGGTATTTTTCTTTCACTGCCTGACATTTCACTTAGCATAATATAGTCTGGCTCCATCCATGTCATTGCAAATGCAAGATTTTGTTATTTTTGATGGCTGAGTAATATTCCATTAGATATAAATAGATATAGATGATAGAGATAGAAAGATATGGGGGGGGGAAAGAGAGTGTGAGAGTGAGAGTGAGAGTGAGAGTGAGAGTGAGAGTGAGAGAGAGAGAGAGAGAGAGAAACATCTTCTTTATCCATTCAGCAGCCAGTAGACATTTGGGCTCTTTCCATAATGTGGCTATTGTTAATAATGCTGCCAAAAATATCAGGGTGCATTGCCCCTTTGAGTCAATATTTTGTATCCTTTGAGTAAATATCTAGTAACACAATTGCTGGATCATAGGGTATTTCTAATTTTAACTTTTTGAGGAACCTCAATACAGTTTTCTAGAGTGGTTGCACCATTTGCATTCCCACCAACAGTGTAAGAGGGTCCCCCTTTCTCTGCATCTACCAACATCTGTTGTTTCCTCTGCTGTCTATTTTATCCATTCTGACAGGTGTGACGTGGTATCTCATTGTAATTTTGAGTTGTATCTCCCTAATGATGAGTGATATTGAGCATATTTTCATGTGTCAGTTAGCCATCTGGATGTCTTCTTTGGAAAATTATCTATTCGTGTCTTATGTCCAATTTTTAACTGGATTATTTGTTATTTGGGTGTTGAGTTGATAAGTTCTTTATAGATTTCAGATACTAACCCTTCATCAGATATGTCATTTGCAAATATCTTTTCCCACTTCAAAGGTTGCCTGTTAGTCTGGCTGATTGTTTCCTTCACCGTGCAGAAGATTTTTACCTTGATGAAGTCCCAATAATTCACTTTTGCTTTTGTTTCCCTTTCCTCAGGAGATGCATCTAATAAGAAGTTGCTACATCATTTCAGAGATTGCTGCCTATGTTCTCCTCTAGGATTCTGATGGTTTCCTCTCTCAAATTTAGGTCTTTCATCCATTTCCAATTTATTTTTGTGTATAGTGTAAGAAACTGGTCCTGTTTCATTCTTCTGCATGTCGCTGTCCAGGTTTTTCAACAACATCTGTTGAAGAGACTGTCTTTTTTCCATTGGATGTTCTTCCCTGCTTTGTCAAAGATTAGTTGACCAGTGTTTAAATCTCAGTCATGATCTCTTCATACACAGTTACTGCACCATTTGTTTTCTTACCTCCTTATGAGATTCCATATAAATATGTATGTTGTTTTAATTCTTTCAATATAGTTCACATCTCTTGTAAATTTTATCTTATGTCTCCATGCTTCTTTGGTGCACATCTTCCTTACCAGTAATTCTTTATCTTCTCTCCTCTACTTTCCAACCCACTGTTGGATTCTTAATTTTAGTTACTGCACCTTTTTTTCAGCGCTAGTAATTCTATTTAATATCTTTATTATCCTATCTGGCAATTATGCTATGTAACTTTTTATATTTTCTAGATCTTTGCCAATTTTTTTAACCTTTTGATTTATGTTTTGAGTACAATAAGGTAATTAAAGTCTAGATGAGTCTGTTCACCAAGAAGTTCTCTTTTGATTGCCGTATTTCTTTTTGTTGCCATTCATATTGTCTTACCTTTTCAACTGCTTTATTAATTTTTACTTCAGGCTGAATATTTTATTTACAAAAATAACATTAAATTATCCCAGAGGAGGTTTGTGTTTGTTTGTTTTTTTTTTTTCTCCTGGGCATCTGCAGGAGGCAGCTATCTGGGATCAACTTAACACAGGTTTTATGAACTTTAGGGCTATTGGCATTTGAGGACAAATAAATATTTGTTATTGAATGCTGTTCCATGTGCTGTAGGGGACTGAGCAGTCTCCCTGGTCTGTCTTCAAGAGACCCATTTTATACCTGAGGACATGTGCTCATTAGAACGCAGTGCCATTCCCTTCCCCTAGTTGTGACAACCATAAATATCTCCGGACATTGCCAAATGTCCCTTGGGAAAGAAAAAATAAAAACAAAAAATCAAAACTTGCCACCAGTTGAGATACACTGACTTAACTCAATTTTAGAGAATGAGATGCACTGGCACTCCCAAATTGAGGGAAGCTATGCTAGAATTCCCATCATGGTCGTTCAACTTATTCCAGTCAGAAACCTAAAGCATCATTCTTCAGGGTCACCATCCAAAATTTACATTTCTACTGGAGTCCCTCAATCATGGTGGGATCCAGGCTCTACTTATGATTTCCTTAGGATGTAGGTATTGTAAATGTCCCCCAGATAAATGCATTCCCAAAAAGGGGGCTGCTACTCTAAAGTTTGGGCTAGTCATTTCTCATTATGTTAGCTCTCTGTAGTAATGTTCTATCACTCTTGCAATAATTTGTCACACGCTTAGCATCTTAAAAAATACAGACTTATTCTCTCACAGTTTCCGTGAGTCATAAGTTAGAACGCAGCATGGCAGGACTTTTTACCCGGGGTCTCATAAAGCCAAATTTAAAGCGTCGGTGAGGCTCTGGTTCTCAGGATCCTTTCCAAACTCACTGGTTGTTGCTAGAGGTCATTTTCTTCTCACACCTTCCACATGGTCCCCTGCAACTTCAAGCCAGCAAAGGCAAGATGAATTGTATCTGCATTTCAAATCTCTATGGCTTCTGGGTCTGCAGAAGGGCTCATGTGCTAAAATTGTACAGCCAGATGGTCCAGGATAATCCCCCTATTTTAAGTCAATGTTTTGTAATCATAATTACATCTACAAAGGCCCTTTTGCCTGAACAAATGCATGGATATATCTCTTCATACTGACTGTCCCAGAACTAGGGTGTAGAAACGTCTTGAAGGCTAAAACTTCACCACACTCACCGATGCCTTCAAGAAGATTTTTTTTCCTTTGTAATATTTTTCTAGGTTTTTTAGTTGCCCTCAGCTGTAGCATTGGCCTGAATACTTACTCTGCCATGATTGAAAGTAGAACTCCTTTTGCTCAAGTTTTTGTTCAGTGCTTTAAAAGTTTCTCTTGCAATTTTCTCCATTTGACCAGCATGGGGTATAAGAAAGCCATCCTGTGTAATAGGCTAATTGGGTTCAAATCCAGGTCTTCACTTTTCAAATCCAGGTACTCTCTTTTTGACTTTCTGCAAAGTTTCTCATTTCTCTATGCCTCACTGTCCACACCTATTAATTTGGAACTACATTACCTAAAATAATTAATACGGGAATTAAATGAAGATACATAAAGTCACTTTGAATACAAAAACATGTATAATAACTGTTAATTCTCAGAACGTTAATTTTGATTATTAGATTTTAGAAGAATGTATTCACATTTAAAAATGTAGATAAATGAAAAGCACCCTACTTATCTATATTTTAATTCCCAAAGAAAAGACATCTTTAGTGTTTTCATTGTATACTGCCTATATTAACCCAAAGGATAAGCTATAACCAGATACTTAAATAAAACACACACACATACACACCCAGAAAAATTATACCTTTCTACCATTCTTTAGTCTTGATTATTCTTAAAACTCTGGAGTATTGAGACACTTATCCTAAATGAGACAAACTGTCTTGTCTTGGGATCAGTTTTTGGTGAGATATGTACATATTTGCCAGTTTATAAATATATTTTTATAAAAATGTTTCAACAGTAGGCAGAAAACAATGAAGAAAACTTAGTCTTAGCTGTACAACTACATAAACAGAGGATACGACCACAGATTTTAAGGCAAACCTTGTTGAACATGTTTAAATTCAAGTTGCAATATAATGTTTGAGTACATTCACACCAATTCTCAGAGAACAGTGTCACACATAATTATAAAGAACTCAAAAAAAGCACAAAAGGCCATCTGTGAGATTTGAACAAAGCTGTTGAAAGTACTTCGTTCATCTTAAAGTTAGGATTCTACAGTTGAAGTAGTTGGCATTTAGATGAGTGGAAACTCACACTGGGGGAAAAAATCACTGGGAAAAAAATCAAATGTAGGAATGAATGATTTGTATAATTTTGGTTATCTAAAAGTATTCCATTAGAATAGAAATAACATTCATTTTACACATAAAAATAATACCCTGTATGAAAAAATACAATAATGTAGACACAGAAGGAACAGCAGCCACTAAAAATTCTTATCTTATACCCAGAGTCCAATTTATCACATTTTACTGGCCATTTCACAATTAAAATATTAAAAAGATATCAGTGCTAACAACTGGGAAGCTGTTTTCCCCTAAATCAAGTGTTCTCACTTCTTCCCCTAGAGCTGAGTTTTCTTCCTGCCTTGCCTCACTTTCATCAAAAGCATCCTCAAAGACTGTGGTTCGTAAACTTTGCCACAATTTAGAATCCTTACGAGATATTTTAGCAATTCTATGCCTGGCTTCACTACAGAGTAATTTATCAGAATTCTCGGAAATAAGACCCAGTCATCAATTTTTTTTAAAACTTCCACAAGTGATTCTCACATGAAACCAAGTTTGAGAACTAGTGTTTTACGAGATAGTGTAAGTCAAATGTAGAGGGTATTGAAAGATAAGCTTATTTGAAATATGGGGATAAGACAAAAAATTAAATATGGATGTTACAGATTATGAAAACAGCACCTTATTGTCATCAAAATATTAGGATTTTAATGGTAACTAGACTTTTGAGGGCAATCACTTTCTAGTATACACAGATACTGAATTCTAATGTTGTACACCTGGAACTTATTAATAACATTTTTTTTTTGTTAATGCCCTGTACGTTTGATAGGTAGGAATCCATTCCATGTCAGTTTGGGATGTAATTGATTTGAGCACCTGTATTGTGTCTTATGTAGCTGTTGTAATAAATCTACCAATTCCAAAAAAGAATCCTACTATAGCTTGTGAAAGTATGTGTATTTTTGTGTAAACATGTATCTGTGTCTATGTGTGTTCAATATTGATATTATCAATTATTAACATTAATATTAATAACATTATTGTCATATACATAGAGAAATGGATACACCAGTAGCGAATATCGGAATGTGTAGGAACGCAAAATATATACAGATATAATATTAAAATACAATTTTTTTTCATTTATTTTATGACAAAAGGCTAAAATCTCTGGCCTGGAGAATGAATGGAAGCAATCCAATTTAACTTTCCCCAAAACCTCAACTGCATTCTTTGGCAATCTTTGTTAATGAACATTCAATGATCTCTTAATATCTCAAGTTTACTTTTGTAAGTGACAGACAATGGGGTTGTAACTGTTCAATTCTTGGAGGGTCTTTCCTTACACTGAACTTAAATGTACTTCTAAACTGCAATAACTGATTCTATTTTTGCCTTATGAGTCAATTTGCAATAAAAATTACTAATTAAAGCATCCTTCACCTGTTGTGTACAATGATGACACTCAGCTAAAATAATATCTGCCTCTTAAACAATTAAAGTGCCATAAGGGAATTGCTTTAAACATGAAATTAGTATTGACCATAACTAAAGGTAAGTCAGTATAAATATGTAAGTCAGTTTTCTGTATTAGTTTGCTAGTTAATACCACAGACTGGGCAGCTTAAAAACCAGAAATTTATTTTATCACAATTCTGGACACTAGAAATAAAATATCAAGGTATTTGCTAGGGTTGGTTTCTTTTGAAATCACTTCTCTTGGCTTATAGATGACTATCTTTTCCTTGTGTCGTCACATGGTCCTTCTGTGCATGTCTGTGACGAAATCTACTCCTCTTACAAGGATACTAATCATATTGTATTAGGGTTCACCTTATAACCTCATTTTAACTTAATTGCTGCTTTAAAGACCCTATTTCCAAATACCATCACACTCGGATGCAGTAGCATAATATTATGACTTGAACATATAAATTTTGGGGGGACACAATTCAGCCCACGATAAAGTTCCTAACCACCAGTGCCTCAGGCTATGACCTTACTTTAAAATAAGGTTATCGACTGATATAATTGTCTAAGATGAGGTCACATTCGAGTAGGGTAGGCTCTTAAGCCAATATGATTGGTGTCTTAAAAAGGAGAAATCTGAGTACAGTCACACAGGGAGAACACGAACTGAAAATGAACAGAGATGAGGATAATGCATCTATAAGCCACGTAATGCCAAACCTTAATGGAAAGCCACCAGAAGCTAATAGAGAGTCATGAAACAGATCCTCTGTTACAGCCCTCACAAGGAAGCAAGTTTCTGACACCTTCAGCACAGATTTCTAGTCTCCAGAACTGTGAGACAATACATTTCTATCATCCTAGGCATCTAGTTTGTTGTACTTTGTTATTACGGCAGCCCCAGGAAACCAATACACCCCCTTCTGAAATAGTCTTTCGACATAGATAAAATAAAACAAAACTTGTTTCGCGTTTATAAAATAAATACTGAAGTAAATCATTAAAAATCATCTGAAATTATTTGTGTATCAGACATATCATGGCAAAACGAGAGAATCACTGAGAAATAACTAAAGTTAGCCCTATTAAGAACCAATGTTAGATAATTAACACAATTTTAAATACCAGTAGGCCTTAAATGAACTTTCAAATAAGGCTGAAATTAACTTAGTCCTATCAGAGTTATTCACAGCATTGCATGAATGAGTAAAAAGGTTAAATCATCTGTCACTGCTGTTTATTTTTAGGTATTCAACTAAATATTTTCAGAAATAAAATGTGGTATGAATTTCATTTTAGTTTTTGGTCTTTATTGCTATGGATAATTTCAAAAGAAATGTGTACAAAACCAGTAAAGTTAAAAATATATACATTTATATGAACTGTGATTTTTTTAATTGAAATAAAATTGCCATTTTCTTTGTGAATCATTACTTTTTTTAGTTCAGCATATTCATCCTGTTTGTCAAGTTGTGATTCATTTCTCCCACTTTTTCCTCTTTTAACATCTATGAATGCTGTGTTGGTTCATTTTTATGCACATATGATGTCATATTTTTACCAATACAAAACTTTAAATTGATGAACTACGTATCACTTCCATGTAAAGTTGGCCTGTCTTCTTCCCTCATAAGCCCACCTCTATAAAATGAACATTTCATTGTGTAGCATGATCAAAATCACAGATGAAATGCAATAATAAGTTATAAGGTGTTCTCGTTATTAACTGAGGAGGCATCTATCCCAAACTTCTCATATTTCCTTATGGAGAAACTGGTTTTCCAGAAACACATTTGGCCTAACTGGTTCTTTCCTAGACAGAGGTGACTCTGTTTGATTAGTAACATTGGTACAAACAACCCAGGAACACTTCTTTCAGCATATTCTGGTTTTGTCTGGAACTGGCTGGCCTGCAGAAAAGGTACATTCTAGTTGCTACATTTGCTGAAATAGAGTGCCCCACCCAGGCTAGAAGACTGCAGCTTGCCGGTATGCCCATGTGAGAACACCTACAGGGGCTTCCCAAACTCCAGCCAAAGATTTAACAGATACAAAGTTAAATCATAAAGACATACTACCTTTGTGTTATTCTTAGAGCCTGCATTGACTAGCTGTGTGATTTTAGACAAGTTTCTTTCTTTTAAAAAAAAAATATTTTTGAAGTTTATACATTTTTGAGAGAGAGAGAGAGAGAGAGAGAGAGAGAGAGAGAGAGAGAGAGAGCGCACACAGGGGAGAGACAGAGAGAGAGGAAGACACAGAATCTGAAGCAGGCTCCATGCTCTGAACTGTCAGCACAGAGCCCGACGCAGAGCTCGAACCCACAGACTGTGAGATAAGGACTGAGCCGAAGTCAGAGGCTTAACCAACTGAGCCACCCAGGCTCCCCAGACAAGTTTCTTAAGCACATTCCTTCTCAGTTTCCTAAAATCTAAAATGAAAAGAACACTGTGACATTCTTCCTGCAGTTTTCATAAAATTTAAAGGATCTACTAAACATCAAATGCTTGAAAGGTCTTGCCATCCAACAGTCACTATTGTTGACTGATACCTGATGGCCTTCTGTGTTGTTTTTAATTATTCAGTATTTAGGTATAGTAAATGGCAGAGTTATTCATTGATCCCTAAATTCCCAACATATTTAGAGCAACATAATTTAAAAAATAGGAAAAAAATGAAAGAAAGAAATTATACCCCTAAGATTACATTTGCAGAAACTGTTGAGAAATCCTAAACTAGAGGAAGAAATGGAAGCTAAATATAGACCCAATCTTGTGTTCATAGCTTTCCGCACATTATCTAATTAAGTGTAATAAATGTCTGCCTCCAGTCTTTGTTTTGGAGAAGAGTGGTAGTTCTATTCAAGTTTTGACAGGATCAAAGAGTTGTTTTAAAAACTCTACGTCATACTTTGTATACAACTTCTGCCTAAATATTGCTAATGCATTGCTTTAGGATACCAAAATCACTCTGTGCAACCACCACATAACAGAACGTTTCTTCCATTATCAAGCTGCCTCCTATAGCACCATGCACTATTCTTGGGGTAAGACGGAGGGGGGGAAATGCTACTGCGTGAGAAATCATTTGACAAATGTACTCATTGATCAAAAGAAGTTTTTGGAATAATCTAGTCAATTATATTAAATATTTTTATATATTTATATACCCTATATTATATATAGGGTATATAAATAATATATATAATATACCCTATATTCTCCAAATGTCACAAATTATCTTTCTATTGGCAACATCTATTGATACCATTTAAATAAATAAATGGAAGCAAATATAGGAAAAGTGGAAGTTCACATATAAATGAACCACTTGGGCAATCATAACATAAAGACATAACGATCATGTTTTCTGGGGATGAAGACTGTTTTATCACTTCCTTTCAATCTGTATAATTTATTATTCCTCTTGCTGTTCTGCATCAGCTCATACATCCAGTACAATGTTGAATAGGTGTAGGGAGAGGATATGCCTGACTTGTTCTTGATCTTAGGGGACAGAATCCATTCTCTTACCATTAAATGTGCTGCCACATGTTTTGCTAAATTTAGGACGTCTTCTCTATTCTTGGTTTGTGGAGAGTTCCTATCATGAATGGGTGTCAGATTTTGTCAAATATTTTTTGGCATCAGTATTTATGATCATATAGCTTTTTAACTTTTCTTGTTAGGTAGAATTTCATGGATTGATTTTCTAATATTAAAGTAGCTTCTCATTCCTGAATTTAGTGGCATTTAGTCATGATGGCTAATTCTTCTAATATTGTTGATTTGATCTGCAAAATTTTTTGAAGATTTTGTATCTATGTTCATGAGATATAGTCTGTAATTTTCTTTTTTATAGTTTTTTATCTGAATTTGTATTAAATAATGCTGACATCACAGAATGAGTTTGAAGTATTCCATCTGCTTCTATTTTCTGACAAACAACTGTTGAAGATAGATATTATTTACACTTTAAGTGTTTCATAAAATTCACCGTTGAAACCCTCTGTGTCAGGTACTTTATTTGTAAGTTTTTAATTGTGTATTTATTTAATAGATATAGAGCTATTCATATTATCTATTTTCCTTGTGTAAATTTGAGTAGGTTGTATATTTCATGAGTTGATCATTTAAGTTATCAAATGTGTGACCATATATTTACTCATAGCATTCTTTTATTATCATCTTAATGTCCAGGGAGTCCATATTAATAATCCCCCTTTACTGACATCAGTAATCTCTCTCCCTCACCTTTTTCCTGGTTATCCTGTTAGCATTCTATTAATTTTATTGATCATTTGAATAGTCAATTCGGTTTTTTTCTTTGTGTTCCTATTTTCAATTTTGTTGCTTTCTCCCCTAATTTTTGTTATTTCTTTTCTTCTTCTAGCTTTAGGGTTAATTTAGTTTTCTTTCTCTAGTTTCCTAAAGTTGGATATTTTAGATCTTTCATTTTTTTTCTAATACAGGCATCTGACGACACCACCCACAAATTTTGAAAAGTTGTGTTTTCATTTATTCATAAATATTATTTAATTTCTCTTGGGACATCTTTTATCCATGAGGTATCTTTATTTATTTTTTATGTTTATTTATTTATTTTGAGAGAGAGCATAAGTGTGCACACACATGTGCCAATGGGGGGAGGGGAAGAGAGAGAAGAGACAGAGAATTCCAGGTAAAACCCAAGCAAGGCTCGAACCCATGAACTGAGAGATCATGACCTAAGCCAAGAGTCATATGCTTAACCAACTGAGCCAGCCAGCCACCTCTCCATGAGCTATTTTAAATACCTTGCTCAATTTACAGATATTTGGGGATTTTCCAGTTATTTTTCTTTCACTAACTTCTAGTTCAATTCAAATATAGTTTGAAAACATACTTTGAATGGTATTTATTATTTTAAATTTGTTAAGGTGTATGGCTCAGAATGTGTTTTCTTGAGTTGGATGGAGTATTTTAAACATTTAAATTAGATCAAGTTAATTAACGGAGTTAGACATTTGTATCCTTATTGATTTTCTTGTTTATTGATTTATCAATTTCTAACAGAGTAGTAATGAATATTCTAATGACTATTACATATTACTCTACTTCTCCTTTCACATCTGTCAGTTTGTACCTCGTGTATTTTGACAGTCTCTTGTGAAATGTACATATATTACTATTATTTCTTCCTGGATAGTTACTCCTTTGTCATTATGTAATGCCTTTCTTTATCTCTGACAATCTTACTCATTTCAAAATCTACTTTGTCAGTAATTAATATTAATTCTTCTCTGACTCTCATACTCTGCTTTTGTCTTCACATTTCCTTCTCTGACTTTTATAATGACCCTCGTGGTTACATTGGGCCCACCTAATTATCCAGTATAATTTTCCCACCTCAATTTCCTTAACTTAAATATATTTGAAAGTCTTTTACCATGTAAGGTGATATGTACAGGTTTCAGGAATTAGGAGATGGACATCTTCAGTGAGGGGGCATTTTTCTGCCTACATCAGACAAATGGAAAGCAACAAATATTGTGGATGATGTGGGAAAATTGGAACACTGTGCATTGCTAAAATGGTACAGCCATTATGAAAAGCAGTTTGTGACTTGCTCAAAAAGTCAAATGTAGAATTATCATATGACTTTGCCATTTCACTAACAGGTATATACAAAGGAAGTTGTAAACGGGAGCTAAAAGAAATACTTGTACATGGATGTTCATAGTAGCACTATTCACAGTAGCTGACAGGTATAAGCAAACCAAATGATTAGCTACAGAACAGAAAAACAAGTAGTGACATACATATGCAATGTAATATTGTTTAGCTGCAAAAATGCAGCACCGATGCATGCTACAATGTTACCATGTGAACGAATTACAAAAATAATATGTAAACTGAAAGAAGCCAGACCAAAAAAATGTCATATATTGAATGCTTCCACTTCTATGAAATATTATTCATAATAGATAAATCCATAGAGAAAGAAAGCATGTAAGGGGTTGCCTGGGGACGGTGAATAACCTACTTAGTGGGCACACATATTTTGTGGAGCGATGATGTTTTAGAACTTGACAGAGGTGGTGACTGTATAATACCATGAATGCATTACACGCAACTTAACTGCTAACCTAAAACAGTTAATTTACATTATGTGATTTCATAACATTAAAAAATAATGTTATCTTAGTAATAAAAGACAAGAAAATGAGGTACAAATAAATTAAGTAACTGTGATAATTTATTTTATGTGCTTATTTGTCTGGGCCATGGTGTAGATATATTGTTAGATTTTTTTTGATGTTTCTATTATAGTGTTTTTAAATGAGGTATACATTTAAATTAGATTTTGAGTAAGAAATAGCCCTCCATAATGTGGAGTTTCCCTATCCGATCAATTGGAGACCGAAACAGAACAAAAGGCTGACCTTACCCAAATAACAGGGAATTCTCTGGCAGACTTCAGACTTCACTTGCAACATTGGTTCTTCTTGGTTCTATAGCGGACTGCACTATCAATAATTGCCAAAGTATGGAAAGAGCCCAAATGTCCATTGATGGATGAATAGATAAAGAAGATATGGCATACATATACAATGGAGTATTACTCAGCAATCAAAAAAAGTGAACTCTTTCCATTTTCAACTATGTGGGTGGAACTAGAGGGTATTATGGCTAAGCGAAATTAGAGAAAGACAAATATCATCTGACTCATATGAGGACTTAAAGACACAGAACAGATAAACACAAGGGAAGGGAAGCAAAAATAATATAAAAACAGGGAGGGGACAAAACATAAGAGACTCTCAAATATGGAGAACATAGGGTTACTGGAGGGGTTGTGGGAGGGGGAATGGGATAAATGGGTAAGGGGCATTAAGGAAACTACTCCTGAAACCATTGTTGCACCATATGCTAACTAACTCAGATGTAAATTTAAAAAATTAAATTAAAAAAATTTAAAAAATTTAAAAAAAGAACTTGAAAAAAAAAAGAAGCACAAAGAGAAAAATATAAACTTACATGGAAAATCTCTGATACTTAAAGTATAGATAATTAATCCACATTTAAATATACTTTTGAATTCTAGTTTTTGGTCCTAAAATTTCCTGGAAACACGACATATACTTTTACAGTAGTATTCTACTCAGATATACACATACATACACACACACACACACACACACACACACACACACACACACAGAAACTATTCTCTTTACAAATTATATTAAAGAAAAATATTTTTAGAACTACTGAAGAAATTGAAATTGACCCATCTACCCCTATAAAAAAATCAATGTATTAAATATCAGTAAATTTAAAGTATCCAAGACTGAAAATAATACTTATTTAGTTTACCTGAAAAATGAATGTATTACTTATCAATGAGCTTGGGCTTCAGTCTATAAACACGTTTGCCCTTTAAAGTTATTAAAAATCAATGTGAAGAAATTTCTACACCAAAAGTTTTCAGGAAATCTCTAAAAAGATTAATGACAGAAATGCTAAACCAAGTTTCTGACTCAAATTTATTATTTTGGAAAAATTACAGAATACATATAATAGATTCAAATTGTGACTTTCTGTTACCTAACAAGTATTTAAAAATTTTACTTAAATTATATAAATTACTTAAACTTGCTGAGCCTATAACTCCTTATCTAAAAAATTGGAATAGTTTCACTCCAAAAGATGATTAGAGAGATTATGTATGACATTTTATATAAAGTACTAGCAACACAATTTATACTTTAATATTGATATGTGTGTATGTATGTGTGTGTGTGTGTGTATATATATATATATATATATATATATATATATATATATATATATAATATATTCCACAAATAAGATATTTAGGTCAATTACATAATATGTATATAAAGAGATATGTTCATCTACACACGTGTGTTAAATTTAAGTGAGATGAGATAATCTGTTGGGTGAATCCAACAAATCCTTCCTGTATTATTTGGTAAATGTATTTACCAGAGAAATAATTATATTAATTTCTTAAATAATATAATTATTTATATAATTAATTTTTCTCCTGCCTTTGCTTTTTTCTAAGACTCAATTTTTTAACCAAAGAGCATACTCTTACTAACATTCCTTATATACACATACATATTTGTGATATTATTGGAAATAAAGTGTTTGGTCTTTTGGAGTCAGCATTTTTTTACCTTAAAGTTCCTTTTTATTGAGGGATAATATTTCAAAAAATGCTATGAATATTTTTTCCTTGTTATACTTTCGTCAGCATTTTCACATATGTATCAGATAGATTAAGGGGGAAAAATGGCAATACAACCTGAAGGCTGAAAGTTTAAATGCAAGGAAGACTAGAAATAGAGAAGCCATAGTTGTCATAGCAACATAATCTTGCTATATTCATATTATCCTTTTCCACACAAGAAGAATTTTCAAAGCTCCATAGAGTTGTTCCAAGTAGTAGGGGAATGAAGTCTGTATGCATTTAATATAGAACTTTAAGGCACTGTTAACACCGACCATATTCAGTAGAAGCAACACTTTACTTGAAATTTAATTCAGATAGTATAATCATTTAGGGAGATTTCCAGTAATACATTCTTTATGAAATAATGTATAGTTAAGACTTCACTCTTCCTTTTTTCCAGGACACATAAAGACAGAAGCGTCTCATAGTAAAATTTTAGAATAATTCCAAGGTTTTACTAAATCTGTTTCTTTTATTTTCCAGTGGCTTTCTGATGATTTTTATAAAAAGCAGCAGATATTACATATCTTCTTTTATGAGTGAATGCTATATATTTGTCTTACATATTTAATTCTGAATACAGACCAGGTCCTTCTAATCTTTTGATATCACTTTTGATATTTTCGCTTTAAGATATATCAAGTAGTTAATAATATCATGCACAAACCAATTCCATTCTCTGAGCTTCCCCCACTGAATCTTTTGCTAGATAGTAATAAAAACAATAACAAACAAAAACTTTTATATAAGAGAACATAAAAAACTAAGGATCTCAAAATATAACATTTAGTTTTATTTCATAAATATTTATTTGATGAAAAATACATGCATTCATTTAGCCCAACCAGAATTATACAAATGCCAAGCCAGAGAATAATTTAATATATCTTATTCTTTTTCCAATTAATTTCCTTTCTCCACATTCAGCTTGAAGTTATTAGGAAGCATTTTTCCAGCTCTAGATAAAATGAGAGTGGATTAAATAGTATAAAGGGCATTAATTATGATCATTTAGGAATAAACAGCTTCTGGAGAGTCTGAAAATTGTAACGCAAAGACATAGTATATTGAACAGTTGCAGAAAGACCCAGTGACAAGCAGGAACATAAAATACCAAGTAGCAGTGGGAAACTGATCAGAGGAGGAAAGAGCTACAGATGAAGCACCACAAGGTCCCTCAGCAGAGCCAATGGCTATGGCCCTCACGATCTTTTAGAAGAGCAGATATTACATTATATAGGGTCAACTGTAATAGCCTACTTTGTCTAACATTTGCTCTGCTTCAATTAGATTTATTATTGCATCCTGGGGTTATGAACACCTGACTTAGGAAGTTTCAGGGAAAACATACCTTCTTAAAGTATAGCCATATTGACAATACCTGGTTCAGCCCTGAGAAAAATGGCTGTTTCTCAGACTTGACTCTACTACTTTGATACTACTATTACTACTATGTCCAAATAACTGAACCGATAAAGAGCAACATTTCTCTCTGCTACTCTTCCACATATGTTGATAAATACCTGACATGTAAGAGAAATTTTGCTGTTGTGCAAGACATAGCTCCTAGAACTTGTAGAGATTTCAGAGAATGGTATTCTCTTAAATTATGAGAAATCTACAAAAATGGCCAACTTTAAAGGGGCATGTTATTTAACATGCCATCAACTCACATAAAAACAATGCATGTTTTACCATAATGTGCTAACATGTTAAAAAAACAGAAACTTACAAGGAGTAAAACCATAAATTCTACAAAATAGGGATTTAGCACACTAATATGTATGTTATTTCGAAAGCATAACACAAAAGCAGTAAGTTACAAATTGACATTATACCCTATATCAGAGTGTTAGGTTTTTTGTTTTATTACATTTCACTTTTTCCTAGTTCTAGTTGATTTTTTTTTTCAAATCTACAAGAAGAAGAAGAAAGGAGGAGGAGGAAGAGGAAAGTCTTCATGTTATTCAGTTGCCATAGATAAATGTGTGCATTTTGGAAAAGCTCCGCTATTCATTCACCACTTCTAGTGTGTCCTTGTTTGTTTTATATAATGAAAACTATATACTGATATTCATTACTCTATATATAACTTTTAAGATAGAAATCAAGTTTAGAATTAAATTGTCAATAAAAATATAGTATAATTATATTTGCTTGGTTTGAAAGAGAATTTTTACATGTAATTTTATTTTATAATCACTTTCATGAAAAGGACTAAAGATTTAATATGTAAAAATGAAAAAAAGAACAAATTTATTTAGGACTTATTTTTTTACTAAAATGAAATATATTTAATTCGTTTGAGCTTAAGAAATTTATTTTCTCTTACATTAAAGAAAAAAACTACTTGCAATCTGTGTCAATAGCCATTTCCCACTTTTTTTTTCTGGACAAATGTTATATTTAAGAACCTAATTTATCAGGGCTCCTGGGTGGCTCAATTGGTTAAGAGTCCAATTTCAGCTCAGGTCATGATCTCATGGTTCATGGGGCTGAGTCCCATGTCGGGCTCTGCACTGACAGTGAGGAACCTGGAGTTTGCTTTGGATTCTGTGTTTACTCTCTCTCTGCCCCTCTCCTGCTTGTGCAGCGCTCCCTCGCTCTCTCTCTCTCTCTCTCTCTCTCTCCCTCAGAAATAAATAAACTTAAAAAAAGAACCTAATCTATCATTTTATATATATTTGAAAAGAAAACAAAAATGCTCCTGGTATTTCTAAACAACAAAAACCAGAAACCTATGATGAAAGATGCACACAACTTCTCTTCTCTTCTTCTGTAGGCAATGTAGTTATAGAAATAAATGCAGACTGCCAGAACAATCATGTGAAGTATTCTGTGGACACTCACTCCAGCAATAAACAGCCATAACTGCTGAAAAATATTCAAAACATATTAAAGTCTCTGCAAAATTTCCTAAAGACATGCATTAAGTGAAAAAAAAATGAAAATCTACTAAATCTGCATTTGAGCCAAGACCTGCTCTACTCCCTCCTTGGCTCCCCAGTTTATAGTAAGGGAATATCTATTTGGGGTGGTTTGTGAAGCCAAGAATACATGGCTTCATATTCCTTTGGTTTTTAGTCCAGGGATACAGAGTCTCCCTGGGAGGGGAAAGACACTGCCATTTCTTATCACTTCAAGCAGAGACTCTATTCTAGACAAGAGTGGCTGAGAGGTCTGGGGTCTCTTCCTTCATTCAGTTCCAACTTGTAACGTGGAATCTCCACCCAGTAGACAGCACATTAAGAATATGGGGGCCTAGAAGGTCCTCATTCCAACTCACACACAGCATAGTATTTCCACCCTGGGAGAAACAAGCAAAAAAGACCAGAGGTTCCTCCCCCACTCAGCTTCTTGCTCATAAAGCATTCATTCCAAGAAATGCATGCTACTACCCCCAAACCATCTCTGGAGCAGAGGCACAGAGATTTGGTGAGAGATGAGTCCATCAAAATGGGTGATTACATAATCATACAAGACAGTATACATGCATATTTATTCCTTCTTGTTTAAATGGATTAAAAAAACAAGTATATAAAACAATATATATACAACTGTAGTGTTGGGACTATGATATGTAATATATATTTGACAATTATAGCACAAGCACAAAATAAACAGGTGAATGCTAAGCTATACTGGAATAAGGAAATAACACCAAATGGTAACTCAATTCATAGTAACTAATAAAGAGAACTGGAAGTGGAAAATCCGAAGTTTAATACAAGAGACCCTATAAACAATTAGTTGCTCTCCTTTCCTTTTCTCAGCTTTAAAAAAATTAAATTATAAAAGGTAATATTTATACCAATGTACTATTGAGTTTCAAGACATACAGATGCAATTTCTATAACACTACTAATATAAAACAGGAATATGGAATAGTGATACAGAGAAGTAAAGTTTCTATTCCCACTGGAATAAGTCTGAAGTAGATTTTGGTAAGTTAAGATATATATGGTAAGTTCTACCATAAAGACTAAGTAAATGACTCAAAAATATAGTGAAAAATCATATAATTAAAATGATATGCTAGAAAATCTTCACTTAATTAAAAAATAAAAGCATTAAGGTGAAACAGATAAACTAAATGAACTGAAACATACAAAAAAATAAAATAGCAGATGTAAATGCAAAATAATAACCTTAAGTGTGAATGAATCAAATAATATAATCAAAAGTCAGAGTTGACTGGATTGAAAACTATATACTCTCTGCAGAAAACACATTTAAGATACGGACATACAAATAGCCTGCAAGTAAAAGGATGGAAAAACATGTTATAAAAAACAACCACCATAAGAAAGCTGTAGATAATTTTAGTATCAGATAATTTAGCCTTTAAAACAAAAACTTTTTGCTACAGATAAAAAGCGCTTTTTTTGTAATGAAAAGAGGCCCACATATCAATAATCTATAATAATTGCATATATGTTCATACCTCACAAGAATTCCACACCCCACATCCAACACAGAAAATTAATTGCACAGTAGATACAAAAGGAAACAGAAAATTTGACCAAAAATAAAAACTAACTATACCTACAGATATCTGCAAAACACTCCACCCAACAACAGCAGAATATACATTGTTCTCAAAGTAAACAAAACATTGCCTAGAATAGATAATATATCATAAACCATGCCTCAACATGTTTAGAAGGATTGGATAATAAAAGTATGTTTCCTCACCAGAATGGAATTAGAAATCAGTAAGAGAAAGAAATTTGGGAAATTCACAAATGTGCTGAAAGTAAATAAAAACATCCCAAATAGCCAATGGGTCAAAGAAAATATAGCAAGAGATATTTTCAAAATACTTTTAAGAAAAAATGAAAATGAAGACACACATACCAAGACCTATGGGATGAAGCCAGACCAGTGTTTACAGAAAATGTACAGCTGTAAAGACTATATCGAAAAGGAAGAAACAGCTCAAATCAATAACCTAACCTTCCATGTTAAGATGGTAGAAAAATGAATAAACTAAATCTAAGGCGAGCAGAAGGAAGAAAGTAAGCTTAGAAAGGAAACTAATGAAATTGAGACTAGAAAACAGAGACCATTAACAAAGCCAAAAGTTGTTTTTTTTTGGAAGGATAAACAAAACTAAAAAATAATTTAAATAGAGTGACCAAAAATAAAATGAGAAAAGATTCAAGTCACTAAAATCAGGAATGAAAGCCTACTACCTACAGGAATCAAATGAATATAAAGGAATATGTTGAACAACTCCATGCTAACAAGTTAGACAATTCTGATTAAACAAATTTCTAGAACAAAAACTATCAAACTAACAAAATAAGAAACAGAAAATCTGAATAGACATAAAATAAATCCTAGGTTTGAATTAGTAAATTTAAAACTTCATACAGGGGCACCTGGGTGGCTCAGTTGGTTAAGCATCCAAATTCTGCTCAGGTCATGATCTCATAGGTTTTTAGCTGGAAGCCTGCATCAGGCTCTGTGCTGACAGCGTGGAGCCCGGAGCCTGTTTCGGAATCTGTGTCTCCCCGTCTCTCTGCCCCTCCCCTGCCCTGCTCATACTCTGTCTCTCTCTCTTTCTCTCAAAAATAAATAAACATTAAAAAAAAAAAAAGAAAAGAAAAACGTCATACAAATTAAGCCCAAACCCAAAGAGCTTCATTGGCGAATTATTTCAAAAACTGAAAGAAAATTAGTAATAACTCTTCACAAACTCTTCTCAAAAAGAGAAATGAAGAGATTATTTCTCAATTCATTCTATATTGCCAGTAATACCTCAATAGCAAAATTTAAGAAACACAAGAAAACTACAGATACAAACCTCTTAGGAATATAGGCATGGAAATTCTTTACAAAATAATAGCTAACAAAACCTATCAATTTACAAAAACAATTACACATCCTGACCAAGTAGGATTTATCCCAAGAATGCAAGACTGACTGAACATCCTAAAACTAATTATTTATAATAAATCACATTAAGACAACAGACACAATCATCTCAGTAGATGCAGTTGATAAAATCTAACACTCCTTCATGATAAAAACACTCAACAAACTGAGTACAGAAGATAACTTCCTCAACCTGATAAAACCCCTGGCCAATGTTATACTTAATGTTGAAAGATTAAATGTTCCCACATTGAGATCAGGGATGAAGACAAGAATATTTACTGTCATCAATATTATTCGTCAATGTAATGGAGGTTTGAGCCAGGGGAATTAGCAAGAAAATGAGATAAATTAGAGTCAGATTGGAAAGGGGTAATTAAAGCTGTATCTACAGATAACATAATCTTTTCTGTAGAACATCATAAATGAATGCAGCGAAGTTGATGGATACAACATCATTTGCACATGTATCAATTGTTTTTCTATGTAATAGCAATGAACAAACTGAAAATGAAGCTAAGAAAACAATTCCAATTACAATATCATCAAAATACTTTAGGTGTCCAATTAAAATACTTTACCTAGAAATGATTTTTAACAAAAGAAGTATATGGGGTGCCTGGGTGGTTTGGTTGGTTAAGCATCCGAATTCAGCTCAGGTCATGATCTCGCAGTTTTGTGAGTTCTAGCCCCGCATTGGGCTCTGTGCTGACAGCTCGGAGCCTGGAGCCTGCTTCGGATTCTGTCTCCCTCTCTCTCTGCCCCTCCCCAACTTGTGCTCTGTCTCTCTCCGTCTCTCAAAAATGAATAAATGTAAAAAATTTTTTTTTAAAAAAGAAGTATAAAACTGATACTCCAAAAAGTACAAAATGGTGCTGAAAGAAATTAAAGAAAACCTAAATATATGGAAATCCACCCAAGGAGTGATTGGAATACAGGGACGAGATTAGGTCAGAGACTGGTGACATTAAATGTATGTTACATGTTAAACAAAAAAATAAAAAAGATTAAATTGATAGATGGCTCTTTAAAGATGATCAAAATGGTGTGTAATATTGGCATGCAGCCATGCTTTTCTTCTGCCTAGAGTGAGCAGACATGGCAGAGGCTGATTTTCCAAAGCTAGAAAACTTAGGTCCAATTTTCCTGGAAACTTTTCAAAAGTGACTGAAGGCTTTTGCAAGACAGTGGTTGGCATACCAATGACTAAGAGAGACTAGAAAATGCAAAAAGAAGAGACTAACTCCTGAACATGATAAAATATAACCGGTTCCTTCCAAAGATGTTTCCAAGCATCAGGAACTCACGGATATCTCTATAATTTCTGCTTTGTTTTTATTTTTAATGTTTTTAAAAATTTACAAAGCAAATTTACCAAGGATTAAGTTTCAGATTAAATTAGCAACTAAAACAATTTTGACTGGCCCAAATCGCCAGAATACCAGCTCTTCTAATTCAAAGGCTGTGTACTGATTTTTAATGTTCTGAAATTTCAAAGAAATAGATATCTTTGAAGAATTCTATTTCTTTTGTCATCCTTGGGGTGGGGTGGATTTGAAGACTTTTTCTTTAAAACTTCTTGCTTAACTTTGATTTTAGCACTCATATCTATTTAGTTGCTACCTACCTACCCATCTACGATATATATATATATATATATATACATATGTATATGTATATATACATATATACATATATACATATGTATATATATATGTATATATATATATACATATACATATGTATATATATATACACACACACATATATATACATATATATATGTATATATATATATGGTATATCTAACTCTATGTATATAGATAGCTAGTTATCTGTGTCTCTCTATAAAGTTCAGATTCCCTTGTTCCAAGATAGCCTATTCTTATTACTGGACCATCTTTTTGTATCTCACTTATTCAAATCCTTTTTTTGTTTGTTCGTTTTTAACGTTTATTTATTTTTGAGACAGAGAGAGAGAGAGAGCATGAATGGAGGAGGGGCAGAGAGAGAGGGAGACAGAATCTGAAACAGGCTACAGGCTCTGAGCTGTCAGCACAGAGCCCGACGCGGGGCTCGAACTCACGGACCGCGTGATCATGACCTGAGCCGAAGTCGGACACTTAACCGAGTGAGCCACCCAGGCGCCCCTCAAATCCTTTTAAGACACTTTTTTTCTTGTTTGCATTAGTTATTCTCTAAGGGATCCAACTGTGTTTTGCTCTCTTCATTACCTTTTATTAGGGCTGAATTTCCTCAACCTTCTGATGAGCCTTAATTCCATAATTATGTAAACGAAGAAATACATAATTGGGATCATTATGATCTGTGATCACTGCCTTTTGTCACTGATGGTCAGAGGCAACAGCCAGGGTTTTCTGTAGATGATGTGTACTGTTTTAGTGACTTCACCTTGGAGAACCTATAATAGGCGGAGTCAGAGAAGCACTCCATGCCTTCGCATTTTAAATAAAGTTCACACTATTAAGCTCCAATCTCCTATCTGAAAGTCCACCCTTCTCCCATGAAGGTAAATCAATTCATTAAAAAGTATTTTCCTTAAATAAAAGTTGTTGGATTTCAAACATAAAAAACAAACAAACAAACAAAAGTATTTCCCTGATTCACCCGGAGGAAATTTGTTTGACTGCACATTTTGGGGGCAGACACTGGAAGGAAAGGTAGAGGCACGTGTGAGGAGAAATACGTAAAATGCCCTTCCAAAGGCTTACCCAATCACTCTTGTCTCTGTGCTCTTCCTGGTTTAGTTGTCCATATTTATTCCACAGATTTTCTACAATGAAAAACAGTTCCTGCTTCTAGAACAGCCTTCTCCTGTAAACATTCTGAGTGGTATCCTTTGATCCTTCATATCAGACAGTGCGGTTCTCCCTGAATTCTGTCCTCCTAAAATGCATCGGAGATTATAACCATTCTTTCTTCTTGTCATTATCAGTTGTTCTTGTTGTTTGATTTGTTTTCTTTTGAATTATTTCTACTTCTGATGCTTCAGGAGTGTTTCTTGGGGAGTTTTGCCAAATATGTACTCAGTCAGATCTTGGAAATTGGAGCCCCGCAATATCTTTAGTGTACAAATTATTCTACAGCTGATTATTTTTCCATTTTATATGAAAAATATTTTAGGAGGGAAAAGGAAACGTTGTTGATAGTGCATCTGAACTTATTCTACCTCAAGGGATAGGTCATATTTCATTTATTATTTTAGGTTCCCCTCCCCGTATAGAATATTTCATCCTCCGTTACTAAGTATTTAATATTAGAATTAACTAGTAAATGGAATTATGTATACTTAGGTTCCCAACCTGATTCTGAAATTTACTTTCTCTGTGACCTTAAGAAAGTTCCTTAAGCCTTAGCTTTCAAATGTATAAAATAGGAATAACATTATGCCAGTAGGCCTTGCTTGATGTAAGAATGACATTAAATTGAATGTCTGCATCATGAATTAATGGACTTTAAGATGTCAAATTTAAGTGAATTTTATGATTTCTCAATTGCAATATTAAATAATTTGCTTTTTGGCAAACAGGGATAGGTTCATATATAATGGATATGAATATTCTTTCCAGTCTCCAATAAGAAACAAAATGTCCTTATTTATATGCAGACTCCTTATATTGCAGCCCAGGCTTACATACTTGGAAACTGAACTAACACTGCAGGTCTCAGGAAAAGAAGCTCCTGTTTCCTTAAGTTTATGCCACTTATTTATATAACATGGATCTCATTCACTGTTCTTCTTGGGGATTTTCTTTGCTTGAATTACTTCCCTAATTTGTTCAGCATTAACCTCATTTCCTACATGATCAGAGCGTTGTTCTTTTATATGCACACAATCATGTAGTTATGCTGAATAGACCCTCTCTACTTACATATTCATTAGGTACAAGCAAAGCTCAACTCCAATTATGTCTTAGGGTGAGTTGTTCAAGAGGCCACTGTTTGTGATTCTCATTCAGTTTACAGGAGGACTGTTAAAAGTCATTGTTAAATATTTATTTGATGTTTACGATGTACAAGGTGGTAAGTTTCCTTGAAACTGAAAGAGGCAAAGCGTAATACCTAGATCATATGTGAGAACCACGTAAGACATTAGCTATAATTAAAAATTCAAAGTGACAGTAAAGTAAGATTTTTATGAATGGAAACATTTCCATCAATTTGATTATTTTTCACAAATATCTAAATAAACATAATATTTATACAATATATATGGGTTCAGGAAATGGTTTTTCCATATAAATTATTATTTTTAGAGCTGACATTTCTGGGATATATTCTAACTGGGGCAAAGGTATGGCAAACAAAGTCATGTATACCCTAGAATCTGTTATGAATTCCTTTTTTTAAAATTTTTTAATGTTTATTTATTTTTGAGAGAGAGAGAGAGAGAGAGAGAGAGAGCACGAGTGGGGAGGACCAGAGAGAGAAGGAGACACAAAATCTGACAGGCTCCAGGCTCCAAGCTGTGAGCACAGAGCCTGACACGGGGCTCAAACTCACAAACCATGAGGTCATGACCTGAGCCAAAGCCGGACGCTCAACCAACTGAGCCACCCAGGAGCCCCTATTGTGGATTCCCTTTGCAGATGTTTTAATATTTCATCTCCTTAGAGCTGGCAGGGGAGAGGATTTAGTTTAATAGTTCTGTAATTCAAAGATAATTTGTATATTATCATTCAAAAGGTTAAGATTGTATTATCTATAGAACTTTGGTCTCTTTTTTAAAAAAATTAATATTTAGTCATTTTCTAGAGACAGAGAAAGACAGAGGGAGAGCAGGGGAGGGGCAGACAGAGAGGGATACACAGGATCCGAGGCAGGCTCCAGACTCTGAGCTGTCGGCACAGAGCCCTACATGGGGCTCAAACCCATGGACCGCGAGATCATGACCTGAGCTGAAGTCAGACACTTGACCCACTGAGCCACCCAGGTGCCCCAGAACTTTGGTCTCCTAAATGAAGTATATGAGAGTTACTGTAAGAAAGATTATGTCTCGAAAAATAATGCATTCAATAAATATTGCTATATTTTTAAATAGCTCTATTTATAAAAGCAAATGTAACTATACTATATACCTCAGAGATTTCAAGTGCCTTCTCCACTCTAATTTCAAAATCTACCACAATATTACATCTTAGTTACACAGAAGGATTTTAGAAAACATTTGAAACTGACATTTAGCAGAAGTCAAAAGAGATATTTAATCTGAAAGATTTTGAGAAGAGTAAATTATATATTTGAATGAAGAAAGCATCCATTTTTTTTTCTTGGACTGTGGTATCAGCCTGTCTAAAAGTAAGCCCTCTTGAAGGAGAATTTCTAGAGGACTTCTGTTGAAGAAGGGCAGTTTTCATGACACATACCCAAGATTAAGTACAGGGATCATCCACACTTTGATAATTGGTAGCAACCATATGGAGATTTTGTTTTTATATTATTAATTTAAATATGCATGTTTATAGAGATTTAAGGTACACTTTTAATCAAAGTAGGTTTGGGGCGCCTGGGTGGCTCAGTCGGTTAAGCAGCCGACTTCAGCTCAGGTCAGGATCTCGCGGTCCGTGAGTTCCAGCCCCGCGTCGGGCTCTGTGCTGACAGCTCAGAGCCTGGAGCCTGTTTCAGATTCTGTGTCTCCCTCTCTCTGACCCTCCCTGTTCATGCTCTGTCTCTCTCTCTGTCTCAAAAATAAATAAACGTTAAAAAAAATTAAAAAAAATAATCAAAGTAGGTTATTTCCCATATTTGCTATTTATATTATTAGTATTATATCTGTTAGGAGTGTTAAATATCAGAAAACTTCAGATCAAACTAGGTTAAATAAGAATTTGGGGGGGGGGGCGCCTGGGTGGCTCAGTCAGTTAAGAGTCCAACTTCAGCTCAGGTCATGATCTCACGGTTCATGGGCTTGAGAATCGCATTGGGCTCCACACGGACAGCTCAGAGCCTGGAGCCTGCTTCAGATCCTGTGTCTCCTCTCTCTGCCCCTTCCCTGCTTGTGCTCTGTCTGTCTCTCTCAAAAATAAAAAAAACATTAAAAAGTTTAAAGAATTTTTGAATTTTTCTTTGTTTGTATTCCCAAGCATGATGTCAAGAGATAGGGTGGGCTCCAGAATTGGCTGATGTAGCATTTTAATAACTCCTGGTGCTACTTCTTAGCCTCCATTGTCTCATGCTCAGTCTATAAATGATGCTTAACTACTCTCTGTCAGTCTGATAAAGATGACTCCAGCAGATATGAGTAACATCCAGATATGGCAATGTTCAGAGGAAGAAGGGAGAAACTCCTTCAGGTATCTCCTTCACAGAAGCAGTGACCCTGTCCTACAGCTCTCTTAACACTCTTCCTGCTACACCACACTGGTGTCAAACATTCAGCATAAGCTAATCCTTAGCAGATGCATGGGCTTACCATATTGGGTTGGAATGGATAGCAGGGACTAACCCACAATGAACCACATAGAAGATTTCATTATTTTGACTTAAGAAAAACTAAGAATCTTAACAACACTAACAGTAATAGTGACAACAAGAGATTTATCTCCAGTGTAGTCAAGGTCCTGAGAACCTGAGGGGTCTGACTGTGCTCTTCTCTCTGTCTTAAGGAGCAAGAAAACCAAGGTGGAATAGTAATAAAAAAATAAAGCAAGAGTCCACATGGCTTGCTCTAAGCAAGCAAGCTAATAAAGAATCAGAGTGGGCTGATCTTCAGGAAGGCTATGTAAAGATCTTCAAGAAAGAATAAATGAGCAATGGATGACTCTTCCATTTCTCTATAGAGAACAAACAGATAATGCAAAAATTTCTCCACTCAGGATGTCTCCATTTTCTACTGTGGATATTTCTTTGAAGGAACTATAAAATCAACATAGGCTGCTCAAATTAAGTAACAAGGGTATATCAATGCATGCATTTAGAATCTACTGCCCAATTTAAAAATGAAATTTGCATATTTATACCTTTTTATATATTGATATATAATTTTACTATATATTACACAATATATACGTACACACACATGTACATACATATTCACATTCTTTTATGAGATGGTTAATTATATGTGTCAACCTGACTGAGTGCCCAGACATTGGGTCAAACATTGTCCTGGGTATTTTGGTGAAGATGTTTTAGGATAAGATGAACACTTAAACGTATAGACCAATTAAAGCATATTGTTCTCCCTAACATGGGTGGGCATCACCCAGTTGGATGAAGGCCTAGACAGAACAAACAAGGTAATCCTCTGGGGATTAAGAGAGAAATTCTCCCGCTGAACTGAAACATAAGCTCTTCCTGGGTCTTGACCTTGCAGGCCTTCTGACAGGAACCACAACATCACTACCTCTGGTTCTCAGGTCTTCAGACCTAAACTGGGACTCCACAGTGGATCCTAGGTCTCCAATTTGTTGACTCACCATGAAGATCTTGGAACTTGTTAGTCTCCTTAATCACATGAGCCAATTCTTTATACTAAATCTCTATCTATCAATCATCTCTCTCTTCTCTCTAGAGATAGATACATCTATATACATCCATATGTAAATATAGATATAGATACACACATGTAAATAATACGTATAGATATATATGTAAATATATAGATCTCTACAAAAATACATTCTGTTGGTTTCCATTAAGCATAAGCTCTTATGAAAAAATATTTTCGGGTGGTGGCAGGAATATTGGCATGACAAATTGTTACAAAAATAATGCAAAAATGATCAGATACATTTGTCTTCCTTGAGCGTTTAAATATATTAACACAAAATGCTATTTTCTCCAGGTTGCTCTCATCTAGATTTTTAGCATTCTTATTTGTAAGACTGTGTTCAGGTTAATATTTGGGGGAAGATAAACTATTAAAGATAATTACACATAAAGCATTATACTGATTATTTTACTTACGGTCCATAGTGGAACATATTTTGAAATATTAACTCATATTTTATGTATTAAAGGTATGGTAACATATTAAAGGCAGCAATACATTTTTAAAAATCCTTTTCTCTTACAGTGATTTTTATCTCTACCTACTGAAAAATACAAAATCTGTATTAAAACAGTCAAACTCTTTAATGGCTGACATTATTTCACAGTAACCATAGCTAACTTTTAGTAGCCATCTCTGACTGCCTAAAGTATTTCTTATGTGGTGTCATGTTCAGGAGTTTATTAAGTCCGGTTTCTACTGATAGACATATTCTTACAGGAAATGTGTTTGTAATTCCTTAGAAGTAGAATTTATGGTTCAAAGAGCATATGTGTTTTTAATAGCTTTGACATAGAATGAGAAATTGCCTTACCAGAAAAGCGTATTGCCTTGACTCACACCAGTATTACAGAAACGACCCCTGTTATCAAATCCTGGCCTATGCTCTTAATTAACATTTTACAAATCCATTTTTATCATTAAAAATACTCATTCATGTGAATTTGGTTAATTGTTATTTCTAATTGGTAATTAAAAGTTTCATCTTTTTATACTTTTTAGCCAATTGTTCTACTGAGAAATCATTTTTTTTTCCTGACACGTAAGAATGTTTTTATAATTTAAACGTGCTAATAGTGTGTCACCTCAAAAGGCATGCCTCTTCCAGGAATGTTACAGATAGCCATCCGTAGTTGTGTTTTTCCATAGTTGTGTTTTTATATTTAAATCTTAGGCATGTATCTCTGCACATGCTATCAGGTAAGCATTTAACCACTGTTTTTGCAAATAATCTGGCAATCAACTACAAAATGTTTGTTAACGTGGCCATTTTTTACCATGGACTTGAAATGCCCCTTTTACCATAATGTTGCAGTATTAAGAAACAAATGTTCTGCTACTTATCATCTGTGTGACTCCCAGAAAGCTCAGAGACACTGGTCTCGGTGTAGTCATCTATAAACAGGGATAATAGTGCATACCTAATGAGGTTGGTTTAAAAATAAGTCAATCTATGTATGAAGAAAACTTGGGGAAAAAAAAACTAGTGCACAGTTAATACAGTAAGTAACTATTGCATAGCAAACTATATGTACATAGTATAATAGTAAATATATCTAAATATTGGGTCTTCTTCTAGAATTATTGACCCCTCTGTGACCTCTTTGTCTATACTCACGTAGAATGAAATGTTACTTTTGCTTTATAGTTAGTTCACTAAATCACAGGGTCACAGATGTCATGCCATTCTTACTCAAATGTCTCTTCATTGTTCTTCCACAAGTAAAAATTATCGTCCTTATATCAAGTTTTCAAATGAGAAGTTAAGCAAACTAATAACTACACAAATAACATCGAATTAGGATGTTTTTATAATTGCAGTTGTGTTAAAGGTAAATATCAGTGTGTAAAGATCTGTTTTCAAAATTGCCTCTTTTCACCTAGGAACATCAAAGTAGTATATTTTAAAGTACAGTGTTTAGTTTGTTGTTCAAGCAACAAAGCTGTATTCTTATAATGACACGGTGATTTAAAAGGCCAAAAATATTTACAGTGTATGAAACAGAATAATTGGCCCACATGTGAAATATAATAATTGGTTCATCTGTCAAATGAAAGAAAATATTTTAGTATATTTCCCTAAGTATAATGTATGTAAGAATATAGCATGAACAAAATTTGTATCTGTGGAAGTTATACCTCTACTGAGTGTCAAAGTAGACATTTAATTGCAACACAGACTGGCGAACTGCATATCTTCCTTTTTTTAATTGGTCTTCAGAGGTTATTTGGAGATATCCAATTATCACTCCATGAAACGCCACAACAATAGCAACAGTTTAAAAATAAATAAGGTCACCATCCTTTTCTACTAATGAGTAGTGCTAAAAAAGCACAGATCAAATATCACTGTTTTCTTATGTTTAGACCTGGTTTAACAGAAATTTGTCAAAAACTGTGTAAATATGGATATGTTGTCCATTTTGCCAAAGTAGAGACTTTAGTGTAGTTGTTTGTATTTTAAAAACTAACAATAAAAGCACTTAAACATTACAGCTGTGTGTATCTATTCATGTCAACTTGTTTCAGGGATTGCATGTACTTAAAGCCATACGTTATTGTTTTGTAATTGAATAAATGTAAGCATTACATTGATTTACTCTTCTTCATTTAATTTCTAATACCTGTCACTGCAATGGATTGAGTTGTTATTTAATATACATCTGTTAACCCGTATCATCATGTAATATATTGAATCAGCATGCTACCTAGTTCTTGGTAAACTACATTTGTAAAACTCTATGGTAAGCTTCCCTAAGAAAATTTAGCTTCAGATGTTTACATTAGAATTTTTACACCTCATACTACTATGACCACATAAAAACAAGAGCAAACATTCATTATCTGACAGACCCAGACAATAGCAGCCTTCCAAATGCAGTGGTACACAGAATCACTGATAAAAACTTTAATAACTGATAACTGCATGAGTAGGGTGAGGCACTGGGTGACGTGAATTTCATCTCCTTCTCCTGATACCTACGACTTCATTCTGATCTCCTAGCCCAAGACTCTCAGTTCTTCCAAATCTTTAAAGCAAGGGGTACTTTAACATTAAGTATGGTGCAAAAATAAGTTAAAACTCAACATGCAAGACCTTGTAAATGCTACTACAAAAAATGATGAAAATGTTTATTATCAGCAGTTTATTTTACAGAAAGGCTATATCCTTAATCAATATCCTGTCATTTCTGAGTGATAGTGATATATAAACACTCAATGCAAGTGTCCAAATATATTAATATTGTACTTAAGTGGGTATTTTGTCCTCCTGTATAAGCAGTTTAATTATAACTGAGGTCATGTATTGACTTCTTATGGCTCAAAGTTTTGAGTCTTCTTAGTCTTCAATAAAGAGCATTACAAAATAGGTGACTTAATTTATAATTCCTTGTATTTCCAACTTTGCCTTGTATTTAAATAGAATAGTTTATTCATTTTTATGATATTTTACTTTTAAAAAATTATTCAGTAATAAAGTTATAACAAGCTGTGAGAATAGGAAAAGTTTACATTTTCTAAATTTTTGTATTCTGCTAATGCAAAAGCATTTGTCTCCATCTAGATAAACTCAAGTAGCGAAGAATTGGTACCCATAAAAAGCACCCATGTGCTATAATCATGGAGAGCAAACCTGATGACATGCCAAAGAGAAGATCCCTGCCATTGGGATAGATTCGGAGAAATGAATGTTTAAAACTTTTTCAAGGAATAAACTATTTTTTTAAACATCTTCAATTACCATGTGTGTAAAGCTAAACCACAAGACACAAATAAAGATTTTTTTTAAGAAAATGGACCAATACACTGATGAGCATAAGTTCTATTTTCTGTATACAAGCAACTAAATTGATTTCCAGGGTGATGCTGTTTTAAGTGAAATATAGAGGAGAGTCCTCAAACGCTCCCAGGACTGGAAGTGGTTCTGTATAAAAGAAGATGATGTAATACACGAGACCTAAATGGGTAGACTGGATACAGTAAAGCACTTCCAAAATATAGATAACACTGGCAGCACAGAAAATGAGAACTCAAGTAAAACATTGGTAAGACCTGAGTGGAGGAGAAAAAAAAAAAGCTAAAGATAAAAGCAGGGCCTCATAACCTTGACCTGCTCAGTATAGAATATTGTGTGAATGGAAATAAAGATGCATTTTGTTTTCTTCTGGACACTATTTCCAGACACTTAATGAAAGGCCTAGGCTATCTTTTATAATTCAAAGGGAGGAAAGCACACTTTTAAGATCAAAAGCAGCCTGTTTTTAGAATATATGAAAGACTCAGTGGAAAGTATGATGGATACAGAAATGAAATCCCAGAGAAATATCAGTAGACACTGCAGATATTATAATGATGTGATGAAATTTTAATATTAATTTCACTGTCATTAATTTCACTGTGCCTCCACCAAACCTTTTCTCCAGAAATGCTGTTTCATTACATTTTAATGAGAAAAGAAGAGAAAGCAAAAATCATCTCGCTCAAGGATTTAGTTTGTAGGGGCTCTCTGACTTCAGTTCATCAGTTACTGATTGCCTTCATACTAGGTCCTATGTGCTTGAGCCACAGTATCTGAAATCCACTGGTTTGGGAGACGAAGAGTTCTAGCACAGAATGACTATGATGAAAGCTTACCTGATGTGCGAAGGCAAGGTACAATTTACTGACTTGGGATTTTAAACAGAATGCTTTTAAGATACATGTAAGGAGTAGTTAATAACATAGGATTTGGCTCTGGTGGCTGTGTTAGAGCAGACAACTGTCACGATGGCACGTGAGCTGTAGTTTGCTAGGAGGTCAGGAGCAATCACATAATCCAGAGCACAGAGGCAGGAGGGCCTGACACTTCAAGGTAATGGGGTTCAATGAGAGACATGGCTGATGACCAAAGGAGAAATGAGCCTGGAAAGGGACAGATGGTGCTGATGTCAAAATGTTCCTGTTGTCATGGGGTGCTTGAGTGGCTTAGGGGTTCAGCATCTGACTCTCAATTTCAGTTCAGGTCATGATCTCGTGGCTTGTGGGATTGAGCCCCACACTGCACTGCTGGTGCACAGCCTATTTGGGATTCTCTCCCTCTCTCCCTCTCTCCCCCTCACCTGCTTGTATGCACTCATTCTCTCTCTCTCAAAAAAGAAAAAAAAAGAAAATTTCCTATTGTCTTGAACTTCTTTGATTCACAGAATGCCTATCAAATTCTTTACAAAGCTGACACAGCATTTTATATTTGGGTGAAGTGTAAAATGACATAATTGGAATCTTAGATATTTCCCCAAGTTCTCTTAGTTTACGGTGAATTATTTTAATTTTCCTGAAGATCAATACTAAACAAGGGGGCCAGATGATAAAATGGAAAAAGAAATGTTACGGATTTACCACATAGAGACAAGATGATTTGTATAATTTTTGAAAGTTGATCACATTGGTGTACCAGTGTGAGTTCTAATGCATCTAGTACCTAAGGAAATCAAACTGTGGAACACAAAAGATTTCAAGTATCTACCGTGTATGTCATATCCATTCTTCTCCAACTATTTAGAGTGATTACTTCATGAAACAAAAGGCAAAATTGAATTCTGGTAGAACATGAAAATGAGCACTTAGAAGTAGCCCTCTCAACTGGGTACGTGTTCAGAAATGCTTCCTTCTATCCAACCATATGTACACATCCTACTACAAATAGTGCTCAATCATTATGTTATGTACCATTATTTTTGAGTTTCATAAACACACACATATAATCACTTCTCCATGCGTGCCATTTCTCAATTCCTAAGAATGATCCATTTATCCCTCCTTCATTCACCACATACTCTTTAACCATTTTATGTCTTGGTTAACCTAGCACACATATTGTTCCTGTAGAGAAAAATGAATACTGTATTATAATTCCACACTTAACTATTATAATAGATGAATTTATTTAAGGTGTGGAAGCAAAATGCAAGGTGCATGGATTTTCTCCCCTGCATAGATTAGGAAGGCAACTGTAGAGGAGTGCTATTTAAACTGGGACCGGAACAAGGAGAACCACAACAGATGATACTGAAAACGAGAACTGTGTTCAAATTGTCGAGGGTCCTTAATGCCACATAAATGAAACTGGGCTCTATACTATGGATAATTCCAGGCCATTTGAAGTCTAAACTATGGCTATAACTTGATCCACTTTCTATATCACAAAAGTAATTGGATTGGATAGGTAAGAACAATGTGCAGAGAATCCAATTAGAAAAACCATGGCAGTAGTCCAGATAAGAGGACATGATAACCTAATGAAGGTAAGAGCAATGGAATAAAAGAATAAAAAAAAAAGAAAAGAAAAAGAAAAAGAAAAAGAAAAAAGAGAAAAAGAAAAAAGATATGGTAATGGAGATACAAAAAAGATCCATCATCCACACAGATAGTTCTAGATCAGAATGAGGAGTTAGTGGGTAACCTATACAGGGTGGTATAAGAGATGAACTAATGTAAAATATACTAGAGTATCTAATCTGGGATACTGACGATAGTATTAAAGTAGAGAACTCAGATTGAGAAGTCGATTGGGGAAGTACGGGAAGAAAGAGAATAAGGTTTGTAACAAAACAATGGTGAAACACTTGCAAGATACGAAGGTAAGACCATTTGACACCTGGATGGATAGGAGGCTCTGTATACATTTATATACATCTGTATATATCTATATACATTTAGGGAAGTTAACATTTAGTTGGTATTTAATGTTAGGAAAATACATACTCAAAAAAAAGGTATGGAGAGAAGAAAACATGGGGATAGGTTTATAACCCTGTAATAAAAACTAAACATTTAAAATAAACCTTTGGGGGTGCCTGGGTGGCTCAGTCGGTTAAGCATCCAACTTCAACTCAGGTCATGATCTCGAGGTTCATGAGTTCGAGGCCCATGTGTGGCCCGGTGCTGACAGCTCGGAGCCTGGAGCCTGCTTCAGATTCTGTGTCTCCTTCTCCCTCTACCCCTCCCCTTATCACGCTCTCTCTCTTTCTCAAAAATGAATACATATTTAAAAAATGAAAATAAACCTGCAATTTCAGTTGGCCTCTTTTTTTCATGTCAACATACTGCTAAGAGTCTTTTATATCTATGGTTATTTTCACATATTTAGTTAACTAACATCACTTCTCTGGATGTCATATAAATTGTTATGTTACAGATAAAGTTAGCTGTTACCTCTGGAAGATTTATCATCAGTCTTAAAATAGAACAGAACAATAGCATCAAACATTAATGTTTCCTACACCCATTTGGAAGGTATATGCAAGAAGTTTCACTTGATCATTCGAATACATCTGCTGCCAAACCAGTATCATGTGCTCACTGATAATTCTGACGTTATTGGGTTTGGCTATGTTGCCAGCTAGGAAAACATCTCCAATAATCTAATGACACTTCACAGTAATATTCTGATCATATTTTATTCAAAACACTTATGATAACATACTACTATACACAGTTATTATTTGTGGGAAAATAGAGTGTCATTATATGTACATAAACATTATAGAAGCACTGTTTGAAGATTGTTGGTACATAGAAATCTATTTGGACCATTTTCTCTACACAGTTAGCCAGCAGATGCTACACTCTATTTTTTGGGAACGTGATCAGCTATAAGACTAAACCAAGTCAGCTCACAGATGCTGTATAGTGTAAGTTAATTGCTATCATTTCCACTTAGAGATGTTCAAAAGAAAAAGCAGCAAATCTAGTACTAGCTATTAAAAACTAAATGTATTATATTACAGCAACAGCTGCTATTTATTTTGTTTTTGCTTCATGGCAGGTATAATTAATATTGTTTTAAGCATAGATTTATAAAATTTTCTCCATGGGTAGTCCCATTAGAGAAAATGTTTGCATTCATATACCCATGGAGATTCTTTTAATATTTGCTAATATAGAACATTACAGTGGAGAAAAAAACCTTAATGTACCATGTACTAAATTAATTAACAGCAGAGTGACTTCAATAATTAGGCTTTCAAAGAAACCAAAAAGTATGAAAGCTGCATCAACAATGATTTTCATGAAGCATTATGTCTTTTCCATCTGAACTTGTTTCTTGAATCCAGTGGTATTCTAAACATGAGACTTGCCATATGTATCATTTGTCAGGTTATTCCTGTTTTAGGTTATGCCTGGGTTAGGCCCCGGGGATGCAGAGATAAAGAAAACTGACAGGGTATCTGTCCTAGAATGTACATGTTCTTGAAGAAGACAGACAAGGACAACCATAGACACATAAATACCTAAATACATGATGATTTTGTATAGTGTTAGTTTCTGTGGAGAAAATAAACAGGTTCATAGGGATGGATACAGTGGACGGCAGCCTGAGCTAGAATAAAATGGTCATTGAGTACCTCCTGTGGGGGTGATCTTTTGGCAAAGACCAGACTGAAAAGAAAGAGCCGAGCACGTGAAAACCTAGGGGTGCACGTTCAGGCAGAATAAGTATCAATTACAAAGACTCTAAAATATGAACAAGAGTGATAAATTCGAGGAAGAGAACCAAATTCAGGGCGTTGAAAATATGGAGTGAAGACGTAAGACAGGAGGTAAGTGTGTGAAATAAAGAGATCGTGTTGAATTTCGTGGGCCTTGCTGAGGAGTGTGGGTTTTATTCTAAATGCAAAGCAAAGGCAATAGAACACTTGTAGCAGGGGGATGATTTAACATGCTTCAAAAGAAAAACAAATGGCTTTTTTTTTACACTATCTGTTGAACACATGGAAGAGGAGGAAGTGGAGAAGCCAACTGCTATTAGAAGCATAATGTGGGGTACCAGAGTAAAGTTGAAACAGAAGGAAGAGAAAGCCATAGACATGGCTGAAATATATGTTTGCAGTCAAACAGAAGTCTCATGGATTAATTCCCTTTTGGTCCTAAAATTCTTAAATTTTCACTTTAAGAAACACTAGTATTCTCTTAGTTCTTATAAATCTTCAGCAACAATTTATTTTGCAAACAAAAGAGCGATCAAAATCCCTATTAACTAACTTGAATCCTGTCTCTTGCGATTATGCATATCTTCTCATTTGTTCTTCTTAATGAAAAGGGGAACAGCTGTTTACCACCATCCATACGTTCTTTTTATAAAATTCAAGTAGATTACTAAGGAGTCCCTACGCCCATGATGCTTGATTCAAATACAATCACCCAGACTGACTATCTGAGGTCAAAAGCACTGGTCCAGGGATCAGGTCCCTGTTCAGGCGCAAAAAAAAAAAAAAAAAAAAAAAAAGCACTGAATATGATTTGTAATTTCAGTGACAAAAATAACCTAGCAACCATCCATTGCCAAACCAAAACCAAAATAATGAGAACCATTTTATGGAAGCAACTGATTCAGAAAAAAAAAAAAAAAAAAAAAAAAAAAAAAAATATATATATATATATATATATATATATATGCCAGCAAATAATGTGAACATTTTTAGAAATTTGACTAGTAAAGTCACTGCACTGTGCATCAGTGACAAGAGGGGGATGTCCGTGAGTTTGCTAAGTGAATATTTGTTGTAGCTTGTTCTAGAAACTAGGGTAACAACTCAAAACAGTGTCTCTGAATTCACAGAGACACACACTAGTGGATGATTTAGGTAAGTGAAGAGGCAAGAACCAGAGGAGTATTCCAGACGATGGGAAGAAAAAAAAATTATGGGATCTAGATTTTGGGAATCCAGGGTGAGACCTGAAGGAGCAGAATCATCCAGGGAAAGAGGTGGAGGGAAGAAGAACACAGAAGTGGAGGGCACTTGAGTAACAGCAGCTGCACAGGGCTGCCAGCCACGTGGACAACGGAATGGGGGGAGAAGACGGATGTCAAAGAAACTGCTTAGGAGTTTGTAGTGACAAGTTCTCCATCTACATGAATATTTAAATCGTGTCATGCTACTTGAGACCCTCTAACATCAGCTGCAGAGAGCAGAAGGAAAATGGGACCCATAGGACTCATCTTTACAATGTGAATATAAATACCCCTTATGCTTTAACTCACATTTTGTTTTTCTGTGTTTTCTTTTCTGCTTCAGTTACAGAGGATAATCTCTACCAGAAAACACGGGGTATGAAGTTAGATCTGTCTGGAAGCACAAGCAAATCTGAATCCAAGGTAGGGATTTAGCACATTTTCTAATGTCCTTTGTGTTTCATGTTCCTTAAATCAGTTACTTTTACTCATTCTGCTTTTACAGTCACTAATTTTCAGACACAAAATATTTAACGTGTGACATATCTAAAATCAAAGTTTCCTAGTACAGCTTGCTTGCTTGCTTGCTTGCTTTCTTTCTTTCTTTCTTTCTTTCTTTCTTTCTTTCTTTCTTTCTTTCTTCAAGTTAGTTAACATATAGTGTAGTACTAGTTTCAGGAGTAGAACTTAGTGATTCATCACTTACATACAACACCCAGTGCTCATCCCAACAAGTGCCCTCCTTAATGCCCCTCACCCATTTAGTGCATTCCCCCACCCACCATCCCTACAGCAACTGTCTGTATTTTTAAGAGTCGATGTATTTAAGAATTTCTTACGGTTTGCTTCCCTCTCTGTTTTTATCTTATTTTTCCTTCCCTTCCCTTACGTTCATCTGCTTTAAGTACAGCTTGCTAATATCATTTTTCATTATGGATACTAATTCATCCTATTGTTACATGTACTAGTTTTTATTCAAAATGTGATATTTATTTGGGAGCATTTGGTGTTTTTCTATGCTCATTTCCTGTGACTGATAGGTCACAGAGAACTTATCAGCTATAAATCATTCAACTTTATAAGGCTAATCCATGGAGACAATGATAAATTCTGAGGTTTTCAGCAAATCCTATGTGGGCTGAAGTTTAAGTTTTGTTCTAAGATAATATTCTTCTCCAATTTTTAACTATTTCAAAACAATGAGCAAAATAAAGCATACTTATGCTGAAAGGTTTTGAAGGTGGAAAAGCTTACGAATAAGTGAAAGATTTTATATATTTGAAACTTTACTAAAAACACTTAATTTGCAAATACAGACCTAATTCTTCATTAAGTAGTATTAATGTGGGCAAGTTAACTGCTTTCAATCTCAGCTTGTAATTTGGAAAAATAATGGTATCAACCTAATACTACTGTATCTAATGAATGTGCTGAAGGAAATTCCTTTTCTGTAGAAGAGGCAAAAAAATTATTTATTCCATTATAAGCCCAACATATGCAATGTATTATTAGCAGGAATTATTTTCTTTTTCCCATTAAACAAATTTGTAAAAAAAAAATAAAAAATAAAAACCACTGACTTCAAATATAGTATCCAAAATTTTTCCATCATATTATTGTTTGATGTTTAAAAAAAAAAAAACCTTCCAAATTCTATTGTGATTAATTAAGTCAAGGTATGTATTGAATGTCTTTTTCCTGACACTTTGATATACCCGATCAAGTTAAGGACTTCATAACAGGGTGACTGTCTTAGATTATCTAGTCAAGGCAATCTCATCACAAGGGTCCTTGCAAGTGGGCAGTGAGGCAGAACAGGGAGAGCAAGAGAAAAAATGTGAGGATGGAGCTCAGACAGACACAGGCAGGATTTCCAGCCTGGAAGATAAAGGAAGAGGGCCATGAGCGCAGGGATGCGGAAGCCCCGTCGGAGTGGGAAAGCAAGGGAACAGGTTCACCCCTACAGCCCCAGAAGGAAAGCAGCCCTGCCAACATCTTGACTTCACCCAGTGAGACCCACCTCAACTTCCTAACCTGCAGAACTATAAAAAAAACTCAGTTTGCATTGGGTTAAGCCAGTTTGGTGGTAATTCGTTACAGCAGCAAATTGAAAACTAATAGAAGCACTAAAAATGAAAGTGAATTGCTGAAATAGTAACCTTTAAGGCACACTTTAACATTAACAAAATAAATGATCAAATTATGGTAGTCTTCTTTTGAAAGAGCCTGAATGTCCATCAACTGATGAATGGATAAAGAAGGTGTGATTTATACACACAATGGAATATGACTTGGCAATGAGAAAGAATGAAATATGGCCTTTTGTAGCAATGTGGATGGAACTGGAGAGTGATATGCTAAGTGAAACAAGTCAGGCAAAGAAAGACAGATACCATATGTTTTCACTCTTATGTGGATCCTGAGAAACTTAACAGAAGACCATGGGGGAGGGGAAGGGGGGAAAAAAAAAGTTAGAGAGGGAGGGAGCCAAACCATAAGAGACTCTTAAAAACTGAGAATAAACTGAGGGTTGATGGGGGGATGGGAGGAAGGGGAAAGTGGGTGATGGGCATTGAGGAGGGAACCTGTTGGGATGAGCACCGGGTGTTGTATGGAAACCAATATGACAATGAATTTCATATTCAAAAAAAAATTATGGTAGTCTTCTTTATAAGCAAAGAAAAATGTTAAGAGTAGAAAACAGAATACTTTTTAAAAATAGTAAAATAATTTCTCAATTAATCAAATAATTTATCAGTAATGTCATCACATGGTAAAGGAACTAAAACTAAAGCAATGTTACATTAATTAATTACCCAAATGATTACAAAAATTTCGTAAGAATGTTGTTACATCTTAAACTTGTAAATTAAAATACATTATATTTTATGACTAAAAAATAAAGTTAAAAATAGAACTTAGGTTCCAGGAATCGCACTACTACATATTTACCCAAATAATATAAGAACACTAATTCAAAGGGGGAACATGCACCCCTAATGTTTATAAGCAGCATTATTCACAATAGCCAAAATACAGAAGCAGCCCAAGTATCCAGCAACTGATGAATTGATAAAGATGTGGTATACACACACACACACACACACACACACACACACACACACACACACTCAACGGAATATTATTCAGCCATAAAAAAGTGAAATATTTATTCGATCTGAAGAGAAACCAGAGGGGCGCCTGAGGGCTCAATCAGTTAAGTGTCTGACTCTTGGTTTTGGCTCAGGTCATGATCTCACGGTTTTGTGGGTTTGAGCCCCACATCAGGCTCTACACTAGAAGCATGGAGCCTGCTTGGGATTCTCTCTCTCCCTATCATTCCCTCTCCCCTCTGTCATTCCCTCCTCCGCTCACACCACCTCTGTCTCTTTCAAAAATAAATAAATTTTTAAAAAATTTAACAAGAAACCAAAGTATTCAACAAGAATGAAATCTTGCCATTTCCAACAACATAGATGGAGCTAGATAGTATGATGCTAAGTGAAATAAGTCTGTCAGAGAAAGACAAATACCACATGATTTCACTCATATGTGGAATTTAAGAAAAAAAACAAACTAGCAAAGGGAAAACATAAGAGAGAAAGAGACAGACAGACAGAGAAACCAAGAACAGACTCTTAATTTAAGAGAACAAACTGATGATTACCAGAGGGGAGATTAGTGGGGGGATGGGTTAAATCGGTGATGAGAATTACAGAAGTTAGTTAAATGATTTCATAGCATAGTGCCCTGAAAAAAAAAAAAAGATATGAAACAGAATAAATTACCAAGTAACATTTTTATTTGGGTATTGAGTATGATTTTTCAGATATTGGAAAGAAAGCATTCTGCTATAGAGTCCTCCCAATTGAGTGAGCGTGAGAGATGTTGGGCGTACTTAGTTCCTGATCCAGTATGCATCAGGGAAGCCACATCCTCGTCATTAAGTGTGTGTGTTGGGGGCAGAGGGAGAGAAGCAGGGAGTGCTAAAGTAAAATGAAGGTCTTGGTGCTTCTAAACTCTACTCACCTCCCACCCCTTAGTCCATTCTCTGACAGCTTCAAGCTACATCAGTCATCCTGACACTTTTTGCTCCAAAGAACAAAACCATTAAGGCATCGTCTTCCTCTTCTCAATGCTAATATCTAACTTTATTAAACCAATGCGATTTGATACACATGTATGCTATGGAATATAAAAGTTATGAAAAGCAATTATTACTTCTTTCTCTCTATCAATGTCTTTTGGAATTGTTACTTCTAAGTGGTTTCAATGCATTAACTAGTTATAATCAAGGGATATGTTTTCATAGGACTAAAAACAGCATAAATAGAAACAATGTGTGAGTTTGAAAAACTGGCCTTCATATATTCCTATAGCTACAAATAATAGATTCATGTAGCTACAAATATATATTTCTGTAGCTACAACGGATTCTACCTCAAAATTCTACATCTGTACCCTTACAAGCACTATACTGAAGAGTATCTAATCTGTTCCCTTTCCCAATCTCCACATCAGGTTACTTTGAAGAGAGAACTACCTATTTTCTTTGCTTCAAAAATAAACAAAGTCAGGGGTACACATGGAAATATAAATTCCCCCAAACAATAGTACTTTCAGGAAACGCTAACAAACCCTTATTTCACATGTTTTTCAGTGCAGAACTCCAGTTTGCAAGGATGTATAAATGCAAATTTTACCATTCTGAGTCATGGCTATCTTAAAAACTACCAATATAATTCAATCCCTTTTATTCCAAATATATTAAAGACCAGATAAAATAAAATTTAAAAAATAAAGCCAATAGATATTAATTTTTGGAATAAAACCACTTGCTAGAAACAAAAGTTTTTATCTATTTATTTTTATTCAGAACAATGTTGATGTCATTCCCCTTTTGTATTAAGCATAGGATACTGTCAAGGTTTATATTTTTAAACTTTGATTAGCCAAATATAAACACAGGGAATTCAGTAAGATTGTATTTATGAAGCCTTAAGGCTTTTTTTTTTTTGCTTCCACTTTTTGTGTATATACCTGTTCATGTGTAGCCTACAAACAGTATCAAATAATATAACACTTTTAATCTGTCCTAAATTGTTACGCTATGTTTTTGGATAAGCAAGTTAGAAGTGCCAAAAACGGATGCAACGTATCTATAAAGTAATAGAACATCTTTGCTTTTATTAGACTGTAATTCTTGACCTGAATAATTCCACTAATACTTCTTTCAGAAAACTTGATGCTGTAAATCTCATCTGAAAAATCCCTTATTTTAAAATGACAGATTGTTGGGGCGCCTGGGTGGCTCAGTCGGCCAAGCGGCCGACTTCGGCTCAGGTCACGATCTCGCGGTCCATGAGTTCGAGCCCCGCGTCGGGCTCTGTGCTGACAGTTCAGAGCCTGGAGCCTGTTTCAGATTCTGTGTCTCCCTCTCTCTGACCCTCCCCTGTTCATGCTCTGTCTCTCCCTGTCTCAAAAATTTAAAAAAAAAAAAGGTTAAAAAAAAGTAAATAAAATGACAGATTGTTAAGTGGCCTGAAGTAATGAGTCCTGACTATTGTATTTCCCTGTGTACTGCTCAACGTTCCTAACAGCATTTTTACAAATGTTCAGAGGTTTAGACATGTTTCTGGAAAGAATAAGCACATGTTACGATAGCAAATACTGATCAAAACACTTTTATGCGATAAAATACACATTATATTTGTAACATTCAAGGAGGTATAAATTCTCTTTAGAAATCTTCATTTTGTTATAAGGAATGACATATTTCTGTCAACTTGAAGAACAAAGAATACTCGAGAAGATAAATACAAAAGATAAATATGACTTATATCACTATATTTGTATTTACTACCATTCCTTATTTCTTCCTATACTTATTTCATTTTATCTAAAACACTATGCTCAATATCTGTTAAATATGTAAAAAAAAAAAAAAAGGACTTCACAGGACTTGTTTTTTATCCAAATCATTATTTATGTTCCATATTAAATTTCTAATTCTTATTAGGATTCTTAATGTATCAAATGTGAAATCACGAGTATTCTTAAGAACACTCAGGCCATTATTAAGTCTTTCAACTTGCTGATTCTAATTGTTCTTCTTACTTGCTTTTTCCATTTCCTATTGATGCTGTCTCTTCTCTGATATCCTTCCTCTGCTTCCTCCATCAAAGTGGGCATTTCGCTGGGCAGCAGCACTTGGCTCATGATTAACAGTGGACAAACAAAGGTGATATGTGCCTTTAGGGTCCTGCTTTTAAAATCCAGAAAGCATGCCTCCTTCCTTCCTGGAGGGGGATACTCCCACATGTAACTTCTCTTCTCCCCACAGGATGGAGGGTAGGTTCTGGGCTCCCAGACCACAGGAGAAGATGAAGACAGCACACCGTGAGCCCTGGACCACACTCTTTGGAACGGCTGTATCTAAGGTATTATTTACGCTGTTTAAATCTTCAAATTGGAGACCTGCAGGAGAGTATTTATCTTGCTTAACTGTTTTGGTGGGGTTTTTTGTTGTTGCTGCCGTTGTTACAGAAGCTTAGAATTTATATCAACTATTTCCTTGGTGAAGAAAACATAACCCCTAGCGTTCAGGATTAGATCACTTTGATTCACAATCATATTGATTCACGGTCATATTGCTTCACTTTTCGGAAGAAATTGGTAATGGTTAGTTATGAGTAGTATAAAAAGGTCTTGGTGATTATCAAGTCGTCTTATTAAATACCTTATTAATTAAATTAATTTTCAGATTAAAAATCTGCTATTTTTGTATGTTCAAGTATAAATTCCAAAACACAGAGCCTTTCATTAAAACAATTGAAAACTGGGATGCCTGGGTGGCTCAGTCAGTTAAGTATTCAGACTGGCTCAGGTCATGACCTCACAGTTCCTGAGTTCAAGCCTCTCATCAGGCTTTCTGCTGTCAGCAGAGAACTCACTTCAGATACTCTGTCCCCCCCTCTCTCTGCCCTGCTCATGTTCCTGCTCGTTCACTCTCTGTCTCTGTCTCTCCTCTCAAAAATAAATAAACATTTAAAAAATAAAATAAAATGAAATAATAAAAACTACTGGGACACCTGAGTGGCTCAGTCGGTTAAGCATCTGATTTCACCTCAGGTCGTGATCTCATGGTTCGTGAGTTCAAGCCCCGCATCGGGCTCTGTGCTGACAGCTCAGAGCCTGGAGCCTGCTTCGGATTCAGTGACTCCCTCTCCCTCTCCCTCTGGCCCTCCCCTGTTCATGCACCCTCTCTCTCAAAAAAAAATTTTTTTTTTAATTTTTAAAAAGCATCCGACTGTTGATTTCAGCTCAGGGCAGGATCTCATGGTTTGTGAGATTGAGCCGCATGTGGGGCTCTGCACGAACAGTGAGAAGCCTGCTTGGGATTCTCTCTCTCACTCTCTCTCTGCCCCTCCTACACCCATGTGCTTGTGCATGCATGTGTCCATGCTCTTCCTCTCAAAATAAATAAACTTAAAAAATAACAATAAATAAAAACTACCAACATATACTGATATATTTATCTATCTGTTATTTATCTTTCCAGTACTCCACATGCCTTTTTCAGGTACACAATTTTGAACAATTAACTACTAAAATTTATAATTCATTTGTAGGTTTTCCAATAATCCTTAGTGACCTTGGATTTTCAGCTTTGTCAACTTCTCAATAACCACTTATAAAAGTCAGAAGAAAGAATCGGTCCCTCACGAAATCCCTTAAATGAAGTAAATTTTAAAATCCTTTCATGCATTACACTGCCAATCACTGTGGCTAATCCCATTCAAGCTCCATAATTAGTATCCCAAGGTAGGGATTCCCACCTGTACCATGTTGTACAACATCACGAAATGGGGAGGGGGATATGAAAGAAAGGCTCCCAGCAGACCTCTACATGACAGAATGTGTGAATCAATTTTCATTAATTCTGCCTCTTTAAATCTGTCCGCTCTTTAGGAGAGATTGCTCTCTGCCTCAGACACTATCGCAAGATAATTAACAGAACCACTGCTGGAGACCGATGATAGCACAGGCAGCAGCTGATACCTGTGGCAGGAACTCCCTGCCATCCCAGTGCCATCGAACTGTGAAGGAAAAGGACACGCAGTGCTGTGCAACACTAATTTTACTAAACAAGTGCATTATTTATAGCAGGCATTACAAGGCTGTATGTATCTATCACGTCACAGAAATAAAGCAAATGGTTTCTAAAACACTTTCAACTCTTCTGGCAACTATTTTAGACTCTGTGACAAAGTATCTCTAAATAAGATCACCCAGGGTCCCTATGAGCAGCTATAATAGTGTGCATATTGACTTGAATGCCACCACACAGAAATACTCAAATTTTTTATCACTTTTCCAATTGCAAAGATCTGCTCATCCGTTCAATGACTAAATTTTCATAGTCACAGGAGCCTGATATCTATTTACTTACTTATTTACTTATAGTGGCCAATGGAAGGGCTACACCACTGTAGATTAAACTATCGTGATAAAGGTAGCCTCAAATAATCATCTCTATATTCAAGATGCTTCAGTCACTACTTCTTGAGAAATCTATTATTGTCTAATGTGTCCCAAATTTTCTTTTCCATCATCATTAGATCAGACAACCTCTGAGGAATCTCATACTTACTACGTATTCTCCATTTTTTATTATTTATTCAGGAAATAACAGGATTTTAAAATTGAATAAGATCCTGGCCAGGATCCCATACGGAAAGTCAGGAAACTCAAAGATGTTAAAAGACTTACTAAATCCTTCAGTTAGTGAGACGTGGAATCAGAACTGGCAACCGGGATTTCTGACTTGTGACCCAGCACGTAATTCACTAATGAGACTCCTTTGCAATATCAGAAATAAATACTTATATTGATTTCAAAGAGGCCACCACGAATGGATTCTTGCTGCCAAAGTCTTGTTGGATTCTTCTATTCTTGAACATCTTGTATACGCACATAAACTTTAGAAGTGAAATGACATACTTTCCTGTCCTAGTTCTAAACAATTCTGGAAAAACTTTTTTTCCCTGTTTTTATGCAACAACAAAAAGCCCTGAGATTAGGCAAAATAACTTCACTGCTGCTTCCTGGAGATATTTCCTCCTTGAAGACTTTGAACCAACTGAAATAATGTACCTATTGGGACTAGCAAGTGGCCTAGCAGTACCTGCCTCGACTATACCTCCATCAATCCAGAGCTATTGAGCCATAACCTCTTCCCATTCCAAACAAGACCCTTGAATTGCACGACTTGTTTAAAATTATTCAGATTAAGAAATCATTTTTAACGCAATGCTATACATATCTGTCCCTGATTTCTCCCTTCCAAGATGTTCTTTAACCTCCGTCAAGATGGTGTTATCACTTGTACTGGTCAGGGTCTATAGAGAAACAAAATCAATAGAATGTGTATTTATATACAGAGAGAGAGAGATTTATTTTAAGAAGTGGGCTCATGTGACTGGGAAGGCTGCCAAGTCTTAAAATGTCCTGGATGGGCTGCTAGGCTAGAAACCCAGGGAAGAATGATGTTGCAATTCCAGTCCAGAGGCATTCTGCTGGCAGAATTTCCCCTTCCTCAGAGGAGAAAAATTTTTTTCTTAAACTCTTTAACTGTTTGGGTGAGGCCCACCCACATAATGGAGCCTAATCTGCTCACTCAAAGTCTCCTAATTAAAATGTTAATTGCATTAAAATACCTTTATAGCAACATTCATAAGTCAACATGTGTCTGGGCACTGTGGCCTCGCCAAATTGACACATAAATTTAACATTACATGCCTTGTAGCAGCCAATTACATACAAGCCTACATCATTTTATTGTGTTCCATGTTATTGCCGTTTGCATATATGGTATGTTTTACAAGTTGACAGTTTGCAAGAACCCTGCACTAAGCAATTCCATCAGCACCATTTTCCAACAGGATCGGTTCACTTTGTGTCTGTGCATCATATTTTGGTAATTCTTTTAACAGTTCAAACAGTTTCATTACTATTACATGTGTTATGTTAACTTGTGATCCATAATCTTTGATGTTACTATTGTAATTGTTTTGGGGTGCCATGAACTGTACCCATATAAAACGGCGTACTTAAGTGATAAACACAGTATGTGATCTGACTGCTCCACTGACCAATCATTCCCCCATCTCTCTCCCTCTCCTCAGGCCTCCCTATTCCCTCAGATGCAACAATACTGAAATTAGGCCAATTATTAATCTTAAAATGACCACTAAGTATTCAAGTGAAAGGAAGAGTCACACATCTCTCACTTTAAATCAAAAGCTAGAAATGATTAAGTTTAGTGAAGAAGACATACAAAAACCAAGATAGGCCAAAAGCTAGGCTTCTGGCATCACACAAATTAGCTAAGTTGGGAATGCCAAGGAAAAGTTCTTGTAGGAAATGAAAAGTACCAGTCCAGTGAACACAAGAACGATGAGGGAAACAGCCTTTCCGATGATGTGGAAAAGGTTTGACTGGTCTGGATAGAAGCTCAAACCATCCACAACATTCCCAACATTAAGCCAAAACCCAATGCAGAGCAAGGCCCCAACCCTCTTCAATTCTACGAAGGCTGAAAAGACAAGAAAACTACAGGAGAAAAGTCTGAAGTTAGCAGAGATAGGTTTATGAGGTTGAAGGAAAGAAGCCCATCTCCAGAACATACAGGTTCAGGGTGAAGCAGCAAGTGCTGATGTAAAACCTACAGCAAGTGACCCAGAAGGTCTAGCACAGATAATCAAAGAAGGTTGCTACACTAAACAACTAATGTTCAATGTAGATGAAACAGCCTCCTACTGGGTGAAGATACCGTCTAGAACTTTCACAGCTGGAGATGAAATGTCAATGCCTGGCTTCAAAGCTTCAAAGGGCAAACTGACTGTATCGCTGGGGCTAACGCAGATGGTGACTTTCAGTTGAAGGCAGTGAGCGTGTATTATTCTGGAAGTCCTAGGGCCCTCAAGAATTATGCTAAATCTATTCTGTCTGCTCTATAAATGGAACAACAAAGCCTGGGTGACAACACATCTGTTTACAACATGGTTTACTGAATATTTTAAACCCACCGTTGAGATCTACTGATCACGCAAGATTCTTCTCAAAATATTACTGCTCACTGACAATGTGCCTAGCTACCCAAGAGCTCTGATGGAGATGTACAATGAGATTAATGTTGTTCTCATGTCTGTTAACACAGCATCCATTCCGTAGCCCATGAATCAAGGAGTAATTTTGATTTTCAAGCATTGTTATTTAAGAAATGCATTTCACAAAGCTTCAGCTGCCATAGATAGTGGTTTCTATGATGGATCTGAACAAAGTCAATTGAATAACTTCTGGAAACAAGTCACCATTATAGATGTCATTAAGAATATTCGTGATTCGTGGAAAGAGACGAAAATGTCAGCATTAATAGCAGTTTGGAAGAAGCTGACTCCAATCCTCCTGGACAACTTTGAGGGGTTTGAGACTTCAGTGGAGGAAGTAAGTGTAGATGCAAGAGAACTAGATCAGAAATGGAGCCTGAAGATGTGACTGAGTTGCTGCAATTTCATGATAAAACTTTAATCGATGAGAAGTTACTTCCTCTAGGTGAGCAAAGGAAGTGTTTTCTTTGGATGGAATATGCTTCTGGTGAAGATGCTGTGAATATTACTGGAATAACCACAAAGGATTTAAAATATTACAATTTAGTTGATAAAGCAGTGGCAGAGTTTGAGACGACTCAATTTTGAAAGAAATTCTACTCTGGTTAAAATGCTATTGAACAGCATCACATGCTACAGAGAAATTATTTGTGAAAGGAAGAGTCAATTGATGCCAGAAACTTCACTATTGTCCTATTTTAAGAGATTGGCACAGCTACCCCAACCTTCAACAACCACCACCCTGATCAGTCAGCAGCTATCAAGTCAAGACTCTCCACCAGTAAAAAGATTAGGACTTGCTAAAAGCTCACAAGATAGCTAGCATTATTAAGCAGTAAAATATTTTTTAACTAAGGTCTATACATTCCTTAGACATAATGATACTGCATGCACACTTAACAGACTACAGTATAAACATAACTTTTATATGCACTAGGAAACCAAAACCTTTATTTGACTCGCATTATTGCAATATTCACTTTACTGTGCTGGTATGGAACTGAACCAGCAATATCTCTGAGATATGGCTGTAAACTCAGTTTTGCCTTGATCAAAAATTTTTCCAGTGGTCCTCTGGAAAACTGACAGCTGACACATCCTTTTCAGAAATGCAAACATGCAGAAGTGTCACAGCTGATAAGCCAACCCAGTGTCTTAACTCTAAAATCTACTATAAATGTTAAGATTCAGGACGCCTGGGTGGCTCAGTTGGTTGAGGATCCGACTTTGGCTCAGGTCATGATCTCACAGTTCATGCGTTCAAGCCCCGCATCAGGCTCTGTGCTGACAGCTCGGAGCCTGGAGTCTGCTTTGGATTCTCTGTCTCTCTCTCTCTCCGTCCCTCCCCCACTTGCACTCGCTCTTCTCTGTCAAAAATAAACATCAAAAAATTTTTTTAAAAAAAGATAAGATTCCCAAGGGAAAGGAATCTTGTAATATCCTCAGTGCCTAAAACAAAGAGTAACAAACAGCAAGTAACTAACTGAAAAACAGATGAGTGAAAACATAAATTAATAAGTCATATATTCTGCTAGATCATTTGCAGAGAAGGAAAACATTGTATTTTCAAAATGATCTCATTATCTAAAAATTACATACTGTAGAAACTCTCTTGCATTTCAGTAATTGAAATTCAATATGTACAAGACATATAATTATAGCATCGTCCTCTATGTGTGTAAAACAAATATCTAGACCCACAAAACACACAGAAGGCACTCAATATTTTTACGATGATTGACAATAATTGTGTTCCACACGAGAAATTAAATTTTCAAAATTCTTTTCTTTATTCATGCAAATATCAGTTGCTTTAGTGATTTGGTTTGCATTCTTATATTTCACAAAAAGCTCAAACATGCTGTTATGCCTTAAATATAATCTCTTGTTGCCATACTTCTCCTCAATATTTCTACTCATTTCTTAATTAATGACCTTTTAAAGATTGCAGACTTATCATGTGTGTTTACAGGTCTCCATCTCAAAAAGCTCCAGGTGACACAGATAATGGACCACCAGGTTGATATCATTTTGCTCAGGAAGATTGAAGAAGTATTCTGCTTCTTGATTTATATCCCAGGCTTTATATTCACAGCATTTCATCTTTAAAAGATTTTTCACATATGTCATTCTTAAATCTTTATAAAGATTGTTGAAAGCAACCCATTTTTCTTATTTCAGTTAAGAACTGAAACTCCCTGGAAAAGTGGTGCATAGTTTTATAAAGGACAGGCATCCCAAGGCAGGCCATCTAGGACTCCAGGACTCTGGGATGACATGTGAATTATTATCTACAACATTAAGTGCTATGTAAATATTTGTCAAACTGAACTAAATGTCCTAGGAAACATTTTAAAAGATTCACTGTACTAAAAGCTTCTCTACTTTTGACTACACAAGGAAATACTATTTTTCTGGATTCATCCATCTTCCATTCTGGACATTAAGAAGTTCTAGAGAGAGGTTCATGATACAAATGTAAACAATAATATATTCTATGTAGCTTATTGTCAAATGTCCTATGACATTACCAGTCAGAATAGGCTTTACTATTTATACCTGGCATTAGACACGTGTAGCAACTAATAAATATGTTACACTTTGATTGAGGAAATTCGTGGAAACCAATTTATCTACACCTAGACTTTGCTCATCAGAAAAAGCAATGCTTCTATCAGTAAAACTGATGCCTTAATTGGTCATTAAAAATGTCTGCATTATTCTTATGTTAAATTTATAGTTAACTAGAAAATGTGAAGAAATCACCAAAGGGAAAAGGAGTGTTTTTTTTCCCATAAAGCTGTTAAAATGCAAACAAAACTTTTTTGTGACCATGTCCTACCTCATATTCTACAGAATTCCAGAATTTGAAATTTTTCAAACACACCACACACACACACACACACACACACACACACACACACATGCATGCATAATCTACCTTATAAAATCATGAGGGTAAAAAAGGAACCTTAAAGATTATAGATTTCAATGCCCTAATTTTAAATTTTTTTTCAACGTTTATTTATTTTTGGGACAGAGAGAGACAGAGCATGAACGGGGGAGGGGCAGAGAGAGAGGGAGTCACAGAATCGGAAAGAGGCTCCAGGCTCCGAGCCATCAGCCCAGAGCCTGACGCGGGGCTCGAACTCACGGACCGCAAGATCGTGACCTGGCTGAAGTCAGACGCTTAACCGACTGCGCCACCCAGGCGCCCCTCAATGCCCTAATTTTAAAGATAGAAAAAAATGCTGTTCTCGGAGAAGTGAATTAGTCAATCACCTAATCCATGGTTAAACTCATACTGAAACTCCAAAACCCAGACTATGCTTCAACAATTCTTATGTGCATCTGTGCGCCTGCAAGTACGTATGCACATGTGTTTAAACTAAATTATTTTGATATATGTATATAAAGGAAATCAGGTTTTTTTTAAGTACATGGTTCTTATGTAGAAGGAGCAATAATAATTGTAGGAATAGATTCTTACTAACAGATCTTTCCTTTGGTGTTAGAAGAGAGGAAATTCAATTTTAGCATGCAAATTTACTGGCATTTAGGTTTGCTTCTCAGGCAATGGTTCTTAAAAAAGAGTATTACATCATTGTGTTTTTTTTATATAAATAATTTGATAGAATAGCACTTTTCATTTAAAATAACACTGGTGAATAATTCATTTTATGTTAAAAATTAGAGTTATTCATCACTCTCAATGATCTAGGTTCCAATATCATTTCCTGAGTGAGGCAGAAAGTTATATCATCAATTTGTTATCAAGGGAATCATTTATAACCTTGAATATTGACATGAGACCACTTGAATATACATAGCTTAATGACCAGGATTGAGAATTGAGATCATGTGTATCAAATTGACATAATTATTTGTCCAGAACATTCCTTTCTAGAAAGATAAAGATGTAAATTAATAATTGTACTGTTTACTTCAGGAAATTCCTATAAACAAATTTATCTGGACAAAGAGTTTATCCATCTAGGCAAACAAGTCTTTTATTAGCACATCAGTTATCTTACCTGAGCAAACAATTTTCTTTTCAAACAACAGCTTAGTTATAATGACTTGCTTTAAGATTCATGCTTTTTCCTGCACACTGTTTGTTATAAACTTTAGTCAATTGCAACCACTTCCTTCTCCCTATGTAAATATCTTCTTTAAACCACTGAAGCCCACATCCCCAAACACCAAAGAGCTAGAACATTAAAAAACATCTATGTTTGTATCTATACTTCCAAGGCACTAATAAGAATCTTCACATTGTTATTCTACTTTCCTGCTGTAAGTATAGTAAACTTAGCTTTACTTTCTGTTTGTGTATGTGTGTGCTTTTTTATAGTCAGGAGTTGACAACTTACTGACTTTTTATCTGTGTTGCAACCTAATAATATAAAAATGTGTTTTTGAAATGTGTTGAAAATTTGAACATTCTTATAACTTAAGTATGTCTCATTAAAAGAACAAAAGTCTTGAGAACTGCTTCTCTAGACCTTTCTTTATCTATAAAATGATAAAAATGTGCCTTATGCTTTATGTAACCCAGTGAGATATATTTCATTTTACCTCCAGTTTAGGTAACACAGTGTTATATTGCTTTAAGGTGTACAATACAGTGATACAGTAATGCATCACTCAGTGCTCATTGCCACAAGTGCCCTCCTTACTCCCCGTCACCCATTTCACCCATTCTCCCACCTAACTCTGCTCTAACAACCATCAGTGAGTTCTCTATAGTTAAGAGTATGTTTCTTGGTTTGTCTCTCTCTTTTTTTTCCTTTACTCATTTGTTTTGTTTCTAAAATTCTACATATGAGTGAAGTCATATGGTATTTGTTTTTCTTGGACTGACTTATTTTGCTTAGTATTATACTCTCTAGCTCCCTCCATGTCATTACAATTGGCAAGATTTCACTTTTTTATTATGGCTGAATAATATTCCATTGTGTGTGTGTATACACACATATAGGTATACACACACACGCACACAAATGCACCCACACACCCCCACACCTTCTTTATCCATTCATCTATCAATGGACATTTGGACTACTTCCATAATTTGGCTATTATAAATAATGCTGCAATAAACACAGGGGTGTGTATATCCTTTTGAATTAATGTTTCTCTATTCTTTGGGAAAATACCCAGTAGTGCAATTATTGAATCATAGAGTAGTTCTTTTTTTTTTTTTTAACTTTTTGAGGAACCTCCAGACTGTTTTCCATAGTTGCTGTACCAGTTTGCATTCCCACCAACTGTGCACAAGGGTTTGTCTCTACATCCTCCTTGCCAAAACTTGTTTCTTGTTTGTTGTTGTTGTTGTTCCTTTGTTTTGTCATCATTCTGACAGGCATGAGGTGATATCTCATTGTATTTTGATTTGTATTTCCCCAATGAATGATATTGAGCATCTTTTCATATGTCTATTATCCATCTGTATGTCTTCCTCAGAAAAATGTCTATTCATGTCTTCTGTCCATTTTTTACTTGGATTATTTGGTTTGGGGGTGTTGACTTTTATAAGTTCTTTATATATTTTGGATACTAATCCTTTATCAGATAGGTCATTTGCAAATGTCTTTTCCCATTCCATAAACTGCCATTTAGTTTTGTTGATTGTTTCCTTCGTCATGCAGAAGGTTTTGATTTTGATGAAGTCCCAATAGTTTATTTTTGCTTTTGTTTCCATTGCCTCAGGATGTATATCAAGTAAGAAGCTGCTACACCTGATGCCAAAGAGGAGCCTGCCTGTGTTCTCTAGGATTTTCATGAAATTGGTCTCACATTTAAGTCTTTAAATCCATTTTGAGTTTGTGTATGTAAGAAATGGTCTTGGGGCGCCTGAGTGGCGCAGTCGGTTAAGCGTCCGACTTCAGCCAGGTCACGATCTCGCGGTCCGTGAGTTCGAGCCCCACGTCGGGCTCTGGGCTGATGGCTCAGTCTGGAGCCTGTTTCCGATTCTGTGTCTCCCTCTCTCTCTGCCCCTCCCCCATTCATGCTCTGTCTCTCTCTGTCCCAAAAATAAATTTAAAAAGTTGAAAAAAAAAAAAAAAAAAAAAGAAATGGTCTAGTATGTAAGTGTATGTAAGAAGTGGTCTAGTTTCAATCTTTTGCATGTGGCTGGCAGGTTTCCCAACACAATCAGTTTAAGAGACTGTCTTTTTCCTACTGGATATTTTTTTCCCTGCTTTGTCAAAGACTAAGTGACCATACAATCATGGGTTTATTTCTGGACCTTCTCTTCTATTCTGTTGATCGTGTGTCTCTTTTTATGCCAGTACCGAATGTTTTGATTACTACAGCTTTGTAATATAACTTGAAGTCTAGAATTGTGATAGCCCCAGCTTTGCTTTTTTTTTTTTAATGTTTTAACATATATTTATTTTTGAGAGATAGAGACAGAGCACGAGCAGGGGGAGGGGCAGAGAGAGAGAGGGAGACACAGAATCTGAAGCAGGCTACAGGCTCTGAACTGTCAGCACAGAGCCCATCATGGGGCTCAAACCCACAAACTGTGAGATCATGATCTGAGCCTAAGTTGGCACTTAACCAACTGAGCCACCCAGGTGCCCTTTGGTTTTCTTTTTCAAACTGATTTGCCTATTTGGGGTCTTTTGTGGTTCCACATAAATGTTAGGATTTTTTGTTCTAGTTCTGTGAAAAATGCTGTTGTGATTTTGATAGGCATCACGTTATATCTGTAGATTGTTTTGGGTAGTATAGGCATTTTAACAATATTTGTTCTTCAAATCCATGAGCATGGAATATCTTTCCATTTCTTTGTATCATCTTCAATTCTTTTATAGCTTATTATAGTGTCTTATAGTTTTCAAAGTGTAGATCTTTCACCTCTCTGGTTAGGTTTATTCCTAGGTATCTGAATATTTCTGGTGTAACTATAAATGGGATTATTTTCTGAATTTCTCTTTCTGCTGCCTCATCATTAACAAATACTCTTTATTACTCGGTTGCATAGACATGCAACATATTTCTGCACATTGACTTTGTACCCTGCAACTTTACTGAAATCATGTATCAGTTCTAGTTTTTTGGTGGAGGTTTTAGAGTTTTAGAGATTTAGACTTTTCTATGTATAGTATCATGTCATCTGCAAATAGTTTTACCTCTTTGTTACCAATTTGGATGACTTTAATTTCTTTTTGTCCTCTGATTGCTGTGACTAGGATGTCCAGTACTACATTGAATAAAAGTGGTGAGAGTAGACATTCTTGCCTTGTTCCTGACCTTAGAGTAAAAACTCTCAGGTTTTCCCCATTGAGAATGATGTTTACTATTGGTTTTTCATATGTAGCCTTTATTATGTTGAAGCCAAAGTCCACACTTAACCAATTGAGCCACCTGGGTGCCCCGATTAACTCTTCTTTAAATGTTTAGTAGAATATGCCTGTGAAGTTGTTGGTACTTGACTTTAGTGTGTTGGGAGTTTTTTGATTAGTGATCCAATCTCCTTGCTGGTCTGTTCAAATTTTCTATTTTTCCTTCTTCAGTTTTGGTAGGTTATGTTTCTAGGAATTTACCCAGTTTTTCTAGGTTGTCTAATTTGTTGGCACATAGTTTTTCATAATATTTTCTTATAATTATTTGTATTTCTGTGGTGTATTTCTCCTCTTTCATTTGCAATATTGTCTATATGAGTCCTTGTTGTGTGTGTGTGTGTGTGTGTGTGTGTGTGTGTGTGTGTGTGTGTGGGTCTGTGTTCTTTTTTTCGGAGTCTGGCTAGTGGGTTATTAATTTTGTTGATCTTTTCAAAGAACCAGCTCCTGGTTTCATTGATCTGTTTTATTGGTTTTTTTGTTTGTTTTTTAGTTTCTATATCATTTATTTCCTTTTTTTATTTTTGTTTTTATTTTTTTTTTTATTATTTCCCTTCTACTGGTTTTGAGTTTTGGGTTTTGTTCTTTTTCTAGATCCTTTAGTTGTGAGGTTAGGCTGTTTGAGATTTTTCTTTCTTCTTGAGATAGGCCTGTATTGCTATAAACTTCCCCCTTAGAAGGACTTTTGCTGCATCCCAAAGGTTTTGGACCATTGTGTTTTCATTTCTGTTTATTTCCACGTACCTTTTAATTTCTTCTTTGATTTCTTGGTTGACCCATTCATTGTTTAATAGCATGTTATTTAACCTCCATGTATTTGTGCTTTTTCCATATTTTTTCTTGAGTTTGATTTCTACTTTCATGGCATTGTGGTCAGAAAAGATGCATGGTATGACTTCAACATTTTGAACTTGTTGAGGCTTCTTTTGTGGCCTAATATGAAATCTATTTCTGGTAAATGTTCTGTGTGCACTTAAAAAGAATGTTTATTCTACTGTTTTAGGATGGAATTTTCTGAATATATCTGCTTTAAGTCCATCCGGTCCAGGATGTCATTCAAAGCCACTGTTTCCTTGGTTTTCTGTTTGGATGGTCTGTCCATTGATGTAAGTGGCATGTTTAAGTCCCTTATTGTATTACTAGTGATTAGTTCTTTTATGCTTATTAACTGTTTTATCTATTTGGGTGCTTTCATATTGGGTGCATGTATATTTGTAATTGTTATATCTTCTTGTTGGATTCCCCTCATTACATAGTGTCTTTCTTTGTCTCTTTATAGACTCCATAGTCTCTTTTGACCAATATAAGTATTGCTACTCCAGCTTTCTTTTGACATCCATTTGCATGATAAATGTTTCTCTGTCCCCTCACTTTCAATCTGCATGTGTCTTTAGGTCTTCAATGAGACTCCTGTAGGCAGCATATAGATGGGTCTTATTTGTTTGTTTGTTTGTTTAACCACTGTCATCTTATGTCTCTTAATTGGTACATTTAGTCCATTTACACTCAAAGTAATCATTCATAGATATGTATTTATTGCCATTTTGTTACTTGTTTTGTGGTTGTTTTTGTAGTTTTCCTCTGATCCCTTCTTGTCCTTCTTCTATGGTTTGCAGGTTTTCTTTAGTGATATACTTGGATTCCTTACTCTTTACTTTTGCAAATCTATTACTGTTTTTTTGATTTGTGGTTACTATTCAGTTTACATATAACATTTTCTGCATATAGCAGTCTATATTACGCTGATGGTTACTTAATATAGAGCTCATTCTTTACTACTCTCGCCTCCAACTTTTGGATATTTGGTATCATATTTTACATCCTTTTATCATGTGCTTCTCTTGACTGAATTTTATCTATTTTAATCTATTCTATTTTTTAATTTCATTTATTGAGTTATTCACCTCTGATATGTTATCTTTCATCTCTTTGTCAAGGGTCTCACTGATGTCCTCCACCCTTTGCTGAAGTCCAGTGAGTCTCTTTATGATCATTATTTTACATTCTGTATCAAGGTATATTACTTACTTCTGTTTTGCATAGATGGCCTGTGATTTCGTGCTTTCATTTGGGACACATTTCTCTGTCTCCTCATTTTGTCTACCTCTCAGTGTCTGCTTCTGTATTTTAGGAAAGCTAGCTATGTCTTGTGCTCTTAAAAGTAGTGGCTTTATGAGGAAGAGGTCCTGGGGTGCCCTGAAGTGCAGTGTCCCTTGTTTCCTGGAACCTGGAGCTTCAGAGGAGCCTCTTATGTGTGTTGCTTGCATCCTGCTCTGTGTCTGAGTCGCTTTTTCTTTCAGTTCAGATGTCTCACTCTCTGTGGCGTTAGTGACACCCAAGCATGCCAGTCCTGAGGGGCATGACTTAGAGGGCCAGGGGCTGGGGTGACAGTGTTTGCAAAATTTGCACTGAGCCCCAAGTCCTAGGCCACATACCCCAAAAGCAAAGGTTCAGCCAGGGATAGGCAGTGTCTGCGTGTGTGGTGGCTGAGAAGGGCATGTGCTGTGTGGACAAAATATGTGCTGAGCCAGGGCCCAGGCCAGCAGGCTTGGAATGGGCAAGTTCTCAGGAGAACACAGGGGCCAGGGAACCTGCTAGCAAGTTAAGTAGCAAGTGTCTGTGCAGGACTGCCTCCTGCCAGTAGCTCTGTGTTTACGCGGGTGGGGTAAGGGCACCTGCCAGCTCCTTTGTACCTGGAGAAGTCCCCCAACATGCTCCAAAATCAGTATAAACAGATCTTCCTCCCATGCACAGTGCAAACTCTAGCTTCTGTGTTTCATCTCCAAAGGCTACAGTCTTTCTCGGGGTAAGGACCCAGCCCTCACTGGCCCTCCTTGCTCATCCATTGCTGAGTCAGCTGACTTTTAAAGCTCCAGGCTCCAAATACCACTGGTTAAACAAACTGAGGGAATTCAGCCTCTCTGGTTTTCAAAGCCAGTCATTTTGGGGATTTGTCTTCCCTGTGTGGGCTCCCTGGTGCAAGGGACCATTTCTTTCCTCTCTCCATGCCTGCAGCTCCTTCCCTCCTGCAGGCAGTTCCCAACCACCTTTCCGCCCTTCCTAACCTCTCAGAAGCGGCTTCTTCTCTACATTTAGTTGTGCAGTTTGCTCTCCAGTCTTTGGATCACTCTCCGTTTATTTACATGCATGTGAGTAATATCTAGTTATTAATGGGGGACAGAGTGAGATTAGGGTCCTCCTACTCTACCATTTTCCCCGACACTGCAAGTCAACAATTTTTTCAAGATAATATATTTTTGCATGACATATTTTCTTTTAGTTCAAATAACACAATTGATCCAAAGCTATCGTTATCAAAATATAAAGGGAAGAACAATACACTTTTGTATCTTCCCATTTGGATTATGATATTAATTTGTGAAATAATGTGAAAGAAAATGGTTATCATAAAATCATAATTTAATCATGCCACAAGAATGGTAAGCCACTGGCTAAAAATGTTCCAAATTTAGATAAAATATTATTATTGTGTTTCTGATCATGAGTGATCTTTTCATTTCTAAATATTCGCTACATTTACTTACCATGTAAAAGTCAGTGAACTCTACTTACACAACACAGTATCTAAGAACCACAAAGGACACATAGTGTTTGGGAGTAGACAATGACTAAGATATAGAATGAATATAAATATAAACATAGATATAAATATAAGTATGTAAGAAAAGTTTTTCCCTTACAGTAGAATTCTAATAAATGTAGAATGAATTGCTAAAGTACACAATGAACCTAGAGGGTAAAAATGAACCATGTGATATTATATAATCTCAAGTAATCTCCCCCTTAATTACTTTTTAAATATAAAGGAAAATACTGACTCCATATTGAAAAATTAATCAAGGACTACTTTAATCACGTTGATGAAGGATCAAAGTGGAGATCACCACTAATGGGACAAACTTTCACCACATTCCTCCTGATATGTTGCCCTGAGAAGGGTACAACCTCATTTCTATGATATTCCTGCCTAAAATGCTTAACCTGAAACTATGAGAAAGTATTTGGAAAACTTGAATTGTGGGTAATTCTACCAAATATCTTGCCTGTGTGCTTCACAAGCATCAAGATCATGAAAGCCAAAGAAGTCTGAGAAATTGGTACAGATTAAAAGATATTAAAAATACATGACAACTGAAGGCACGAATCCTGGGGAGGAATTAGCATATATTTTGTATGCATGCTATAAAAACTAACACTAAGGTAATTCTGCTTGTCTTTTTGCTTAAAACAACTAAAAGAAAGTGTCATTAATAAAAACAGTGCATAAGATCCATGGCAATCAAACTTGAATTAAAGAATAACCATTTTATTTATTATTCTCATGAATAATAACAATGGCTAAGTATAGGTTCACTCTGCTCACCTAATCACCAAGTCTTAGACTGCTTCATGTTCCCCACTATTAAAGGAATCCCACACAAAAAGCACACACCTGGGAAACCAAAGCAGCTGAATGCCACTGATGATACACTAAGGAGTTAATTTTGAAATGTCTGCTAACTACAGAATTTAAGTGCCAGTGGATATGACCATTGTAGAGAAGAATGATATGTCTAGTCTACCACAGTAATTATGTAAGAAAGTCTTCATTCGTATAGATCTAGTGGAGAGAGTCAATCATCTGTTCAAATATGAAAGTTTGCTGTTTTGGACCTGCATAATCCACGAGATTATGAAAGACTGTGAAAGACCATTTGACATGAGTTAGTGAATATTACCAGTATCTTCTAGGGTAGATCATTTTTACCAGTTAAAGTACAGGAAATCTGTCAGCCTGACTACTTTTTGGCTGTCATTCAAACACCTAGCTTTTTGAAAATAGCTTGGTTTTCACTTTGGGTGTGTGTATGCATAACTTCCATTTTACATGGTTAAGCCAGGTAAAATTTATAGGTCAGAGAGGACTGGTTTTGAGGTCTGAGTCTCTTGACACATAAATCTTATAGAAATTATATTTTAAACATTGCATTCAATAGGCTCATCATCACCAAAACACACCACACACACACACACACACACACACACACACACACACACACACACAAAGCGACTTTATTGTATGCGCATTGAAGTATTAAATATTTTACTAACATGTTTAATCATTTTAAAATCTGGTGATGAATGCACTAGGAACTGAATACATCACATATCACAGATTTCTTGTACAAAATTTTATAAGACAATTCCACCTGTAATAGGTTTTTAAAATCTATTTTTGCAATTATATACCACTAAAATAAAGATCTATGTGCATAAAAGCAAATTTTCAAAACTTTTAGAAGCAAAGATAATATATCTATGTCCTTAGAGTATGCATAATTCTTTGTCAAGATACACATATCACGAAGCATAAAAAAATATCTCATAAAGTCATCTAAGGTTTAAACATTAAAATAAGGGATTATTAAACTGAGTAAGGGATTTCTACAAATTTAAAATGAAACATTTGAAAATAAAGTTGAAAAAAATGGGCAAAGAGTATAATAAGGTAATTTAAGAAAGGGGAACCAAAATGGCCAATAAACTTCTGAGAAAATGCTGAATCTTATTATAGTCAGGGAAAGTAAAAATCACAAAAGGATGCAGTTTAACTATCATTAGGGCAAAACAAAAACAAGATAAAACAAAACAAAACAAAAAACACCTAGTTTCCAAGTACTAGCAAGATGTAGAACAATGGGGACTCTTAAACAATGTGAATGAGTATATCACTTGCCATACCTAATTTAGAGAGTAATTTTAATATATATGCATTTAAAAATGTGCATATCAAGGGCACATGGCTGGATCAGTCCACAGAGCATCTGGACTCTTGATCTCAGGGTCCTGAGTTCAAGCCCCAAGTTGGGCTTGGAGCCTACTTTAAAAATGTACCCATCAGGGTCACCTGGGTGGCTCCACTGGTTAAACGTCCTACTGCAGCTCAGATCATGATCTCACGGCTCCTAGGTTTGAGCCCCAAGTCCGGCCTGTGATGACAGTTCAGAGCCTGGAGCCTGCTTAGGAGTCTGTGTTTACCTCTCTCTCCTTCTGCCCTTCCCCTGCTTGCGCTCTGTCTCTATCTCAAAAATAAACATTAAAAAATATTTTAATAAAATAAAAAAATTTAATGTGCATACCATATATACATAATGCTACTTCTAGGTATCCTAAAAAATGCTTGTACAGATACAGAAAGATATGTGTAAGAACCTTTATAGCAGTTTCATTTGCAGTTAGAAATAAATCAGCAAGTGAATGGCTAAATACCATAATGCATACAATGGAAGTATCTAACAGTCAAAATGTATAAAATTGAACTGCAGTTGTAAAATGGATAAATTACTAGAAAATTATATTGAATGATAAATCCAGTTTGAAGAAGGATGGGAAAATTAAAAATCCATTTTGTAAACTTTAATATGTTTAAAACAGGAATCTAGAAATGCATTCTGATGGAAAGGGAAGGAGAACATGTAATATGCACTTAGGAGACTTCAACTTAGTATGTAGTATTTTATTCCTTAAGACAGGTGGTGGGTATACAGTACTCATTAAATGTATTTGTATAATTTTATATACACAAGAAATTTCAGAATACACTTACATATTTTTATACATATCGCATGTATTTGACTACAATTGGAATGTTGAAAAAAACAGACTATGCTGTATCCAGTGTTTGTGGATTTTAAAAAATCCATTTTGGGGGCGCCTGGGTGGCGCAGTCGGTTAAGCGTCCGACTTCAGCCAGGTCACGATCTCGCGGTCCGTGAGTTCGAGCCCCGCGTCAGGCTCTGGGCTGATGGCTCAGAGCCTGGAGCCTGTTTCCGGTTCTGTGTCTCCCTCTCTCTCTGCCCCTCCCCCGTTCATGCTATGTCTCTCTCTGTCCCAAAAATAAATAAACGTTAAAAAAAAAAAAAATTTAAAAAAAAAAAAATCCATTTTGTCTAGGAATTGATTTTTTAAGTCATTTTTTTAAATATTTATTTTTGAGAGAGAGAGATTGAGAGCACATGAGTGGTGGAGGGGCAGAGAGAGACACCCACACACAGAATCCGAGGCAGGCTCCGGGCTCAGAGCTGTCAGCACAGAGCCCGACGCTGGGCTCGAACCAGGCACCCCTAGGAGTTGATGTTTAATGTAATTTGTATAGAAACACAAGACCTTTTGAATACTAAGTTATTGCATGTAAAAAAGACAAAATGAATACCCCATTTTTTTGAAGTCTATAAATGCATCTAAGACTGAAATTAGCTTGGATTCTGAATGTCATTTAGTTGGATATAAACATTAGACAATATTAATCAATAGTCATTTTAGGCTGACTCCTTTACAATGGCACTTCAACATGAACACATTATGTTTTTAACTTGATGGAACTATCGTATTTGCATTTTCAACTAAACCTGAAAAAAAATGAATTAAGTCAAGATGCAGCTTCTCAAGAGAATAGTAGATCCACTCAGGAGTAAAATAGATTATTCCAACAGCAACTTTTGTTGTTGTTGTTGTTTATCCATTTTGAGAGAGAGACAGAGAGTGTGCACGTATACACAAGTGGCGGAGGGGCAGAGAGAGAAAGGGAGAGAGAGGATCCCAAGCAGGCTCCACACCGTCAGCACAGAGCCCAACGCAGGGCTGGATGCCACGAACTGTGACATCATGAGCTGAGCGAAACGAAGAGTCAGATGTTTAACCACCTGAGCCACCCAGGCACCCCAAGAATAACCCATTTAAATCACAGTTTATTTTTTTAAAGGAACATTTTATAATATAATAATCACCTAAAGTCTGAAGTGCACAATCACTGTGGAATATTTATTTACCGATCTTTAATGTACCTATCCTGCTTTTTGCAAGGAGCTGTGAACCAAAATTAATAACACTAATTATATCCAGCCACCTGTGATGAGTAGCATTAAACAAAATTATACCTACAATTTCTTTAAAAATATATTGTTTGGAGCCTGGGGAATGACAATCTACTACATTTAAAGAAAATATTATTTTCCTCTTGTATCAAAGCTTTATATAAAAATTTACCTGGGGCTTTAGAATATTGCCATTTTTAAAGGCAGTATTTCTCTTTGACTTCACATTTTCTATATGGAACATAGTCATTTAAACTATGGTCTATGATTTTAAAAAGGAAAGTATTTTTAACAGGCCAATCATATAATTCAATGTGATTATCAGGTACCACAGTTATAAATTTAGTGAATAAATTCCATAAAAATTTGATCTCAGTATTTGGAATTATTATCTAATTGTGCTCTCTATTTCAAGGAGACAACAAAAAGACTGAACTCAAATCAATAGGATAACCACTTAATCTCAGGTTGTGTTTTGCATAAGCCATAGAATTCATATTATCTATTTTCTTCTATAATTTTTAGTCAGGACAACATCAGAAAAGGAAAAATCTTAATTCAATTCTAAGCAAAATGTATTTAGATAATTCTATCACCTAGAAACTAAATATGTACCATAATGTATTCTGAAATAAATAGAACGGACTTTGAATTTAAAAAATCCATTCAAAAACATTGTTATTGAGTGTTTATCATGTTCTAGGAACGGAGCCAAGACAGAAGGACACAATTTTGAAAAGATATGGAAACAACCCTGAAGCATTTACAATCCAAATGGGTTGAAAGTATAGAATGTGATTTTTTCCATATGGTACTGATTTTATATTAGTATAGTTGTAGAGTAAAGAAAGTTGATGTCTTTTTTTTTTCCTGAGAAGTAAAGGTGATTGGAATTCAGAATACAAACATTTTAGTAGAAACTAAGAGAAGCTGTATTCAGTTAACTTCACCTATTAAGGAAAGAGGGAAAATATTTAGAATATAGGTGGAATGATCCCAGCTTTGGAAGGGATCACGTGAGATCTAACCTAGTCTTTGCTGTTGACATTCTGTTTGGTCATGAACAATCACTTATATTCCCTGGGCTTCATTTTCTGTTTAAGTGTCTACAAATAAACTGAAGAAGATGAATAAGATAACTGGTTATCCCAGAATTACAAGAAAACCTAATCCCAGTGTAAAATTAAAGAATTCAAAACAGCTAATTAAGTATTCTTTCTCTAAATCAGTATTTTTAGTAAGATTAAAAATTATAGAAAGAATAAAACTAAAATATTTGAAATATAACTTATTAAAAAGAACTATATACTCTTTTTGCTTAGATTTTTTAAATGTCAGAATTCAATATGATCTTTTGTAGCACTCCCCTCCCCAACCCCCCGCCCCCCCAAAAAATACCTTAAGGATTTATTTAAACAAAAAATGTTTTTTTCTCATTACCACTAATTTCCATAGGCATGAAGGTATACCTTTCTGGTTTCTCTTTGGAGGAGGAAAATGAAGAGCTAAATAGGTAATATTATGAGGAAATTCCTTAGATTCATGCTTGCCAAATGAGCAGGTTTTGGGACAGAGATAATGAGTAATCAAAAACATTTTAGTATTTTCTTACACTACTCTATGGAAATCCAACATAGGGTTCTTGATAATTTTTATTGTGTAAAGAACACCCAGTAATCCAATAATTTGTATATTTACTGGATCTTTACTTTGGCTTATATTTCCGCCAGCTGAAAGCCATGGTCTTTCAAAAACTTCTTTGCCTGGATAGACACACACACACACACACACACACACACACACACACACACTTTTTATAACAGAGCCCATACAAAATATGTTATACATACTGCATTGTACTGTTGTTTCTTTTCATTTGTCTCAAGATAATTAATACACGTTACTCCTCCATGAGTCACAGGTGTTCGCATGACCACAAGAATGGACTGTTAAAATATTCCAAACTCCTCACAACCATGTGAAGTCTAAAAGCTGATCTTAAAAGGGCCCTTCCCTGGGACTGATAAACAGTATTGGGAGAAAGAAAGCCTAAACCCTCTGTTTCTCATAGACATGTGTGCATGAGGTCTACAAAATAACAATAAGGTAAAGAAAGCAAAAACAGTTAACATACAGGGAAAGAAGGCTTATAGCACTGAATGTTTGACTTTCTATTTTTATCATTTTGATCCTACAAACCTCTGGTGATTGAGAATATACACATTTATTTTAGTCTTCACTTGGCTATAACTGGTGGTTTTGTCCATTCCAACTGTAAAACACAAATGAATAGACTGGTATTTCCATACGGCACATCGCACTGACATCATGCTAATACTGACATATCCTTAGATTAAATAAAAACATTAAAAACAATTTCTGGGGCGCCTGGGTGGCTCAGTCGGTTAATCAACCAACTTTGGCTCCTGTCATGATCTCACGGTTCATGGATTTGAGCCCCGCGTCTGGTTCTGTGCTGACAGCTCAGAGCCTGGAGCCTGCTTCAGATTCTGTGTCTCCCTCTCTCTTTGCCCCTCCCCTGCTCACACTGTCTCTCTCTCTCAAAAAATAAAATAAAAATAAAAAAATTATTTAAAGACAATGTCTATTTACTTCCTTTAGTCACACAGTGTCATTTAATGAAAATTTCTAAAACATATCCATACAAGGTACAATTAATGATATTGTAGCAATTTGTTATCAGCTTTAGATTCTATTCTCTATTCTATTTTCTAGTCTTATTATCCAGTTTAACTGACCCTATTTTATTTACTATTATATTGTATTTGATAATTGATGAGTTCATTTCTAAACTTCATATAGATATTTATTATGTGCCTACCACGGGTCATGTGCTTTACCTATATTTTATCTTTAAATATTTCCAGCAACCTTACATTACTATAATGATAAATTTAAAAAATGATAAAATTAAAAAAATAATAAAGTAAAAAATGTTCATCTATAAGAGGGAAATTTTCCAATGGGACTGCACCATAGTTGTAAAACAGATAAACTGTGCCATACTAAGTTATAGTGTCTATCACAGGTTATCTAAACTCAAAGTCAACACACAAGTTGATAACACTAGCTGATTCAGAACATAAAGATATTAAGAAAATGTATATAAAACTAACTCCAAATGAGCCCATCTGATATAATGATAATACCTCTTGACTGTTTCAAAAACTCCATGCTTTTTTTCTGTCAAATCCTTGGCAAGATAACTCCATGACTCATTCCATGTCCTCACTCATACAAATAGTCTACACTAACAACCCCTACTTTCTGAGAAACCCAATGTTTTCTGGGGGTGTCGTCTCCCTTAAGGCAGCAAATAATAAACCCAAATTTGCCAAGTGTATTCCTCAAGGTCTTTAGCTGATGGGATTGATGATAATTATTACACACATTTTATAGTAAAATTAAAGCAAAACTGAAAGAAGAAACTGTTTACATAAAAGCCTATTATATCCTATTTTTAAGAAATAAAGGGGCGCCTGGGTGGATCAGTCCGTTAAGCGGCTGACTTCGGCTCAGGTCATGATCTCGCGGTCCGTGAGTTCGAGCCCCGCGTCGGGCCCTGTGCTGACCGCTCAGAGGCTGGAGCCTGTTTCAGATTCTGTGTCTCCCTCTCTCTGACCCTCCCCCATTCATGCTCTGTCTCTCTCTGTCTCAAAAATAAATAAACGTTAAAAAAAATTAAGAAATAAAGATAATCTAGTTCTTTCTTTCAGTATATAGAAACAACAGATGAAAAGGGAAAATAAGTTACTTGATCTAATTTCAGTTTTTGATTACCGTTAAAGTTTGAATGAGAAACATTTTATCCTATTCTTTTAATTTCTGTTTATAATATAAAATGCTATTGTCACAATAAATATATCAGAAATATCATCAATTTGTATCTGAAGGAACTACAACCTAATTATAATAAAAATTATTTAAGTTGATATAGAAATATTTCAACTTTTGGGGTGCCTGGGTGGCTCAGTTACTTAAATATCCAACTCTTGATTTTGGCTCAGGTCATGATCTCACAATTTGAGAGCTTGAGCCCCACATCGGGCTCTCTGCCGTCGGCACAGAGCCTGCTTCAGATCCTGTCCCCCTCTTTCTCTGATCTTCCCCCACTGACTCTCCCTGTTTCTGTCTCAAAAATAATAAACTTTAAAAAAAATAGGGGAGCCTGGGTGGCTCAGTCGGTTAACCGGTCGACTTCGGCTCAGGTCATGATCTCGCGATCCGTGGGTTCGAGCCCCGCATCGGGCTCTGTGCTGGCAGCTCGGAGCCTGGAGCCTGTTTCAGATTCTGTGTCTCCCTCTCTCTGACCCTCCCCCGTTCATGCTCTTTCTCTGTCTCAAAAATAAATAAACGTTAAAAAAAATTTAAAATAAATAAACATTCCCACTTTTAATCACTTTTATTTCTTATTTACCAGAACAAAACAGACTCTTACACGATATATCCATATACACCCTTATCAGAAATTAGACCAGTTTTTGTATGGTCTTCAGACTGCCTTTGGATTCAAGCTGCAAATTCAAGTCCCTGGTTATCCAACCTACTAGTCTACCGTCTAGATTTTGAGATGTGGGCCACCATAATCAAGTAAGCCAATTCCTTAAATCCCTTCCCTTCCTCACCCTTACCTTCTCTTCCCTTCCTTCCTCTCACCTTCCCTTCTTTATTTTTCTCTTTCTCTCTTTCTCACACATACATGCACAACGCACACACAGATTCTTTTGTTGTTGTTGTTGTTGTTGTTGTTGCTGCTGTTGTTCGGAAAACTCTGAATTATACAGGGGAAACAAGTGATCAGCTCCAGGGTCACATAAAACTAACAAGTAAACACATCCTTATACAAACATAATTTCAAATGACAGATAAGAAACTAGTGATAGATAAGATATAATAAGAAAGTAGACATAAGGGGATGATGTGTGATATGGTATGGTAGGGGTGCTACTTTAGGTAGGGTAACTGGAGAAAGTCAATTTTAAAAAGTGATCGTTTAGTAGAAACCTGAAAAAAGAAATGGAATTGCATAGGAAGTGCTGAGGGATCATTCTGGCACAGGGAACTATGTACAAAGTACAAAATCCCTGAGTCATGTGTATTTAAGGAACAGCAAGAAGGCCCCTATGATTTGATAAGATGTTTTTTTAAAAATGAGAGGGAATAAATTTGGAGAGGAAAGCAGGATAGGCAGTTATTAATAATGCATTCCATCAAGTAAATAGGATGGCCTTTAGCACAGTGCATGAGGAAGACAGACTCCCAAGTGGTCTCTAGTTCTACACTTATGGGAAATAAACCTGGTGTCTCTAAAATTTACCCCATTAAAAAAAGACCACCCTGAAGAACAAGTTGTCTTCAAAAGTGTAGTGGATTGCCAGAAGCCAGGGGTTGAGGTTGAAGAGTTTGGTGGAAAATGATCAAATGAGCAAAGCAATGAATTATAAAAGCTGTGCACTCTCCATTGATTTCACTCAAGGGTAAAATGATCAACCCTAAAAATTTGTGGATGGAGAAGTCCCACTGGAAAGGAAAAACAAAGTTTATTTCTGTTTGTATTTGACAAATCCTAGGTCTTTTAATAAACCAGTTACAAATATTTCTGTGATAATCTCAACTTAAACTTAGCTGAAAGGGAGAACCACATATGAGTGAAAAATGCCATGCAAGGTGGGCAGAAATCATGCCTGATTAATATGGATTAAAGATTCATAGACAGCACATCTGCAAAAGTTTAAAGTTATTCATAGATTTAAATAGATTTAAATAATATTTAAATAAAGCTATTTAAAATTTATTTAGTCCTAATGTATTTCACAGCTCAATCCCAAAATACTTCAGGTAGTACTATGAATGATGTTTGATGATGACTTATAAAAATAGTAGTACCTAGTAAAAACCCTGACATTTAAAGATGCCTGTTTTATTTTTTTAATATTTTTTTTTAATTTTTATTTATTTTTAAGAGAGAGACAGACAGAGACAGAGTGCCAGGGGTAGAGGGGCAGACAGAGAGAGAGGCACAGAATCTGAAGCATGCTCCAGGCTCTGAGCTGTCAGCACAGAGCCCAATGCAGGGCTTGAACTCAAGAACTGTGAGATCATGACCCGGACTGTGAAGTTGGATGCTTAACTGACTGAACCACCCAGGTGCCCCCAAAGATGCTTGTTTTTAATAACATTGTGGATTGAAAGGGAAATTCAGGCTCAAAATCTGTATACAGGTAAAAATATCAAAAACTAATTGCATTGTGCATTAATTATGCATTGTACACACACACACACAAATATGTATAGATACTATGCAAATTATGTACATATGTAGATAATATGAATATATATGTATATTTTCCCCATGGGCATTTATTTATTTATTTATTTATTCCCCCCATGGGCAATTATAACTCCAATGTAATAAAGTTATTGTAAATAATATAAATAATGTAAATGTAAATAATATATACAATTGTAATTATATATTACAATATAAATTACATATAGATATTTAGATATATAATATATAAATATATATATTTATTTCCCATAGGCAATTATAGCTCCAATAATGTAAGTAATTTTTGTAAATAATGTAAATAATGTAAGTGTAAATAATATATATAACTGTAATATATATATCAATGTATATATACATATGTAATATATATATGTAATGTGTGTGTGTATATATTTCCCCCCCCCATGGGGTATTACAACTCCAATTAATTAAATTGAAAAAGCACAGTTTTCCACAAGTTAAGGAGAAAGCCTTTCTTGGTTGTGTATAGATGGATTAGCCTTGACAACAGGAGGTACATTATAACCTTAAAATTTATCATTGTTACATAGAAGTTACAGGTTAAAGGATGCCACAATCAAAACTAGATTTGTGTCATTTCTGAAATCAATACATCACTGACACAAAATCACAGTCCATAACATTACCTTGGGGTCAGCGTGGCTCACAATGATATACTTGAAAATCTCATTTCAAGAACATGGAAGATGCTGGAGTCTGCCATGCCACTAAGCCAAACTGAAAATTATATTTTAAGCAGTCTAATACATTCATTCTAACATATTCATGTTGATTGAATTTAGAGAATTAGAACACCGAAATAATTAAAAGAGTGATTTTAGACTAAAACCAATATATTTGGACAACAGGAAATATTAGTAATATTGAGGTAAATATTATACTTTTTTCCTTTTACTGAATGCATTGTAGACACTGGCTTCATGAGATCTGTGCAGAGGCTGAAAGGAAAAAAGAAAGGCAACTGAAAGGTAAGTAGCATAGTCTACATGCCGAGTATTTTTATCTCATAATTATCCTGAGGATTCATTATCTCTCAATCGGCTTAGCAAGTTCAAGGACACTCAGCAAGTACACAAAATAGCTAAAATATTTATACAGATTTTGGACTAGTTAAAAACCAATAAGCAATAAGCCAACAAATGCACTGCAAATAAATAAATATATAATAATAATAAAGCTCCTCACACTCTACCACTTTACATTATTACATCTCTTGATCCTTTTTATTGTGTAATTCAACAAAATCAATATTTAGCATCTACTACTTAAGAAATACTAGTAACACAGGAATAAAGGATCCATTCCCATCCCACAAAGAGCTCACAGCCTCTGTATATATGCGTACGTGCTCACGTGTGTGGAATCAAGAAAGCTGGCAGAGTACGATCTGTTTTCCCTTATGATAATGACTACACAGAGCTTGGTAGGCATCTCAGGACATATTTCTAACCACACTCGGAGACCAGAAGGATTTTCAGAGAGAAGTAGAGTCTAAATTTAGAGGAACAGGATTTTTCTAGGGAAAAAAAAAAGGTGATATGGGGGTTGTGAGATATTTTAGATATGTGGGGCGGGAAAAGAATATTTAAAATCAGGAAAATAATTTGTAACCTAGGTGTTAAATGCATGTGTGTGTGTGTGTGTGTGTGTGTGTGTGTGTGTGTGTGTGTGTGTGTGTGTATTACAAATTTACCATAGTGTCCAGTTTATAACTTTATGCCAGAATAGATGTTTTTTTTTGCACCTTTTTCATCAAAAACATACTAAATTAGGGGCACCTGGGTAGCTCAGTCACTTAAGATTCCAATTCTTGATTTCGGCTTATGTCATGATCCCATGGTCATGGGATTGAGTCCCGCATCAGGCTCCACACTAAACATGGAAGCCTGCTTAAGATTCTCTGTTCCTCTCTCTTTCTGCCCCTCCCCCCACCACACACATGCTCTCTTTCTCTCTAAAATACAAAAAAAAAAAAAAAAAAAAAAAAAAAAAGCTTAAATACTAAATTAACAAACTAAAAGTAGTGATATTTTGACATTATATTTTCAGGCAAAGGCACAACCACCAATTAAGATTGCCAGTTAGAAATACCACCTGGAACACATCTGAATTTTGCATCACCCTATTCGTATAATCCTAAACACGTGATTTAGCATACACAGGGGGACCAAGTAAAGAGGGTGCAGACTGACATCTCCTACCACACCTTAGTCTTTTGTGTATATGCAAGACTTCCATGTTTCCACCTATTCTAGTCTTTAGCTTTTGTGTTGTCCTAAAGGTGTCTGGTGTGATAACTTTATGTTTAGGTGTAGTGTAAGTGCTAGACAGCCATGAGTTACCCCATTGTCTAGAAACAGAAAAAGAAAAAAGTAATGAAGGAAATAGTACAGAAAGAGAAAAAAATCTTCTAAACAATGATTCTCTCCCAACTTTTTCCACCAACTACTACCCATCATGTCTTCTCTTCATCATGACTAGTATAAACTGTGAATGCTTTACATTTAATTATCATCACTATTAATTATTAATTTGTCTATTACTTACAGAAACTTTATTTTTTTGCTCAACAGATAATATTTTTCTATAGAGATTGTTCAGGTGTTTTGGTTGAGACAGACACAATTTTTCTCATTAGAATTACTGTTATATTCTTTTACTGAATTGTTTCTCATTTAGTATCAGGACTTTGGGGTGAGTCATTATTATTAAGGAACAGACATGTATACTAGTTAAGCATGACTTCATTTGAATTATTTGAATCACTGAATTAAATTTCCAATGTCTATGCACGAATACCTTTCATTGGCTTATTGACTGTGTGTGTGAGAAATGTCTGTTTATGTTATTTACTCTTTTTCCTGGTGGTAGAGACTCGGAATGATTTGGCAGAAATTCTTGGATATGAGGAAATTATTCATTCTTTTTTTTTCAGGAAATCATTAATCCTATGTGAGTCAAAAATCTGTTTTCAACTGATCATTTTCCCCTTATATTTATTTACTTTTTTGTCATAATAATATTAAATATTTTCCTTTATGATACTAATTACATGTCTGGAAAATTTTTCACATTTGCAAAATTTTAGTAATCTGTATACATGTTTTCACTCAGTTTTGTGTTATTGTGATTTGATTCATGTAACTTCGGTCTTCCAGTTTTGCTGGCTTGCATACTGCCATTAATCAACTCGCACATTAATAGTCACTGGAAGAATTCACAAAATGGTGGCCCCCTCTCCTGGGGACTGGCTCTTCACAGCATACAAAAAGAGAATTTACATTTGCTAGCAGCAGATATATTTATAAAAGAAAGCAAGGAAATGGCTGAGAGGCTGAGACAGCATCCTTTACACTTTTCCACCTTTGGGTCATTCTTGTCCACCCCTGTATTATTCTTTTTTGTTAGGAAGTGAAAGTAGGCAGGAAGTCAGGATTGTTATTTCAAAGAAGTCCAGATCCACAGAGAAGGACTTGATATTCCTCTCAATTTTTTTTAACGTTTATTCATTTTTGAGAGACAGAGAGAGACAGATCACAAGTGGGGGTGGGACAGAGAGGGAGACACAGAATCTGAAGCAGGCTCTTGAGCTGTCAGCAGAGAGCCCCACACAGGGCTTGAACTCACCAACCATGAGTTCATGACCTGAGCCAGTCGGTCACCTAACTGACTAAGCCACCCAGGAGCCCCCCCTCCCCAACAAATTAACATACAATAAAAGTGAATAAAAATTAGAAGTGGATTGAGTTATATAGTGTGCTTGGCTTCAATCAAGTATAATATGTAAGTGAAAATATTTGTCACCTTTAAATTTCTTTAATTTTTATTCTTACTCAAGAAGATAGGCCATTTTTAATCAGTATGTAAAACCAATCTCTACTCCTAAATCACTTTCACAGATTGAAAATTTTTAATCATTCTCTAGAGAGCTTGCATTTTAACAGATTTTGCTGATTGAAATAATTTGGTTACAATGTCATTTTCCCAAAGGGAACAAATGTTCCAAAACTGAAGTACTTAAAAGTACATTTCTAAATCCGTTCTTCCTATTTTCTTACTTTCAATTATTGAATGGACACTAAACTACAATTTTACGTTTAGAACAAAAACATTTTTAAAAAAGTGTATCTTCAAAGCCAAAGACAGAAAGCTAGTCCATAATTTCTTCTCATTAAACTAATATAGTACACTGATAATTTAAAAAAATATATGCATTTTGGAGGTTTGTCTTATGGTTATAGTTTTCAATGATTTGTATATGGTTCAATTCTGGAGTAAGTTTGTACAAATAAATTACTATCTACCTTGGGATCTAAATGATTCTGCCTCTTTAGCAGCAGCACTTTGATGTTTATCAAAGCCTTCTAGTTGAGAAACAATGAACAAAAAATGCAGAAATGGCTGTCTCCAAATTATTTATATTTAAATATGTTTCAGACATACAGCAGACAATGTTTTCACTGTAAACACATACACTTCACAAGGGACATTTCCTATGTTTGACAATAAATTAAGTGGAGAGTTAGGTCATATGTACTTAGTTTCACAAACTAATAAAACATTTAATTACTTTTTTTATTCTGGGTTGCCCATTTGATGAGAGAACTTCATCAAAACATTAAAAAATCATTATCACAACTTGGGATGATAATTAACCCTATAAATAAAGCCAGGTAAAAGGGTTTTTTTTGTCTTTGTATATCAAGTGTCTCACCTAGAAATTGGATCCTTGCATATAATATACAATCAATACATTTTAAGTTATTGTATTTACATAGTCAAAATCTATCTTATCTATTTCCAAAGTAAAAATTGCTTATAGAAGAATTATAATGGTGGCTTTGGCTTTAAAATATATGATCCATGGACAAACATGTATTTATAACTTTTATAAAGGCGTTTTTCCATAACACTTTAGCAGAAATACTTGCTTTCACAGCTTGTAAACTGTAATTTTAGGAGTAATAGAAACAGTTCACTGTCAGCTTAAACACAATCACAACTGATACAATAAGACTTCTTTGGGCAAAGCAAATACTATGTAACTTTATTCATTCCTATAAATCCTTTCTCTTCCCTATAAATGTGACACACTGATGAAAAGAGTGAATATTTGGATGAACTGTGCATGATCAAGGATCAGTCAGCTGATTATTTCAATACTCAAGTCGTTCCATTTTTAAATATATTTTGAATCCTCTATAAATATACAGTGTGCATTCCAATTTTGTATGATGTTATGCAAAGTGCTGTGCTCCAAAAAGAAAAAAAAAAAAAAAACTGAAGCCGTTCTTTTCTAAGCAGAGCTTTGCTGCTCAAAACTGTGGCAAGAAGTGTGGTCACATTCAATCTCATTAATCATTCCAAAGATTACATATTTTTACATGGCCTGGAATTGATACAAATCTTCTGGTGTAGTACCAAGAATTGAAACTGGAAAGTGCTTAGAGCACAGGGTGAGTGTAATTCATATGCTGAAGCTTTTGCACACGTATTCTTTCTTCCTCCTTCTAGTCCATTTCTTTTCTTTGGCTCTGCAGTTACTAAACTGACATTCTTCAAATCTCCTCCCACCAACCAACTCTTCCTTTCTCATTTCTTCCCCTACCCTGACCTATTTTCCTCCATTTTGACTCCAACCTATCACTGAAGAGCTTTGTTAACGGCTCTTCTCAGCAGCAATGAGCAGCTTTCCCTTGGAAATAACTGCGATTGTGTCTTCATAGACTCTGTACTGTTTAGTCTAGGGTACTTGAACCTATTAATGTGCCCTGCTTCTTGGGCCATAATGCATTCGCAGGGAAAGGATGGTGAGGTGAAGGGGAGTCATATTCCAGGACTATTCTTGAATGTCGGGACATGGATTGAAGATGATGAAATGATTTATTGGGAAGACTACGTTGGAAGAAATGGTTTTCTTTGAACCTTTAGATATTTACCTATGATCTAGGCTACCTATTCCCTGACACTACACAATCTGAATGCTATTTGATGATATCCTTCTATGAAATATAAAGTTCTAGAATTTCCATTTGTGTGCTTGTGTTTCACCTGCTCTTAACTGGATAGTTCACATGGAACTGTGGACTAGATGTGGTGGAGCGGGATGTGTAGACCATGTGTTATAAGGCATACTTGAAGCCTTCATTCAGTACAAAACAAACCTATGGGTCCAATCATGGAGTGTTAGTTCACATGAGTCCAGTAGGAACTCTCAGTTACATATTCTGTGAATTTCTCTCCAGCAACATTCACTTACATTAAAAAAAGGATTATATCTGGATCTTTTCAGTTGTTGAGGATAAAAAGAATCAAATTGAGGTAAATTTAGATGTTGTGTTCCCATGCTTTAAAAAATAATGAATACCACTTTGCTATTCATAATATGACGTAAATATATAATATAATGTAATATAATATAATGTAAATTAATATAATGTAAAAATAATATATATTTTACATAATATAATATAAAAATTAAATCTAAGAAATAATTTCATATGAAAATGGATAGATTTTTTTCATTTAGCACAAAATTTCAAAATTAAACCCACATTTTGGACCTTTTAAAAAGTTGAAACAATTCGTAAATATATATCTGCCACATTAATTGTTTTATCAAGAGTAAGGTTCATAAAATACCATGGAAAAGTTCATTTCTGTTTATGAATATATGACAGACACTATCCCAGTGAATTTTATCATGAAGTAAAGGTAAAGCTGTGAATAACTAGAGTTTAATAGAAACAAGTTCAACTCAGTTCCTTCATATCTTTGCGGAGTTCCATGACTCATTCAGGCTTTGTTAACCCATGTAGAAAACTGGGTTAGGCAGCCCTCACTGAAGTCAGATGATTCACTGAAAACAAGTTGTCTCACGTAAAGGAATTAAAAATCATAATGTTAATAAAAGTGTTCTCTAGTTACAAAATTGCTACTCAGTACTCTAGAGGGTAAAGGCGGATGATATCATTCCAGAAATTACTTGGGAAAATATAAAGTACAATATGAAAATGACATATGCTGTGGCTATTGTTAATAATCTTTTAAGCTCGAAGCCTGGAGCTTTCCTCAGATTCTGTGTCTCCCCTCTCTCTCCACCCCTCCCCCACTCATGCTCTGTTTCTTTCTCTCAAAAATAAACACTAAAATTTTTTAATAAAAATATTAATTTAATATTAGAATTTTACGCATATATGTCTGATTCGCTAAAAAAAAAAAAAAAAAAAAAAAGGCACCCGGGGTGACTAGTCCTGGTCCAAAGGAATCATTTTCAAACAAAACATGTGCCTGTGAAATAATCTGAACCAAATGACTTCTTCAGAACCTCAGCTGGAGTCTTCAAACCTCATCTGACTAAGCAAAGGATGTGTCCACACGGCAGTGACATCATCTTGTTGTTTTATAGTGTTCCTCCTCCCTGGTCTGCCCATAGGAATAGAGCAAGTTCTCTCACAATAAATCACCCCAAAGGCTTTTAAAATCCCAAGTATGTATTTATATGCCATTTACTGCATGATTTTCTCCTGTTTTTGTATATTGGGTAAGATAACTTTTTTTCTATATATTTTATTAAGAAATATTTACCTATCTCATGTATTGCCAATATATCTATTGGTATTTATGTTCCTCTTGTTGCAAAAAATTCAACATCTAATTTTTGTAAAAACTTACTACATATAGACCAAGATACTTCTCTTTATTCATCTTCCTAAACAAATAGTGTTATAGCAGCAGCAGATTTATGGCTATGATTTACAACCTACCTGCTTCTCTCTACAGTCTAGTATTTTTCTTGATTCTGCAAGCCGCTGTCCTGACTCCAAGACCTTTTCTTCCATTGTATCACTATATTTTGCCACATTCTAGTTCATATTTATACTTTCTTTTTCTTAACTTCCTTCACTTCTTTCATTTCCTACTCAGATTAAGACTCCTTTACACAACCACTCTCCTCCCTTGCTCACCAACCCACCCTAATTAAATTAGTCACCACTGGGGGCTACGAATTATTCCTCAAACTGTTACTAAAACTGTTTTGATAGACTGTCATCATATCTTAAGCCGGATAAAAAAGCCACTGTCCACTAGCCCATCCTATTTCATTCTCCTCCTCTTCTTCGTCCAAGACCCATTATAATGCATTTTCCTGCTGTACCAAAAAGCAGGTGTTCAGTGTCCCAGGCACTAGCAGGCAGCAATACGTAATTAAAAAATTTAAATACTGCTTCAGTGTACACATTTTGGGGTACACCTTCTAAGTCTGGTGATAAAAATGTAAGTAAATAGTTAGGACGGCATGCCGTTTGTGAAGTACAGGCATGTGAGATAAATTCCATAATCTTTTGCATAGAACAGCTTTTCATTATTCTCTTTGCTCCAGGAAGGGCTTATTCTTACCTTCAGAAAAGTTCTAATTCTCAAGAGTTAATCGGTGTTGCCACTAACTATAACTCTGATCTGTACTTTCAATCTTTTTTTTTTATTACATATAAGGTGACAGTGATAGGTGAAAACCTTCTTGATTCTCAGTGAGCCCATCAGGATTAAAATTTCATTCTAAGAAATCTGTTATTTTCTACTACTGTTTATGTCTGCCAAATAATTTTCTGACATTGGATTAATAGAATTTCTGAGAAAATAATTCTTAACAGATCATTAGTGATTTCCTCCTAATATCTATTTCTTAAGATGACAGTGTAAAGGCTGCTGATATTAGATTTTAGGTTTAGAGAAGGCTTAAGTCAATACTACACAAAAGAATGATTAATATTAATATTAATATTTCTGGGGAAGCTTTGAGAGAAAGAGATGTCATTATATCAAATGGCTTGACAAAGTATCTATGAGAAAAACAAATAACAGTACTGGAATAAAATTTTATTATCAACTGTCATATCTATTTCTTTTATCAATCTTTCATTATCTGAGGATGTTGAATAATTTATTCAAGATTTGAGCAAGCCATTCTGCTTTTTTAACTCAGGGGGTGGCAATTTTGTTCAGTAATGCTTTTGGCTTTGCAAGCCATGAAGTCTCAATTCCAACTACTCAACTCTGGCTGATTGCTAAAACAGCATTGCCAATACATAAACAAATGGGAGTGGCCCTGTTCCATTAAAGCTTTACTTACAAGATTAGTCAAGTGGTCCAAATTTACCCACAAGCCACAGTTTGCCAATACCTAGTCAAAGGGAAGGCCTGCCGGAGACCAGCTCCAGCAGTCAGGGTTCCTGATGGGATGGGTGGACGTCGGCGAAGGAAGTCACACTTCAGTTTCTGCACATCAGCCTTTATTGTAGGTAGCGAAGGAGTTATTTATCACTTGGGGACCGGAGTCTTAACAGGTGGGGGATGACTAATTCTACATGATAGGCATGAGGCAGACATGAGTGCACCGACATATATAGTCTAACATGATTATTTCCAGGGAAAGGGGAAGGTACAAAGTTCACAGAAAGTTCCTCAAAGGTTATTTCCTCAGTTTACATAAGGTAGATACAATGAAAAGAAATCTTTAACAATGTCACAAACAGGGTCATTTATCTTATTACAATTCTCGTGTAAAGTTCACCAGGTTCTCAGGGTCATGATAACTTTTTTAAGAAGCTTTACAATGTTGTTGTGTTCATATTGACGCAGTCAGAGTTTTACAATTTATTTATACACATTAGGGTACAGGTTGTCTTCTAATCCATTGTACACTTCACAATGGCAACCTTTAGGATTAGTCATAAACTTAGGACACAATGCATTGCAATATCTTGGCCAGGGGCAACATCTAAACATATCTTTGACTAATTTCCAAGGAACTTTCCATGCAGTATATCTAGTACTAGTAAGATGACTTACAGAATAATATTTCTGATTATAAATGAACCCAATACAAGGTGATTGAAAACCCCCTTTCAATTTCCTCTGGTAAAGTCCCCTCATCCCATGATTAGTATAAGGGCCCCAATCACTCCACATACACATATTACCCATGGGATCTTGTCTATATTTTACATATGTCTCCCATATCCAGGCTTCCCCAAGAGTCAGAACTAAAGAGGACAGTAAGAGCAATAGCAGCATGTGGTTTGGTGATGGTCCACTGCCTTGCAGTGGTTTCCAAAAGAGGATCTTTATCCTCATGGCAGTGCTGAATGAGACTTCATTCGGCTGGTTCCTTCAAAGGCCTATGTGATGATGCTGTCTGCTCTAAGAGCGCGTTGGGCAGATGAGTATAATGCCTATCGTCACAGAGCACAGGTTATCAAGGCAGGAAGAGTGAAGTCCGTGGTAACCGTAAGAATAAGGGCTGTAAGATTCTAACACTCTCACTTATCAACGTGTACATAATTTCATGCAGAAGTTCAGAAACAGAAAAAGTTCAGAGGTGAAAGATGGACTGATTCTTAAAGAGCAGATAGTATTAAGGGTGTTTTCATTTCAGACCTGATACGAAGAGAAGGGCTGCTGTTGTAGAATATGCAAATGTACACACACTGGGCAGGAAAGCATGAGCAGAGAGCACGCCTGACGTTGCTAGCTTCCACAGAGCCCATCCGGGGGCTGGGCTGGCCCTTGGCTGGCAGCTGGGAGCCTAGCTGTTTTACCAGCCTGGGCTGCTCAACCCCTCATTTCCTTTCTTGAAGTTTGCAATTCTAACAGTGGTGTTTGGTTGTTGCTCCTACATGACTAGTCCCCAGTCAAAAGCTTGGACTCTGAGTGTCAAGCAGGCTCTCCTGGGCTGCACACGTGTTGCTCCCCTTTGCTACTGGAGTAGCTACTGGAGGACTGGAGGAGTGTGTCCTGCGTGACTTCTCTCTGTGGGTGGAGAGAGAGTGGGGGTCTAGAGGAACACACGAAGTCTGTGCCTGGATTGCTCCAGACTCAGCCTAGTCCATCTGTTCTCCTTGCTGACTGTGTTTATAAAACATGGATGGGAGTACAACTGTCTCTCAGTACTGAGAGTCCTTCCAGCAAATCCCTGAACGTGCACATGTTCTTAGGAACTCTAACACACTCATGCACACACCCAATACTTCCCTGATTACTTCCAAAACAAGCAGATACTTTCTATTGTTTTCTGTCATTTTTTTCCATTCTATCCTAATACATTTAATCTTAATGTAATCAATTCCATTAATGTCAATTAAAAGCCATTTTTATCCTACTATATGATTTCCTGATCCATTCATGGGACACTGCTCTCGGTAGCCTAATGAGCCTAATCTATCTACCTTATATATTTCACCATCATTTGCAAAAAGCACATAGAATCTTTCCTTTTTAAGGACTTTAGTGCTAATCAATGACATGAAAGATATATAGCAGTAGTGTGTTACTTATCCATTACTATATACCAAATTATCCCAAAACTTAGTGGCTTAAAACAAAAAAGATTTATTATTTCATAATTTCTATGAGCCCAGGGTCTCTGTCACTAGGTAGGCTGCAATCAGGCATCAGCTGTTATCTACAGAAACTGGAAAATGTGCTCCCAAGTTGATTCACATGGTTTCAGGCATATCCTCACCGGCTACTGTCCAGGGTTATTAGTCCTGCCATCTGGACATCTCTCTAGGGCAGTTAAAAACATGGCTGGTGACTTTTCCCAGGACAGGCAAGACAGGAAAAGAGTACAAGCAGTGCAGAAGCCGGAGTCTTTTCTATAACCTAATCTTGGAAATAACACATCAACATTTGTACTGTATTGTACTCATTAGAAGCAAATTAGTAAATTCATCCACAGCTCAAGTAATGGGGATTTACAAGGGCACAAATGGCAGGAGTATCTTTGAGAGCCAACTTAGAATCTGCCCACCATGATACGAAGAAAGAAAATAAACATGATGAAGTTGAAACAGTTGTAAGATGTTGCCAAGACACATGGTAAATTTCCTTGTTATTTTAATTTCTCTATACATTCCCATTTCCTTTTTCACAAGATTATTAGCATGTCTCACCTGCAGTAGTCTTTCTATAAAAGATTCATGGTGACTGCCAGTTTATTTTGAAGGCAGCTATTAGCTTTGAAAGCCATTTTAATGTGCCCTAAAGTCATGAATATTTTTTGCTATAATTAACTTGCTTTTCGATCACAAAGGCAAATTTATATATACTCTTATGCAATACAACTTTATTAATGTGCTTGGAACTATGAAGGAGAAAGAGGAAGAACAGGAGAAAGTGGAAAAGGAGGAGCAACCAAAAACGCACGGAGGGGAAACAGGGTGGAAGAAGAGAAGAGAGAGGTGAAGTTGAAGGAAGAAAAAGGTCATTATCATAAAATGCAGTGAATACTCAATATACTATTCCAAGCACACATACTTATTTAAGTGTATACATACACAAAGATGCATATAACAAAATTATATATATATTATATATATGCACATTCTTCTTTTGAGGAAGGTAATACTACTATTCTTAAGCTACACATATGGAAACTGAACATGGATAAGGTTAAGTTCATCCTGTCAGAACTAGAATTTCAGCCCAGGGTGTCTGGTTATGCCCACATTTCTAACTCCTCAATGCTTCCCTACATGGCTCAATCATTGAATCAAGACTACAACATTTTGGGGGCACCTGGATGGCTCAGCTGGTTAAGCATCTATTGATTTCGCCTCCGGTTATGAACTCATGGTTCATGAGATCAAACCCCTGTCGGGCTTCCCACTGACAGCACGGAGTCTGCTTGGGGTTTTGTCTCCCTTTATCTCTGCCCCTCCCCCCACCTCTCTCTCAAAACAAACAAACAAACAAAGAATACAACATTTCTTCCAACTTAATACACACTTTTTTAAAAATACAAGTAAGGGGCTAGCTCTTCAGTGTACTTGTTAAGTAATCAACAAATATTTGTTGGCTGAATAAGTTTTCTGCAAATTGGCCTAAGATAATTTTTAAAATGTCAAAGTTTAAAGATTTAGTTTGTATATGAGAGAGACAAAAAGAAAAAAGACAAAAGAAAAAAATTACAAAACTTGGGAAGGAATTTTGGAGGAAGAAAAAGAGAAAGGAAGGAATGAAAGAAAAGGGAAAGAGGAAATAAAACTTTAGAGAATGTTAGTTTTAATTTGATATTCCAGTTAAAGAATCAGGATGTGTTTTTATGCCAGTTGTATTTCACATATAGTATATATACAGTTAAATCACAGAACAATGGAATACTTTGAAGTTTAAGAAACAAAATGGTATAATAAAGAACAAAAAGTTTGTACTCTAAGATATGATGTAATTGTACACAGTTCAGGAAAACATGATTTGTAAATACAAATTAATCATGTTTAGATTTTTTAAATGGGGTAGTACTGTATACTAAAACTTATCAGCATACAAATGTTAATATGAATATTTCTTTTTAGTTAAAAGAGGCAAAAATTTATAGTTATTTCACTAATGTCTGCAGGGTTCTGAAACAAAGCAACTTACTGGATTTAATATATTTCTCATAAAAGTGTCTCAGAAGTATTAATTTCATGCTTGACACAACTTTTCACAGGCTTTGTGATTTTATATCTCTGATTTACAACAGGCTAGTTTTGTTGGATGATAAACTCTCAAATTGCAGAAATTTTAAAACTGAAAGATTTCTTTTTTAAATATAACAAGGAAGTTTGTTTGATTCAATATGAAAAACGAAACTTTAACTGAGTTCATCCTACCAGTGATAATGTAACTAGAATGGTTCTATATTCATTTGTGAGAATAAAAAAAATATTAAACAGTCTTTTTCAATTTTATACTTATTTCACATATGGACTTATTTGAAAGAGACTAAAGCCTCAGACAGCGAAGTAATCAACAATTTAGGAATCCTTACCTTTTCTATCAGATACAGATCCAAAAATGACACAAAATAGACATTTGTTGGTTGGTGCAACAGCAGTTCCTAAGCTTTTAACAAACACATAACCTATAGAGGCAACAGCCTGATAAGTGACCACTTAAGTAGCCCATTAAGAGAGGTATATCTTCCCAAAGAATTAATATTACAAATGATGCTAAAACTGTTGTAAAGTGATCATTCATTGCATTGCATTGCATTCTGCTGGGGCAGGTGACAGGTAAGAGAGGAAAAGTTTTCCACTAAAAAAAAAAAAGCACCAGGATGGGGGAATCTTGTTAAAGTAGAAGGATAGTGACAGCAATTAACAATTAACAAAACAGATAACAGAATCAAGGATGGGTGAAAGATGAATTTGATATTCTTCACATCTGAGAAGGAAAGAATCCATTACAAACCAGTAGTCCTTACAATTCTCCAAAGGTATTCTGTTTGCTAGCCTATAAACAGATCTGTCCACATAAAAAAATCAGAACGTATAAGTTAGAAAGATAAACTAGCAAAACGATCCATGTAACTTCCATCCTATGAAAACTTTTCCAAAGCTGTAATCCCCACACCTAAAACACTGATTACTACATACTGATGCTTAGTACATACGCTATCTGAAACTTAAAACCCCTTTATCGAATTGCTCTTGAGATCATCACGTCCAAAAATAGTACTCACTACCATGGCAGATCACTACATCACTGAGAATTTTAACTTCTAAATTTCCTTTTTACATAAATTAAGCTTTGGTCTTTAAAAGAAAATCTATCAAATGGTTTCATATTACTCCCTGGAAATACGTGGAATAAAAGTGAATCCCTCCTCTGCTTGGCAAACTTTCAAGTATTTGAAGAAAGATATCTTACAGAAATATTGCAGAGATACTAGCTTATGATTTCTCTTTATCAGGTCTCTGACCCCTTTCACCCCACAATCTGTTTCACAACATTCGTCAGACTTTTGTGGGTAAGGACGTTTGCAGGGCCAAATAAAATTTACCAGAACATACTGTCACTTTTCTTCTGTGAAACATCTAAATTAATTAAGCCATTATAGGGGCGCCTGGGTGGCTCAGTCGGTTAAGCGTCCCACTTCGGCTCAGGTCATGATCTCACGGTCCGTGGGTTCGAGCCCCGCGTCGGGCTCTGTGCTGACAGCTCAGAGCCTGGAGCCCATTTCAGATTCTGTGTCTCCCTCTCTCTCTGCCCCTCCCCTGTTCATGCTCTGTCTCTCTCTGTCTCAAAAATAAATAAACGTTAAAAAAATTTAAAAAAAAAATAAGCATTATATGAAATGTCAGAGGCCACGGCCCCCTGCCGGGGGACAAGGACTATTGAGTGTGAACAGGAAGAGACTCACATATCTGCTTGGGCTGGAAGAAAACATCACCTACCTTGGGGAATCACAACAGCTTCTCATAAGAGGCTATGTATGGCAACCATGATGAACTAAATGGAAAATACCTTCCACTCTTCAACAGGTATCACATAAGTATGTCATATTCTTACATGACCCTAAGGAGAAAGCCCCAGTTATGCTCAACATTGGTTTTCCTTCAATCCTTTGGGATGGTGGCTAGATCTGAATTAACCTTAGTCAAGGAACAAAGAAACATGAGCTACCTTGTCCATTTCATTGAAACAATATATTATCAATGACACAGCTACTACAGTATCTTTAAAACAGTGAAACCAGAAGTCTAAGCTTCACTTGACTCTCCTCCTTGCCTGCTAATCTACAGAGCAAGGAGAGGGAGTCTACTGCCAAAAGAAAAACACACTGTGAAGATCCTTTACCTGAGTCTCAGCGCTTACAGGTATAAAACAGAGTAATGCTATGAGGCACTATTTAGGGGCACGACTATAGAGCTTCTACACCAAAGAACAGGTAGGCAAATAACTCTGCCAGCATGTTTGATCTGTATTTAATGCTGTACAGCAGAGAGGTGGATGGACCCTTTAATAGGAACAGATATTTCTTCAGGCTGGCAGGACTATATGCAACCTATCTCATCAATTCTAGGACACATCATTTTATTCACATGGCAACATTTCTAAAATTGAGAAGCATCTTCTCATCAATGGTATGTATGTCAGAATTAATCGGGGACATTTTCTTCATTTCAATCATATAAACAGTGGTGTGGTGCCCATAGAAGCACCTTTTAAAAGTGAGGATGGCAGAAATCAGGGCTTTTATTTATAGTTTTATGTCAAATCTACACCCATTAAGGTAATGGATGCATCAAGTTGCCTTCTGATTGCAATTTGGCATATCATGTGGACAACGGCAAAATATGCTGTGCTGGCCCCTTATCATATGCCCTTATCAGTTTTAGTTTTGGCTGCTGTTGAAGTAGTGTGGTTTTCTCCCCCTCAGAACCTTTTTTTTAAGTTTAGTTACTTATTCTGAGGCAGAGAGAGCGAACATGTGCAGGTGGGGGAGGGACAGAGAGAGACAGAGACAGAGAATCCCAGACTCCTCACTGAAAGCACGGAGCCCAGTGCAGGACTAGAACCCACAAATTGTGAAATCCTGTGACCTGAACCCAAGCTGGATGCTTAACTGACTGAGCCACCCAGGTGCCCCTCCCCCTCAGAACTATCAAACTGCCCAAATGGGTAAAATCTGACTTTATGCGTTTGGTGAACTTGAATCAGCCCTGAAAATTATATCCATTGTTGTGATCAAATCCAATCTCTGGCACAGTATGGGGTCAGGAACTAGGTCCTGGATCATCAGCATAACTATCAAAGAGGCTGCTCTGCTGACAAGCAGGTAACTTTGCCTGATGGCACCTATAGATATTTCATGATCAACTACATCAAGTTTTGTTTTTGTTTTGTTTTTCTGGTTTTTTTTTTTTGTTTTTGAGATAAAGGAAGTATCTTCTGAAAAGCAGTTATGAAGTGTTAGGTACCTAAGGGCCCTCAGCAACAATTATTTTCATTCCATGGCTGTCATTCTCCTAATTTAATCTAATCTCACCAAGCACCTCTGGGATGCTACCCAGAACTGAAAAGACTCCTGCATGGCCTAGCTATCATTTCTTCAATATGGCTACTCTATTTCCTTTTATGAAATAGAAGATCCCATTAGCTCTGTGGGAGTTAATCACACTACTGATTCATAGTGATCTCCCCACCAATTACAATCTGAAATATCTCTGACACATGTTATTGCTAAGTGATCCTACCCTTTGTACAGTTGGCTTTTTTGACCTGGGGACAATACTTTATGTTTACCACTTAAAAATGTTTATTAGTTTTGGTCCTTTACTCTGTTGTGGATTCTTGGGGCACCTGGGTGATGCAGGTCATGATCTCAACCTTTCGTGAGTTCGAGCCCCACACCAGGTTCTGTGCTGACACTTCACAGCCTGCTTGGGATTCTCTCTCTCCCCCTCTGTCTCTGCTACTCCCTCACTTGCACTGTCTCTCTTTCAAAAGCAATCTTTTTTTAAGAAGGCAAAGATTGTGGATTCTTTATTCTGTAATGTAATGAACCAAGCCTCTCTGCTTTTTGTCACACTGAAATCTGGTGGTTATGACAACCTTATGACAACCAACTTCACTGGTTACAACTACTGAGCTGAAATGTACAGGACTGAACTGAGATCCTGAAGGGATGTGCTAGAAGCCTCCCTTTAGGTAACTGATACCACTGAGTATTTTCTCTCACCTAGTTATAAATCCATATCGTTTACCATCTCATTCACATGTTTGTGTCTTAGTCACCAAAATCTTAAGAGTAATACTTTGGTCGAAATCAATCAACTACATTCCTTCGATCAATTTGTCTAACATTTGTGTTTAAAAGGAGGGTAAACTGTTATGGCTTAGTTTTTAAAAATGCTTGCTGAATTCTAAGAAACGTATAAAATCTTAACTCATTATGTGCCCTCACACTTTAACTGCTTTCCTTGTACATTTCCAATCCCTATTTAGAGAACTAATTGAAAACAGGCAAAAAAAGTTACTGAAACCCCTCCTTCCTTCACAGGCACTAACTCTATCCTGGCAATGTCTCTTCTTAACAAGTTATTACACTGAGTACAACGTGTTTCCTATTGCTATTAATGAGCTGATTTGATCATTTGCATTTATTTTAACTACTATCACTTTTTTTTCTAACTGGACTTAATGCCTCTCTCTTATGGTGCATGATTTAAATACTATCATCGGGGGTGCCTGGGTGGCTCATTCGCTGAGCGTCAGACTTCAGCTTCTGGGTTCAAACCCTGCATCCGGCTCTCTGCGGTCAGCGTGGAACCTGCTTTGAATCCTAGGTCTCCTTCTCTCTCTGTCCCTCCCCGACTCGTGCTCGCTCTCTCTCTCCCCCCACCCAAATAAACATTAAAAAAATTACCATCTCCAGGGTGCTGCTAGAATACCCCATCTTTTTTCTAATTCCTGTACCTCTCAAACTCTCCATATCTGGCTTGCCACAATCACCTACATTCCAAAGGACAACCGTACCAAACAGTTCATGTGTCCCAGAAAGTTCCACACTATTCATGCATCCTTGTTTCCCTGCATGCCATTTCTTCTGCTTGAAAGCTTCCCCATCAAATCAATCCTCATTTCCGGAAGCAACTGGACAAACAGATAAGGAGGTAACTGGCCAGTCTCGTTAACAAAAGCAAACAAACAAACAAAACAAACAACAACAAAAGTTCTAGTAAAGAATCCACTGGACTCTGAAGGTCTGTCCTATCCACAGCTCCATCAAAAGAAAGTAGCCAATGCAATTTTGCATACAGGTTAACATGCTTTGCATCATTATGGCCTATCAACTGTAACATAGATGAACCAGGGCCTGGGATCTGAGTCAAGTGAGTCTTCTGTAAGATGAACCATTGAGAGAAATCCACCTAATAATGAGAACAATAAGGAAAACCCTTGTCTATTTAAAAAAAAAAAAAAGAATCTTTTTTTTTTAAACACAAGAGTCACAGAAAGGGACAAAAATGTACAGAGAATTAAAAAAAAAAACAGCTATGGAAAAACACAGATAAGGGTGTGGTAAACAGAAAAATCTTACACACACACACACACATACACACACATACACACACACATACACACACAGATATCCACGTCCTAATGCCCTGAGCCTGCGAATGTGACCTTACAGAGCAACAGGGACTTTGCAGATGTAACTGAGGTAAGGATCTTGAGATGGGCAGAGTATCCTGGTAACTCCACAGAATCATCAGGGCCCCTAATAAGAGGGAGGTCAGAGAGTCAAAACAAAAGAGAAGAAAAAGAAGGCAGAAAGGGAGTGCAAACTTTGAGGGAGGAGGAAAGGGACACAAACAAAGGAATGCAGATGCCTCCAGAAGCTGAAAACGACAAGGACACGGATTCTCCACTCGACTCGGAAAGAATGAAACCTTGACTTGAGAATCCTGACCTGCCAGAATACTGGTATATGCATCTTAGGACTTCCGACCTGAAGAAAGTTAGGTATTGTTTGATGTTAGGTGTTACATGTGTGTTGTTTAAGCCACAAGGAAAGTAACAAAGAGGGTTATATTTAAAATCCGAATGGGGTGAAGTCATTTTCACCAGCTCAGACACCAGCTTCATCTCAAAATGCAATACGCACAAAAAAATTGGTCTAACCACACAGGAAGACACTGGCTGACTAGCAACCTTGCTAGAGAAAATAATACAGGAAGGTGTTGCTAGTAGGTAGATAGAGCAGAAGCTAGAAGGTGGGAAAAAAAGGCAAATCAAAGACTGAGAGATTTAAGACACACACGTTACAGCATCTCTGCAAGTATATTTTTCTAAGCACATTTTAACAATTGCATGCAGTCTTGATTGATTTCCTCACCAACATGAAATTGGGATTTAATTCTGAGAAAATATATTTGACACGCATCACATTTTTATAGATTTCCATGGATGTACTTCTTGCTCATATTTATTTATTTTTACTCTTTATTTAATGTTTTATTTATTTTTGAGAGAGAGAGAGAGAGAGGGAGAGAGAGTGTGAGCGGGGGAGGGGAAGAGAAAGAGGGAGACACAGAATGTGAAGCAGGCTCCAGACTCTGAGCTGTGAGCACAGAGCCAGATGAAGGGCTTGAACCCATGAACCACAAGATCTGAGCCAAAGTCTGAAGCTTCAGCTGACTGAGCCACCAGGTACCTCTTAACTCTTTATTTTAAATTACATTGTCTCGGCTTGTAATTCCCATGCCATTCTTTATGTCTTAAGTGTATGTGAAATAGTAAGGACACATATCTGAGAAGAAACAAGTCTTGGAAGAAAATACTATTCATGTAAAACTGACCTTGTGTCTAATCACACAATGCATTGCAAAGAGTGAAAAAAGCATGCAATCATCCACGCCCGACACAGAAAACAAGAGAGGCCTACTGGGGCAACAGGAAACTATTAGTAGGTGATATCCCAGAGGGACTATGTTCCCTTTTCACCAAGCAAGAAATGTTTGGTCTATATTAATGGGCTTTGGGGTCTAATAATGAAAGATTGCATGAGTAAAGTTAAGAGCTCAGAGAATATTAAACTTGAAATATATTCCTAAAAGCAGAACAAGAAATAAGAATTAAAAAAAAATACATTTCTGTAAGTCATCAGAGAAAAATTTGAGAAGGAATTACCATATGTATAGAAATAAAATATTCTCAGCAGCACTTACAATCAGAAAAATTTCCTTTAGCTTAAATATTAGAGGATTTTACTATTTTATTTCATTTAACTTTTAATCCTCTGCTTTCACTGGAATATAAGCTCTAGTTAGAGATGGAAATGCCTGGTTTGAAATTTTGAGTTCTTTACTATTTGTGTGAGTTTTAGAAAATAGGAGTCTTTGTTCTTTCATATACAAAATGGGAATAATAGTCATGGATCATAGAGTTGCTTCTGAGGAATAAATAACATAATACATTTTCTCAATACAGTGCTGGACACATTGTTATTTCATCACTCTTAGTTGAACAGTGAACATTTTCCCAGCAGCTTTGTTCAAGAAGCCATAGGCAAACCTATTGGGGGGCGGGGGGAAGACTTTTTTCTACCCGCCTACTTTCTCCTAGTTTGGTTTAACGTTACACTTTTATATTCATTTTATCCCCTCCCTCAAAAAAAAAATCCACAGGTCATTCATGCATGCTCAGTTTCACTCTGTTTAATCTAGTAATGTCTTTTTCAGAGAATTCCCCTATATTCAGTCTTCCTACTCTTCAATTTCAATCAAAACCTGGCTACCTTAACATCTTATTTCCTCTGAGATCTACTGGTTATCCTCTGATAATGAATTGGATGAATTAGGTATCACTGGTATCATGCTACTTAAAAACCATAATACCTTATGGGACACCTGGATGGCTCAGTCAGTTGAATGTCCAACTCATGATTTCGGCTCAGGTCATGATCCCAGGGTCATGGGATCAAACCCTGTGTCAGGCTCTGCACTGAGAACGAAGCCTGCTTAGCATCCTCTCTCTCTCTCTCTGGTCTCTCCCCCACTCACACTCTCTCAGAAGAACAAAAAAAGTTACAATAGTTTATAAACATTAATTTATTGTTGGACTGTTTAAAATCCAAATATTTATCTACATCCATAATCATATGTGCATTTACACATACATATATACACACTTTGAACTTGATTTTTATCATAAAGTATGTTTCTGAATAATATTAGGGATATAAATCTGATACCAGGCCCATCCTAACAACCTCAAAAGTATTCACAATAAGGCGAATACAACATGTATTTAAATGTTAATTTTACACTATCACACAGGTTGTCAGTTTTACATATTCTATATAAATATTTTTATTATAACAATGAAACCTTTCTCAAATAGTGTCTTCTAAATTCCTTCTGTTTGTTGTTCAGTTAAAATTTTCATGAAATGATAAAAATAAACTGTTTACATACGTTAGGTTCATTGAATCAGTAGCTTAAACATTTCTTCTCTCTGAAGAAAATGAATTTGTAATGAGAACGATTATTAGCATTTGATAAAGCATTTAGGGTATACACCATGAAAACAAAAAGATAGGAACATTAAAATCATACAGTAATAAATTATGTTCTTCCCTAAGATGAATAGACTAGTTCAGAGGTTGCTGATGTAAAGGCACTGTAAATAACTTATAATTTCTATCTTCATAATATATAGTGTTTTCAATATTTTATTTTAATATTTAAACATGTTTATATTAATTTGTTAGAATTAATGGATTGGAAACTAATACACTAAAGTGGGAAGACAGGAATATCTATTATTCTTTCATTTTCAAATAGGGGTGATGAGGTATTACAATTAAAAAACTTTCAAGTGAAACACCTTTTAAAAATATCTCTACGCTTTAATTGTCTTATTGCAATTCCAAACAACTATCTTCCTGAAATCTCCAACAGGTAATTATACCCATTAATCATAAAGTACTCCCATATATTCATTTAATGAATATTTATTGAACACTTTGAACACTTATTTTATGCTAGAAAATACATGTGTATATACTCACGTTTTGAAGTACTAAAATACATAGGCATTTGCAAATTACAAGAAAACACAAACATATTAATAAGCATAATTTCTGCTTTCAAAGTTCTATCCCTGGAAATCCTAATAAAAATGTTTAAACTAAAAGATTACTTAATAATGCATATGTATTTATTGTTAAGAAATTTAATGTAATCATATTTGATTCATAATAATATTTGGATGGATTTTACTGTCAGACACAGTGCATACACTGGTAAATGCACAATAACATAATAAAATAAGTATTAGGAGAGAGGTCTGGTGAAAAGGCTTGGTCATCACTGACAGGGTAGTAGCTAATTCAACTGTGAGGACTCAAGAATTCAAAACTTGTTGGAGAAGCTATATTTGTACTTGGTAAACTGCCTGCTATAAATACTACTATAAACATAATTTCAGTCTTGACTTATATGTTGTTAGCTGCTGTTAATGATATGGGAAAAGTATCCGCAGCAACAACGACCAATATACTATTGGTCACACTAACCTGAAGTTTCTTGATTAAAAGAAAACTGTTCTTTTTCATACTGTTTAGAACTGGACAAGGTCAGGTTTCTCTTGTTTTTTGATCTCCATAGACTTTTAGTTGCAATACTTCAGTACATCAGAGGACCTAGCCTCTTGGGCCAAACATATTAATTAACAACACAGCCTTCATCAACGGAGCAACGTGCCCGGTTTGGGAAGCCTTTGAAAAGAATTCAGGTCATCAACTTCTAAAAAGAGGTTTGGTTTTGTTTTAAGTCAGTGAATATTTTATGTCCATTTTATATGGCTTTCTAGTTCTCTTTGATTTCCTCTGGCTGCTAAGTTTATTGTCTTTCAATATCCTGTTGATACCCTGTTTCTGCTTTTAATCTTAGCAAACAGTATTTCGCTTTCTGGGTAGCATTTATAAATAGAATTACCTTCCACAACGTTTATCTATCTATCTTATCTACTGACTTTGTTTAATGGAAAGAGACCTATGATTCCAAATGTTATTCCTGCCTTTTAAAAAAGAGAAGTTTCAAATACTAATGCTCTATGTTTTTTATATATATTAAATATAAATTATTGTCAAATTGGCTTCCATACAACACCCAGTGCTCATCCCAACAGGTGTCCTCCTCAATGCCCATCACCCACTTTCCCCTCTCCCCCACCCCCCATCAACCCTCAGTTTGTTGTCAGTATTTAAGAGTCTCTTATGGTTTGCCTCGCTCCCTATCTGTAACTTCCCCTCCCCCAAGGTCTTCAGCCCTTCTGGAAAACAGAGTGGAGGTTCCTCAAAAAACTAAAAATAGATCCACCCTATGACCCAGCAGTAGCACTGCTAGGAATTTACCCAAGGGATACAAGAGTACTGATGCATAGGGGCACTTGTACCCCAATGTTTATAGCAGCACTCTCCACAATAGCCAAATTATGGAAAGAGCCTAAATGTCCATCAACTGATGAATGGATAAAGAAGTTGTGGTTTATATATACAATGGAGTACTACGTGGCAATGAGAAAGAATGAAATCTGGCCATTTGTAGCAATGTGGATGGAACTAGAGGGTATCATGCTATGGTTTTGTTTTGGTTTTGGTTTGGTTTGGCTTTTTTTTACATGAATATGTTTTTGAAAGCAGGGCAGTTGAGAAAGGTAGAAGAAAGTGAGAAACATATTAATGTTAATGTTAATGAAACTTTTGATTTTACTGTTGTTTTAAATACACATCACTTGATTATATTTACCTGTTGTGCATTTATCAGTTCTGCTCACCAAACCATCAGGAATCCTTTATTTCTTTCTTCAGCATTTAGTTTTTGCAATTTTGTAACATATCTTTTAATAGCTTTTTCACTTAAGATCAAGTGTAACTTTGCTGAGAATTTTATATTTAAAAAGTTTGTTTCATTCTCTAGTCTTAATAATTCTTTGCCTATGAATGCTAACCTTTTGCCAATTAATTACTTTTCAGATTATGAAAACAGTTTTCATTTACCCATGCTGCAACTGCTACTACGGAGAAGGCTGTTGTCATTCTCATGGTCATTCTGTGTATATTATGCATTATTATTAGTTATTAACTGATACTTGGTGTTCTTTTTGTACTTCTGCATTATCTGAGGTTTAAATTTTTTTAATATTTATTTTTTAGAGACCAAGGGACAGAGCATGAGCAGGGGAGAGGCAGAGAGGCACAGAATCAGAAGCAGGTTCCAGGCTCTGAGCTGTCAGCATAGAGGCAGACACGGAGCTCGAACCCATGAATGGTGAGACCATGACCTGAGCCAAAGTCTGACGCTTAACCAACTGAGCCACGCAGGCACCCCTGCATTATCTGATGTTTAGATGTGGATTTATTTTAATTCACTCAGCTTAGGCCATTTTTAAAACAATTTCTAAGAAATCCTTGTTCATTTACTCTATCTATACTACCTCTAATTTCCTTGAAATTTTCATCCTGAAATTTCTATTAAGTATGTGCATACAGCTGAATTCTCTAATATCTCTTACCTTTTCCATGTCTTAATCTTGCAAGACAGCATTATAAAAGTCATTTCTTAGGATTACTTTTTCTAAATCACTGATACTCTCTTCATCCATGTCTAATTGTATAAGTCAAAATGAATACTAAATTCTAATTCTAAAGACTTATTATTTCAAGTTGTTTATCGTAAATTAGATTATTTCTATTTATTGCACCATGGACCATCAGTTACATAAGATTTGTTCTCCTATGCTCATGTGTTTGTCATTTTGAATTATGAGGCAATATTTAATCTGGGAGCAGTCCCTAGATGACAGATTGAGGCTTATATTTTTAGAGTGCCTTTCCCTTTCATTAGAGCAGGTATTTCAGGAATATAATCAATTCTAGATTAATTCTATGTTAATTTCTCATTTTGATGGCTACCAGACCAATAAGCAGTGTAAATTAGGATCCCTACTACACAACAAATAGAAATCTAAGGTCTGAGTTCTCAAGATAAATGTTTTCTTTTCTCCGTAAGCAAAGCTTATGGGGGACAAAAAGTTAGGAATTTTACTCTAGAGAGTACTTTTCAAAAATTTATTTCTAGTCCATGGTTTCATTTAATTTGTCAGCTGCTTCAAGACCACACATTTATGTATAACTTGAAACGGAAACTCATCAAAAATATCCGAGGATTTGGCCTCAACTGGGCATGAAATCCCAAGTCTCTAGATTTCAAACATCAGCATTTCCTCCCAACCCCCTACTACAGGAAGCTCCATCAACAACTTTCTCACTTATCCCCCTAAATGGTTTTTTATAAGCAGGGAAGCGTTTCTCCCCTCTCAAGTTCTTCTCTGCACTCATAACATTATTTTGTGTTAAATGATTGCATTTACAAAAGTTTCCATCAGGCATCATTTCAAATTATTTAGTCTGCCAGATTTCCAGAAACAGAAGCTACGATTTTATCTAAAGAATCAATTGGTAGAATTTTACTCTTTTAAACGGTACCTGTGAATGTGAATGTTCTACTACTGATAAAAATATGCACTATAAATTCAGCAAAATTTCCAAAAACTTGGCAAGCACTTTAGTACTACAATTACTCCAGAGAAGCTAAGGCTACAGGAATTATTGATAGTGAAAACCCCTTTAAAATAAATTACAATGGCTTCATCCTATGCTTACTTCCTATATTATGTATGTAATAAAGAGGGCTCTATTAGATTTTATGTTGGACTGTTAGGAGCTCTTAATCCTTATCCCTCCCTCTTCTCCTTGTGCCCCATGACTAAAGAGCTGATAAGAAAGCTGGGACACTACCCTCTTTAGCATTTGCTGGAAATTCAAACTACCTAAGATAAGCCACACTCTGGACATACTGTGTAACCACCAACACACACACACACACACACACACACACACACACACACACACACACACACACCAGTCTCACTTCCCTGTTCTCCTAAGCCATTTTGGATGTGCTTGGGAGACCCCCTACTGTCCCCAGAAAGTGATAAACCTCTCAAACCCCTTTTGGGTATATCCGTGGTATCATCAGTCCTATCATCCAGATAAAATCTGGCGTAGAAGTCTATACAATTTCTGTGTGACAGCTATACAACAGCAGAGTATTTACTTGGCAAAACACTAGAAGATGTAAAACTTGATATGACTTTTTGAGAGTTATTATCAGTCCATATGTTTTTAACAGCAAAAATAATCAAAAGCTATTATCATTTTATATTAAAAATGAAATAAAACCTGCTTGCATATTCTGAATAATGAAATCTATTCAAGCATAGAAAACTAAAAGAGCAATTGCTATATTGTGAAATTTCTATGACCTGATTGAAATTCATCCTATTTCAGAAAGGCTTTTTTTTTTATTCCTGATAATCCAGTGACATTAAATGGGAAACAAAATAGTTACAGCAAAACTGAGAAATATGTTTTAATTTCTACATTTGAATTTGTTGAATAGAAAAAAAGTAAAGTTGTATGTGTGTGTGTGTGTGAGAGAGAGAGAGACAGAGAGAGAGAGAGAGAGAGAGAGAGAGAGAGAGAGAAGAAGAAGAAGAAGAAGAAGAAGAAGAAGAAGAAGAAGAAGAAGAAGAAGAAGAAAAAGAAAAAGAAAAAGGAGGAGGAGGAGGAGGAGAGAAAGGAAGAGAAAAAAAGATTTTAAGGATTGGTCCATACGTCTGGGGGCTGGCAAATCTGAAATCTGTAGTCCAGGCTAGGAAGCTAGAGACTAAGGAAGGAGTGATGTTGCAATCCTGAGTCCAAAATCCAGTCTGTAGGGCAGGCTGGCCTACTGGAAACTCAGGCATTTGATACTGCAGTCGTGAGACAGAATTTCTTCTCTGCGAAACCTGGTTTTGCTCTTAAGACCTTCAACTGATTGGATGAGGCCCACACAAATTATCAAAGGTAGTCTTCTTAAAGTTAACTGAGTATAGATGTTAACTACATCCACAAAACACCTTCTCAAGAAACAACTAAATTAATGACTGACGAAATAATTGGGTATTACAGCCTAGGCAGGTTGATACCCAAAACTAGCATAAGTGGCATACAATTAAGTGCTGTAATTGTGAAATTGTACTACTTGCTTGCTCTTGTTTGCAACACTGAACCTCAGTATGTTGCCTAGAAGTGATTAAAGCTATCAAGTATGGGCAAGAATACGAAGCAGTAAGGATGCTGTACCCTGCCAGTAGGAAGCAGAAATGTAAAATGCTGTGAAAACTTGAGAAAGCAATATAGTGTTACCTGAAACATGTTAAGATGTGCAAATTCATGATGTAACACCTTCCACTCCTAGAAAATCTTTGAATGTATACAGTATCACAGCATTAGGCTAATAGAAAAGGATGTAAATTGACAGAATAGCAGATACACTGAGGCATATCTGTATAATAGTGAACTACACAGTATGAAGTTGAATATGCTACAGCTTCCATGCGTCAATGTTGTTAACCTCCCAATCAGATTATTTGCAACATGATCCCATATATGCAAAAGTGTACTCAAGAGTTAACTAATGTAACTTAAGAAATAAATAAACACCAGAATGGATTATTTAAAAATCAGACTACTAATAACTACATCTAAAGGGGGGGGGGATCTAGAATGCAATTGAGAAATGGCATGACCAAAGTTCCTAAGGCATTTGTCAATTTTCCATCTTTAACGTGAGTTCTGGGTATGTGGTTGGTTAATTTGTGATCATCATATATTCATTTTATGTTGTTACATCCTTTTGGACATGGCTTATATATTTCAAAATGAATTTAAAAAAAATAGCAGTTACATTTATTTTACTAAAATGACTTTTTGTGTTTAAAGTAAAGCACTAAGGTAAGTCATGAGCAAAAAGAATTAAACATAAGAATATATAGCAGTCTAATTCCAAATCTGTTAAATATTTAATTACCAAATGCATAGGTGAAACAATACAGAGACATTATATGAAAATCTCAAGAGTGATTAACTGGGTGATATAATGACAGGTGGCATTTATTTCACTTTCTGAAATTTCAAACATTCTTCAAAGTACATACATGCACATATTAATATTTATCTATTTTTAGACTATTAACTCACACATGGTATACAGTTAAATAAATCTCAAATATAAGAAATAATAATGGAGGGAGTTTCTTCTTTGGTGCCAATTTTTAAACCATATGGATGAAAAAAATCCTGCCCTGTGTATACATAACACAATCTTAAAATCACTGCATTAGATAAAAGACTCCACACAATTGTTTAGAGTGATTCACATTATCTAAATAAGGAATTCATTTGAATGCTATAAGAATTAATCACATTCATGCTATCTACTCCATGGTTTCCCTATTCAATACTGAATCGTCTAGTAAACACAATGAAGTCATTTCAAGCAGAGGTAAATGATACTTTAGAGACCAAACTCTGCTTTACAAACTACCTTATTACATACTATAATGGATTCAAACCATGCTTGATGAATAAGAAAGGTGAATGATATCCTTATGGTCCTTTTCCAGAAGTCTTAAAAGGCTCACATTGATGAACATTAAAAAATAGAGTTAAATGAGATTTTAATGGACTTACTTTAAGAGCAAGCGACTTGTTTTAGCATATTTTTTTTATTATTACATGTTATGGAACTAGGAATAAGGGAAACAGCCTGCAATGTAGTTACTTTGTTTTAAATATCATAAACTTACAAAGATATGCTAGCAGGCAAATGTTCACAATATTCAACTCCAGGCTGAGGCACATATGGAATATATTAACTTTGGTAATTTTTTGAAGCATGTAGTGGTACGGAGAAACAGGTCTTAAAGACCATAAATGTCTAAACAACAGTAATGTAGGATATATAGTTCAGCCATCTGATGTGCCAAGAAACTGTGTGAAAAAAAAATTCTGAGGATTCCATACCTATGTCATTTGATATTTGAGATTAAGATATTGTAATCTGAAGTACAGTCTTTTAAATATACTTAATAAATTTTAATATTTTGTTCATTAAGGCAGATCAGCTGTTAGTTGTTATTCTGAAGTTATTACAAGTTTACCTTTTTCTAAGAAGAGTCAATTATGTGACATAAGACACAAGTATATTTTGACTTCTGAATATAGAATAATTCCGTGTTTTTTTCTAAGTCAAGCCTAACCATGTGATCTAATGTAAAAAATGCAAAATAGGGGGATCTTATAAAAGATATATTCTAGAAAGAAATATATGTATGTAAATAAGATCTATCCCTCAAATAAAACAATTTTAAATTTATATGTATATATATTTTAGAATTATAGATATTCATGTATTCTATGTTCAACCTAAATAAAACATGAAGCAAAATTGAATATAGGCAGACTGATACATATAAAAATATCTAGTACTGGCTCGCCTGGGTGGCTCAGTCAGTTAAGCATCCAACTCTTACTTTTGGCTCAGGTCATGATCTAATGACTCAGGAGATCAGATGCCCCAAGTCCCTCGGGCTCTGCACTGACATCAGGGAGGCGGCTTGGGATTCCCTCTCTCCCTACCCCTCCCCTGTTCTCACAGGGGTTCTCTCTCAAAAATAAATAAATGAACTTTAAAAAAAAGTACTATTATTAAAAAGAAAAAGCTGAAAAAAATTGAAACATTTAGTAGACCAAAATTTAGAACTTATGGCTCCAGTTTGCTGAAAATAAAAAGTTACAGGGAAGCATTTGCGTAGGAACTACAGAAGTGGGGGGTACCTGAGTGGCTCAGTCAGTTAAGCTTCCAACTCTTGATTTCAGTGCTGGTCATGACCTCACAGTTTTTGGTTTCGGATTCTCTTTCTCCCTCTCTCTCTGCTCCTTCCCCCCTCAAAATAAACATTTCAGAAAAAAGAACTAGAGAAGTAAATCTTGTTCTTTGAAGAGGATTAATTCTGATATTTGAGAAAATATGACCCGCTTTTTTAAAGTCCAAAAAAATGCTCCCAAAGATTTTTAATTATTTGGTGTCTTTTACCAGAGTAGAGATGGAAAATATTTACATGAAATTACCAATGAAATTATTTATTGTTAAGAACAGTTAAAATGTTCTGTGAAAAGCTGATCAAGGTAAACATGTCAATTCATGAACATCTAGAATAGATTTCTTAAATTAACATTTATACTGTTATAGGTTTTTTGGTATTATAAAACTCATTTACATTGACAGATGGAATTAACACCAGTATTATTTATAATAGATATTTTAAAACAGTATATATTACACTCCTGTATCTTTAATTTAACATAGACAGGATAAACTATATGAGGTTTGTATTTCCCGAATCATTAGCTTTTATTTATTCAACAGCAGTAGACAAAGAAAATGTTGAAACCCAAAAGTAAAGAATTGCCTTTAGGACAAGCTCCAGATTTTAGTGATGAGAAATCTCTGATAATCTTTCTGGTATCTTTTATTCAACAAAGATTTATTAAGCATACCCAAAGGTCAACACGCTGTGTTAATTCCTCAGTATGCATAGATGAATAAAACACAGTCCTAAGCCTCAAGCAGTTTCAGGGCTAATGGTAAAGCTAAAATGTAGAAATTTGCATTGGTGATTATTAATATGAATGTTATTTCTCCCATCTTTTACTTTTTTGAAAAACTCTCATATTCCAAGGGACATTTTCACTCTCAAAGTGAACACTAAAACTGAAACAAAAATTCAAAGAACACTTCAACCTAATTGAGAGATGGGGAGTCATTCTTACTCAACAGTATTTTCCCTTTTAAAACCTAAACAAGAGAAGAGAAAAGACAAAAGCAATTAGAAACAGAAGGGGCAGGTTTATTTGAAGAGTTATAAAGTACAAAACCTGGAAGAGAAGAAGAGATTCTTTAGATATAGAGGAAGAGGAGAAGAGGGGAATGGGCTTAAGATTTCAGGTCTTAAATATCTGCCATTCATTGTTCTTGATCCCTTATAAATGCCCAAACTGATGTCACGGGCCACAGACATACATGGGTATTGGTTGTAGAAAGGGATAACATAGGAATCTGCCTAGAATAGATCAGAATCAGTGGGAGTTTCAGAGCTGGGGGATTAATAGACCCACTACTACTGTTACCATGATTTATGGTAACTATTTACTCAGGGATAAAATAGAGGAACTCAACTGAAACAAAGATGGAGATGAAATCTCCTACCTGATAGGAATGAAGGATGTACCTAAGTCAAAAAGCCCACAAGGAGCTGAATGCTGCTGATAACTATGTGAGATTAGAACTAGATCCTTCCCCAGTCGAACCTCAAATGAGACTGAAGCCCCAACCAACACCTTGATTGAAGTTTTGTGAGACCCTAGAGCAGAGAACCCAGATAAGTGTTATCCTAGCTCCTGACTCACAGAACCTGTGAGAAAATACGTCTGTGTTAAGTGTCTAAATCTGTTGTAATACTATTAAGGAACAAAGAGATAATAGATATGATGTCAGAATCCCATTCTCCTAAATATATATATTTACACACACATAAAAGATATATATATATATGTATATGTATACATATATTCAGTGTGTGTGTATATGTATGTATGTATACATGTATTTATATATACACACACATAATATTCAATAAAAGGCCATTTTTCTGCATTAAACTGTTTGCAGAGATTTTAAGTAATGCTTAAACAGTTGCTCATTTTGCCATTAAAAATAAAGTATGTCTGCGGGGCGCCTGGATGGCTCAGTTGGTTAGGCGACTGACTTCAGCTCAGGTCATGATCTCACAGTTTGTGAGTTCAAGCCCTGCATCGGGCTCTGGGATGACAGCTCAGTGCCTGGAGCCTGCTTCTGATTCTGTGTCTTTCCCTCTCTCTACACCTCCCCTGCTCACATTCTGTGTCTCTTTCTCAATAATAAATAAATGTCAAAAAAAATTTTTTTTTAATAAAGTATGTCTGGGAACAAAGACTGTTTATTTCCTTACATAATCTAAGTAAATGAATTATTATAAACACTTGGCCCACAGAAAGTACCAGACATAAATCGACCCCGAGATTACTCCATCCGTCAACTTGGAATGTCAAAAATAAACATATGCTTTAGTCACACATTAAAATGCCTCACCTGCCTCACCAAGATAATTTAAATCTAAAATGAAATTTTCATAAGAACTATGTTTTAAATAGACAAATAGTTACTAAGAATTCATTATGTGCCATTTCAATCATTACAGGAATACATGTAAGAAAATTACAAAAAGATTCATAGGATTATGAGTATCTCTGCTTTGACATTTACAAGACAATTCATAAAAACTACTGTGCATTTATTAACTGAACTCTTGCTTTGCAAAGTTTCTTATTTCAATAGATATAAAATCATTCTTTTAAAACAACCTAAGAGAAGGTAAAAACAAATTGTAAGAAAAAAAAAGTCTGAAGTTGGTTTAGTTTTAATCACAGCTAAGCATAATTATTTCCTTTTTTTTTTTAAGTTTCTTGTAATTATTACTGCGTTTTCACTTTTCACTCTGTTCTCAGATTTTTTCCACTGGATGTAACTGCAGAATTTTAGTGTTTAATTTGATAGGTCTAACTTAACAATATACTGTCACAAAGATTAGATCATTTCAACATACAAATAAAATAAATTTTATGTATAAGAGTGGTATTTATGAACAAGACAGGTTTTTTGTTGTTGTTGTTATTTGAGACAGAGAGAGAGTGCAGGGAAGGGGGCAGAGGGAGAGAGAGAGGGAGTGAGAGAGAATCCCAAGCAGGTTCTGTGATGTCAACAGAGTCCAAACTGGGGCTTGAACCCACAGTGAGATCATGACCTGAGCTGAAATCAAGAGCCAGGCACTTAATCAGGTGCCTAACCAGCTGAGCCACACAGGCGCCCCAAAGGCAGTTTTTTCCCTACAGATTAATAACATAAAAACCCTACAAATTATACATGATCTTCTGCCAGATGATTTTTAGGAGAGGGATAAAAGGATATAGAAATAAAATATTGGAAGTGTCAGGCTTGTCAGAAGTATTAACTGTCCAAGTAGGGTTTCTGGCATAGAGAAGAGGGGTCTGACTTCTGCGTAAGAAGGAGAAAATGAGGGGCACCTGGGTGGCTCAGCCGGTTAGGCACTTGATTCTTGGATTTGGCTCAGATCATGGTCTCACAGTTCGCGGGATTGAGCCCCGTGTGGGGCTCTGTGCTGATAGCATGGAGCCTGCTTAGGATTCCCTCTCTCCCTCTCTCTCTCTCTCTCTCTGCCCCTGCTTTCCCCCCCCACCTTTAAAAAAATTAATTAAAAAAAAAAAAGGAGGAGAAAATGAAAGCCAAGTAGAGATGGGTTGGCATTAAATGCTAAAATAATTTGGCGACAATCACATTTACCTTCTGCTCCAGCTAGGAGGGACTAACACAAGTGGAGCTGGTGGCACAAAGGGGAACCTATTAATCAGTGGTGAAATTTGACAATTTCTAATGTAGTAGTTGAATAGATTATTCTTCCTTTTGCCACTCTTATATTTCTGGGTCTATCATCTGAGAGGTTTCAGCAGAGAAACTAGAGTTGCTAAAATGAAAATGACTTATGGAGTCTTTTCCTTTATTTAAATTATATTAGAGGAGATACAGATTTCAATGAGTAATTATAATTAAGAATAATGAAGATTATGAGAAGGGAAATAGGGAGATCTAACAGAACAAAGTATATGGAGATGTTCTACTGGAGAGGGAATCTCTAAGGGGAAAACCTGATTGTGCTGTGACTGAAAGAAACTAGGGGGTGCCTGGGTGATTCAGTCAATGAAGCATCCTACTCTTGATCAGGTCGTGATCTCACAGTTCCTGAGTTTGAGCCCCACATTAGGCTCCAAGCTAACAGTGCGGAACCTGTTTAGAATTCTCTCTCTCTCAAAATAAATAAACTTAAAAAAAAAATTAGGTTGGTTCTAGTATTAGGGGAGAAACAAACTATATTCTAGGCTTGGGGGAAAAAAAAGATGTGAAAGTTGTCAATAAGTCCTATATGGTCAGAATGTACAACAGGAAGGGGAGGGAGAAATCTTTCCTCTGAAATAAAATCAGCTTCAGCCCTAGCACCATGCTTCCAGAAGTAAACTCCAGGTTCCTCCCTTGCTAACATTTCTTGAAAGCTCATTTCGAATCTTAAAATGTGTTTAAAGTTGAGAAACTTGAATAAAATTGAATTTTAATGCTTTGTGATGGTGTGGTTCTGTTATTATCCCAAATTAACAGAAGAAAAAACTAAGGATTAGTGAAGTCAATCAACTCTCCTGAGGAAGTCATTCTGACAAGATTCAAACCAGGGACTTGCCCATAAAATTATAGGGTTCTTTCTTCCCGGAGTGCCAAATTCCTTTTCACAAGCTTTATAATAGCTACACTTCTTAGGAGCAGAGAGCTTGCCTAATTAGTGAGGCTGAAAAAGCAAATGAGAATATTTCAGCCAACAGTCCAGGGAAGATCAATTTGTCAGTTTTGACATGAACCATGGAGGAAAACATCTACTTTTCCTGGATGATTAATCCAATATAGCTACTATTGAGTAAAACCACTTACTTGCTGCCATGCAAAATATATAAATTAACATACTAATTTTTCAAACACTTTTAGCATTGATTAGATGTGCCCAGGACAACAAATTGACAACATTTTACCTACCACAGCTATGGCAGAGCCTTCCTCAGCCTGAGTCCCTGAGCGGACTCACTCAGTCCACTCTAATCCACGTTTGGAGTCAACGGGGGTAAACTTCTGTCACATCAATGCTCTGATATCTGGGGGAAAGGTGTTCTTTTGTAACAGCAAACTAATATAAAAGGCAGGCATATCTCTCACTAGTTGCCACATAAATAGGAAACAGACAGATATGATGAATGATTCCTCTGAGGAGGATATTTTCATGTCAAATTTTAATCACTTATTTTCTTCTGCCTGATCAACACTGCTACCTGGAGGAACATTTTTCTTTTAAGATGAAACTTACCAAATTCACATCCAAATTGTTATCTCCCTAACTCCCAACAGCCTCTCCCTCGGGTGGTATCTATACAAAGGAAAATGCTACTACAAGACATAATATTTCTGCTCAGGTGTCCAAATTAATTTTATTCACACTAGACACCTGTGACATAATGAACTTCCTTATTTACTACTTAAAGCTTTGAAAATAAAACAATGTAATTAAATTTGAAAGACCAAGTATTTCTTGGTCTTTAAATTCAGAGACACCTTTATTGTCAAACAAAAAATTTCAAAAATTTGGCTAATATCTCAATTACATGAAAAAATAATTAAAACATCTGTTACTTATAAAAATATAGATGACAAATATTTGTCAGTTAAAATTTTAATTGTAGCTTTATGTGTATTCATTTAATTTTTACAAGATATATTGATTTGATTATTTAGCTGGTCTATCTTTAACTCTAGTCAAAAATCTAAAAATCATTTCAACTTTCAATGTCTTTCATTGATAAGTTATAAAAACTGTGTGTCATGATTTAAACACAAATCCTTAGTTCTACTCAAGGCAATAATAATTTGACTTAATACACAAGGGCTGTGAAAATTAAAGGGTTTGAAATCTTTAGGACTCCCCAAGGCATTATTGCAGAGATACAGTATCTGCAGTAATAAATGACCAAAAATTCCATATGTAAAAATTACATAATACATCAGACGGCAAATACTTTGGATGTGAAATATTCGTATTTTCCTTCAAATGTATCCTGTTACTTTATCCATGCACACATTTGGTGGTATCAGGGACAGATCCGTGTATAATGTTGGTAGGACTTTAGGATATAGCTTATTAAGTGCTGCATTAATGTTAATGACCATCGTGTTTCAGGGCAGGGACAGCCCTATGAATTTTATGTAAACTGTCAAAGTTTGTTGAACCCATTCATTGACAGAAAATTTCAAGGACTGGGCTAACATTCACCAACCCAAAGCAATAAGAGTAAAAAATATGTATTGGTAGAAATTTTGCCTAACACTTCTGTGAATTCTGTGACGCCTCTCTATCAATAATCTGAAAAAAAAAAAACCTTGATTTTGAAGTGGTAAACATCCTTTCTCTTTAACAGTTATGATATCTTATAATTATAAAAATATACCATATCATATGATACACAGAAACAAATACAAAAATTACAACCCTACTTTAACAAATGTATTTAATAAGTATTCACATTTAAACAAATATTAATTTGAATAAATAACATGCATATTATAATTTAAACCAATAACATACATATTAATCTATGCTAGGTGCTATTCCTTACTTTTACATTTTAGTTTGTTTATTTATTTTGAGAGAGACAGTGTGTGAGAGAGACAGACAGAGCTTGAGCCAGGGAAGGGCAGAGACAGAGAGGGAGAGACAGGATCCAAAGTCAGCTCCAGACTCCAAGCTGCCTGCATAGAGCCCGACATGGAGCTCAAACTCACGAGGCTTGAGATCATGACCTGAGCAGAAGTTGGATGTTTAACCAACTGAGCCACCCAGGGGCCCCTTTTACTTACTTTTAAGGATTTCATCATCTTAGAGGAGTACCTATATATTTGTTGCTGAAAAACTTATTAAAAAAACAGAAATGCTGAGTCAAACTAACGTGTTTCAAATAGTTTTAATCAAAATAATTTTAACATTTTTATGTATACATTGGTTCAGAAACTTCTGGATGTTACTGCATTCTCTTAAGCAGTAAAAATCTATTTCAATTCTAATAAGATAAACCAGAAGTCCACAGGTCGTGTTTTATATTCTTTTTAAGTCATATGATCTTAATAAACTTACAACTGAGAAGAAATAACCATATATAATGCTGAACACGTTCCTTGTAAGTATAGTTTATTAAGCATCTATCCTATAGAAATGTAAAACTGTATTGCCTAATATCATAACTCATGTATAATAGGAATTGTGAAGCACAAATTTGGTATTCTTGAATTTTAGGACTGTTCATCTTAAATTCACGGGAGGCACACCGCTAGTTATGTTCCAAGTAAACCCTGAAATAGATTTTGTGGACCATGGAAAGTGAAAGGTATTGAAGAATGAATAGTGAAAGGATTGTGTAGTATGTGGGTTGTGCTTTAAAATAGAACATAAAAATCAAACCGCAGCAAAGCGTGGTATATATTCAACAATGCCTTTTAAATATCAGGAAACTAGACCAGAATCAAAGACCTTCTGTAAATAGCAGTAGCCCCTCCGAAGTCGCATTTTCAATTCAGACAGACACCGCTGTCCCAGTGAAGCTGTAGGAATACACTGTAGGGGCAGCCATTCAAACTCACTGCAAAGTCCAGACTCGGTGTCTTTTTCTCACTCTCTCACAGTCCCAGCCAGCTCTATAGACTGTAAGATTTGATTCTATCATAGTTTTATGAGAAAATCGTTCCATTTACTTCACATGGTCTACTATACTTCAGAGCTTCCCTGAAACCCAACATCACGGCCATGCATTCATTCTCAACCTCTTTCTATCCTTTTCTCTCCCTACAAGAAGTGTTCTTTATTGAAACAGCTCTGCTTAATATCCCTAAGTCTCATATGACTATGTGTGTGCATGTCAGTATCTGAATGTGTGTATCTTGGCGTGGATGGCAGATGGAGAGTGGTGCTGAAGCTGGAGGAAGATGCCTACGTTAGCAGTCTATTTGCTCGTTGCTTAGGTTTGTGGCGTGAACAGAAGCAAGCAATAGCATCCTTTGAAATAAAGGATAAGTTCCCTTTACGGTCAGAGACTTGAACAGAAGCAACAGCTAAGTGTGGTTTTAAAGTACAGTAAAACCTTGGTTTGCAAGCATAATTCATTCTGAAAACAATCTTGTAATCCAAAGCACTTGTATATCATAGCGAATTTCCCCCTAAGACATAATGGAAACTCAGAGGATTCGTTCCACAATCCAAAAATATTCATGTAAAAATGATTACCATACTCTAATACGACATAATAAAGAAAATACAAAATACAAAATACAATAAACAAAGTAACCTGCACTTACCTGTGAAAGCTTTCATGGCTGTTGTAAAGGAGGCGAGAGAGAGGAGGTTTACTGTGTATGATGACTTTCACTACGACCAACAGAATCACTGCTATCTATTAGCTCAGTGGGATCTTTTCCTGCATGGGGACCATTGTGTACACTCACACGGCTGGTGACTACAGTACAGTATTGATAAACTCTTGTCATATACTGTATTTAATGTAACTGGCAATAAGACAGTGGAGGAAAGGGTCTGTATTTGCAGGCAGCCTGACCTAGAATGAAGCAAAGCATTGCTAGGTCACTCTTGTGTGGAAAAGCAAAGGACTGTCCATAGGTGCTTTGAAGTGACAAAAAATACCCTAGTGCCAGTTGTGGGCACCTTCCAATGATCTAAAAAATCACTGATTTCTGTCAAACAACACAGCCTGAGACAGAGCATGGGAGACAATCACCCACAATCTCAGAGAAAAAAAGAGAGAGAAAGAGAAGAATCATCGGCTCATTTGCGATCACGTGACATTTGCCATCACATACTACTTGTATTGCAAGACATCACTCGTTTATCAAGCTAAAATTTATTAGAAATGTTTGCTCGTGGGGCACCTGGGTGGCTCAGTCGGTTGAGCATCCAACTTCGGCTCAGGTCATGATCTCACAGTTTGTGCGTTCGAGCCCCACATCAGGCTGTGCTGACCGCTTGCTCAGAGCCTAGAGGCTGCTTCAGATTCCATGTCTCCTCTCTCTGCCCCTCCCCCGCTCATGCTTTCTCTCACTCTGTTTCTCAAAAATAAATAAATGTTAAAAAAAATTAAAAGAAAATGTTTGCTTGTCTTGTGCAACACTCACAGAATAATTTACTCGCAATCCAAGGTTTTACTATACTTTGACATTGTTTCAGAAATATGCCTACAGAGGCACCTGGCTGGTACACATGGAGAAGCACGCGACTTGCTCTTGGGGGACATGAGTTCCAGCCCCACAATGGGTGTAGAGATTACTAAAAAATGAACTTTAATAAATATGCCTAGAAAATACAATCCACTGGTTACTTTAAAGAGCTAACATATTGCTAATAATTTGCTTTCATATTCATATTCATATAGTACCATATTCATATAGTTTGTCAACTGGAGGGAAATAATAGGTCTTTAGTGAGAAAAGAGATTGGTTTCAAGGCAATTATTTACCATATGTTTCTAGAAGTAGGATAGTCTAGAAACCATGATTGGCCCACTTGATAAAATTTTTTAAAATTTTTACTAAAAATATTTCAAAAATGAATCAGTGAGTTGGAAACAGAACAACAAGAAATAATCAAAGATTAAGAACTAAGTAGTATGCAAGTAGAAAATCGAATCAGACATATACCCTGGTGGTATTGCCACCAGGTGAACTTGAGTCTTCTTGATGCTCATAGGGTTAAAGGTACAGATGACAAAGTGCTCCTGCCTCAGATGACAAGTCTGATAGGAATGTTACTTTTTACATACAAATTGAACTGGAACTTAACCCAACACTTCAGACTCAGCAATGAATCCTGTCTTGAGACCTGGTGGTAATAAGCATAGATAGGAAAGAAAAAGAAAAGGGAAAAGGAAAAGAAAGGAAATAAATCTTTTAAAATACTTATCCAAAGGCATCCTTTATATAGGTTTGCAGCCATAATAAACTGTGTGGCTCAAAGGGTCTGCAATTGAGAATTTGTTATCATATAGTCTAGGCTGAGTTCCATTAGGCACCTGGAAGAAGGAAATGTAAATTCTCTCTGGAGCAAAGTTACCCCAACACAGACCCCAGAAAAATGCCTATATTTAATACTAAATCACAAATATAACAGCACACACTCACAGGCACTCTACAAGGAAATAAACCACCATGAGTATAAGCCAGCACAAAGGAGAATCAAACATAAAAAATGTAAAATTATCAAATACACTATAAAATATATGTCCAATGTTTTAAAAATATAAAAAGAGAGAAGAAATAAGACTAATGAAAAACAAAAAATATAACTCGGGAAACCAAAGGGCAAATAAGATATCCAGATATAAAAAATATATGCATTTGAAACTTACAGTAAATAGGTTTATTTCATAGTAATTTCAGACATAAGTGAACAGATATTTAACAAACAAGAAAATATAACTAAAGTCATATGCAATGTGGAGTACCTGGGTGACTCAGTTAAGAGTCTGACTTCAGCTCAGGTCATGATCTCCCAGTTCACAAGTTCGAGCCCCGTGTCGGACCCTGTGCTGACAACTAAGAGCCTGCTTCAGATTCTGTGTCTCCCTCTCTCTCTGCCCCTTCCCTGCTCATTCTCATTTCTCTTTCTTTCTCACTCTCTCTCTCTCTCTCTCTCTCTCTCTCTCTCTCTCTCTCCCCCCCCCCTTCTCTCAAAAATAATGATTTTAAAAAATTTAAAAAAACATATTGGAGAGAAATCACAGTTAGAAACATTTGAAAAGTAGATATTTTTCCAGAAATGATAAAAGTTAACGATCCAAATATCCCAAAGTGAGACAAATCCCAAGTGAAATGAATTAAGACCAGTGCAAATAAATTCATACAATGCTATCATTTCAGAAAACAAGAGATAGAGACAATTATAGTAACTCCAGGAGGCAAAAGTAATCCTTTTCAAAAGGATTGTAATTACAGCTGACTAATCATAGCACCAATAAAAAAAAATACAAACCACTGGAGTAATATCTTCAATGCATTAAGAGAGAATTGTCAATTCATGACTGTATATCCAGGAAAACATTTTTTTCAATAGTGATATTAAAGACATTTTTAAGCAAATGAGAATGGATTGTAAAACCTGTCAATCTTCTCAAATGGGTTTCTCAAGGATATATTTAAGATGAAAGAAAGATATCCAGAGGGAATACCTGTCATACAAGAATGATAAGCTAAGAAATTTGCAAATACGGTGGTTAAACAAAATTTGACTGTGTGACACAATAATAATAATAATTTCTAGGGGTGCCTGGGTGGCTCAACTGGTTAAGCATCCTAATTTCAGCTCACGTCATGATCTCATGGTCATGAGACTGAGCCCCGTGTTGCGGTCCACACTGGGTATAAAGCCTGTTTAAGATTCTCCGTCTCCCTCTGCCACTCCCCTGCATGCTAAATAAATAAATAAAATAAAAACATTTAAAAATAATAATTTCTAGTAAGGACAATAGATCACTTTTAAAAAGCAGTAACAAATGTAAGTTAAAAATCAATATGATCAGTAAAGTGTTCTAAAGACCTGTATTTTTCAGGCGGATAAACATATAGGATAATTTCAGACATTTTAAGTTATGTATATGTGATAAATTCCTGCCATTAATCATTAAACAACTACAGAGAAGTTTTAAAAATGTGAAAGTGCTAGAGAACAGTGAATTTTAAAAGGCATCAATGTAAAGTATGGCAAGAAGTAGAGATAAATAAACTTTTGAAAGGTTGAGTAAATAAAAATCACAGAAGACAGAAAAATAAATGCAAATATGTCAGCAATTACAATCTAAGACTTTCAAACTGGATTTTAAAATAGCAAGATAGCAACAACATTGGTCCATAAGGTTTACAGTATGCATCTCCAAAGGAAAGTATACAACAAAACAAACAGTTAAAGGATAGAAAAATAGGTAGCGTGAAAATACAAGGAAAAATATTTTGTGGGGACATTAATAAAGGCACTGTGAAGAACTAGCATTACTAAAGATAAAGAGGGTGACAGTAAAAAGATAAAAGTTATACTTCTCCTAGGAGGTTCGGAACTCTACTCATGTGCGTAGCTATCCATACAACAAGCAACTACGGAGCGACAGAGATATATCTACTATTACACATTCATCCATTCATTCAATAGCTATTTTTGATGTTCACCAGGAGCCATATTCAGTTCTAGATATTGATGATATAAAAAGAAATAAAATAGAAAAAAAGATCCTGTCTTTATGGCATGTGTTACATGTACCAGACAGGGATGTATAAGATAGATAGACAGACATAGGCATTTTTTTTTTGAAAGATATATTATTAGGTAACACCTGGGAAAGATTTAGTGACTGGGTTAGGGTTGCCCTTTTATTGGATAGGGTAATCAGGGTAAGCCTTCCTGAGCAAGAAGATAATATTTGAATAGAGATCTGAAGAAGGTTAAAGGGTAAGTCAAGCAAATACCTGATGAAAATATGTTCTTAGCACAGGGTGCAGCAATATAAACACACTGAGCTGGGAATCTGTGTGGCTTGATTAAGAAATAGCAGAGGCCAATACGGCTAGAGGTGAGTTAAAAGGGAGAGTCAGGGAGTCCATAATTAATTGAGGGGAAGGGTAGTTGGAGATTAGGGCAAAAAGGAAAGTGGTCAGGGGCGCCTGGGTGGCGCAGTCGGTTAAGCATCCGACTTCAGCCAGGTCACGATCTCACGGTCCGTGAGTTCGAGCCCCGCGTCAGGCTCTGGGCTGATGGCTGGGAGCCTGGAGCCTGTTTCTGATTCTGTGTCTCCCTCTCTCTCTGCCCCTCCCCCGTTCATGCTCTGTCTCTCTCTGTCCCAAAAATAAATAAAAAACGTTGAAAAAAAAAAAAAAAGGAAAGTGGTCAGGGGCAGATCACGTAGAGTCTACTAAACCACCGTAAGTCCTCTTAGACAAATGGTTGGACTATGTATAAGATGTTAATTCACTGGAGAACTCTGAGCAGGCTGGTATCAGAATATGGCCTCTCATATTATGAAGGATCAATATACCAGCTGTGTTGAAGATAGATTATAGGGTAACAACGGGCAGAAGAAGGAAGAATACTCCAAAAATTCGGAATAAGGATGGTGGTGACTTGATCTGTAGGTGCTAACAATTGTTGGTCTGGATATAGATTGTAGGACACAGCTCATTCACTGACTATAATAAATAACCAGTAAGCATATCAATTCTGGTAAGAGGCAAAGAAGCCCATGATTACCATTTTACTGACCTGTATACTAAAAGTCCTAGTCAACTCAGAAAGTAAAATGAATAATCATTGGAAGAAAAAAACTCATTATTCACAAATAATATAATTCATTTTTAGAAAATATGAACAATTCTAAATATATAATGGAGATGGGAGAATTTAGCAAGTTTGCTGGTACTAAATTAATATTTAATAATTATTTGGGGCGCTTGGGTGACTCAGTTGGTTGAGTGTCCAACTTTGGCCCAGGTCATGATCTTACGGTTTGTGGGTTCGAGCCCTGTGTCAGGCTCTGTGCTGACAGCTCAGAGCCTAGAGCCTACTTCGGATTTGTTTCTCCCTCTCTCTTTCTCTCCTCCCTCACCCGCATTCTCTCTCTTTCTCAAAAATAAACATTAAAAAAATTAAAAAAGAAATAATAATTATGTTTCTATGGGATGCCTGGATGGCTCATCAGGTTGAGTGTTTGACTCTTGATTTTGGCTCAGGTCATGATCTCACAGTTAGTGAGTTCAGCACATCGGGCTCTGTGCTGACAACGTGGAGCTTGCTTGGGATTCTCTGTCTTCTTTTTACTCTGCCCCTCCCTTGCTCTCTCTCTCTCCTTCTCTCTCTCAAAAATAAACATTAAAAAAGAAAGAATTTTTAAAAAGAGAAAAATAATAATAATTTTGTTTCTACATACCAGCAACAGTTCATAAATATAGTACACATTTTGATGTCATTTAGAGTATAAAATATAAAAGAAAATATTTAGTAATGAATTTAATAAAATAGGTACAATAGCAAATCATATACTTCATTATAATAAATTAATGAGATCTTACATAAGTACAAGTTGTTTTTGATTGAGACTCAGGTAAAAATATATAAATGTTCTTTAACTGTGTCTATAAATCAACAGACTTGAGACTTTTTGTTTTTGTTTTTCTACTGTCTAGAACTTGACAAACTGGGAGACTAAAATTTACGATGAGCCAAGTTCCAGAATAGCTGTTAGACTCCTATTAAAGACATAGCACAAAGTTGAGACTTGACTTATCAGATATCAAGAATCATATATGTCATATACATATGACATATATATTGTCATATATATATATGTCATATATATAGTCATATATATTACTGCCACATAGATCAACATGATGAAACTCAAGAACACAGAATTAATCTCCAAATTGAAGCTCGTAGGAATCTCTTACATAGTGTTCACTCTGTCAGCCATTACTCTATACTTATTAAGGATTAAAACTTCTTTAATCCTCTCAACATTATGAGGTGGCTCATTAATTCTCCGTATTTTACAAATTAGGATATTAAGGTGCAGAAATGTTAAGTAATTTGCTAATGAGTAGGGACGCCAGGAGTGCAACTTGGCAGGTTTGTTTGTTTGTTTGTTTGTTTGTTTTACTGACTCCATGTTCTTTACAACGTCCTGCCTTTCTGAATTATACACACACTCATCAGAAGGGTACACACAACATCAATCATTACTGTAAACCAAAAGAGAAAAAAAACTAAAAATAATATATGATTTAAAGTTTAGATATTTGTTAAACCCATCAAGAAAGCAAGACAATGATAAACTCATAGTTCTGAGTAGTAATTGCCTTTAAAAGGAGACTGAGGAAAGGAACCTGAAAAGCGTGCCTTGGGTAATTCAGAGTTAATCATACCAATTTTATTCTTTACAACGGTATTCTCTGGGTCCTTATATATTGAGCTTAACTACAGTTTACAAATATTCAATTGGGTCTACTCAATCTTTAATAGAAACTTATTTTAAAAGTAAAATTGCAGAGCACCTGGGTGGCTCAGTCAGTTGAGTGTCCAACTCTTGATTTCAGCTCAGGTCATGATCTCGGTTTATGAGATCGAACCCCACCCAGGACTCTGTGATGACAGTGCAGAGCCTGGTTGGGATTCTCTTTCCCTCTCTGCCCCTCCCCTGCTCACACTCTCTCCTCGCTCTCAAAATATATATATATATATATATATATATATATATATATATATATATATATATATATATTTAGGTAAAATTGCAGGGGTATGAATTCTGACATTCCACATTTATAAAACCCATAAACCCTAAATTCTGAGGGAGGCCACCACATATGAATTATATGTAGAAGTCAAATACAGAAAAGAAACTACAGCACCTAAAACTATAGGCAAAGAATTTGACTGGAAACATAAAACAATTTCATTTCAGTGGACATAAATAAGGGTAAATCTTTACTTTAAAAATATTACCAGGCTTATGTGCCAGAGGGTCTGCAAAGAACAAATGGTCTACAAATGTTATACCCATAGTTGATAGATTAGTGGACAAATTTAAAGATACTGGGAAAACACACTTTTAAGTTAGATAATTTTCAGCTGAATAAATGGCCTTATCAAAATGACGCAGATTTTTGTTGAAAAGAACCTTGTTAGGTGTTTCCACTGAAATGCCACTGGGATCTGCCATCAATCCTGTGTGATTTAAATGTTACTCTACATATCAAGGTTAGAGGTTATAGACACGCCTCTGGTTGACATGAAGTAGGAAGGAACAGTCGGCAAATCTGAAGTAAACTGAAAGGCTGATCTCAATGACTGAACAATAACAGCATGGGGTAAAAACAGACCTAAGGCTGTTTGGGAGTGGAAGGTAATGAAATACACATTTATGGTTACCAGATAAACTAATATGATCCAAGAACAAATTATCAGATTATAATATTTTAAGTGGATTGAAGTCATAATTTTCACGGTATTCCATGCTAGAAAACCAGAAGTTGGAAACAGTGAATTTGGTAGGTGTCTGTCTGTCTGTCTGTCTGTATGTATACACTCATTGAACAAATATTTTATTGATTACCAAAATATTCTGATGGGGGAGGAAGGTGGGGTTTTTATTTTTTATTTTCCTAGGGCTCAAACAAGCATTATCAAAAAGAAGCTTAGAGGAAGATCATTTGCAACTCCTCTGAAGGTCAAAGCACAGCCTCAAGGAGAATCTGGTTCTCATTATTGAAGGAATTGAAGGAAGTTTGGTCAATTTCAGAATGTGTTTACAGCAAGAGGAATTTTAATAATAGATAAGTTATTGGAAAAGATGGGGAACACAAACATAAGTAGATTTTAAATTCTATCTTTATTAGCTGGAAGAATTGGGGAAGTTAATTTACCACCTACAATCTTAACTATTATTTTCAGGGTCAGGTAAACTCAGAACTATTTCACACATTATAAAAACTCTTTCATATAAGTCACAATATCTCACAAGTTTTTGTATCACCTTCAAGATATGCAACATTTAAATATGAGAAACCCAGGGGCGCCTGGGTGGCTCAGTCGGTTAAGTGTCCAACTTAGGCTCAGGTCATGATCTCATGATTTGTGGGTTTGAGCCCTGCATCAGGCTCTGTGCTGACAGCTCAGAGCCCGGAACCTGCTTCAGATTCTGTGTCACCCTCTCCTGCCCCCCCCCCCCCCGCTTATGCTCTATCTCTGTCTCTCAAAAATAAATAAAAACATTAAAAACAAGTTTTAAAAGAGAAACCTGAAGTGGCTCTATTTTAAATTTCCTACACAAAATACTGAAATGACTCACTAGATTGAATCAGTGGTCCAAGTAATTTACTCCCTTGTCATAAATTATACAACCACAGCTTTGTCTTGGCTTCATGGGAGGAGGAACATTCTCTACACCTTGACGGAGGGTTGGCCATGTGTCTTGCTTGGCCAGTGAGATACTGGCTACTATGAAGAGAACAGAAATGCTAAATGTTCTTTTTTTTATTTGGTCTGGCCGTCTTCTGTTTATATTCTCACAACTTGAAGATTCTGACCCAAGTACTCACTGTCATTTACAAGTTCCCAGGATGAAAACATTCATAATGACCTAACCTAGCAAACTAGAACCTGAAAGAGTTACCTAGCCAAGGACAGTCTTGATCAACCAAATCATAGTCAACTGGTAGCCACATGAGTATGAGCATAAACGCTTGCTATGGATGGACTCTTTTACAGTAATATGACAGTAGATGACTAACATGGGTGAATCTAAAAAAAGCAAAGAGTTTACAACTTTAGTTTTTTTTTTTTAATATTTACATTTGCATAGAACAATGTGTAAATTAGGATATATAATGTGGTCATTACATCACAACTAATGGGTTTTTTTTAATGTTAAATCAAAGCCTTATTTTGCAAAAGAAATTGATTTCCAATAAAACATGACTTTCTGTCATGTGAATCTGCAAAATAAATTTTCATCTATTCTAAATATTGTATTAGACAATTAAAAGAGAAAAAAATATTTCTAGTAGGAATGTGAAAATAGCATAATTATTAGTTATGTAGTTTAAAAAAACTCTAAAACTAGCAATTTATATAAAACATATATATGACAGACATCTTTTTACATACAACAATGACTGGCTAAGCCTAGCACATAAATATTATCCCACAGTATAAATGGGACCTAATGAGAACTTTGATTTGAGGTATTTACTTACAAAGTTTCAATTATGAGGATTATTTCTGCTTCTCTATTAACACTAAAATAATAGCCAATTGCAAAGAATAAAGAGGCAGTATCTATTTTTAATATTTTCCTTCATGTTCAAATCTGTCAGTCAACTCTCTTTCTTCTCTTTTAAGCCATTTATATACACCCTTCTTATATTTCACTAGTTATTTTCTATGAGCCAAAAAAGCAGAGATTTTGAGTGATTTTCCAAATAGTTCTTAGAACTGGATTTAATGTGAAACATTTAAATTTGATTTTAAAATCCAAGTCCAATTATTTCATTTTGTATGACTTTAGTTTTAATGGATTCCATTAGAGAATTTTTTAAAACCTTATATATTCTCTACTCCTGTCTAGATGTGTATGTACTACATCTTACTCAACCAGTGCTATGTAATATATATGATTAACATTAAATATTAATATCCAAAACATGCTAAAAGCAAAAATGAAATCAATATTAACCATAGCAACAGACTTTTCCTTAAATCATCTACATTACATAATTGGTGTCGTACATTTTGTTCAGTTCAGGCATAACTGAATGTCTATTACATACCAGATTCTGCATTGCAAAGATGAATCCATCCCATTGATTCCTTTAAGGGTTTATAATCTAAGTTGAAAGACAAATCAATAAATCAAATATGTTATAAAATGAAGGAGAGAGATAACGATAGATTTCCATAAAGGAAGAGATGCTCCCCCGCCTCTTTCTGAAGTTGGAAAGAACTGAAAGGAGGCTTCCTTAGAAAATAATTAAGTTGTGTATTCAAACATGAGTGTGTATCATCAAAGAAAAATGGGAGTCATCCTGAAAACTGAAATAGAAGAGGAAAAGGAATGCATGTGTAGATGTGTGTGTGTGCTTCAAATGAGCCTGAAAAAGTAATGGATAGAACATGTCACACAGCATGTTTCGGCCCCCAAACTTCACTGTAAGACTGATAAAAAGTAAAAACTAAGGAACTCAAACTAAGGGTGAGTTATAAAAACAGAAAAGAAGACCACTTAAGATACTAGCTAATTTTGCAGGAAAAAATAATCAGAGCCCATATGAAAACAATAATGGAAGTATCTTTGAAAGACACTGAGAATTTCATTTATCTAGTCTTGGTGACTGATTAGGTGAGGGACTGGAAGAGAAGGGCTGGGGAGACTCCCAGGTCAGAGATTTGCATGACTGGATGAAAGATGTTATTACTGCCTGTGGTGAAAAACAGAGGAGGTATCAGTCATAACTAAGAAGATGGACTTTGGCATCAGACACAACTGGCTTCCAGCCTCAGCTATTCCACTTAATAGTTTTGTGACCTTGCCATTAACTTTAGCTCTCTCAGAGATTTGGCATATTCATATGTAAAATGGAAAATATAATAGCTCCGTGGATTATTGAAGCATTAACTATGATAATGTACGTAAAGTATGTAGTATAGTACCTGACATTAAATAAACATTTAAAAACATTAGTCAATATTTGGGAAACATTTGGGAAACATTTAAAAACATTAGTCAATATTTGGGAAAATATTGAGAGTAAATACAGGAGTATAGGAGCCACAGGCTCATTCTTAGGTCTTGGCGAAGTCTGAATGAAGTTCGAGGGATTGGACAGGGATTTAGATATCCATTTGGGAATATGTAGCATACACGTGTTCACTAAAATTATTAGACTGGTGATATTTCTCAGAAAGAATGTATGGGGTAAGATAAGCAAAGAGGTGTGGGAATTAGGGGGATTGTTAAGGTCTCAATGGGAAACACGCATGAAGGAAAACAAAGAAATGGGTATAGAAGGGTGTGGAATTATAAATTTTAATTATGTAAAGTGTAATGACAACAAACTATTCTAAGTATATTTGTTATAAGGACACAATTTAAAATAATAAATTTCCTTCATTTATTCTGTAATTCATTTCAACATTTGACAAGTATGTGGTTTTTCAGGAGACCGAGGGACAACTTTAAAGATAAGAGGAGCCATATCTCAGTTACTAACAAGTATTTTTTATATAAATATTATTTTTGGTCTGGGACTTCAGAGCCAATAATATCCTTATTAAATCTACAATAATTATTCTTTCATATTTCATGAACATCTTTAGTAGCATTTGGGTTTTTTTTAATTTAATTATCAAGATCATTATCTTTTTTTAAATCAGCAAATACTTTATTTGCAAAATTCAAAGTTTAATCCTGAAAATGTAGCTCCCATGCAATTTCTCTCTACCCAACAATGAATTTAGTTGTGCATGACAATTTTTTGTCTTAGTCTGGATGAACCACTTTTTAACCATTCCCCATGCTAGATATCTGGTGGTTTGGATTGTGTTTTTAACTTTAGTTGGAATTTACATGGAATACTTCACAAAACCAAGGAATATAGACAATAGAATCACTGTTACAAGATTCAGAACATTTTCTATATTCCTGACAGTGTCACAATCCACTTTGCTGTCAGGACACTGACTGGAGAGTAGTGCAAAACAAAACAAAACAAAAAGGAAAAAAGAAAAAGAAAAAAAACAAACCACAAAACAAAACAGCACCAGAACAAACAACAAAAACCAAACTCCCTCAAAAAAACAGATTAACTGCCTTCATGGCAATCTCTTCAGACCAGAGCATAGCTCTTGCGACAGACCTGAGACCCGGTGAAAATGCCCTGTATTCTATAGATTTTGTGAAATCCCATTCCCAGTTCAGAACTATGCAGAATTGGTGCTGTGAAAGTCTTAGTACAGTTAACAATGACCAACCAATCCTGTTATTGTTAAAGCATTGATCACTGAGCACCTCATTACAAATTGAGTAACAAAATATTTTCACTTAATTATCAAGAATTTGCAAAGTCAGAGTCTGTACAAGTGTGGAAATATTCTTATTTCAGAAAACACAGGAACTGTAGGTGACAGTATCTCTAATTTATTCCGAACTTTTCAACAGTTTAAATACTCAGTTTAAATGAGTTATCCTTTCACGGACATATTTTGGGGTTTTCTTTGGCAATGGTCATAATGTATAACATTTCAGTTGGGTCATTTGATGAAATCAAGGCACATTACGATGCACCAAAATCCCATTGTCATGTTTACAAAATCACTTTCTCACTGACCAGTCAATGCTGTAATATGTGACTATTTTCATAAATCAAGGAAAGGCATCAGGAAATTAGCTTCCACTAAATAAAACTACTCCATATAAAAACATGCAACCATCCTCTAGTTTTGTTTGAACCAAAGGACGTGACCCTCCATTAACTCTGCACTCACTGTTTCCCCACGAGATATCCTGGACAGCATGACTATCAGCTGTTGTAGTTAATAATCTTTGGCCTTCAGCTACTGAACACAAAATATTTTTGCTGTGTCAATTGCACTTAATAATTACAAAATTCTTTGTGCATTAATGAACTCCCCTCATGTTTTGGAACAGAATGGTCAGCATCAGTACCACTTCAGCTGTGCTAGTTAGGGAAGAAGGAAACAGAGTTAAGTGTTTTTTTCCAGGTCCTATGCTTGAAAGCCAGAGTGGTAACTTACAGAGAGCACAATGGGAAAATAAAATAACTAATTTATAATAATTATAGACAAGACAAAGAATGACAAGATACTTACTGAGAAAATTCAAGTAGTTAATTAATTTGACCTCAACACTAACAAAAATATTTCCAAGTACAGCTCTCCCAGGTATGTAGTAATTAAAGAATGTTAATTGTAATGAGAACATCTATTAAAAAATAATGTACTATTTCACCATGATTTTTAAAAAGGTGTAGTTTAAAAGCTCCATTTTCTAACTGTATTCCCTTTCAGCACAAAACCTAGAAAAAGTTCAACATGGCCCCGAATAAAACAGGCTATATTCATTTTATAGAAATCACACACTCAGTAGATCAAAGATCCTTGAAGCCAATTAATTTATTGTTGCTCTTTTAGGGACACTGTAAGAAACAACAATTATTTTCAACTATGTTTCTTATCAAATTTTACTATCACATCAGATTTTACTAGAATACTAGCAAATATTCTAAATGATATTTTTATATATTATGTCTACAAAGAATGAGACATTCACCATATATTGGGGAAGAAAGAAACGGGAGTTATGGCAGATGAAATATGTCCATGTTTTTCATCATTTACTTTCAGTGTAGAATGAGTGACTGGAAAATAGTAGGTGCTTAATAAGTATGCAACGATCGTATAAGAAAAAGATTAAGACACAATATATTAAGTCTTGTGAGTACAACTGTACAGATCTACAAATACAAATAAATATGCCGAAAGAATGGAGATAAATGGGGACACTTTCAGCGAAAATTTAAAAATTAGATAGAGTTTTTGGGGCTGCTGGGTGTTCAGTTGGTTAAGCATCTGACTCTTGGTTTCACCTCAGGTCATGACACCACGGTTGGTGAGTTCGAGCCCCACATCGGACTCTGTGCTGACAATGCAGAACCTGCTTGGGACTCTCTCTCTCCCTCTTTCTCTGCTCCTCACATTCTCACTTGGTCTCTCTCTCAAAATAAATAAACTTAAATTTTTTTTAAAAATATAAGAATTGGGGTTTTAAATAAGAAATTAGAATTTCAGACTCCTTTAAAAATAGTATTATTCATTGTGTGGAGAGGTGTGTTCAGGAACCAAGTTAAATTGAATTGACAATGTAAGGACAGGACAAATATTTATTAGGGAAAAAAAATGAGGGGCACCTGGGTGGCTCAGTCAGTTAAGTGTCCAACTTTGGCTCAGGTCATGATCTCCCAGTTTATGAGTTCAAGCCCTGCATCAGGCTCTGTGCTGACATCCCAGAGCCTGGAGCCTGCTTTAGATTCCAGTCACTCATCCTACACTGAAAATAAATGATGAAAAACATGGACATATTTCATCTGCCATAACCCCCTTTTCTTCCCTTTCCAATATATGGTGAATGACTCATTCTTTGTAGACATACTATATGAAAATATGATCATTTAGAATATTTGCTAGTATTCTAGTAAAACCTGATATGATAGTACAATTTGATAGGAAACATAGTTGAAAATAATTGTTGTTTCTTAGTGTCCCTAAAAGAGCAACAATAAATTAATTGGCTTCAAGGATCTTTGATCTACTGAGTGTGTGATTTCTATAAAATCAATATAACCTGTTTTATTCAGATTCTGTGTCTCCTCCTCTCTGCCCTCCCATGCTCATGATCTGTCTCTCAATAATAAATAAATGTTAATTTTTTTTTAAAAAGAGAAAAAATGAATCCTGATTATGGAGGGCTTAGAATACTTTATTTCAAAAGAAGATCTAGAGAAGGAAGGTAAAGAGAAAAGAAAGGAGGGAAGGAAGAAAGGAAAAAGAAAGTCACTACAGAATAAAGCTTAGTATTTCAACAAATGAAAAAGCAGTGAATGTGCTCATAATATAAAGCCACACAATCTTGTAATAAAATTTGCATTTATATTTAGCAAAGTACTGCAATGAGAAGGGATTCTAAAGATTTTTCCTGTAAGAATTTGTTAGTTCTCTGTTAAAATGCACAACTTTTTTAGAGGAACACTCAGTGTGTATCTAATTATCATCTTATTACTATTCTTACCCATATTCTATTCACACATATTTAATTTTTGCTTTTTCAGGACCAAAATTCTTAGGCCTGTTATATCTTCTAGTTCTTGAATGGGGAAAATATTCTGGAAATGGAAAACAATCACATTATTAATAGATTTATAAATTACTGAAAACTAGAATGTCCTAGAAGGACAAGAACTAGATCAAGGAGAATAATCTTACTAACAAGGAGATGTGTTTATTCAGTGATCATTTTTCAGTTGTCATTATCTCTCTGCAAATGTAACAGTTTTCAATAGTGATATTTCACAAGTACCTCTTTCCGTCAAGGGGGCTGTATTTACACTCACTATAGGAACTTCACTAGCAAACCATGAATCTCACCTTCCTTCTCTCTACTTCTCACTTATACAAAGTCAACTGTGGATGCAGGCAAGTCTGTAGGGCAGCTGTCTCAATGCAAAGTTCCAACTTAGCTCTTGCTTCCCTAATTGCTAGTTGAGATGACAGCTGAAGAAAAACTGGAGCGTAAAAGCCCAGTAATTAACTCCTTCCACATAGAAGTGATTGTCCCCCATGGGTCAAATTCCATTTGGTAAATAAAGTCAGGGGCCAGCTAATGTCAGTGTTGTTGAAACTACAATCTTCCTTTGTTCCTAGGAAGCAGGGGGGTGGGGGGCGGGTGATAGTTGTTAGTCAATTGCAACAATGTCCTCAAAAGAATTGTGTGATTCTTTCCTTCAAAAGAAATTACATGCAAGGTGCCCTGTGTAACCAAAACTTCAAACAGAACAAGAAGAATTAGACCGGAAAAAAGATGCCTAAAGAAAAACCACTGCATGAACTAGGCAGAGAAAAGCGAGATCAGAGAAATACAAATCAAAATCACAATGAGATATGACCTCACACCAGACAGAATGGCTAGTGTGAAAATGCACACACACACACACACACACACACTCTCACACGAAATCATGAGTGTTGGCAAAGATGTGGAGGAAAGGAAACTCTTGTGCACCATTGGTGGGAATGCAAATTGGTACAGCCCCTATACAAAACACTAAGGAAGTTCCTCAAAAAGTAAAAAATAGAACCACCATATGATCCAGCAATTCCACTTCTGCATATTTATCTGAAAAAAAGGAAAAAAAAAAAAACCTCAGAAATGCTAATTCAAAAAGATATACGCACCCCATGTTCACTGCAGCATTATTTACAAGAAACAAAAGCTAGAAGTAACCAAAGTGTCCATCCACACAAGAACAAACAAAATGTGCTACATTCAGGCACATGCAGGCACTGGAGTATTATTCAGCCATGAAAAAGAAAGAAATCCTGCCAATTATGACAACATAGATAAACCTTGAGGGTATTATGCTAAGCAAAATAACTGAGACAGAAAAAGACAAATGCTACATGATGTGACTTATGTGCAGTCTTAAAACAGCAGGTAAACAAACAAACATGAACTCATAGATACAGAGAATAGATCAGTGGTTGCCATAGCTAGGTGGGTGAGAGGGTTGGCCAAATGGAGGAGGGGGTCAAAAGGTACAAATCTCAGTTATAACACAAATGAGTCCTGAGGATATAAAGTACACCATGGGGACTACAGATGACAATATTGTATGCTTGAAAGTTGCTGAGAATAAATCTTAAAGGTTCTTATCACGCATACAAAAAATTCTAAGTGTGTGAGGATGTATGTTAACTACACTTAATATGGTGAATCATTTTGCAAATACACTGTAAAATTTAGTAAAGGGAAACCCCATTAAAGTGGTCTTGGGATGCTAGAAGGGGAGGTTGAAGGGGGAGATCTACTACTCAATTTAGTTACACAAGAGGGGCACCTAGGCGGCTCAGTAGGTTAAGCCTCTGACCTCGGCTGGGGTCATGATCTCATGGTTTGTGATTTTGAGCCCAATGTCAGGCTCTGTGCTGACAGCTCAGGGCCTGAAGCCTGTTTCAGATTCTGTGTCTCCCCCTCTCTCTCTCTACCCCTTCCCCCCCTCTCAAAAATAAGTAAACATTAAAAAAAATTAATTACAGAAGAATTGTCCATTACAGACCCAACAAAAGAATCCTCAAGGGGAAAGAATCATCAATTATAGGACCCAACAGGAAAAGATGTACACTGTATCTTCTATAAGAAACTGACCACCTCACCAACTCAGCCAATGAGAAAAGGTCATCACCCTGAACTCTTGATTTTCTCCAAAAGATTTTTGTTCAGAACAACCCCTCCCAACTTCCCCCTTCTTCTCCATAAAAAAATGTTCCCCTCTTTTGTTTGTTGGACTTGCCTATGGTTTTGCATAGCTTGCTCGTCCTAGATTGCAATCTCTGATATTCCCAAATTAACCCACCTTTTGCTGGTAAAATAATTGGCAGTTTTAATTTTTGAGTTAACAATATGCATATGTCATATCACTATACTGTTCTTCTAAAACTAATAAAACATTATATGTCAAATATATTTCAATTTTAAAAAAATGTTAAAGCAATATGAACAAAAGCAATAATGGAAATTTATTTTAGGCTTCAGTGGTTATTCAAAAACATAGTAAACAAAAATTTTGTTTCTCTGCAACAAAACTGCCACAATTGTGTTGTAGGAAGTTCTGGAAACTATAAGTAACCAAATAACTGATGAAGTTACCCCACAAAGGTCACTATTACTATCCCAACTGCTTTCATGGGAACTTCAAAATTGCGACTAATACAGAATACTACACTAGCAAATTTTCTTAAATTTCTTATCTGAACATCTTCAGCTCCAATGGAGTTATCATTTAATGGGATACGTGGATTAGAGAAGAATGTTGTATCAAGAAAAAATATTGTAAAGAATAATAAGAATATCATATAAAGTCCTTTGTAGACAGGGTTTTGTTGTGTCTGTAGCTATATATATACTGCTTAGAACAGGGTCTGGCATATATTAGATCACTAAATAAATGTTTATTAAATGAAAAACTTGAATGAAAATAAAACCTCAGTTAATCAGCTTCAATATAAAAGAATCCCAAATACCTAAGGATAAAATTTTGAAATTTCAGGGATTATTAGGCCTCCGAGCCTGCTGCCACATGTCAGATAAACATCTTATATTACCCAGAAATATAAGTGAGAATACCAATAGTTTGTTGACATTTTACTCATGTTAAAACATGTTATTATCATGAAGAGGGAAGTGAAAGATCACATCTTTTTCCATGTACATTCTGGATAAGCTCTAGTGATAGACATTTTAATCCATATTGCTTTTTTATTATTCCTATAACTAGAACAGAGTAAAAACAGACTGATTAAATACAATAAGCTACTAAACATTAAAATATAACTTACATGGAAACTGCATTTAGATGTGGAACCATAGCCTTATCAAGTTAGGTAGAAGCCCCATTTTCCTAACTGCTTTATGGGGAATCTAAACACAGAGGTGCGTTTGGATGCCAACGTAAGGAATCACCGGCTATGCTGTGCTCAATCAGCTTGGTGAAGCTGGGAAGAGGTTTCTCAGATTCCCCTTCCAGATGCTACTGATGAGAACCGACTAGAACCACAATTTGGAAGACACGGGTGAAGAAGCAACCATTATTGTCAAAGCCCATTGTGGACAGATATTCGATGAGCAGACCCAGAGGCGAACAAGGGGGCCCAGCTGGTCCTCACCATGCTGAATTCCTCCATTAGCTCTTTTTCTTGATGGCTGGCCACAAGGATGAACAGCGACCTCAAGTCCACCCACGCCTATTTTCTTAGCTACAGACCCACAGAGGCAGTTGTTCGCTGGGACTACAGCTCCCCAAAGACCCCTACGGGAGCACCTCATCATGACCCACCTCCTCAGTGGTCCTACTGCTTGGATTCCCCAATTTCCTTGCCAACTGTGACTGATCCACCCCCACTAGTGCTTCAGTCCGAAGGGGTAGAGGCGTCTTCTCTCTGAACCTCAATACTCCCCTTCCAGACTCTCAATTCCCCAGCTCACCATCAACTGTGTAAATTCATGCTAAAAATTAATCCCTTGTTCCCATGAAATTTAGAGTCAACTCTACTTTCATGACTAAAGCCTGATTTAGTACACTGACTCAACAGTTTATCAATATGGAAACAATAGTAACAATACCTTCCATTAAAGGCAGTGCTATATAGAATGAATACTTATGTCCTTCAGATTCCTATGTTAAAATCCTAACCCTCTGTGTGTTGGTATTAAGAGGTGGGGCCTTTGAGGGATGATAGGGTCGTAAGGGTGGAGCCCTCATGAACGGGATTAGTGCCCTTCTAATGAAGATCCCAGAGAGCTCTCTCCCCTCTTACACCACGTGAGGACAGCAAGAAGACCACTGTCCATGAATCAGGAAGTATGGCCTTTACCAAACACTGAACCTTCCAGCACCTGGACTTGGACATCCTCGCCTCTGGAACTGTGAAAAATAAATGTTTGGGATTAAGCCACCTAATTAATGGAATTATCTTATGGTAGCCCAAACAGACTAAGACAGGCATGTCAAGGAGAATTTGCTTCAAGGTCAACAGTCATTTCATTAAATGTATATTTTAGCCTTTTATGGAATTTTTCTATTTAAAGTTTAGGGGGTTGTGGTGGTTGTTTTTATGTTAACATAACAAAATGCTGTTCACCAAATGTATTTGGTGGTTTTTTATTGGTTTTATTTTTTCTAATTCTTTATTCTAAATCCAAGTTAGTTAACATAATGATTTCAGGAGTAGAATTTAGTGATTCATCACTTACATATAACACCCAGTGCTCATCCCAACAAGAGTCCTCCTCAATGCCCATAATCCATTTAGCCCATCCCTCCCCCCACCCCACCCAACACCCCTCCAGCAACCCTCAAGTTTGTTCTCTGTATTTAAGAAGTCTCTTACGGTTTGCCTCCCTCTCTGTTTTTATCTTATTTTTCCTTCCCTTCCCCTATGTTCATCTGTTTTGTTTTTTAAATTCCCCATGAGTAAAATCATATGATATTTATCTGTCTCTGGCTTATTTTGCTTGGCATAATTTACTCTAGTTCCATCCACGTTGTTGCAAATGGCAAGATTTCTTTATTCTTTATTTTATTTTCTTGGTGTGTCCTAGACTGTTTGTAACAAATTAGAAAAATAAGTAGAGGGGTGCCTGGGTGACTCAGTTGGTTAAACGTCTGACTTCGGCTCAAGTCATGATCTCGCGGTTTGTGTGTTTGAGCCCCACGTCAGGTTCTATGCTGACAACTCAGAGCCTGGAGCCTGCTTCAGATTCTGTGTCTCCCTCTCTCTCTGCCCCTCCTCCACTCATGTTCTCTCTCACTCTTGTTCTCAAAAATAAATAAACATTTTTTTAATTTAACGAAAAATTACATCAGTAAATATTATATTGATATATTTGTAAATGGAAAATATTTACAATTCATATAAATGCATATAATTCTTATACTTCATAAACATCATTTAAATTTTACTTCTGTCTCTCCCTCCCTCCCCACCCATTGCTCTCTCTCTCTGGATGTATGTGTGTATATATGTAAATGTTTCTATGTCTAGTTTACATTTGAAACGACTTATTCCACAAGGAATTTACAAACTCCACTTAGTAACAACCACGTGGACATATAAGTAGACACTTGTTTGCACACCCACACATTGACCTTGGTTTGTAAGTGGCTGAACACTCAAAAGTGTAAAGAGTAAAGTACATGAAGTACATGAATATCAGATGGAAAAAAACAGCAAATCAAGGTCATTTTTACCTTGTTTATCCTCCTTGAAAAGGAGGCTTCAGAAAAAAAACAGGTTAAAACTCTGATTTCAGTTCATCAAGTGCAACTGAGACCACAAAATGAAAGTTACACACAAGCCAGAACACAGAAAATGCCACTCAGGTTTCATTTCCAAGTTCTAAGATCCAGCAACATTTCTCTCATTATAAATGAATATGTAAGATTATTTATAATATTCTTTTTCCTTAAAGTGAGTATGTGTGCTCACTCATGAGTGAATGTATGGTCATATAACACACAAAAGTCACGTAACCAATCTGGAGTGATTTGGTCATTCATTTATTTATACACATAAAATCTATTTATGTATATGGCAAGCATTTACTATGTGCTAGTCTGCCAGACACTAGTCTTATCTCCTGAGATATAGATCAGCACATAAGATGTAAAGATCCCAGTTCTCCAAGTGCTTTAAGAAAGAGAAAGTAGCAATAAATAATAATCACGATGTGGAAAATGAACAATGTAAAAGAGGATAAAGCCGGTTTTGTTGTCTGAGGGTTTTGTGCAATTGGCACTACTATTGAAAGAGTGGTAAGGACAGACCTCATAGAGAAGGGCAACTTGCACAAGGACACTTGTGGGCAGCTAGCCTAATAGGCATCCGGTAGGCAGAATTCCAGCCAGAGGGAATGGCTAGCGAAGGTGTGACTTAGCCTGGTCAATTTCAGGAAAGGCCAGGAGAGAGCTGTGTGAGCAGAATGAGACAAGGGAAGAAGGTAGGGAGAACGGATCAGAAATAAAATGAGGCAGCACAGATCACACAGACCCTTGGCATTTCCTCTTGAGGTAAATGGACAGCCATCAGTTGATTTTGAACACAGTTGTAACATGATCGAACATATTTTCAAAGGAAAGCCCTTGCTTTTGAGGCTCATCTTTGGAGGGCTAGAAGAATTTTTACCACTAGAATCATGGTGATAACAGTGAATCTGCTGGGATTGGTAAGATTCTACATATGCTTTGGAAGTAGAGAGGATTTCCTGGCAGATGAGATGTTCAATGTGAAAGAAATAGAGGATGTGAGAGAGTCTGAGAAATTTTAACTTGAATGAAAGAAAGCATGGAGTTAGTTTATCAACAGACATGGTAAAATCTCAGACTGGAATATATATTTGTCAGTGAAGACTGAGAGTTCATTTTGGACATGTGAATTTGAGAGGTCCTTTGGGAACCCAAGTATATCATGTGCCAAGAAAGCAGTTGGGGAGAGGAGATTAGATTTTGGGAGATCTGAGCTATAGATGTATATCTGGGAGTTGTCAACATATGGTGTTTAAAACTATGAACTTGGATTAGATCACTCTCTGTGTGGGTGTAGATAGGAGAAAATGAAAGCTGCCTCAGTATTAAGGGGAGAAGAGAAGATACCAGCAAATAAAACTGAGAAGAGACTGCTAGAGATCAAGGATAAAACCAAAGGTGTGTGGGCATCTGAGAATTCAAGTTTCAAAGGTTGTTTAGGAAAGAAAAATTAACTGGGTCAAATAATCATTGAATAAATTAAGGACAGAGAATAATCTTCTATGTGTTCAGGTTTCTATGAATTGGTATGAGTCTGAAGAATACATAGGAAACCGCTAGTGTGAGCTGTTATCCCTGGGAAGTGAGATAACAGGTGAGCAGGAAGGGAGAGGAAGATTTCAGTTCAACATACTCAGCAATAATTGACTTTCTTCCCCATGGTGTGGATCACACTTATAATGAAATATGAAAATATGCCTAAACTAGAAAAATAATAACCATCTAGGTGACAAAATACATTAGATAACAACTGATGAAAATATCAAACAGGTTAAACTTGAAAAGTAAAAAAAAAAAAAAAAAAAGAAAAATACAAATCCTCAAAAGAGCATCCATGGAACCATAACGGAATCTCAAACTCTAGTCAATCATTGCTTGGATTGAACATTACCTCCAGATGACTTCTTTCAAAATGTAAACATGTCACCTCAGATGGACAATGTGTAATCGGTAATCTCAAAAGTATTTTAAGTGGCAGATGGCTCAAATTATTAAACATACATAGATAGCTAAGAAAAAGCTGTATGGAACGTAAGAGAAATAACTACTCTGTAACTCTGTGAATGGGGAAGATTGGTTGTAGAGTCAAGAGGAGGGCTCTCCAATCCAACACAGGCTGTCAATGAAGGACACAGCCCGCAAGAGTTTTTCCCAAGAAGTACTGTAATGCCACCGACCACTGTGGAGACTTATACTAGTTAGAGACCAGAGCCAGGTCAAGTAAATAACCTGGAATCAAGTATGAACCAAGGATCCATTGCTTCTCCAGGCCAAAGGTACATGGTAAATCAGATATAAGGCAAGAGATCTCTAGAGTGGTGAGTTACAAGGTCAGCGGTTGCCCTAAAACTGTAGATGAAATCTCAGAATAAAACCAGAAGTGCTGGGGTGCCTGGGTGGCTCAGTCGGTTAAGCATCAAGACTTCGGCTCAGGTCACGATCTCTCGGTTAGTGAGTTCGAGCCCCACATCAAACTCTCTGCTGACAGCTTGGTGCCTGCTTCAGATTCTGGGTCTCCCTTTCTCTCGCCCCCCCCCCCACACACATTCATTCATTCTCTCTCTCTCTCTCTCTCTCTCTCTCTCTCTCTCTCAACTAAACATTTTTTTCAATATATGAAATTTATCATCAAATTGGTTTCCATACAACACCCAGTGCTCATCCCAAAAGGTGCCCTCCTCAATACCTATCACCCACCCTCCCCTCCCTCCCACCCGCCATCAACCCTCAGTTTGTTCTCAGTTTTTAAGAGTCTCTTATGCTTTGGCTCTCTCCCACTCTAACCTCTTTTTTTTTTCCTTCCCCTCCCCCATGGGTTTCTGTTAAGTTTCTCAGGATCCACATAAGAGTGAAACCATATGGTATCTGTCTTTCTTTGTATGGCTTATTTCACTTAGCATCACACTCTCCAGTTCCATTCATGTTGCTACAAAGGGCCATATTTCATTCTTTCTCATTGCCACGTAGTACTCCATTGTGTATATAAACCAGAATTTCTTTATCCATTCATCAGTTGATGGACATTTAGGCTCTTTCCATAATTTGGCTATTGTTGAGAGTGCTGCTATAAACATTGGGGTACAAGTGCCCCTATGCATCAGTACTCTTGTATCCCTTGGGTAAATTCCTAGCAGTGCTACTGCTGGGTCATAGGGTAGGTCTATTTTTAATTTTTTGAGGAACCTCCACACTGTTTTCCAGAGTGGCTAAAATGAACAAATCAGGAGACTATAGATGCTGGAGAGGATGTGGAGAAACGGGAACCCTCTTGCACTGTTGGTGGGAATGCAAACTGGTAAATAAACATTTTAAAAATGTTTAAAAAATAAAAATGGAAAGTGCTAAACTACCAGCATTTTTTTAGTATGGGACCAGATAAATCTGGTTGAAAATATCTTGAGAACTAAATGATGGGGAATAGAGACTATGAGAGGTCTCTATATTTTTGTAATTAGTCATCAAAACACTCAAATTGACTTGTCAAGATAAAATCTTCTGATACAGTTTAACAAAATGAAGTTTAAATAATGAGTAATAAACCAAAGGTAAAGTAAAAAAAAAATGTCTTCATACATTTTGTAATGTTTTTACATTCCTTTAAGTTCTCTCAGAGACAGGCAGGTACATTTTTTTTTGTTTGTTTTTGTAAAGAGAATTTTGGCACTATCTCTGCAGGCTAAACTTATTCTCTTACTTTCATGGAGTTTAAAAAACTTACCCTGGCATTAAAAAATGTAAGAGTAAATGCATTTACAAAATTTGGTTAAGTAACCATTAATGAAAATATCTTGGCTTCTGTGTTTAAGTTATTAGTCATAGCTTTGTGACTAGAAAGCAGAATATAATAATTTTTCAGGGTAGTTCTCTGTGAATCCACAATGCTGGGGAAGTTTTCCCAAGTCTATTTGTAAAAACACTCATAATTTACTAGTTCTCCATGGTGACATGAACTAATGGACCATCTTTAAATAAATTCACTTAGAGATCCAGAATATGGCACAATGCTCTCTTTTTCTGTAGTACTGTAAAATTAGCATCAAACACAGAAGAAGTCACCATTCTTCACCTCCCCCATGGTTGTCATCTCTGCACCGTAAATCACAGAGCAAGAATAAATGAAGTTGTTTTTCTCCTGTCATTCATATTTCATATAGCTTTCTCTATAGTGTAGAAGTATTTCATTTTTAGGAAGGATTAATGCCAAAGGGTTTATTGCCTTCTATCAGAAACATTTAGCTAGCTTTAGAGATGTTACTGACGAAGTTGCTTTTAACATTTGTGTCTATGTGCACACATGCATACACTGTGATAAACATGCAATGTGAGGGCATCACAAAAACGCTTTAAAATACATTTAAAATATATTTCCAGTGAATTTCCCTTAACTTTCAAGATTTCTTAGCACGGACATGTGCCTGTAAAAAGGAAGCAATCACCATGGCTGGCATTATAAAACAGATCTTTGGCTCCTTGATACAACACTTATAATTGATGTAACTTTTTTTTTTTACAGTTAAATTGAATCAGTTAAAGACTGATTCAATGTCCCACTTTTGTCTCTCCGTATGTCTGTCTGCATACCTATGTGTATGTGTAAAAGGGAGCAAGTAGATGGTAGACATGAATGTAATTTTAGGGATGCTTAATTGAGGATGGGGAGAAACATAGAGAACGTCCAGGTTTCTTTTCAAGAAAATACCAAGATGAACTCTTGAATAAGCAGCTGATATTGTCATGATGAAACCGACCCTTAGCTGAAATTTCATACTCTTGGCAAAAATAATTCATCTGCAGTTGTAAGTCATAATGCTTCATGGACTTGCACATTAAGATTTCCTGTAATGACTTGGAAATCCACAGGAACAAGGGAAGGGGTCTAACCCATTATTTGGTTGTGATAACATGACCCACATGAATGTTAGGGGATAATGGGCAACTTAGCTCACTGCAAATCAAACAGCTCCATGATCCATCATTAACCTAAGTGAGCCTTCGTTTATTGAAGCAGCCCTCTAAATGAATAGGTCACAGCCTATATAAAAGTTCAGAGATTTGTTAATGTTCCAAGGACTTAGAGTCTATTAGATCAGATGGCCTGAGCATGTACAAAATTATAGGTGCTTTGGTAACATGCTTTAGCGTATATATACATATTTTAAAGAATATTCTTTGAAACTTGGTTTAAACAGGGCACGCTGAATTTGTGACATTATCCTGCACAAATGTGGATATGTGTCAAGTTGAAAAGGAAAAGAAAGGACTCTGTAGAGAGATACTCCACAAGAGGAAATAAGTTTCCACTGTAAACCGACTTTCATAATGCAATTAACTCCATTAGGGAGAATGGAATTTTGAATACTGTTCAAATTAAGGCAGTGCAGTCAGAAGCAGCAGCAATTGAGGAAGAATTAGCAATGCCCTTCTGAAGGGAGCTACTGAATTAAACCTTGGAGGGCTTTAAGATTAAGCCATTTAATTGTTACTTTAGGAGCTCTGGACTCTGCATAGACACGAGTCCAGGTGTTAATGCCGATTCTCCTCTGTTCTCTCCAGATAACAAAACTGCATCTCAGAGCCAATTAAGACAAATCCTTAAAGGCCTTTCCCCCCTTTTTTAGTGCATTCTGGGAGGTTTATTTTAATTGTGGACACCATGGGGAATCAGGGACATTATACGTAGTGATACAGTATTGAATCTTGAGTTGAAAAGATAACTAGTACTTGTCCAAATTATTCTGTATTAACTTTAAAACCATTTTTTTTGGTCAGCTGACACTCAAATTCTATTCTTTTATTCCCTTAATAATCTTAACAGAACACGGTTTCCGTACTGAATACGAACAAACGGCAAGCCTAGCAATTATTACACTTACAAGCCAAGTTATATGCATAATACATTACTATAAAAATTCACATAATTCACAAGTATGTCTCCCTCTCCTCCCTAAAGATTACCACTCTTATCATCATGTAAATCGTCAAACTCCTCCTAGATGCATGTGTATGCTTAAGTAAATTTATGTACCCATATCCATTCTTTCATTCATTCATTCATTCATTCATTCATTCACCGAAACACTAATGGAGGGTTCCTACATGCTAAGCACTACTGTATAGCTTCCCTCCTGTGGTCTCCATTTCTTTAGGAAGACAGACGATGTAACACAGTATCATGTAAGCTGAAACAGGTCCTATTTAAAGAAAATTAAATATGGATAAAGGTAAAGATAATTCTGAGAAAGGAAATGCTATTTATAGACCGTAATTAGAAAATGTAGCTCTGAAGTAAGAATATTTAAACCAAGATCTACATAAAGAAAAGGATGAATTGGGTGACTGCAAAGTCCCTGTGGCAGGGATGAACTCAGCATAATGTGAAAGAAAACGGAGGGGTTACACCAGATATTGCCTTTAAAACACAGGAAGTACTTAGTGATATTGGCTGTCTGTACATTGAATTGGAGTCAGGGGAGGAGATAAAAGTAGAAGCAGAAAGACTAGTTAGGAGGCTGCAAGGATAGCGGTTGTATCGAAGGCGACTGGTAGAGGTGGCGGTTACTGGATTAAAGATGTACTTAGGCAACAAGGCCATGAAGCCAGCAGATCTAATACTGGCACTGTTCAGGGCGAGAAGAGAGGAAAGCAAGGTCTCGGGGTTGACTCTAATTCTTAAGAAATTAAATGAATAATTATATAATTTACTGAGATGAAGTAGATTAGGAAAATGAAAATATTTAGTTGTGGTGATAAGGAGCAGAAATGAAAAGCTTGGTTTCAAACAAGTTATGTTTAACAGGACTGAAACATGTTGCTATGAACTGCATGTGTTTCCCTAAAGGGCGGGGCATACAGGCTGAATTGCTAACTCCCAATATGATGGTATTTGGAGGTGGGGCCAATGGGAAGTAATTAGGGTGAGATGAGGCCATAAAGGTGGGATCCTCATGATGGGATAACTGCCCTTATAAGAAGCGAGAACACAGAGCCTGTTCCCATGCTCTGTAGCAACATCAAGAAGTCATATGAAGACACAGTGAAAAGAAAGCCATCCACAAGCCAGGAAGAAAGCTGTTGTGGTAGGGTCCCCTTCCTAAGGGAAGGAAAAAACAAAACAAAACAAACAAAAAAAAAAAAACCTGAAGGCAACCAGGTTATACACATATGTGACAACATCCCTCAGGACCTTGTAACATGAAACCACTTCATCAGACTCCATGTTTGTATGTTATCATATATGGGAGACAAAGAAATGGAAAATCTATTTTAAAAAACTACACCACATGGCATTCGGGGATCAGTTCTTCCGGTAGGAACCCAACTGAGCAGTGCCGGCAGGAATAAATTGCTTCCTGGAAAGAAAAGCCTCAGGGTCACGACTCTATGCGAGAATCCATCTACACTTTCACCAGGAACCCAATCAGCCAGCACCTCAATTTTGGACTTCTAGCCTCCTGAGTGGTGAGAAAATAAGTTTCTGCTGCTTAAGCCACCCAGGCTGTGGTATTTATTTCTGGCAGCCCAGCCAGCCTAATACAGATGTGCAAGTGGAAACACTGGGTAGGCATCTGGAGATTAAAGTCTGAATTATCAGAACAAAGATTGGAGACAAAGACGTACATTTGGAAATGGGCTTTCAAATGGCATTAGAACCTGTACTACGGGATGGCATTACCTGTTCAGTAAGTTTCTAGATATGTGAGCAGGACCTAAGACTGGGCCCAGGGATACTCTTGACAGTTTCTATTTATAGGTGTAAAGACAGAGAACTCGGCAGAGGAGAATGAGAAAAAGGAGCCCGTGAGAAAAGAATAAAATCAGAAGACAATGACAAGCACATGGAAATATTTCTGCAGAAAATAATCCAAGTATGAAAACTGCTAGGTTTTGAATTTTGATGGATGCTGCCTAATTTCCCTGCAAAAAGATCCCACGGTTTATAATTAGACAAAACCCTAGGTAGTGGACCTATGTTTTTGTGGTATGATTGTGTATTCTGAATATGCCTGACATTTTTGTTTTTCAAAAGTAATACCTACATGACACCACTGCTGTGTCTAGGGCAGATCACATCCCATGTATTTTCATTTATACCATTTCTTTCATCACCAGTGTTATATAATAACAGGCATATAAAATTCCTTGTTAAATAAACACATGAAATACTGAGATTTTAATGTATTATGGAATGTTTTTTAATGTTTATTTACTTTGAGAGAGAGAGAAGGGAGAGAATGCGTGCATGAGAGCAGGGAAGGGGAAGGGGCAGAGAGAGAGAGAGAGAGAGAGAGAGAGAGAGAGAGAGAGAGAGAGAGAGAGAGAGAATCCCAAGCAGACTCTATGCTCAGTGTGAAACCCAATGCAGGGCTCAATCCCACAAACCGTGAGATCATGACCTGAGCAGAAATCAAGAGTTGGACGCTTAACCGACTGAGCCACTCAGGCACCCCAGAATAACTGTCTTTTTAATTCCTCATTTAAAATTTATATTATTTATATTTAGTATACACATGAATCTGCTGTGTGTGCCGGATTACTTGACACAACTCTAATTTTGGTTGTAATAGCTACGATTCTAACACTGGACTTCCTTCCATGTAATGATCTTATAGTGGTGACCTTCTAGTAGGCAGTTTAGTACAAATATCAAATAATGATTTAGATAATGAGGTATCTCACTGTGAAACACCCTTCTATTTCAGAGAAGTATTCTTGGCTTCCCATTCTTGTCTAAGTAAACATATAATATAAAAACCTTGCCAAGAGCTTATGTTTTCACTTTTTACCCAGGATCCTGTTGCTAATAATTAGGGAAAAGTAGAGTTTCAGGAACCATTTTGCTTTTAAAATAGTCTGAAATCACACTTGGAGTAGGCTACCCTTCCTGGAAATAAACATTGACCCACAAAGTCCTAGGAGGACATTTCCTTTCGGATACAATGTTGATTACTTCCTTGTTACTTCAAGTATTCCACATTCTCTCTTCAGAAATAGTTTTAAAAACATCATACTATTCAGTGCTAATGATAACACCCCAACATTTTTTCCTAGGGGCAGTCTTTTCAAGTTAATTTCCCCTACTTCTCAACATTTACCAAACATCTGGATCTCTTTCAATTAAATTTAGAAGTATTACTTTAGATAAATTAAATTAACATCACATTTTGGTTGATTACTTCCTAACAATCCTTTTTGACATTGAAGACAATAATAAATGCTGAAATGTGAGCTAAAATTATTTGATATTTGGCTTTTGAATACTACTTCACTTGTGTTATTAAAATTAATGACATCTTCTAATTGTATATTCCACCTATGCCCTGGATATTATAAATTTTAATCTTCTCTATATGGCTTCAAAAACTCAGGAGCTTTCTGGGTTAAGTTGAAATTGGCCCTGGACATGGAGGGCAAGGAGAGAGATTGGTATGTGGCAGATTTGGCAAGTAAAGAAACTTTCTGCATGAGACTTGTTATGGGTGCCCACAAGATGAGTTAATCTCTGCATCTGCCTGACAGAATCTTAAAAGTTTGTGTAGAGGCCTTAACAGTGTTCAGTCACATCCTCTGTCTAATGGTCTCAACAACACTTTGCTTTCTCAAGGTTTTGTCCTTGAAACAACTCCTAGTGTGAGAATGGTGGGCAGAATGCACACTCCAAGGACAGGAAAGAGAATGAAGAACTTCTGATCGCCAGGGTCCAGCTCAGGGGTCAATAGGGGGTCACAGCCTTTTGATAAACTCCTCCAACACTTTAAGTTCTCCATCCATCATTCATTTTCTTTTCTCTTTCTAATGATTCCCATCTCATCTACGCACATGCTCAAATCTCTATATAAAAAAATAATAATAATAATCCCACAAACTTCCCTTGGCTCTGTGCTTTCTATTTGGTGATTTATTCTCCTTGTTGCTGGACTTGTAAACCTCTTGAAATATGGTTTCATCCTAATCTAAACTTCATTGATTATTTACACTACCAGAAATACCCATGCCTATTCCTTAAAAGCATTCTTGCCAAAAATAAGTGGAATTATTTTTAGGTAAGTGACCTGAAAACCACAGACATCCCAACATGGCAAGTATATTTTAGCATATAGCAAATGCTGGCCACCACATGTTTTCATCTAACCCAGAGGGCCAGCTCTGGCTGTAGTTAATCTCTACCAATCTAGTACTATGGTCATGGAAATTTCCAAAGACAAAGATCTATTAGTGAGTGTTGTCTATGTGGTAATATTATACTAACCAAGAGAAGAAACCAAGGATCAAAAAAAGCAGAAGTTACAGAACTTACTGAGTATATGGTATACTTCAGGTGTAATCAATCATGCTTGTAACTAGCATCCTACTTTGTGGATAATTCCACAGTCCCAAGCTATGTCCTAATGTTGATTTCTTTGGTACTTTGCACTAAGTATGCACTGGTTCAGGAGTTGATACACAAGTCCTGTATTTCTCTATTGGGTATCTGTGCACAAACTGGGGCCTCACTTTCTCTCAGCAGACTAGCCATACCACGTACATGAGATTTACATATTTTAAAAAGAATTTCACATTGTTCAAATAGCACATCCCTTATATTCAAGGTAAGATAGATCCTTTTATGGAGTAATGACTTAAATGTTCACAGAGCAAGGAGTATGGAAAAAAAAAACATAACCCTTAAGTGGAAAAAAAAAACAAAACAAAACCTGGAACATACTGAAGATTTAAGTTACCCCTTAATACCAGAGCTATAATATGATAAAGTGATACAATCCTGAATGAAACTAAATTTACAAAGAACAGTAAATACAGGGCCTGTTTTCAACAGCTTAACAAACGCTTATTAAATTAAGTGATAATTAATAGTTGAATAAATAAATTCTTAAAACATTAACCAGCAGCTCACAAAAAATAGAAAACTACTATGAGAAGCTCATCTGTTATTCAATTTTACAAGAGTCATAACTTTCTCTTAGTCTTTTCTAAAAACGTTACTTACCACATATTATTAGTCATCTTATCACGTGATGCTTCAAAATAACTTTGACTAACCACTATGGACATTCAACACGGGCAGCAATATTCACATTCACACACACATGAGTACACACACACACACACACACACACACACACTTCTTTTTAAAGTTTTGTAATGACAGATCACCCTTTCAGCATAGTAATTCAGGGGGGGAAAATGCAATTACCTTAAAGTCAAAAGTTAAAATGCTTTCAAAAGCTGTAAGAGTGTAAATTGCTCAATTATCAAGTGTTAGTGAAGGGAAAGTTCCCATGAAAATCATAAATCTTCATTCCTTAATTAATTTTATTTGTCTTGATATGAATTGACCCACTTTGTAAAAGTAAAACTCCATATCTGTTAAACAGGAAAGAGCAAATAATTTCCACCTGTCGTTAGATATAAATGGAATCACGAACTGGTGCAAAATGCTATCTATTGATGTGGTCATACTGACAGGGTGGTACAGGGCATAATTACTTTAGAAATAGCTTTGTTAAGAGACTAAAGAAATGATATCTTACCTTAAATGAGACTTCTGTAATCACACTTCCTCTTTGGAAGTATGAAGACGTTTGGAAAAGTCTATTAGTAAGTCATCATATTACACAGGCCTTAGATTTGATATTTTTTTATGCGAAAACATGGCTCACTTCTGAAGAGAACCATCACTGTATGTATTTTCCTATCACAGTTGTTAGATTTAATGATCTGACATCTAAATGGCACAGGTGTGAAAACACAGTAATATTGCACATCTCATGTAAGAACAGTTTCAGCAGACTATTTGCAGTACTATTTCATCAGCGAGAGTGATTTGATGTTCATCACAATCATTCGAAGAGGTAAGAGTGACAGACATTCTTATTAACCACAAAATGATAAAAGATTGATTTCAATCAATATCACAGCCTAGTACATGAAATACGTTCTGCCAAAATACCAGATGCAAAAGATTCTAAATCCAAGATCAGTGTGTGCTCCATCCTCAAAGGATGCAGTCATACTGAGGTAAAAAAATGTCACGTGAAGCATTAGCTGGGATCTTTTCCCATAAACTAAGCACGGCTTTTGCTGTGATAAGATCTTAATATGTATTATCCCACATGTAAAACAGAGGATGCTTCCTTCCCATTATAATTCGGCTCTCTCTCTTTATGGGAATTATCTAAAATGATCACATCACTAAGCAGATCAGTGGAAAGAGTCAGGTCCAGTAGGGAAAAAAAGCATTCTTGGCTTGAAAACTCCCCCCTAGTGCTAGAAAACGGTACACAGCAGTCGAAGTTAAGAATCCAGAAACTGGAGATTTGCTGAACATAACGGAAAAGAAGATGTGATTTTTTTTTTTTTAATGAGAAGGCAGTGAATAACGGCAGAGTTAAACCTAGAAGTTAGTCTTCAAAATACAAGCCATTATTAAAGGAGAAAATATATTCTGGAATTGATTTTCAAGTACATGGAAGACCTCTTTTTGATACAGCAGTTTCTATAGCAGGTGGAGGCAATGTCCCCAGATCTCGTCACTGAACGAGCGGACGTGCCCCTTAGTTAAATTACTTAAGTGGAAGCTTCTACTTTGTGTGTGGCTAAGCTCGCAGCATTCCAAAACAATTTGTCAATCAACTGCTTATGGCTTGGGAAGAGTAAACATTTGCCTTTCAATTCTGAAGAGACCTTCTGCTGGAATAATGGAAATATTTGTAAGAAAAACCTACTCAGGTAATTGCCTTCCTAGAAATAATAATGAAGATGTATAAATTAAAGGGATTCTCAAATTGATTTTGATAATTGAATGAATAAATGATGCCACTGAATGAGGAGGTAAATATTTCTGGACAGCCATGCACCTGGGTTTTAGACATCTTGAAACCAGTCAGGTATGCTGAAAAGACCAAGCAAACTGATACCTGCTTGGCATGGTTGGATTTCCACGTTTTGGTCATGTAGAGTGTAATTTAAAACTGTAAACACATTTTCATAACCTGCTCTATTACATTTTTCCCCCTCAGTATGTAAGGTGATTTTCTAGCTAAGCAGTTTGAGAATGAGCTTCAAAATACCGGATGAGAAATTGAGAATCATGAAATGGTCACAGAATCACCCAAAAGTATGTCAGTTCTCTCTCCAGAGAGTGCAGAGAAATGTCTATAAGAGACATCATGTACTGTGAACTATAGAGGTGCTGAAGCCACTATGATTTCCATGTACAAAGAATGATGTTTAAGAGGGAGAAAATATTTATAAACTACAGAATGTCTCTTTGGAAAAATGATTTGCTAGCATGACCTTCTACTGCAAATAGTTCTTTCTTTTTGAATGTACCACCAAATGTTTAATACCTTTAAGATAATTTTTGAAATGCATATTATATAACCCACAGATCTGGTAATATCTCCTCCACTTGTCCCAGATTAGTTTTGTTGTAGGAAACTCAGCTGTATACTGAGAGACTAGCTATTAAAGCATTGCATTGCTTTACAGTTTTCTTTAGTGAAGAATGAAGTTTTTAAATATATGTGTCTTAGTAAGTGTCAGTGGAGAAGGATGTAGAGATGTTAATGTATTTTAACAAAAATCAGGAGAGATAGGTATTTTCAGAATTTTTTGAAAATAAAGCATGAATTACTTTATAGTAAAAAAAAAACAGATCAATAAAGCCATTTATAAAATAACCAGTTGAACACCTCCCTAAACATAATTATTTCCATTTGAAAATTCAACCACGCTAAGCAAGGTACAGGAGTGGTTAAAACATTTCTTTCCCTCCCCTTTTAATTCAACCTCTCGCTCTCAAGACTAGAGACTTGTTTAGAACTTACTGAAGTTTCCCAAAGCAAAACCACGCACCAGTTCCTAATTCAGATGCCAGGTCTGTGTGCAACCTCGTTCAGCTTCTGACGACGCCAGGCAACACTTTATTAATCATGTATGAATTTCTGTGCGTATATCCTGAAGCGATCACACACGATGCAATACCAATAAAAAAGAAAAAGAAAAAAAGGAGCCTTACCTGATGGCAGAAAAGGCAGCTGCAGCAGGATGCAATAAGCCAGCCTTGCACCGAAGGTGAGACCCTTTTCTCCTCTCCCTCTCCTTCCTCTCTCTCTCTCCCTCTTTTTTTCTTCTAAAATCACTGTAGCAACAAACTGCCTTGCATTTCGTCCTCTCTCATTCACAGAAGATCCTCCAAGCCGGGCAGCCAGCAGACACCACTTTCTTCCTGGAAGCGGTCTGCCTCTCTTCTCAGAAACGCCTGGACCCCTCTCTGTGGCTCCCTCCACGTTTACCCTTCGGATCAATAATGCTGGAGGAGCGGCTGGAGCTCAACTGCAGCGGCGAGCGGCCAGCCAATGGGGGCCCAGGATTCCCTCCCAGTCATCTCCCCGCCCTCAAAACAAAACACAGCGTGCCTTTGACACATCACCGAGTTGTGAAAAGTAATTGAATCTTGTATTCGAAACGTATCTTGTTTGTTCTTTTTCCCCCCTAGCGTTCATTGTACAGTGCTGTGAATGAATGGAAGGACTCCACAGTTCTCAGGACACTCATTAGAGGAGCTTAGTGGAGGGGGAAGCGTGGGCGCGGGCAAAGTGACAGCACCTGGTTTCCTTTGCACCTGGAGCTTTGCTATTAAAAGGCTTTGAGGACTGTTGAAAATCAGGGAATTGGGAGGCAAAGGCTGGAGTCCTGCTTCTCACTCCGCTAAGTAGCTTGATTGTTTTTATCTTGTGGAACCCGAGGATAAAGTCCATTTCACCTGGAAGCCATCTCCTTCTCGGAACGTGGTCTGAACAAGAATCAGTTGCTAGTTGGTGATAACCTTAGCCAAGAAATTTCTACTAATCCATTTACCTGCTTCTGTGCTGGCTGAACCTGGTCAGGTTTTTATGAGGAGCTAAAATCTGTTCAGGTTATATGTTGGGCTTGTGTCTTTAATTTTGCATGTTTATGTCTTGTAAGATTTCTTTAATTAACATTAATTTGTGTTAGGAAATCTCTTAGTGATTACTTGCAACGGTAGAGGGTATTACAAGGATTTTTAAAATCCTATAATGAAAAGGAGCGCTATTGGAAACAATACTACTACATCCGTCCAAATTCCATGATAATCGTTCTTTACATTTTTGTTGATTCACAACTTCAGGAGTTCCTGTGGATGAAATTTGAAACAAACCGTATACAGTGAGGGCAAGGAGAGACCAAAGCAAGAGTCTGGCTGCTCTGGATTGATAGGCGGCAGTGTTAATAAGAGAACTTAAATACAAGGCTTGCCTTAGGTGGCCACAGACTAGTAGATCTCAGCACCTGCTCTCCTAGAATCTTAAACGTTTATGTGAAGGTGTTGATGGGGTTCACCTATGTATACAGTCCAGATGCTCTCAGTAACACATAACTGTCTCAAGCTCTTGAAGTGGCTCCTAGCATGGGAACAGTGCACCTAATGTACATTCCAAGGACGGGGGAGGCAGTGAGGAGCCTCTGATTGCCTGCGTCTGGCTTTCTGGTCAACTGGAGGTCACGTCCTCCTATTGACCTCTTCCAACAATTTCACTATCGAAGTACTAAGTACTGACATTAAGTTCACGGGAATCATTTATTTTCTCTCCAAGAATCTGTCACTTTATCATTTATGAGTCAAGAATGCAGCAATATTTGGGATAATCATTTAATCTAAGTATATCAAAACCCTCAAGAGCACAGCATCTCTGCTGTTTTAAACATATGTATAAATACAAGGAGGCTTGGTAGCTCAAACAGCTGCACAAATAGGAATGTCTCTTCAATGTAATTGTTGAATGAGAATAAAATTAATGTGTCTTTCTGAAATCTCTTTGTTCCACTGAAGTAATACAAATGGGTTGATGCATTTGGTGTAGCCAAGCTTTGTGTGTCGTGACAAGTTGAAATAGCTTGGGGAGACTTTACAAACAAAACAATTTTGTTACCTGTCCATCATGTGAAGGAGCCATGGAAAAGTGCGATATTTACAGCACTGTATGCTGTGTTGCTATAAAAAGGTGAAAGCTAACTTTATTGTAACTCACTCATGTAACCAGTAAAATTTTATTCAGGACATTCTCTGGTTAACAGTAGTCACCTGGCTTTTGTGAAGAAAGGAATGCACTAAAGAAATGATCGTTATAAACGTTTGTTTTATTTCTTTTTTTTTTAATTCTTAATGTTGATTTATTTTTGAGAGAGACAGAGACAGAGTGTGAGCAGGAGAAGGGCAGAGAGAAAGGGAAGGGGAATCCAGAACAGGCTCCAGGCTCCAAGGCTCCGGGTAAGCTGTCAGCACAGAGCCCTGCCACGGGGCTTGATATAGGAAATCACAAACAGTGAGGTCATGACCTGAGCCGAAGTCTGACTTGTAACTGACTGAGCCACCCAGGCACCTCTGTTTTATTTCTTAATTGCATAATAACAAAGGGGGACCTGGCTGGCTCAGTAGATTCAGGTCATGATCTCGCTGTTCATGAGTTCAAGCTCCACATCTGTCTCTGTGCTGAAAGCTCAGATCCTGGAGCTTGTTTCAGATTCTGTCTCCTTCTCTCCCCCCTTCCCCACTCGTGTTCTGTCTCTCTCTCAAAAATACAGAAACATTAAAATATATATATAATAATATGTATTCATGTATTTGAATTCATTTGTTGATCACAAATAACAAGTGACTGAATATAGATTATTCTCTTTGTTCTGCAGCTCAATGGTTTTCAGTGTGTTATCCCCAGACCACTAGCAAAGGTATCACCTGGGAACTTGATGAGACGGCAAATTCTCAAGCCCTTTACTATTCCTATTGAATTGGAAACTCTAAAAGTGGTATCCAGAAATCTATGTTTTAACATCCCTTCAGATGACTCCAATGCACAATCAACTCTGGGGGTTGTTGCTCGAAGGAAGGTATGTGCAAACTACTGCAGAAGACCAGCACCTATTTTTGTATCAATAAATCGATAAATCATTTATTTATCAATAAATCAATAAATCAATAAATCAATAAATCGTTTTCTGAGTTTGACCCCAGCATTGGGCTCTGCACTGTCAGCATGAGGCCTGCTTGGGATTCTCTCTCTCTCTCTCTCTCTCTCCCTCTCTCTCTGCCCCTCCCCTACTTGGGCTGTCTCTGTCTCTCTCAAAATAAATAAATAAACAGAAAGAAGGAGAGAAGGAAAGAAAGAAAGAAAGAAAGAAAGAAAGAAAGAAAGAAAGAAAGAAAGAAAGAAAGAAAGAAAGAAAGAAAGAAAATTCTGTCACCCCCTGCTGAGGTCATTGGGCATTACAAGATGTGCTATATAATTCATATTCGTGCCAAGAGTTGAGAAAACAGTAACATTTGAAGATGGGGTGGACAAGATTCGATTAATGAAATCAATGGGATTTGGAATCGATTGGAAATGATGATATGGTAACTTACATTATTCTATGTCTTCTATAGATTTTTCCTACTCCACCCTGGTGGACGGATACACTTCTCCATTCTAGCCTTGGTTATATGACTTGCTTCAAAATATGGATAGAGAGAACATTATCATGTTCAAGCAGAATACTGAAGAACAAATACAGTTTGTGCTCATTTCATGCAGAAGCTTTTCCTTCACCCTGGGCTGTTAAATGAAGAGAACAATGGAGTCTTAGCTGTCCTAGGATGGACATGTAGTTTGAGAGGTTAATAAAGCTTGTATTTGTAAGCCACTGGGATTTTTAAGGTCATACGTCACCGCATGGGAACCTAATCTATCCTGACTAAAAATAAGTAAGTAGAATTCAAAGTAATTTGAAGTGAAGAAGTGCTAAAGCAAAAGTAATGACTGGGACAAGGCATTTAACTGGAAACTCAAAAATCATTTTTGAGGAAAGAACAACAAAACTAGTAGAGTTTCTTTAAGGAAAGAATGGCCTGAAAAGTGGGAAATAAATATTACAAAGAGTTATGACAGCGATTAAGGCGAAGTTCTTTAGCAATGGGGAGCCATGGAGACTGTTTAGAAGAGGAATGGCATCATCAAAATTGTGCGATAAGATGATTACTCTGTTGGCAAGAAAGAAACAAAAAGACAAAGGAAAATTCACCACAAGGATGTGAAAAATCAAAACACGATGTAATATGGGCCAGGGACAGAAGTATTGTCACCCTTACACCTGTATTCATGAGTTAACAAGTTTCATCAACCTGACTTCCTAAATATCACTTAAATCATCATTTATTGTTTATTTGGTCCACAACTATTATCGTTTCGGTTCAGGCTTTTACCCTTCCTCCCTAGACATTTGTGGCCATTTCTTAATCAGTATCTCTGTCTCTTTGATATATCTGTTATTAGTCTACAATAATTGGTCAACTTTGCTTCACATCTTTAATTCAGAATTCACCTAGGCTGATGGGACATTCCCAATCTTATGGAAGAGGGAAAGGAGATACAGGAGAATCTCATTAAAATAACAAAAACAACAATAAATGTTGCTCAGAAGTGATGAACATCACTTCTGTTTGTATTTCTTTGGTCAAGGAATGTCAAGGACACAATACTAAGTGTGATGTCAATGTAACCAAAATGCATAGTCTTCCTAGTGGAAAAGAAGCATAGGGAGGGCCAGTGATTATTTTGAAGAATAGTGTGGTCTACCTCATTCTTCTCTAACGCTAAAACAACAAAATCTGAGGTTACCTGCCAGGAGGTTTGCATATCTAGGGTAAAGATCCTTTACCTTCCTTTATCTTTGTTTTGTCATTTCATATGTAATGCTTATTGTTAAATTGACATGATTTCAAACCTAAAGAAAAACAATGTAAGAAATCGCTTAAGCGTAATGTAGAGGACTCTATTAGGCTATAGATGTCGGTGGCAGAGAGAAGAAAATTCAGAGTGTTCAGTGTTTTAAATCTTGTAGAGTATTCATCCTTGCTTGTATTTTATTTATTTTTATTTTTTTTAATGTTTATTTATTTTTGAGACAGAGAGAGACAGAGCATGAATGGGGGAGGGTGAGAGAGAGAGGGAGACACAGAATCTGAAGCAGGCTCCAGGCTCTGAGCTGTCAGCACAGAGCCCGACGCGGGGCTCGAACTCACGGACTGTGAAATCATGACCTGAGCCAAAGTCAGACGCTTAACTGACTGAGCCACCCAGGAGCCCCGCTTGTATTTTATTTAAACCAGAGGAGGAATGAAAGGACCATGTGCACATAGCATATGTACCGGTTGATCAACCAGAACCAGTGTAACGGGGCCTGATCAAAGTGGCCCCTGTGAGCGACATGGCTTGATTCCACTGGGATTTCTAGAGAAGTATACAGAATACCTCCAAGAGTTTTTCTTTATTTCTTTTTTTTTTTTAGATTTTTTAAAAATTTTTTTTAACATTTATTTATTTTTGAGACAGAGAGAGACACAGCATGAACGGGGGAGGGGCAGAGAGAGAGGGAGACACAGAATCGGAAACAGGCTCCAGGCTCTGAGCCATCAGCCCAGAGCCTGACGCGGGCCCAAACTCGCGGACCGCGAGATCGTGACCTGAGCTGAAGTCGGACGCTTAACCGACTGAGCCACCCAGGCGCCCCAAGAGTTTTTCAATTAAAAGGCCACAAGCTTGTTTCCCTTATTGCTCTCGATTGTCACTCTTTTGAGATATATACACATGTAGGCACAGTGACTCCTACTATTCTTTGCAGTGTAATGGAAGCCCGAGAGCTGTAAGCAAAGACAAGACATGGGCACTTGAGGGATCCACCGTGAACAAGGAAGTGGATCACATCCACATGGATCTGGTCCTCTCGGCTGCGGCTGAAATCAGAGGGTCTGAGAAAACGTAAGCTTGTCACCTGATATCCAACAATAGCTGTTAGGTCAATGACAAGGAGTAGGATTAGAAGACAAATTTACAAAACTGTGATGTCAAATATTTTGGGATACAGATTAAGGTGGAATGCCCAGATGGCCTCGGGTGAGCTGATGATTTGAAAATAGCTGGACAGAAACTACTGACACAGAGTAGGAAATAAGAGATTTGGGCACTCATGCAATAGCAATAAAAACACTCCAACTATTAGTACTAAAAGTGGATTAATATTTACTGAGTATTTACTAGATGTCAGACATAGGGCTAAATATTTCACTTATATTTCCATAGTACGAAGGTGGTAACATTATTTTCTTCAGTTCAGAAATGAGAAAACAAAGTCACAGGGAAGTTAAATAACATATAGTGGTCATAAACATAGTAATCAGTGGAGTCAGGATTTGAACCAAGGCAGCTGAACTCCAGAGACCATTTTGATAGTCACCAAACTCCAATGCTTGCCTTTAATATTTCTTTACTGTCATATAAATACAAAATCTGAATATAGCAGTTCTATAGTTATGGATATCCATGATGGAAAAAATCTTGATTATTAAAAAATAACATTTTTTACCACATGAATTGACTGATATTTTAATAATCCATTGAACAAATAATTGTTGAATTCTACAATATGCATTGCTTTGTGTTGGGGTGAATCATAAATGCAAAATAATAAACATTATAATCTCTAGAGACAAAAAAACAGTCTTTGGCCCTCATGAATTTATAGCACCTATGTATTTTATCACCAACTATATACTAAGTATTCTTACAATGAAATATTGTTTTGTCTTATGGAGATTATAAATACATCTCCATTAGGAACAGAAATAAATGTTAACATTTGAGGGGCACTTGGGTGGCTGAGTCGGTTGAGTGTCCAACTGGAGCTCGGGTCATGATCTCACGGTTTGTGGGTTCGAGCCCCGCATGGGGCTCTGCACTGACAGCACAGAGCCTGAAGCCTACTTCAGAATCTGTGTCTTCCTATCTCTCTGCCCCTCCTCTGCTTGTGCCCTCTCTCTCTCTCTTTCTCTGCCTCTGTCTGTGTCTCTCTGTCTCTCTCAAAAATAAATAAACATCAAAAATAAGAAATAAGCATAACATTTGAAAAGGAAAAGATGCAACTAGCAAAAAGCTTTGTCACAAAACCGTGAACCTCAGTTTCAGCAGAGTTGCAAACAGAGATCATACCCACTTCAGTAATTTTCTCACCGTCTTGATTAGAAATGCACATGGGACTTAGCCTTACATGGAAAGAACTAATTTTTAAAGACCATGTGTGCGTTTGACATTAAACATTATCTCACTTAAATGTCACAGCAGTAATGTAAGAAGATATTTTCATTGCCATTTTATGGATAATATAACTGAGGCTCAGAGAATATCCTCTGCTCAAGGTCAAAGTGATAATCAGTATCAGGATTCAGGACCATGATTCACACTCAGTAGATCTCACTCTAATGTCATTCTTTTTTTTTCCCCCCTCAAAATGACACCTACCCAAACTGAATTATCTATTTACTTGCAATAGTTTCTCCTTAGCCTGTGGGCTGCCATCAATCAGTAGAATCTCAATTCTCACCTTCCTACAAACTTCTACTCCCTGTAATAGGAAAAATTCTGGTGAGGCATATTTTGGGAACAGCCATGGGTACTAGTGAATATGTGAAAATTAAAACCACAAGAAATATGAGCAATAGTAATATGTCCTGAGGTTGTTTGAAAAGACCACAAAATATAGCTTGTTTTAAACTGGTTGCTACAAGATCAGTATAATTTGGATATGTAGAAAGATTTATATATTCAAGCTTGAAGCTTCTGTAGAGCTAGACTAGTCAGGGTCTAGGACTTGTGTTATGGAAAATTGATAAATTTATGAAGTCAATATATATTATATCAACTATAAAATTAAGAATTGTTTATTTCTGGGGTGCCTGGTTGGCTTGGTCATTAGAGCAGGCGACTCTTGATCTCGGGGTTGTGAGTTTGAGACCCACCTTGAGGGTAAGGATTGCTTAAAAATAAAATCTTAAAAAAAAGGTTATTTTTTTTAATTTACTGGGAAGAAGGGTCCAATTTAATATTCATTTTTACAAAGAAAATTTAAGTGACAAAAATTTTTTGACGCTCTGTGATATAAATTACATACCTGGGTGTCAATTTCACGGTAAAAATAATAACATTAACAACAACAAATTAAGTGTAAACAAATCATAAAATAAGCATATAAATACATTAAACTTCACTGCCACCAGAGAATATGCACTTGAAAAATTCAAGGTATGTTAATAGCTTAGGAGTACATCATATATCCCCAAATCTGAGTTTTGTCTATATCTGACACCTTTATATTTCTGGTTGCCTGTAAGTTACATTTATCATAAATTTAAAAGATTCAAATTTTGTAAACTGATCTCATGTAAACATTTGTAATATTTTTAAATAAAATATATTTTATCTTTTTTCTTTAAATATATAGAGAGGTAATTTTTATTGAATAAATACATCCTTGGTTCTGAAAAGTTTCTTAGTTTAACAAACATTGCTCCCTTACAGATATTAAATTCATTTTAAAACAAAATCTACTTTTTCAAAACAAAATCTACTTATTTCCTAATTAGTGTCTTTTATAATATATCTGTGTCTGGTATCAGATCCTCTAGAAGTATAAACACTCAAAATTGGATATACTAATATAATCATATGTAATGTATAAATACATACTAAAATGTATTTTATATCAAAAACCTGTTTTCCAGTTTTAATAGTTTTAATCTCTTCTATGTGTATTTGTACAGTCCATTTATTTTGTAATTCGGTTGGCAGCATTATCATTCATCCTTACTATTTCCCTCTTTAAAAATATACCTAGGGGCGCCTGGGTGGCTCAGTCGGTTGGGTGGCCAACTTCGGCTCAGGGCATGATCTCGCGGTCCGTGAGTTCGAGCCCCGCGTCAGGCTCTGTGCTGACAGCTCAGAGCCTGGAGCCTGTTTCAGATTCTGTGTCTCCCTCTCTCTGACCCTCCCCCGTTCAGGCTTTGTCTCTCTCTGTCTCAAAAATAAATAAATGTTAAAAAAAAAAATTAAAAAAAAAAACCTAAATAAAACAACTTTCTTTTTTTTTTTTTCTTTTTTGTAAGTAGGCTTCATGCCCAGCATGGAGCCCAACGCAGGGCTTGAATTCATGACCCTGAGATCAAGACCTGAGCTAAGATCAAGCGCCCAATGCTTAACTGACTGAGCCACCCAGCTGCCCCAAAGCAACTTATTTTAGAGTTTGCTGTGATGTTAGGTTTTATGGTCAAATGTCTGCCATTGAAATAGAATAATCATAATGGAGGAAATCAGGTTTTTACAAAACCACACACAAGTAGAGAAGAACAAAAAGCAAAAAGAAATGAAAAGAGGCTATATCAGTGTATATCCGTCTATGAGCTCAAAGGAGGAACCTGCATCAACTTGGCCTTTCCTATGTATGTTACTTATTTGCTCCTGCAACTCAGTCTGATTCAGAATTATAAACAATTATAAAGTGATTCCAGTCTGCAGAAACCCACAAAGAGCTGTTGGAGGAGTTCAGAAAGAACGTAACTTCTAGTTGTGGGAGCTGGATTGGACAGTCAGAGGCTCCTCACCAACTTCCTGTCCTTGGATCTTGTGGTCTGCCTACAGTTCCCACAATTTTTCAAGAACATAGTTCATCTATTTTTGAGAGCACGGTCTTGAGAAAGCCATGTGTTGTTGCAACCATCTGAGGATACATGTGACTGAATCCAGGTAAGGCCTCTATACACACTTTTAAGATTCTGGTGAGGTCTGGGAGTGTTAAGATCGACTCTTGTAGCCAAGGGAGACTGGCCTCTTCTGTAAATTACCTTGCTTTTTAAACCTGCAAGCTTGCAATCGGTAATAGCCTGTCTCTTTCTTAGGTCTCTCCTTGTTCTCCATGTATGGGGTCAGTTTCATATTTTACCTGGGAAACTCCTGATGTTGTGACCCTAAAACAACTAATCTTGGATAAGGTTAAATTTATAAATAAAAAGAACATGAAGGCAGTGGGCAAGTAAAGGTCATTTTCCTTGTTTAGTAAGATTATCCACTCATGTTGGTATAATATTATTATAGTAATATATTACTATATATTATTATATGTAATATTATAATAATGTTATCCACTCCTCTTGTAAATAATAAAATCTTGAAGTAGGGAAAGATGGATAATTGTGCCTCATCATGAAACAACAACAAAATAAAGGCATAAAAGTAAACCAAAACAATACAAAGATACAGCATCATTCTACTCAATCCTAGAGTGGACATACTGGACTTTTAGCTTAATAAGACAATATATAAAGCTACTCTTCTCTGAGATCTCTGGGTGCTGTACATGATAAATAGTCCATTTAGAACTAGCATAATTATCAAGGGTACTCAAATATAGGCATAGTTTCTGATAAATGGCCAAGCAAATTTCATTCCATTTGCAATAAAGTGGTGATTAGAGCAAAGTTTTAAGGGACACTGAATATCATTACCTTGCAAAATAACAAATTTTAGGATACTCAATTTTTTGACTGTTGCTTAACTAAGATCTACAAGTCCTGGGTAAAGAAGACCTGTCTAAATAGTTTCATGCATGAGTATAAGCAAAAGTTTATTTCGCTATAAGCTCTGTATGATTAAAGAAAAATACGGCTGCCAAAAATACAGACAATCTAAAGTTAAATGAATAGAAATATTCAAAGAGATGAAATATCCAAACATATTTGAAATATTGAATATTTAAAATATTCAAAATTATAAAGAGAAATACTACATGTTTAGAAAGTTCCAAGACTATAATGGAAAAGTTGGGGAAAACTTACTTGAGGCAATAAACACTATAAATTTATGTGTCTTTATGTTGAAGACACATCCAACTAGGCCTGCTTCGTTTCAAGGGCAAAAATGGTAACAAGTGGCAGAAGTTACAGCTTAAAGTCCACCTTCCAACACTTGGAATAGTTGAAAGGTACGGTCATTTGTGTGAAAACACAGAAGTTGCCTAAAACTAGAAGTACCTAATCAATGTATATTTAACTGAACATTTTTATGCTTATAGAAGAGTAGACTGACAGGGAAGGTTAAAATACTCATGCCAAATTGACGTTATGAAAGAAAGAAAAATATTATCTTATTCTCTCTTACTGCTATTATAGATGGTATGAACCATGGATGGTTTTAGAGGAGAAAAGATTTGTTTTTCTACTAATACCAGATTAATAATATGCCAATGCCAGTTCTCATTTCATTGACAGTTCCATTTTGAAAAAATCCTCACAATTCCCAATATTCTTTATTTTTATTACCTTCATTGAATTACAATTTACAAACCATAAAATCCACTTATTTTAATGTGTTTTATTTTTATTTTTATTTGAGAGAGAGAGACAGAGACAGAGAGAGCACACATGAGCTTGGGAGGGACAAAGAGAGAGAGGGAGACTTAGAATCTGAAGCAGGCTCCAAGCTGTCAGCAGAGAGCCCCATGTGGGGCTCAAACGCACAAATCATGAGATCATGACCTGAACCCAAGTCGACGCTTAACCAACTGAGCCACCTAGACACCCCCCCACTCATTTTAGATGTACAATTCAATGAGTTGTAATATATTTGTATGGTTATGGCACTATCACCTCAATCCAATTTTAAAATATTCAAATCAGAGGCATCTGACTAGTTCAGTCAGTACAGCGTGCTACTCTTGATCTCAGGGTTGTTAAGTTCGAGCCCCACATTTGGTGTAGAGATTACTTAGAAATAAAATATTTACTAAAATATTCAAATCACTTAATATGATTCCTCAAATCAGTTTACAGTTATTCAGTCTTTAATTTTAACCCAATCCCAAGCAACCACTTATTTACCTCTGTAGATTTGTCAATTTCTGTACATTTAGTATAAATGAACTCCTATAATATGTGATCTTTTGATTTGGTTTCTTGTAATTAGCATATTTTTGAGCTTCATAATTGTTGTAGAATCCGCAATCCATTCTATATATGTTGCTAAATAGAATTTTATTGTTTGCATGTATCATATTCTGCTTATCCATTCACCAGTTGATAAACATTTGGATTTTTTTTTCACTTTTTGACTATTAGAAATAATGCTGTCGAATACAGGTCTTTGCATGGACATATGTTTTCATTATCTTAGAAATATCCCTAGGAATGCAATCCTTTTTTCATATGTTACACTTATTACTTTTTTGAAAGAAACTGCCACATTCGTGCCAGCAATATAAGAGGTCTCCAGTTTTCCACATGTATTTGTCAACCATTCATGTTGTCTGTGTTTTTTTATTATAATTATTCTAGCAGGAAGAAGTGGTATCTTATTGTGGTTTTAATTTTCATTTCATTGTGGTTGAATGTGAGCATCTTTTCATGTAACTATTAGCCATTCATAAATATTTTTTGGTGAAATGACTGTTCCAATTTTTCCCTCATTTTATTATTATTTTTTTTTAATTTTTTTTTCAACGTTTATTTATTTTTGGGACAGAGAGAGACAGAGCATGAACGGGGGAGGGGCAGAGAGAGAGGGAGACACAGAATCGGAAACAGGCTCCAGGCTCTGAGCCATCAGCCCAGAGCCTGATGCGGGGCTCGAACTCATGGACTGCGAGATCGTGACCTGGCTGAAGTCGGACGCTTAACCGACTGCGCCACCCAGGCGCCCCAATTTTTGCCTCATTTTAATTGGAGTTTGTCTTCTTACAATTGTTAGATTTCTCCACATTTTCAGAAAGTTGAGAGAAATACAATTTGCAAATATTTTATTCCAGTACTTTAATTTTTAATGGTGTCTTTTGAAGTGGAAAATTTGTTTTCTTTTTAATTTCGAAGAATTCCAATTTAGGGGCACCTGGGTGGCTCAGCTGGTTAGACGTCTGACTCTGGATTTTGGCTCAGGTCATGATCTCAAGGTTGTGAGATCAAGCCCTGCATTGTGCTCCACACTGGTCATGGAGGCTGCTTAAGAATCTCTCTCTCTGTCTCTCTCTCTCTCTCCCTGCCCTTACCTACCCCTCTGTCTCTCCCTCTGCCCATCCCCCCTCTCTCAAAAGGAAAAAAGGAAATGAAGAATTCAAATTTATCTATTTTTTTTTAAATATGGTTGTGCTACTGGTACTATTATCTGAACATTGGACATACCATGTCACATGGCAGGTAGAGTAGATGGGGACTATTGAAGGAATGAATACAGAAAGAAGTGAACAAACTGGAAATCAGACAACCTCAATCTACCACAGTTGTAGAATTCATACAATTGCCAATTATTGTGGCTGGTTTATTTTCATTTCTTCTTTTTTCTTTCCGAATTTTCTTCCCTTTTTCTTTCTTTACTTTTGTTTTCTCATTTCACCTAGCTTTATTTGGCTTCTTTACTGGTCTAACCCTTGCATTTGATTTCACATGTAAATTTTTATTTCTCTTGTGTTTTGAATGCTAAGATTTCAGCTAATGAAATCAGCTTGTTTTTATTTCTCTCTTTAGTTGATTTTTATGTATAGCATTCAATTTATTCTCTGTATCAGTGAATGACTGATTCTGAACAAGTTCTTTACACATGACATGGGTGCAAGCATGACTTTTCCCAAATCAGCATGTGAGAAATAAATCCTGTAACTATCTCCCACTGGGAACCATTAAGCTGCTATAACAGTAGTTCAGAGTCAGCTTTCTCGCCTGTAATATTAAGGATCACCCTCCATTCCCAGAGGAATGTCTTAAGATGGGTACTATCTCTCACTTGGCAGCCATAAGTAGCAGCTCTTAGCAAAAATATTTTAAAAGGCACTCTCCAAAATACCCTGTCCTCCTATTACCACGTGGACCACAGCTCTTATTGCAAAATGTGTCAACACATAATTAACCTACTGAATGGTAAGGGCAGGAAGGAAACAGTGAAATATAGTAAAAACTCAGGCATTTTAATAAAAGTATACTGTATTTCTAAAACACTGAAGCAGGAAAAAAAAAAGAACGAAGAGAAACTTCAGACTAAAAGGGACATTCGAAAGATCATGACTTTAGTGCCTGGCTGGCTCAGTTGGTAGAGCTTGTGACACTTGATCTTGGAGTCTCATGTACCAGCCCCATGTGTACAGTAGAGTTTACTTTAAAAAAAAAAAAAAGATCATGACTTACCAGAAATTTATTTTTCTGATTTCAACACCAAACAATTAATGCCAAAAAACGAACCATTAAATTTTGATTTTGCTGGCTTTTTTTTTTTTTCAACGTTTATTTATTTTTGGGACAGAGAGAGACAGAGCATGAACGGGGGAGGGGCAGAGAGAGAGGGAGACACAGAATCGGAAACAGGCTCCAGGCTCTGAGCCATCAGCCCAGAGCCCGACACGGGGCTCGAACTCAGGGACCGCGAGATCGTGACCTGGCTGAAGTCGGACGCTTAACCGACTGCGCCACCCAGGCGCCCCATGATTTTGCTGGCTTTTATATATATCCTAGGCTTCTGTGCCATATGAGGAACCATGGATATATGAGAAGGAATACTGCTGATTCATTAATTTTCTACATTTGTTCCTGAAAGATAGAGCTTATATTTACAAGGGAAAATAATGCTAAGATATTCATAGTGTGTAGAATTTGGCATCTTCTGCTTCAGCGGATTTTCCACAAAGTTGCCAAGCCAGTTCAATGAGAAAAGGATAATTTCTTTCAACAAGTGGTGTTGGGGAGATTGGATATCCTCACACAAAAAAGATGAATTTACCATTTACTTCATATGAAAAAATTCTTCTTTAATTCAAGACAGATCATAATTTAAAGTGTGATATTTAAAACAGTAAAAAGATTAGAAGAAAATCTAGGAAAAATCTTTGTTGCCGCAAGTTAGGTGGAAAGTTCTGAGATAATAGTGACATGATATGTCCAATGGTCAGTACTAAATATGACACAGGTAATTGTTTGAAAAGCATTGCACACTGGAGCTTGTTCACTTCGGCTTTTGGGGACTCTGACAACTCTTCCACATAAAATATATATATTTAGTTTTCTGGTGAACAGAAACCACATGAAGAAGACATGTGCCATCTCAGCTAAGTCATGTTACACAAGCCATCCATGACTGATTCACCAGTATACCATAAACTTATGAGCAACCTTGACCACAATCAGCAGAGCCTATCCCAGACTAGAGGAACCAAGAACACCCTAACTTACCCCAGAACAAATTTCTGACCTACAGAATTATGACCTAGGTAAATGGTTGTTGCTTTAAGCCACTGTGGTAATTAAGCCACCATGATTTTTTATGTAGCACATGCTAACATGGTTTTCTTACTTTAGGTAAATATGTTAGGATATCGTAGGTATTGTTAAAGCAGATGTTTAGTAGCTTATATGCGTATTTTGAGAAATTGTCGTTTTTGATATTATCTATGTATTTGATAACTCGGTTGATGACTTTAATATTGACTGTATAGTAACGATATACTAAGAGCAAAAGATAGCACTTTTAATTTAGAATATTTGCAGCTCCTATATAAATAAAATGATAATTTAATAATACTAACTAAGCAATCATAGGATTTCATGCCCAAGCACAATTGGCTTGCAGGAGAATTCCCATTGGCAGGCTTTAAATACATGATCACAACAATAATGGTGATAACTACATACCACATTGTTCCTTTTATGTGTTTCAAATATCAACTCAATTATATTCAGCCTGAAAGTACATCATCATCATTTTTATTTAATCACATATTGATGCATGTATTTGAAAAGAAAATTATTACTTGAATTTTTCCAGCCAACTGGAATTATATGGAATGGGAAAAAATTGTGTATTTACAAAAGTAGAGGGAGTGGGAAAGCATAGCAGTATGTATTTGGTACACCAGCTATTTTAGATGTGTAGAATGGCATCAAAACAAATAATCTCTTTGTGTATTATGAAATGGCAGCACGTTTTTCTCAAGTCTGATCACGTTCAGTTTACACTTGTACTTTGGCAATAAATCACCTTCTTTAGAGTGTACCTTTTCTTTTCATTTTCCCACACTACTTACATTCACTCGGAAGTGCCTCCTTGAAAATCATTTCCAATCTCTTGAATTTTAGGCTAGACTCTACTAATTAGTTATTTTCTATTAGAAAATACTTGTGGAACAGAATAATTTCAGAAAAATAGTAAAAGAGACATAAGGAAAGAGAACAGGAAAAGAACAGAAATTAAAAATTAAAAAAAACATTTTTTGTGGAATTTTAATAAGAAATACAACTGATTACTAACAACTATCATTTCTCTGCTATCAAAGGAAAAAATTCAAATGAATAGAAAGATGGGAGATACAAAGAAAAGAGCTTCTGGAAGTATATAATTCAATGTAGGTGTTAACTTGTTTTTCTGTGTTTTGAACAGGTAATGCAGGTAGACAGGGAATCACTGAAAAGGCACAGAATGGAATGCAGGAAAGGACATTCCCTTCAACTCTGAATCCTAATATTCAGATTTGTCTCCCAAAAAGCAAGCAGTGTCACTATCTTTGATACTATTTTTTATAGAGATGTCTGAGTTCTCATAGTTCAGATTTTCTCCTTATCTATCCAAAGGATAGCTTTTTGTGCAAAGAAGGCAAACTTATGTTTTTTCAGTAGGATTTTGATGGAACAAAAATCATAGGAGTTCTATGTTTTTGATCTAATAGAAAATAGAAAAAATGAACTTCGCTAACATCTTTGGTGTTTATAAAATCCATCTAGCAAGGGTTCCAGAGCCCTACAAGGAATCTATATCTCTCAGGTCATTCAATTTTTGACCTCAAGAACTAAAAGAAACCTAGAAGCTTTCAAAATAAGCTTCCCCATGAAGTCAATTTTAAGACCTTTGGTTTCATATGAATACCTTAATAGTTTCTTTAGGTTTTGAAGAACAAACATTGAAAATGAAATATTCCATACATGTTTTCTTATAGTGAAGCCATTTTTATGTGGCTTTTATAGAAATTCATGAAGGTGTACTTTTTAAAATATTTATTTATAAACAAACTGTTCCAAATCGTGCTTTCCTCAGATGTCAGAGGATTGTACATCTCTTCCCACTGCCATATGACATGCGGTGCTCCCATTGGGAAGAAGCTATCTTGTCATGCCATTGATATCAAGCTTGCTCATGTGACTCTTTCTGGCCAATAGGATACGAGTAGAAATTATGTGTGCTGCATACAAGTAGGAGTTTAAGGAGCAGCACAATGTTTTGGTCCGTGGTTTTTCCCTCTCCTTATGAAAATCACATTACATGATCCATATAGAGCCTGTTAGTTCAGTCTGGTTTCTGATTTGTAGACACCGAACACAGTTAAAACTGATTTGGAGGTAACAATGACACTTCACAAGTAAGACACTGAAATGTGGGGAATGCTTATAAGCACAACACAATGTAGCAAAAGCTATAACTGATGAAAAATAATATAAAAATGCAACTTCTAGAAAATTGGTTTTGCATATTTTAAATGATACTGATTTTATGGGTCAATATGTATCAATTAATATTTTTAATAAAAATCATTCTTTTCAATAAAAACAAAATTATGGAATTTACTTCACCTTATTTAACCTCACTTAACCAGCTACACAAAGAAAAACGTGTGCATACCCCTGTGTTTTATTATGTAGAGATTGCATACAATATGTAATGTATCTAAAATAAATTAGGAAACACTCTTTAAATGGGGACAAATGATATGATAAAGGCAATCTAAAAGTGTATCTGTTGTCAATCACATCCTAACCAAGAAAAAACAATGTTACTATATATATTTACAACTACACTTAAAAAATTTATTACTCTCATTTTGGAATATAAATAGGAATGTTAAAGGTCATTGTTGACTGTAAACCTAGTTTGACACACAGTATTAGGTTGTCTACATCATGGCTTACACTTAACATTTGCATGGGCCTCTCTTCCAAAATGAAATCTCATAAGTTATGCATTGACACTTAAGAAAAATTCAAAAGCAGTGAAATAAACATATAGCCTCTGAGAAATAAAATGGTGACATTAGGGGTATATATGAGTCATTCAAACCAATATTCCCCCAGTGATCTACCTTAGTGTTTCCTATCCATTTTGAAGGAAATACCATAAAAATCATGTATGTTGATTATATTCGGGAAATTGTCAAAGTCTCGTTATATCAGTGTAAATTTTATTGAGAAATAAGAGCTGAGGTTATTTAACTGTATTTGTTAACTATATTTGTAGTTAAATAATCATTTCAAATGGAGTTTATTAACTAAATAAGTACAATTTGAGTATTTATCAATATTTTTCAATAAATACTTACTATATGCCTGTGCCTGTGTTGGTACAGCTATGAAAAGTTTAGAGATACTGAGATATATTTGGGTGTCTCTAAACTAGGTGTTGCGAGTGAGGGACAAGTGAGGCAGGTAATGAATATTCAAACTATGTGGAGACTGGAATGATGGAACATGTAGCAGAAAGGCCAGGACCTTGTCAATTCACTGTACCTCCAACAAAGCACTAAGTGGACAGTCAGCTAAGTTTGACAATAGTGTCTGGACAGGTATTTTGGAGTTTATTTCCATTATTCATTAGAAAAGATATTCAAGAGTAGGGCAGAAATGGAGATCAGCTGAGAGGATTTGAAACAGTTTGGAGAAAAAAGGGTTCTGAGAATGTGGCTCTTGCCTTTACAGGCCAAGGATTGGATCACAGACTAATTCAGTTGGAGATGTATCCCCAAGTGCCTATCAAGACCAACACGTAAGTAATACTAATAACAATATCCAAAAACTGGGTGTCTGCATGGATGTCAGGGAGAATAGATTAGCCATTGATAGACCACTGATGCCTGTTCTTTCTTCCTCCTGGTACGCTCAGAAATCTGTCTGGAGAGGAGGACCCAAGGAAGGCTTAAAAGAAAATATGTGATTATGATGTGAAGTTTGAACTTGACTGATTTTAAATTGTCTTGAAATAGATGTGTATAGGGGTGCCTGGCTGGCTCAGTCAGTAGGGCGTGCAACTCTTGATCTCAGGGTTGTGGGTTTGAACCCCCCATTGAATGCAGAGATTACTTAACAATAAAATATTTTAAAAATATATACAATTTAAAAAATAAAATAAAACAGATGCATCTTGTATCCTGTGCATGCAAGATTAAATCATACCCATACTCTCATCTGTTATCCCTTAGCCACACCAACCTACTTCAGAAACAGAGAAGTGGGTTCCTGAATTAGTCGAATTTACTGAAAAAAATAAAAACACATTTAGCTACATCTGAATTGATACTCTAAAATGTGAATCTTGATCACGATAACTATTTTGAATGCCTGCTTTATGTCAGGAATTGTGATAAGCTCGAAGAATAGAAAAGTGAACACGGTTCCTTCACATAGCTCAAACTGATTTTCTTTTCAGTCAATAAGTACTTACTGAATAACTTGAAAACTATTTTGCATCCTACTTGACTTAAGATAGACAATGTCTCACGAGACAGTCTCACTTCATGACCATTTTTCCCTTGGGCTCATGCTCACCAATTGTATTCCGTTTTAGGAAATTGTATGAACAACCTATTAATGCAGCTTGTGGATGTGATTTCTATTTCTTCTGGCCGAGGCCCTTTCTAGATTCAATACTGAAATTACAATTAAATAGTGGAGCTACTCATAAGGCTTATGGCATATATTTGGCAGGAATAAGCATAAGTAAGTGGGTTAGTAGCAGTTAGCGCAACCCTTGCACGTACTTCTTAGCTGGGTCAGTGACCCTCTGTCTAATGGATCCTGTATGGCATCGAGATACTCATGTCTCCTTCGTTGGGTTGAAACACTTATTCCTCCAATGACTGCAAGGATGGGCACTCAACAGATCTCAACTGAGTCTCTTCTTTAGGAGATATCCTGAGCAGAAGTGAGCCATCTAGTGCATTTGGCAGCCCACATCCCATGACTGGTCATGGAGGTGTAGAAAAGCCTGACCTACTTGCCTCACTTGGTTTACTTTTGAAGAATGATTCCAGCTCCAGAGTTCTTCAGGTGCTCAACTCTGACTTAAGTCGTTGTGTGAATTCACTTTTCCCACTGCTCAATCCTACTGCCCACCACCCCAATAGATGTTAAGCTTGAGAGTACTTTTCAATAAATTTCTTCAGGCAAGGAAATTTATTTATGAGGTGAAGGGGGTGTGCAGTTGCCATTCTCAGAACTGACAGAGTTGACAGAGTTGAGTAGGTAGAAAATATTGATCTACTTTCTCCCTCCTAATTTGTATATGCTACCATTCCTAACCCTTATCAGTTAGATGACCCTATAGCCTTTAGGTTCAGACCAGACATTCTCCCAGGGCCACAGTTTTATGGGCCTCTTCTCAATGATCTAACATAATTAGGATTGGAGGGAAAATTATACTTAATGGCTATTGTTTTATGAACTTTCTTCACTTCGCTTGTTTACTTCAACCTTGAATTATTTAAGGTAAGTTAACATACTGTGAAATAGAAACCCAAACATATAATGTTGCAAGCACAAAAGGTTTTTTCTTCTTTGCAATCTTCAACATGTGGCTTCCAATTACTCTAAAGGCATTACATACCAATCAGTTAGATGGGTGAAGAGACATTGCAGAGAGTGCTGGGAGTTTTCCATGCACTGGGCTTGCAATTAGACTACGATTAACCTCTACTTATATGGCATTGGATAAAATTTAGTTACATGGGCATGCCTAATTGCAAGGAAGGCTGGGGCTGTGTCCAGGAGAAAGGGGAGAACAGTTCTTGGGGGACAACTACTATTTACATCATGCAACTCTACCTGAGAACATTAAATTTGTTAATGAGTTACCAATCTAAAAACACCTTGGGTAGTAAACACAAAGAATATTTCAAATTAGAAAAGTGTCAAATGAGAACCAATGTATTTTCAATGTCTGTTATCACAATGCCAGAATACTACGTGCTAATATATTTCTGTTTTCTGGCATATGTGAGCATTTATCAAGGGGTAACTTTAAGCCTCTTCTTAAATAGACTAGGTCCTTGAAGTATTACTGTCCATCTTCTTTCAATTTACCATTAAAACAAATAGGTAATATTACAATTCCAGGCAATTTACAATTATAATGACCGTTTCTGTTGATTATAGAGTGCAAGAAAGCCTGGGAGAGTGTGGAAGTACTTTTCTCTGGAGTTTATAAAATGTGTATACTGAAAGGGCACATACATTGACCTACCTTTATGGGATGGCTGAGTGATTCAGCAGATTTGTTATCAAGTTGTATAGGAGACTTGATTTTACACTGAAACGGAAAAGAAGGTGAACATTTTACACAGTGCTGTCAAGAGTTTGGAGGAGCAAGATATATTTTTTATGGTAAAATCACATAAAATAAAATTTACTATCTTCACCATTTCTAAATGTACAGTTCAGTAATGTTAAGTATATTCACATTATTATGCAACCAATCTCCCAAACTTTTTCATGTTGCAAAATTGAAACTCTAAACCATTAAACAACAAATCTCCATTTCCTCCACTCCCCAGCCCCTAGCAACCACCATTCTACTTTCTGCTTAAATGATTTTGACTATTCCAGATACCTCATAAAAGAGGGCATATTGTATTATATTTGTCTTTATGTGACTGGTTTATTATAGTTCAAAAAATTGTTTGTGGAATAGACATTTTCTGGCTGGCTTTATCCAAAAAGAAAATACATAATCAGAAAATTTTAAACTATGTATAAGGAAGATAGAGAACAGGGAACAGGTCTAAGGAAATTATAAAGAAATGGGAAATTGGAGCTGCCATTGTCACAGGTGAAATTAAAACTCACTGATCCACTAGACTTAGTCTCTTAACTACAGGGAGAATCAGAGGAAGAGACAAGAATGTACACTTGCGGATGTGATACGAGACATGAGGGCTGGCCACCCACGTACCAGCGCTCTCGCCAATTTCACTTCAGGGAAGATGGAGCTCCAGTGTTTACTCTAGGAAATCCTGTGTCTGTGTTTTAAATCAGTAACTCTCACACTTGAGGTTGTACCTATTGCTCTTTGTGAAAATCTCCATGTGTTTTCTAAGGACCAGTGACTTTTACATCTTCTCTTTCAGGTTATTGAGTTGCTGGGATAGACTAATCCACCCCAAGACTATTGCCTTTGTTCAGTTATTCTGCATTCCCATTGGAAGGACAAGTGTGTGAATAGCACTCTTAGGTTCAAAGGCATTTGCATTTTAGTTATCTTGTGAGCTACTTTCTCAGCTCTAGTCTCCATTCATATCCTCTTCTTCCTCAGAATCATTGTTATGCCTCCAAACTCAGGATCCATAAATTTGAATGAGATATTCCATTTGTAGGGTTTTTTTTGGAAAGAATGTGGGAGCACATTTTCTTCTTTGGCACCTTGTACCTTGAAGTTATTGTTTTGTATCCAGAGTTTGAGTGGATTTTAGAAATATTCTAAAAATCTGCTCTGTGGATTCAACGAGTGCCATGACCCAGAGAACAGAGACAAAGGTCCTATGTATGAAACCAAAAGCTAGTCTATAGAACATTTGCCCAATCATTAGTCATAGAACATTCCCACATGAGGGCTTAATTATCACAGATGCCTGATGAAAATGGAAGCTTCCTTCTGTTAGAAACATATTAAACAAAGCCCCACAGCTTACAGCTGATAAATGATATTTCTTATTTTTGGCCCAACTTTAACACAAATTATAACATTTTACATAAGGTATCATCAATGAATTGTGTAGCTAAAAGTTAATTTTCTAAACTACAAACTATCCAAAAGGAAATATTGTGTAATATGTAATATGCCTATTATGTTTTCCATTTTTATTGAGATATAACTGGCATAGATCACTTTTTGCCTTTAAGGTGTGCAGTATAATGACTTACCTTACGTATATTGTGAAGTGATTACCACAGTAAGTTTAGTTAACATCCATCATCTCATATATGCATAGATAGATAGATAGGTACAAAAAAAAAAGAAAGACAAAACAGAGCTCTTAGGATCTATTATTTCGGCAGTTGATCAAGAATTCCTTAACCCTTAATATCAAATTAAGCCCTTCTTCCTCCACCCACCCTTGATATCTAATCAAGTTTCTCTCTCCCTCATCACTGATACATCACCCAGTTTCTTGTAGTAATTTTTCATCCACTGACACCTCACCATACCTGTGGATATAAATCCCCAAGTGTCCCTGTTGAATTTGGAATTGAGTTCACTCTCTCTCCTCTATTGCTATGGTCTTGAAGAAAGTCTTCCTTGCCTGTCTAAATAGTCTGATGTGATTTTTCTTTTATAGTAGCCGCTAATCACAAGTAACACATAGATTGGGATTCATGCTTGAAACCAAGCCCCCAACTGATCTGCAGACCTACCATCTGAAGCTGAAATGACCCACCTTACCCAGAGATCTATGAGTGTAAAAAAGAAAAAAAAATATTTGTTATTTGAGTTTTGGTGGCTTTGTTATTCAGCAGTAGCTCACTGACATAGACATCTGATGTATTGATGAGGATATGATCAAAATGGAATTTAAAAAAATGATATTGGGGATTTATTTACCAGATGGTATTACAAAGAATACTTATTACCATTACATTAATATATAGATAGCTAAGTAAAGCATTATATATACACATATATATGTATATATGTATATATATATACACACACATTATATATATAGTATGTGTAATGTATATGTATGTATTCCATTCCATTATATTTATATAATAAATATTTCCAATATTTATATGTTTCTATGTATTTTGCAGCCTTAAAAAAAAGATAAGATCTTGCCATTGGTGTCAACCTAAATCGACCTAGAAAGTATTATGCTAAATGAATTGAGTCAAACAGAGAAAGACAAATACCATATGATTTCACTTATATATAAAATCTAAAAAATAAATGAACAAACAAACAAAAAATGTAGAATTAGAGCCATAAATATGGAGAACAAATTGGTGGTTGCCAGAGGGAAGGGGAATGAGGGGATGGGTAAGATGGGTAAAGGGGAGTGGGAGGTACAGGCTTATTCCTAGTTATGGAATTAATGAGTCATGGGGATGAAAAGCACAGCATAGGGGATATAGTCAATAGTGTTGTAATAGTGTTGTATGGTGACAAATGGTGGTGACATTTGTGGTGAGAACAGCATAATGTATAGAGACATTGAATCATAATGTTGTATGCCTGAAACTAATGTAACACAGTATGTTAACTACTGTAAAACTTTGAATTGAGAGTAACTTTTTCTGCAAGGGTTCTGCAAGATGAGCAAGCATTTCTAATAAATTTTAACTTGATAAATGAGTGATGTCTTGCAATACACATAGTACGATGATGCCAAACATCACATGATCACAACTGAGCTAATGGTTCCTCTCTCTCTCTCTGTCTCTCTGTCTCTCTTCCTTTCTCTTGCTACAGGATTGTGGGTAATTTTCTCCCATGTTTGGATGCTCTGTCTTATGTGGTTTTGGGAGAAATCAGTGATTTTTCAGACTGTTGGAAGATGCCCAAAACTGGCACTAGTGTATTTTTTGTCACTTCAAAGCACCTATGGTGCTTTTCTATACAAGAATAAGTTTATTCTTATGCTTTATTCTAGGTCATCAGATAGGTTCCTTGTTAAAGTTGCACAAAAAGAAAAAGATTCCATTGAGCCAATAGATAGCAGTGATTCCGTTAGTGATAGTGAAAGTTGTCCTACACAAGAACCCTCCCCTCTCTTGTCTCCCTCACACCAGCCATGAAGGTTTTCAAAGATAAGTGCAGGTTAATTTAAAAAAAAATTAATATTTTTATTTTATTTGTTATTTTGTATTATATTACAGTATTGTAATAATTTAATATGAATATTTTTGGGTTGTGGAATGAATCATTTGAGTTTCCATTATTTATTATGGGGAAATGTGCTTTGATATGCAAGTGCTTTGGATTACAAGTGTGTTTCCAGAACGAATTATGCTCACAAACCAAGGTTTTACTGTATTCTCCTATAATAAAATGATGATAATAATAATAATAATAATAATAATATACAGATTAATGCCAAAAATAAATGTTTTTGAGCAATAGTTTTGTTTCCTTTTTAATTTTTTTTTTAGTTTATTTATTTTGAGAGAGACAGAGACAGCGCAAGTGGGGGAGGGGTAGAAAGAGATGGGGAGAGAGAGAATTCCAAGCAGTCTCCACGCTGTCAATGCAGAACCCAGTGTGGGTCTTGAACTCACAAACCATGAAATCATGACCTGAGCCAAGATCAAGAGTCAGACGCTTAACCAACTGAGCCACTCAGGTGCCCCAGCAATAGTTGTTTAATGAGGACTACTTGGAGAATTTTGTTTCAAATCTTTAATTCTTGAAAATTCTGGATATTTCAGTAAATATTTCGTGAGATAAATGAAGATCATTTCATTGCATCATTCGTGCATTGTTTCATTGACACATCATGATTTTGGACATTGGTTTTAAAGTATCTAGGTAAGCTCTTAAGGAAAAGCACAATTCATTTGAATTTTATTTTGGTAAGAGTATAATCAGTCAGAAAAAAAAAAAACTCATTAGTCTTTAGTAAATACCTTAAATTACTGGTCTCAGGTTTTCATGGGGAAGACGAGGGAAGTTGGACAGTTTTATTTCATAATCCTTTCCAGGTCAAGAAATTTGTCGATCTTCATACTTATTCTGCACACTACCTGAGCACATAATCATAGGTTCTAGGTGGATGCAAAGGTTTATAATCTCTGACCCTAAAGGGTTAGTGCACGGTTAGGCACGAACAAAAATCTGTATACAAGATAATGAATAATATGTGTTAAATTGTGTGGAATGGAAAAGACTATCTATATATGTCTTTTGTGTCCTGAGAAGGGAAAGATCCATGTGGGAAAGCATAAAAGAATAAATCACAATGACAAAAATTCTCCGCATTCATCTTAGGAAGATAAAATAAGAATGGCTAATGTTTGAACAGTACTCCCTTGGCTGACAGGAAGGTTTCTCTACATCCATGCGGGGTTGGTAGCATACCTGGAATTTTAATACATCACAGCCAAACAGCCCTATTGATATTTCTGCTTAATGAAGTGCCCTTTATTGAGAATCCTGCCCCTTGCAGTCTCAGATAAAAAGAAAGATAAATTCAATTCCTATATTTGAAGAACAAGGTTATTACCTTTTCTTCTAAAAACTTGTTAGGATAACATACTGCTCAATAGGACTAAAGTAATGAGTTTCTCATTTTTTCTGTGATGTGTGATATCAGTCATTGTAAACTATTTTCCTAGTGTAGTCTTGTCGTCACGATATAAGTAGAGGGATATGGAAGCGATTGAAAAGCCATTGATTGATGCTCATATTGTGAATTACTTATAGTACGTATGATGGGAAGGATGCTTCTATTTTTTTTTCTGTCAGCACTTAGCACAAAATCTATATAGTACTTAATAAGTTAATTTAGGGTGCCGATACGTGTTCATCAAAAAGAAATGAGGATAGAGGCACCTGGGTGGCGCAGTCGGTTAAGCGTCCGACTTCAGCCAGGTCACGATCTCGCGGTCCGTGAGTTCGAGCCCCGCGTCGGGCTCTGGGCTGATGGCTCGGAGCCTGGAGCCTGTTTCCGATTCTGTGTCTCCCTCTCTCTCTGCCCCTCCCCCATTCAAGCTCTGTCTCTCTCTGTCCCAAAAATAAATAAAAACGTTGAAAAAAAAAATTAAAAAAAAAAAAAAAAGAAATGAGGATAGAGGCACCTGGGTGGCTCAGTCCGTTAAGTGTCCGAATTTGGCTTGGGTCATGATCTTGAGGTTTGTGAGTTCGAGCCCTGCAGCAGGTTCTGTGCTGACTGCTCAGAGCCTGGAGCCTACTTTGGATTCTGTGTCTCCTGCTCTTTCTATACCACCCTTGCTTGTGCTCTTTCTCTCAAAAAATAAACATTAAAAAATGTTTAAATAAAAAAGAAACAAAGAAACGATGATATAATTTGCTGTCCATGATTTTTGCATGTATATTTCATGGCTAAAACTCCCTTACATATATAGTTGTATGTTTATTTCTGTTTAATTCTGTCACATTGTCCAAAGGTCATTTATTCCCATATGTCAGAAGTATAGAACTTCTGTAGAACTTCTCAAATCCCATTTATGCGACTTTTCAGAAACTATGATTTTTCTAATAATTTTATTGCTGATCATTTTTCAATATGGCCTTATAAAAATACACTTCTGACTTCATTAGTGTATTTTAAATGGTGTCATAATATACATATTATTCTGCATTGTACTTTCTCACTTGTAAAATATATTTGGGCCTCAACTTGGCAATACCAGTAGACTATATAAATATTTCTCAAAGCTATAAACTAGAAAGTGGTCTTTTAATCAAGTACAATTTATGTATGAATGAATGCAGTCAAGTAGCTCTCCAATATGGCTTATAAATATACACTGTCACTGGGATATATGCTCTGAAAGGGGCATGGAGCCTGTTTAAGATTCTCTCTCTCTCTCTCTCTCTCTCTCTCTCTCTCTCTCCCTCTCCGCCCCTCTCCCACTCTCTCTTACTGTCTCTCGCTCTCTCAAAAAAGAAAACAATAAAGACAATGGCATTGGATGGACATGAATACACTGAACCAATACTAGAAAAAAAATATGAAAGGCTACAGTAATTAGCAAGCAACTTAATATCAAATATGAAAGTCAAGAAGTCTCTATGGCATAAAGGGCTCTCATCTCTTCTCTAGTGAGAAGAGCGGCAAATTGAGGACTAGGTTCAAAACTTATTTTTGAGTTAAAGTATAAAAGGCCAAAGCAAGTTGATTATGGCGAAGTCAACAACCTGTTGCGAGATGGATATATTGATGTTGAGTCCCTGCCAATCAATTTACAACAACAGAGACAAATACTGAGTCCTGAAATAATATTCTTTGTGAAATCTATTTGACCGTAGGGTGGGCAAGATGAGTCCTTTACACCTTGGAAGGGTCAAGGGTTTACGCTGAGAGGAATTAACAGCCTTTCCATATATGGATTTTCTTTTCAGGATGCTACTATTTGAGGATTTGCTAATGTTTATTCCTTTGGAACAAGATCTTATATCACATAACATCAGAGAACACATTTTTCAGAAAAGGAAGAATAGAAGCAAGTCCAATACCACTGGTTCCATTAGCTGTAACCCATAGCAACTGCTAAGGAGATGCCAGTCTAATAGATGGCTGAAACATCTTATTGAAAGCACATTTGACACAGTATCTCAGATGTATCAGAAGTGATAAAACAATGATGAGCCATCCTCCAGAAGTCAGTATACACATCAAATAAAAAACCTTTATAAGGTATGGTGTCTTCCATAGGAAGAATATATAATTCCATGAACCAAGAAATGGAAGGAGTGTGCCTTCTGAAGTATCCCTGTCCATCATCCACTTGGAGAATGTTTGTTCTCTGTCCCAGAATTCTGGTTGCTACAGATTTAGAGCTTGTGGGCCACAGAAGAGAAAACACTTTCACCAGGAGACATGAGACCCAATTAACTTTCAACTGCCTCAAGGGTGTTTTGGGCACCTTATATTTAAGGAGAAGAAAATATTGTCTTCAAATATGGCGTTGATCCTGATCATCACAAAGAGAATGAACTGCTGTTCAAAAATGGTGACAGGGATAATACATTTAAAACAGACAGTCCACTGGGGGTCTTTTACTCCTTCCTTGTCTTGTTGTCATGCTAAACAGGCTTGTGCAGGAACTTTACCTTGAGAAGGACATGGTAATGACATGAAGCTCAATCCTTCAGAACTAAAGGTCTGTGTCAGTCTGGAAGGTAGGACACAGAAATGAGAAGAGATGTTATCTAAGCACAAGAGCCACCTAGATTAGAGAGTGGAGGAAGGAGATGGTGAGCACCTGTTGCAGTGCCAACATCAGTTGTAGCAGTGGAAATGTTTTCCATCTACTACCGCCTGTGCCCCGGAAAGTTCCATCCACTACCTGTGGCCTGGAAAGGGAGGCCCACTTGAATCTTGCAGGAGCTGCTCCTCCAAAGTATGTTGAAAAGTGGAGTCAAGAATCAGAGGAGAGAGGTGCCTGGGGGCTTAGTTGGTTAAGTGAGATCAGGTCATGATCTCACTGTTTATGAATTAGAGTCCCACATTGGGCTCCCTGCTGTCAGCAAAGAGCCTCTGGATCCTCTGTCTCCCTCTCTCTGTCCCTCCCCTGCTTGCTCTCTCTCTCTCTCTCTCTCTCTCTCTCTCAAAAATAAATAAATATTTAAAAAAAAGAATCATAAGGGAGGACTGTGGTAGGAATGAAGATGTACCACCCAATCCTCCTCAAATCCTCCTTCAAGGAAAAACTTATCTGGGAGTGATGCTAGGAGATAACCTTTGGCTGTCAGCCCCTTCAGGTATGGCCTCAACTACAAATCCACTTCACCCAAGGTCATGCCTTTCCTGGACAGCCCAAATGCAATGACTAATTGAGGCAGGTATCCAAAGACCAGGACTTTTCAGTCCAATGCAAGATAGCTGAGATAGAATATTTAGCTCCAGAGCACCCCATCAATTCACCTGAGTTTGTAGTTCACATGTACATCATAGCTCATCCTCTTTCTCTGCTAAAACCTCCCCTCCCATAGATATTGATCCCAAGATCATATTCTCTAATAAACCTCCTCCTTGCCAAACACCATTTCAGAGTCACTTCCTGAAGAATCCAATTAACCACAAAGATAATGATCTATATTTATTTTCCTTTGTTGTTCAACTCCAGTTTCCTTTTCTGCATATTTAATAGTTTTATTGCAGAAAATGTGAAGCATATAAAAAAGAAACTAAATAGAGTAATTAACTACCATATGCCCATTATCTAGTATCAAAATTATCAACATTGTCACACCCTTTAAAAACATATATACTTCTAGTCATCTTCTCTTGTTTTGTTATTATGAGTATTGTATCTTTGTGAAATGAAGTGGGTAATTTCTCTTTTTTTCTGTACTTTAAAAGTGTTTGTGTAAGATAATGACATAGACTGAATTGTGTCTCCTCAGTATTCGTAAGTTGAAGGTCTAACCCCCAATGTGATTATATACGGAGACAGAGCCTATGAGGATATAATTAAAGTTAAAGGAGGTTATTAAGGTGGGGCCTTGGTTCAATAGGATTAATCTCCCTATAAGAAGAGACACCAGAGAGTTGTGTGTAAGGATGTGTGTGTGTGTGTGTGTGTGTGTGTGTGTGTGCATGTATGTATGCACGCTGAGGAAAGGCCATGTGATAACAGAATAAGAAGGTGGCCATCTGCAAGCCAGGATAGGGGCTCTCACTGGAAACTGGCTGGCACCCTGTTCTCAGAATTTCAGCCTACAGAACTGTGAGAAAATACATTTCTATTGTTTAAGCCACATAGTCTTTGGAATTGTGTTATGGCAGTTTGAGCGGACTAATACGGATTTTGGTACATAGAAGTGCTATGACAAATACCTAACGATGTAGAAGTGGATTTGCAGCTGAGTAAGGTATAGAGGCTGTAGCAGTTTTGAGACACATGCCAGTAAAAAAAACAACTCTGGTTTGTTGCAAAATTATTGCGGGTAGAATATAGATGTTAAAGGTCCGTGTTCTAATGAGAGCTCAGAAAATAAAGGGGTAGTGGGGGGTGGAGGTGTTGAGAAAGACTCCGTTTTCTTAAAGACTTCACAAATAATTATGTACCTAATATTGGTAGAAATATGGAAGTTATAGACCTTTGTGGTGAAGCCTCAGATGAAAATAAGGACAGGATATTGGAAAATGGAGAAAAGATGATCCCTGTTATAAGTGGCAAGAAACTTGTCTAATTCGTGTTGTTGTGTTTTGTGGATGATAGAATTTATGAACCAGGAGATGGTATATTTACCTGAGAAGATTACTAAGCAAGATATTGAAGGCTTAGCCTGGGTCTTCCTGACTGCTATTGGTAAAATATCAGAGGAGAAAGATGAATTGAAAAGGAATTGTTAAGCAAGAAGTAACAAGAACTTGAAGAGCTAGAAAACCCTCAACCTACTCATGTTGCAAATTACTGAAAAAACTTGTTCTGAAGAGGTGTGTGAACGAAAGGTGTGGTTGGACAATCATTTGGTAAGGAGATTAGTGTGAGTATCAACTATGAATTTAATCAGTTACTTCACCAGAAGCCAGGAATAGAGATGGGATTATACCAGCAGAAACACTGCCACTCTCGACCTCAGCAACACTCTGCCAATTTGGACCAAAGGGAACAGGATGAAATGGTAGAGCTATTTGACAGCAAATATGCTTCATCCTTCAAGAAAGGGGAAGACTGACCCCAAAGGTGATGCAGAGACCGTCAAGACTGCCAATCACACCACAGTCCCTGGGGACTAGACTTTCACATCCTTTGTTTCAGTGAGCCAGGTGGACCTTGAGCCAGGTGGCCCTTGCAGTAAGCCCCAGAAGCAGAACCACACTACACACCCCAAGGTGGGAAGGCAGCAACCCAGAGACACCATATTGGATCTGGAAGGCAAAACATTGAACCAAACAGGATTATTCTCTGACCTTAAGATCTAATGGAATTTGCCTGCTAGGATTTAGACATGTTTGGGATCCATTATCCTTTTTTTTTTTTCTTCCAGTCTCTCCCTTTTGTAAGGGGAATGTCTATCCTATGCCTGCTCATCATTGGTTTTTTGTAAACACATAACTTGTCTAGTTTCAGGGGTTCACAATAGGAAAGAAATTTTGCCTCAGAAGGTATCAGACCTCAGTTCTCATCCATGTGTGATTTAGAAGGTATGTAAACTCCATACTTTGGGGCTATTGGAAGGGATGAATGTATTTTGCATGTGAGGATATGAATTTCGGGGGCAGGAATGAGTGCAATGGACTGGATTGTGTCCCCCGCAAGTTCACATGTTGAAGCCCTAACACCCAATGTGACTGTGTTTAGAGATAGGATCTTTAAGAAGGTAATAAAGGTTACATGAGGTCATAAGGGTGATCTTATAAGAAGAGACACAAGATACCTTGTTTCCTTTCTCTCCATGCACATGCACCCATAAAATGTCATGTGGAAGTCCAGTAAGAAGGCAAGCTGGGAAGGGAGTGCTCACCAAAAACTGACCTTCATGCACCTTGATCTCAGACCTCCAGTCTTCAGAACTGTGAGAAAGTAAATTTCTGTTGTTTAAGCCATCTAGTCTGTTGTACTAAATTATGTACTACATGATGAGAGTTCCGACTGAGTAATAGAGATTAGAATTATCCTCCAATCTTATAGAGAATGTTCCCATAACTCTGGAGATAGCTTCCCTTGGGGAAGCTGAGACCTTAGCTTCTATTCAATTTTGCAATTTTTACACGTTATCCTCCTTACTTTGTTTGTTGTATATTTATTGAAATCAAATTATAAATAAAATCAAATTTTATTTTTGAATCCCTCAGCATCATTACTATGCCCCACTCTGTTCTCTGCACTCTCATTATCATTGCCAATATTATTAATATGTGTTTATTTTTGCCCCTTCTTGGACTTTTTGCCATGATTATTATTTAATATTTTGTCATTCATTAATATTTCAAAGAACTATAACTGATTGTACCACTGAACAATTTTAGTGTTCTTTTCTTGCTTGCTTGTTTATTGCATTGGTATCTGTTTTATCCTTTAATTCATTTCTTCTTTGCTTCTGCTTTCAAATTTATTGTTGATATCTTCCTATTTTAATTGAGAGTTTAATTTATTAGTATAACTCATCCTTGTTTTTTAATTAATTTACTTGGACATATGTTTTCTTAGAGTACCATTTAAGAATTTCCCTTTTGTATTGTGGCAGGCTGAAACTCATTACATATTCACCCTAAACATATTCTACTTTCAATTTCTATTTTTAATGATTATTTAATTACTTATTTATTTAAAGTTTACTTACTTAGAGAGAGACAGAGAGAGCTGCGAGGGGCAGGAAAGAAAGAGAGGGGGGTGGGGAGAGAGAGAGAATCCCAAGCAGACTATACAATGCCAGCACAGCACAGTGTGGGGCTCAAACTCATGAACCATGAGATCTTGACCTGAGCCAAAATCCAGAGTCAGACATTCAACCAGCTGAGCCAGCCAGGTGCCCCAATCTTGATTTCCTTTTTAAGATATACATTTCTTAGTAGGTTTTTCCTGACACCCAGGTTTTTTAAAAATATAACTTTTTCTTAATATCTTATTTCATTACATTGATCAACTAATACAAATCATAGGGGAATGCTTAATTGATTTTTTTTTTAAGATTTAATGACAACCTAAAGCATGGCCAAGTTATATGAATGGTGTTTTTGTTTTTGTTTTGAGTCTGTAAGTTAAGGTTTCATACCTTGTTTGGTGTCTAAATACACATATATTAATTTAAGCAAAATATAAACACTGTGTATTCTTAATTATTTTTCCTGTTACCATCACAAGACTGTTAAAGGCTGTTGCAAAAATGGATTTAGCACATCAGAAAAGAATATCCTTTGTGGAAGCAGCTGTCTTTAGGTGTCAAACTCTGGATTGGAGTTGGCTTTCGATGGCTGATGAATTGCTAAACATTGACAGGACAGAAGTTAAAAGTTTTGTCCCTGAAGTGAATCATTCCTATGTTACAGGATCATTGCTGGAAAAGGGAATTAAAACACACATTATAATCACTGGGAATAGGAGATAATCACATCCAGGAAAAATCCGGAGGTGAGAGGCAGTTACCAAAGATGAGTCCAGCAAGAGAGGATGAATAAGGGGAAAATAAACAAGAACTAATGAAGTAAAATTTTAGGAACCAACAGATGGACCCAGCTTAAGGGGTTAATATGCCCAAAGGAACTATATATCAAGAAATGGCTTGAAGCCAGGACTAGAGCAACTTTGAGGGAGAGGGTAGAGGGCAGATTAGAGGTTCGGCAAAAGGTCAGCGTATAAAGTGGCAAGCAGGGTTCTCCCAGTGGGTTTTTTGACATTAGAGTTCACATCTACATGTTTTTGTCCCATGGGGATATCACCAGTGCTTCTCAAACTTTATTTTGAATATGAATCTCCTGGGGATCACCTTGAAATTCAGATTCTGATTCTGTAGGTAAGAGTTGGGCACTGAGAGTCTGAATTCCTAAAACACTCCCAGGAGATGGCTGTCCCTCTGGTCTGTGGGCACTCTCGAGTGGCCGGGACATTGACTCTACCCCCATGCCTTGGCAGCACTTGACCGACATGTAGAAAATCAGGAAGGGGTAGATAAGAGCAGCCTGTACCCTGGGGAGCATTTGGGGGTACAAAGATTAATTTGTAGATTCTGGATCTTGACTTTTTCAACATTGAGAAAGAAACATCCTGAGAGATATGCTGGCGGGACGTGGATTCGTTCGAGAAGTCTACTGTTTCTCATTTCTCTGTTAGAAAAAACTGGAATCAGAGGCAACTCTCCATTCCACCCACAGAACATGTGTTCCTCTGAGTGAGAAAGAGGCTTAAGCTCTGTGTTCCTTAGTTATAGTGTTAAAAACCTCGTGATCTAAAATAAATCCTGAAATATACTACAATTTACAGAAGGAACAATACAGCCGCACTCCCTTGTGAAGTAATACAAGCCACTGGTAAAAAAATCAAGATAGTCAAAAGAATTAACAATATAAAAAAATCATTTCTCATATTTCATTTCTCTATTGAATATTATTACCTTTATACTCAAATCACCACATGCCAATTTATTTATTTTCAGTTTTCTCATGTTTGTGAAATTTTTTTTCTTCGCTAGGATTATCCAGAAAATATGTTGATAATCTTCTTAAATTTTTTTATTGTTTATTTATTTTTGAGAGAGAGAGACAGAGTGTGAGTGGGGGAGGGGCAGAGAGAGAGAGGGAGACAGAATCTGAAGCAGGCTCCAGGCTCTGAGCTGTCAGCACAGAGCCCAAAGAGGGGCTTGAACTCGTGAACCGCGAGATCATGACCTGAGCTGAAGTCTGATGTTCAACCGACTGAGCCACCCAGGCACCCCAATAATCTCTTTTTTTAAAAAAAGATAGTTTTGAAACATTTTTAGGAAATGAGATCACTAGATTTTTTATGTGAATCAACTATACACCTATAGCACATTTCCTGAAACATCCTGGAATGTCTCTTACGTTGGGCTCCTAATTCAAGAGGACATGTTACAGATAATAATAATGCACCTTGTTCTTTACATTTAGACACTTGCAAGAAAACTATGTATATCAAGCTGCATTTCATTAACAGAGAATCTTAAGTGTATATTTATAAAGAAACAAAATGATATAATTTAAAACGGCTCTAACATCTATCTATCTGAGTTGCTTCCTAAAGATACTAAATGCCTTTTACAATCCACAGATGCTTTGCTCTGGAGGAATCCTAATAAATATGAAGGTACTTTCAAGATAGAATAGTGAAAGGTGATACTGAACACCTCAGCATGCACAGTTAATCTCGTACATCCTGAAATCTACTGCCTTTTTTTTATATATTGTATGTTTATTTGTTTTTGAGGGGCGGGAGGGGCAAATAGAGAGGGAGAGAGAAGATCCGAAGCAGACTCTGCATTGACAGCAGAGAGCCCAATGTGAGATCATGACCTGAGCAAAAGTCTGACGTTTAACCGACTGAGCCGCCCAGGCGTACCTCTACTGCCTTTTCTATTTCAGTGTGAGGCTAAGATAGAATCATCATTCAGCTGTCTAGACTCAAGTTTCCCAGTGGACATGTTACATACTCCCAGTGTCCATTCTCTAAAGTGTCATGTGATCCACGCAGTAAATAATTTCATCTGAGCTTCCCTAGCCACCACTAAGAACTCCCCCATATATTTAATTCTGCATGTGAGAGAGAAAGGTGATGGGAATAAAATCCGGTGTGAGTCCTCTTTGATGAGCCACTGTAATTTCTATCTCAAATTCTTTTATGTGTGGATAACTTTTTGTTATTCTAATCCTCTCTTGTTTAGGCTCTCTAGCTTTTTTTCAGAATGATTATCTCAAGTCAATCCTTTATCTAGAACATTAATATTGCACATTTTATTTGTTATATACAGTTGTCTTCTATAAAAGCAAAAACCTTCTTCTGCACTGTTATCTGGTTCTAGACAATTGTTGTTGTGTTTTGTTGTTTCAGTATGGTAGTTACCAGCAAGGAAACTGAATCTGAGCTCTTTTACCTACTAGTAATATGAAAAACAGGCTATTTAATCATTCTCTGCCTTAATTTCCCCCTCTGTGTAATAAGGATAATGAGATTTTTCACGTAGGGTTTTTGTGAGGACAAAATAAAGTAGGAAGATATTAGTGTAGAGTTGGTGCCTTACCAGTGTAAAGTTTCTTGTCTTTCCGTGTCTCTTCTGTTTGTGTGGAGGACTACGGGTTACATTAGCTTTTGCATATATGTGCTCAGAGAACCTGGGCTCGGTGAACTCTCCAAAGTTAGGAATCCAGGGCCTCTACAATGAATACCTAATGAGTTGATATAAACTACAAATATTGGTTCAATTAAATTACCCTACTGGACTAATCCAGTTTACCCTGATTACATTTTTGACCAAAAATATCAAATCAATCTATCACTTATATAATTCTTCTAAACACTCGGAACTGAGTCAGCAGGAAAGAGTGAGACTTCTGATTTTTAAGATTTAATGAAGACAGCGGTGATTTCTGTATTTCCACATTAATGTATGTGCATGCAAGAGTGGATATGTCGCCATTCTATTCCATACAAAGATCAAATTGGGTGAAAAAAAAATGCGTGAGAATCGACTAATGACCACTTGGACTATTTCCTCAGTAATGTGATTTTTTTTTGTTGTCATTTTTACTCATTTAAAAAAATTGAACCTATTTTCTATTACAATGCAATTAATTTAAATCAAACTCAATATATATTTACCATATAAATACTGGTTTTACACACTATCTGTTAAGATCAGTTAAGGTATGGAGGATATCAAGGCCCAAATTTAAAATGTCCTATTTTTATGAGACATAATTAAACTGAACACTAGAGGGCAATCATACTTAGAACTGAATCCAATGAGGGCATCTTAGAAGATTTTACTACTGAGGTAGAATCCAAAAGGACCAATTTATGGACACCTCCAGATTGTCATATGATACCACAATCTATAACTCACTGCCAAAATGAAATTCAATTTCCTCTTACTCAAGGTTCTCCTCAAAAATATCACCAATACAAACGCCTGGAAATGTCTTGTTTGTTTCCCCATTCACATTAATTACTCTGTTCAGAATATTTTCCCTCACCACTCTGAATACCTTCCTATACCCAGATTTCACACAGTTGAAGCCATTGTTCCATATGACATTTTCTGAAGCATTTTCAGAAGAGTTTTGTTTGTTTTTTAAGTCTTTCCTTTTGCATCAAAAGCTTTTCACCTTGGAATCTCACCATTCTTATGTCCAATGAGGTAGCTTGGTATGAGATTTGAAAAGGTGTGATTGCTCCATAGCTCTATAACTTTGTGGATGTGCTACCTGTTGAATTATACAGAGGCCTGCACTTAGAATGGTCATCATTGGTATAATGTACTGCTATCACTGTCTCGAAATTAATAATTTGTACCCATAATTTTGACCCTGAAGTTTCATTTTGCATTGTGCCCCACAAATTGTTTGACCAGTCTTCATGGGTGCAATATTAGATTCCAATTCAAAAACATTGTTTCTTTTTCTTTTTTTCAAAAACATTTTTTCTAATTGCTAAGGTAATACGGGATAGGCATGCCACAATGAAGACACTATAAATCACATAAATCATCATTGTGTTTCTTTGCACTGATAGCTATGAAGCTCATACCTGAATTCATCACTTAGTTCTTAGAACTGTGCCGTAATTTTAAATAATACATTTCTATGTACTAATTTCACTATAAGCCTTTTCTTATTTTTATATTATCTCCACATTAACTTGATATTTTGTTATATTTATTATATGTTTGTATAAAAGCTTTCTTTAAAACTCCTCAGAATGAGACAATTGGAAAAAATATTGATTAATATACCTTTTATACTTTTTTTTCATTTTAAGACATATATCTATATCTCTATGTACATCTATATTAGACTGCCTCTCTCCTCCAAATTTTTTCTTTACCATATTTCAAATAACTTAATTTTTCAAAGGTACAAATCAAGTAAGTCCATATGAAAGATCCTAATGAATCTGAGGTAAATGTAAATCTGTGCTCTGGTGTTGATCAGTACCCCGAATAGTCCACGGCTTGAATGACAAAAAAAAAATAGTCAATGTATTTTCTTTTAATCAGGTCATCAATTTGTTCACAATAAATAGATATGAGTGAAAGAAACTTGAGACTTACACCCCCTTCTCCTCCATCTAGGAAAGGTACTTTTTTTTTTCTTTTGTAACTTTATTGACTAAGTGCACTCAATGGAACAGCCTTCCCTAGAATTCCCATAAGAGCCATCTAGCTCACTAGTGAGGCCCTTGAATCTTATTCTATTCTCAGGAAAGCATTATTGTGTAACAAAATAATATTTAGCTTATGTATCATCCTAAAATATATTATTACTAATCTAGTATTTTTTAAAGCAAGGATCAGCAAACTTTTTTTCTGTAAAACTTTAGATAGTGAATATTTTAGATTTTGTTCCACAGACTACTTATGTCTCAACTACTCAGCTCTGCTATTGAAGGACAAAAGCCCCCCATACACAATATATGAATGAAAGGAAATGAATGTGTTCCAATAAAACTTTATTTGTAAAAACAGATGCCTGAAAAATGAATCCTGGTTGGCAATGAATGATCAATTAATCAATCCCTCTACTAAAGGATTTGTATTACTGTGCAAGGCAAGAATATAAAATAATGGATATATGAAAGGCAATTAGAACTTAGAAATCTTTTTTGTTCTTGGCATTAGTCATTTGAGTAAGATACGTATGTATATATGTCTATTTTCACAATAGCCATAGCTCAGAACAAATTTGGGACTCCTAATTTGGAATTCAAAATAGAATCAATTTGTGAACCACTCAAGAAAATCCATTTCACTACTTTATAGTAAAGCTACATTTGGGGCAGAAAATACTATTACCCAGCTTAATGACACATCTCATTATCCAAAATTGGCTAGAATGAATTTGTCCAATTTCAAAAATCAAGTCTACCATGGAAAGATAAAGACTGATTACTACTGAATCTTTAAAGAGAAGTTTCAGTTTAAAATCAATCCAATGTAATTTAGAGGCACATCTTGTTTATTCCTTATTTGCATATATTCAGTTGGAAACAGTGGCAATCCATTCACAGCTATTTTCACGGCAGAGGCAAGGGACAGTGGTGTCCATATTGGTAATGTAAGGTTAACATGTGACATGGCTGGTAAAAGTGACTGTAGTTGCATAGGTCATAAGAAATAATGCCAAGACATGCAGAATAAGTGCAATTTTAACATTTTTTCCGTATGAAGAAGGTTTGGGGTAAGTTTTTTTGGCTTCATGTCTGAACTGGCAAATGAAAGAATTGACAAGGTTTTAAAGATATTTCAAAAGACAGAAATGACAGAGGGCTATGTGGGAAACAAGGGACAATTGACAGGAAGCACGTGAAGAAGCGTTGTTTAGAATATGTCAAAATTGATGTTTACTAAATGGCTTTATTTCACAAGAAAACAATTGGCTTATGAGCGACCAATTTCCCTAAAATTATTTTCTAAGTCCTTTGGGTTTCAATTATTTAAGGAAATGACTTGATTCTCAGCAAGCTTTTCTTGACAAAAACATTCTTCCAGCTTGCCAGATGTGTTACATATTTGAATTAGTGGTTTTTATTTTTTATTAATGTTTATTTATTCTTGAAAGAGAGAGAGAGAGAGAGAGAGAGAGAGAGAGAGAGAGAGAGAGAGAGAGAAGGGGCAGAGAGGACAGAGGGAAACACAGAATCCTAAGCAGGCTCCAGACTCCGAGCTGTCAGCACAGAGCTTGAACACGGGGCTTGAACTCATAAACCGTGAGATCATGACCTGAGCTGAAGTCAGACACTTAACTGACTGAGCCACCCAGGGGACCCTGAATTAATGGTTTTTCTTCAAGAAGTATCGCAGTCCCTATTGTTGCTTCCAAAAGAGGTGTGTGTATGGCAGGGGGGTGGAGGTAAGGGGTGGGATATTTGGGGGTAAAGGGAGAAGTAGGAAAAAATTCTAAAGATAATGGAGAAAATAAATGATTTTTCAGATTCTAGTAGCATAATCTCAGAGTTTGTATCTGTCACTTTAATTTTGTTCCACAGATATTCTATGAGTGACTTTAAGATTGAACCTTCTTCTTCACTGAAACTCACACAAGGTATCTATTGCAGAACACACATTTGAAAACATATTTTTATTGACTCTAAATAACAACAACAAAAACCAACCAAACAAACAAACAAACAAAACAAAACAAAAATCAAAAACCACCTGGTGACTTTCTTTGTTAGAAAAATGTGTATTTAAAGGTAAAACTCCAAATTCTGTTCCTCAAGCATGGGATCCTAAAATAAGTCTCAGAATGTTCTCTCCTTCTGTGCTCCATTTCAGTACTTTTACTCAGCCAGCAAAATCTCTGAATTTTTTTTAAATCTCTTTCCCCTTAGTGGTCTCTAGTCAAAGACATTCCACTCAGAATATTCTATGAATTCACACTCTGATTCCAAACATTTTTCTACAACATGACTGAATTTTAAGGTCCCAATGGACCCCACAATCACAATCTCAATTCTGTGACTACATGCCTAGATTTTATATTCAACAGACTATAGTTATAAGGCTATCATTAACATGAATTAACATGAATCCTTCCCTATGATCGCATACCTTTTCAATATTTTCAGGTTTCTCCTCTATATTGTACTGTTATTTATAACCTATTCCAGAAAACCAGCTGATAGAAAGGAAGAATTTTAAGTACTTCATATCATTGAAAATTTATGGTGATATGGAAGCACTTTGCACTATTATTAATTAAATAGAATCATATTTCTGCATGTTTGAAACAGGAATCAACCAATCATCTTCGTTTTTTAACTCATCTGCTAAATATGTTCGTTGCATTTCCTTCTGAAAACATCTATTTACTTACATCAAGCAGAGCAGTTTTGCTTACTACATAACAATAAGATGAAATTGTGTGTGTGTGTGTGTGTGTGTGTGTGTGTGTGTGTGTGTATGTGTGTTTACACAAAATGGTCTAGGATATGCAATGGTAACTTACTTCCTGATGAGGCAAGCATTAATGTTTGTCATTTAAATCTTAACCTGCCCTGTTTGTGATTGAGAGTTTAAAAATTTTTGCAGGATAAGACAGTAATACCATCTTACTACGTTAAAGACACCTATTAGTCATGTCCCAGGCAAATTGGGATTTATGACTCAGACATAATTCTTCCAAATATGCCTGCTGTTCATAAAAAGGCAGAGATATATGACTCAAAAATAACACCAAGACAGAAATAATTCTGCACTTCGCTTTGCCACATTGACTTTCCTCTGGAATGTATGGCAAAATCTCCACGTTTTATGAATAGGCTCTTTCCAATACTACAGATGTATATTCCCAACTTCTAAATCAAGCAAATCCCTGAGACAAATAAAACAAATGATCAGCTCCAGCACAGGCAAGGGGAGATGTATATAGAAGAACTATGCATTAAAGATTGACGGGGACCCACACATACTTTAAATATCCCACTGTTGACGTTGACTGTGCCTTGAAGAGAAGGTTAAGAATGTCATGTATCACTTGAAAATGATTAAGTTGTTCTAGTCATCTGACCGAGTGTCATTCCATGTGATCAGTTGTGGATGGGCGCATTAAATTTTTGAGGGGAGGTGGGGAAGATATGGACAGAATATAGCACAGATAATATAAATGTCTCCCCCTCAAATCTGTACAAATATTGCCAAGACCATGGCATATCATCATGCTTTGTGAACACTGATTGCTGAAGGTAACTTATGTAGAGATACCAAAGTTCATTAAGGATGGCAGCAATACAATCCTCCTTTCTCTGTGGACTATGAAATCTTTCACCTTAAATATTTTGGAATTTTTGCAGGCATCAAAGATGCATATGAAATATTGCCTCCAAGAGACATTTTTTGCCCTCGAAGAATAATCAAAGTTCTACTTATGTTTATAACTTAAAATCAAATAGTTTTTCTAAACTCCAGTGGCAATAATTCTATCATCTCCGTGGTCCTGTCTTTTTAAATCATCTATAAAAATCAAAGATATCCATTTTTTTCCCCAGTGAAACATAAGCATTGTATTCAGTGAATATTAAAATGTGGATCTTAAAAGGCACAAATTTTATTATAACTGAATGATTTACTTAATACCCCATGCCAGGAATTGTCCAGAAGGGATTCTTCTGTTAAAAAGAAAAACAACATGCACTTATAATGTTGTTGAAGACCATCATCGATTTCCAATTAGGCATATTAATATTATACTCTCATTACGTTTCAAAATAAGAGATTTCTTCTTATTCCAAGAATCCTAGGAAAGAATCCATGTAGAATAAATGGCATTGAACACTCTTCACTCCCCTGTTATGATGGATAGCCTCAAACAGTTGTGTTTTTATCATTAATTTCCCTCATAAATTTTTCCAGAGAGTTTAAAAATGGGGTTAGACGAACAATCAGGATATGACGGAAGGTTTTTCTCTGTGTAAGGGGAGTAGACACTGATTCAGTTCCATGCTATTTGCTGTGCAGTATCCACTTGCCTCCGTCAAAGTGTGGATTAATTTTAATTTGATTGTAATAATGGATACCATATATTGGAAGCATGATTGCCACCTGACATTTATTCCCCACTGTTCTTGCTTACAGATCCTTGATTCTGTCTGGGTTGAGTGTGTGCCTAAGCCACATATGATGATTATGGTATCATGTTGTGTCTCCATCAATAATGACAGATCTGTCAATCACCTGCCAGTTCTTTAATTTACCCAGCTCCTTGGTAGCTTGATATGCAGGGTAACCCAGATATCGTCTATGAGGTATCAGGGGGAATCCTGTTGGGAACATCTTAAAAAATATATATTTCTAGTAAAAAGGGAGAGATGATAATTGGTGATATTCCTTCTCCTCTTTTTTTCTGCCTGGAACCTGATCATGATACTTGGAGCTTCAGGGCCTATATTTTGACCATGAGGTCACATGAATTAGATCAAAACACAACGTGGAAGGGTCTGTAGCTAGAAAAAAAGTCTTTGTGCCCTGATAACACTCTTAGCTGTTACACCGTGGACAGCAACCATGATCTCTAGATTTCTTTTAAAGTGACAAAAATCACCTTTTACTAATTGAAGCCCATTACGTAGATTTTCAGTACTTTGCTATTGTAAGCATTCCCAACTCCTAGAGTCTTTAGTTAGAAACTAAAACAAAATGAACTTTAGATGAAAATAGTTATCTGAGGATAAAAGATAATGGCCATCTTTAGCATAGGTATGACAACTTTATATAATATTGTTTTGGGTTTCTGGGCCCCATCCGGTGGGTGTGTCGGGGGCTTTCCATGCAGCACCAAGCTATTCTCAGATACCCGTAGGGTAACAATTCTGACATTATCTACCTGAAGATAGTGTAGATTCCCCAGGTGAAGCTTTCTGTCTTACAAGATGGGCCACCCTACCTTCATTTGCCAGTCATAAGCCCAGATTGTTCCCTGACCTCCTGACTGACTCGCTGTAAATCTGAGGTTCCCCCTACCTCATCCCTGGGTTCAATTCATTTGCTACAGCAGCTCTGGGAACTCAGAGACCCATTTTGTTTACTAGATTACCAGTTTACCAGATTGCCTGTTTACTATAAAAGGATATAACTCAGGAGCAGCCGGATGGAAGACACGCATATGGCGAAATATGGGAAAAGGGTAAGAAGTTTCCTTGTCCCCTCCAGTTGTGTCAGTGTCCCCCAGATCCCCCCATGTTCCTCACAAAAGCTCTCCACACCTGGTCCTTTTGGATTGTGTGGAGGCTTCATTACTTAGGCATAGTTGATTAAATTATTGGCAATTGGTGATTGATTCAACCTCCAGCCTTTCTTCCCTCCACCAGAGAGAGATCAAGGAATGAGACTAAAAGTCCCATGGTTTGCTCCACTGGTAAACAGCCCCCACCTTTAGGTGCTTTCCAAAGGTCACCTGATTAATATAACAAAAGGATATTTTTAACACTCTCTTTCCTTAAGAAATTCTAAGGTTGTTTGGGAGTTGTAAGCGAGGAATCTTGGAAGAAGACCAAATATATATGTGAATATATGTACATATATGATCAAATATATATGTATACATATTTTTCATAAATCACAACATTGCACATATAAAAAAATGTGTTTTGCTAATAGTCATCTCTGTCAAATATTGAATCATGATATGCAAAATTACAGTGTATGTAAAACAAAAATAAGTTATGTCATTAGTGTGTCAAGAATAAACTTCTAGGAATTAAAAATGAGGTAAGGTTGGATATACAGAATGAGAGACTTTCAGTGCTTATTATACACAGTCAAGTTGTTTTAAGAGCTAACTTTGCATTCATTGCTTTTCTTTTTGTGTTTCCTAAGTTAATTTTATTTATTGAAATTCCTTCATTGGTTGATAGCATTTTATTTTCACAAATAACTCACTGTAGAACGGAAGCAACAGACAAATCAGAGTCACCAAGGAAGGCTCCAGAATGTTTTTACATTTTCTCTAATTTGTATTAGTAAATGATGTAGGGTCTGTTGTACTGAATAATGTGATTGTGTGTGTGCATTAGTAGACATAACTAAATGATGTATCATTTGGAGAGAGGGTTTGAACACAAGCTTTATGCTGGAATGCAATCTTTTTAAGCCAGCACAAACATACTTGGCTTTTAAATCGTTCTAGTTCCAGGATTATTGTTCTTAAGCAATAAACCCCAAGGGTAGAGGAATGGATAAAGAATAGAAGGCAGTTAGGAACAAGTAACAAGTATTAAATCATCATCGTATATAATTTCCAGGAGACTCAGGATATTAATAAATTAAATGTTAACTTCATACGTTTCGTTCTCACAAGGTCACAGGTAGAAAAGGAGACAGAAGAGGCCTATCTTGGAGATTCTAACCATGTAGCCATGGTCCGGACCAAATGTGTTTTGTGCGTGTGTGTGTGTGTGTTTCTTGAGAGAGAGAGAGAGAGAGAGAGAGAGAGAGAGAGAGAGAGAGAGAGCATGAGCAAGTGGGGGAGAGGGGCAGAGGAAGAAAGAGAGGGAATCTGAAGTAGATTCCATACTCAGTGCAGAGCCTCTGAGGGGCTGGATCCCAGGACCCCAGTCTGATGCTCAACGACTGAGCCACCCAAGTGCCCCATACCTAATTTGTAATTTAACCGTTAGTTTTACTTATCCTTTGCCGGTACTTATCACAAAGCATTTCCTAGTAGTAAAAAGAAAACTTTCCGGAAGACCAAAATACCCAAGCTATTTTTTGAGCTTATGATCACTAACAGGCAATCTTGATAATGTTTCCTGGATAAATTTTCACCCATACCTTCTGCTGTGAGAAGCAGCATCTGTTAACTTGGTTGGGTCTGACTAATTTTCTTTTCGGCCACACTGAATGGTGAAATAAAGCCCCCCAAAACGGGGTGCCTGGGTGGCTCAGTCGGTTAAGTGTCCAACTTTGGCTCAGGTCATGATCTTGTAGCTCATGAGTTCGAGCCCCGCGTCCAGCTCTGCGCTGACAGCTAGGAGCCTGGAGCATACTTCTGATTCTGTGTCTCCCTCTCTCTGCCCCTCCCCTGCTCATGCTCTTTCTCTCTCAAAAAATAAATAATCATTAAAAAAAAAATGTAACACTTGGTTTATCCTGACCTCAGATGAGAGTAGAGAAGATACCATTAGTATCTCCTTACTTCGGAATTTTAATAATCAGCTAGAGGCTTTTTCTATATAAATACAAAGTGAAAAAAAAAAGAAAAGAATATTGTCCTATATTATCTTGTACATAAGATAAACAAGTGCACTATGGCATTTTTTCTATTTTTGCAGGATTTTTAGGGGGGGGGGATGAACACAACTCTGCATTTTTTTTCCTAAGGGAAACTTTTTCATGTAAATATAGTGCATCATAGACCAGACTCTAGTCTGTAATTATAAGTTCTGAATGTACAGCCATAATATACTGTCCCTGCCAAAACCTAAATTCCAAAAATAAATATCAGATCAGTAAATGGCTGGTATACAGCCAGCAACAATACAACACATGTGCTAGTAAATAAGTCCTATGCCATATTTGTGGTATGAGAAAATACAAGAACTTTACATTGGTCAATACTGGTAACTCAACAACCATCCCCAATAAAAGTATATATATATATATATATATATATATATATATATATATATTTACCATATTTTCATTTAGTACATTTAGGCTCAACAAAAATATCATTTAAACTGGTACAAATCATTGTACCAAAGTAGTGTATTTGTTACGTAGTTGTACTGAGGGGTCATCAAGACTGCTCCTAGGTTTGATGATTTGATAAGAAGATTCAGTACACAACTGAGTATTATTGTTCTCAAGGCTCTGATTTATACAGTAAAATAATAAAAAGCAAAAAGAGTAAAGTGGAAAAGCACGTGGGGTAAAGTCCAAAAGAAATCAGTCATAAGCTTCCAAAGATCATCTCCCAGTGGAGTCACACAGGCCAGTCTTAATTTCCCCAGCACGGAACAATGAAAAGGAGTAGTGACAAGGTGTAAAATGTCGCTAACAGGGAAGGGCACCAAGGCTCAGTGCCCAGGGTTTTCACTTGGGGTTGCTCACATGTACCACGTATGGACCAACATTCCAAACTCCCAGGAGGAAAGCAAATGTTTGGTATCATCCACAATGTTTGTATAAACAGGTTAGCCAAAATTAGTCACTATGGGAATGGGAATGAATGGTAAGAACCCTCAGAAATTCAAGTCCCCAGAAGCCAGCCAAGGACCAAACTTGTCAGTAGGTCAATCAAAGAAGAACAATCAAGCCAGCTATGTTAAATGTTTTCTGTACAATAAATCAAATATATACTTGAGAAAAATTATTCTAAACCATTAATTTTTAAAAGAAATTCCAATGTCATTTCATACATGTAATAAATCATGTGTATTCTGAATATTAAGACTAGTCTCCAAAAAACTAAATTAATACCAACAGTACCATGTATCCAATGATTATTAAAACAATAAATCAAAAAGCAAACATGTCAAAATATACCATGGAAGTTTTGCTTTTCACCATAAAAACCTAGACAGTCATCATCTTCAAAACCACATAAATGATTATCTTTACTAGCTAGCATTCAAAATGACTCACTTGCCGCTGCTCTGATAATACTTTCCATTACTCTTTGGTAACTCTACTTATTAATACTTATGTGTGTCATAACCACACATTTCATTGAAACAATTAAAATCATAAATATTATTCATTATTCGATAAATAAATTTTCCCTGTGTTATTTTCTAAAACACTTTGTTGAGAAACATAATTTTTATATATACCACTGACCCATTTAAACTGTAGAATTCAGTGGTTTTTAATATGCTTACATTGTTCTGCAACCATTACCACGATCAACTTTAAGATATGTCATCACCCCCAAAATATCCTCGTGCCAATTAGCAGCCTTTAACCATTGTTTCCCCGTCTCCAATGCCTAGGCAACCAGCAATTACAAATCTACTTTCTGTTTTCACAGATTTACCTATTTTGGACATTTCATGTAAGTTGAATCATACAATGTGGTGTCTTTTGTAATTGCCTTCTTTCCTTTAGCATAATGTTTTTATGGATCAGGTGTAGAAGTATTCCGTTCCTTTGTAATGCTACATACTATTCCATTGTTACGAATATACTACGTTTTAATTGTCCATTCATCAGTTGATAGAAATTGGGTTGTTTTGACTTTTTGGTTAGTATCATTGATGCTACTATGTATATTTATGTGATGATGCATTTTGTGATGATGGATGTTTTCAATTTCCCTTGAGCATTTCTGAGGCATATGTCAACTTTATTAAGAATGTTCTGAGGAACAATCAAATTATGTTACAAAGCAGATGAAGCACTTTACATTCCCACCACTTATGTGTGAAGTGTGAAATTTCTCTGCATCCTCACCCTTACTCGTTACCTGTCTTTTGATTATAGCTATCCTAGTGGGTGTAAAATATTATCTCATTGGGCTTTGGTTTGCATTTTCTGGATGGCTAATGATGTCAGACTATTGGCTATTTGTTTTTCAACTTTGGAGAAATATTTTTTCCCATACCATGTGTTGTCCTTTGGCTTTCTTGATGGTACCCTTTCAAGTACAAAAATTTTAATTTTGACAGTTTATTTGTCTTTTTCCCCCTTTATTTTATAGGTAATTTTGGTGTCATCTGTAATAAGGCTTTTCTTGACCCAAGATCCCCAAAAAATTATTCCTATGTTTTCTTCTAAGAGCTTTATTGTTTTGCATTTTGCTTTGGGGCATGTATCTATTTTAACTTTATTTTTGTGTATGTTGTGAGATAACTTCTGGGATGCCCATCAACATTCTTTTGCATTTGGATATCCGGACATCCCAGCATCACTGGTTGGAGACTATTCTTATCCCATTGTGGAGCATCCTTGTCAACAATCAATTGACAATACATATAAGGCTTATTTCTAGACTCTCAATTCCACAGTTTGATCTCTATGTCTATCCTCATATCAGCATGATACTGTCTTAAATACTGTTGTGTTGTCATGAAGTTTGCAGTCAGCAAAGTGCGTGTTTTTCAACTTTGTTCTTTTTCTAAACTATTTTGGCTATTTGGGGCCTCTTCCATGTCCCTATCATTATTAGGATTTACTTGTTGAATCCTACAAAAAATGCCAGCAATAATTTTGATGGGCTGTGCATTTCATCTGTAGATCAGTTTGAAGAGTATTACTATCTTAATGATATTATCTTTTAACAAAAATTTTTTAATGTTTTTATTTATTTTTGAGACAGAGAGAGACAGAGCATGAGCAAGGGAGTGGCAGAGAGAGGGGGAGACACAGAATCTGAAGCAGGCTCCAGGCTCTGAGCTGTTAGCACAGAGCCCAACGCGGGGCTTGAACTCACGGAGTGTGAGATCATGACCTGAGCTGAAGTCAGATGCTCAACCAACTGAGCAACCCAGGCGCCCCACAATATTAGCTTTTAATTCACGAACATGGCATGCCTTTCCATTAATTTAGGAAATTTTGGATTTATTTCAACAGTGATTTTAAATCATTTTCAGAATCCAAGTTTTGTATGTTTTTTGATTAAATTTCTTCTAGCTATATAATTCTTTTTGATGCTGTTTTAAATCAAAATTTTCCATTAGTTTCATTTTTGGACTGTTCATTGCTAAGGTTAAAAACCAAAAATGATTTTTATGTATTCAGCTTGTACCCTGCAATATGACTGAACTCATTTATTAGTTGAAATAGTTTTATAGTAGATTCCTTAGGATTTTCTATATGCAAGATCATGTCATTTGAAAATAGAGATAAATTTACATCCTCCTTTCCAATTTGGATGCCTTTACTACTTTGTCATGTCTGGTTGTCCTAGCTATGACCTCCAATACAATGTTGATTAGAAGTGGTGAGAGTGGCCATCTTTGCCTTATTGCTGTATTCAGAGGGAAAGCATTTAAGCTTTCCTACTGAATGTAGTATTAGCAGGTTTTTCATAAATGTCCTTTGTTAAGTTGAGGAATTTTTCTTCTATTTACAATTGCATTTCAATCATGAAGAGCTGATATATTTTGTCAAATGCTTTTCCTTCACCTCTTCTCCCTTAATTTTATTGAGAGTGCATATTACATTATTGATTTTCAGTACTAAAACAACCTTTCATTCCTCAGATAAATCCCATTTGGTATATAATCTTTTTCATATGTTGCTCTGGATTTCATTTGGCGGCATTTTGTTGAGTATTTTTGTGCCATTTTCATAAGACACATCTGCCTGTACATTTGTTTCATGTTCATTTGTCTGGTTTGGTATGGGTCATACTGGGTACATAGAATGAGTTAGAAGGGTTACCTCCTCACTCATATATATATATATATATATATATATATATATACACACACACACATAGGTATATATATATGTGTGTGTGTGTGTGTGTGTGTGTGTGTGTGTATGTATATATACATATATATATATATTTTTTTTTTACATATTTTGGGAAATATTATTAATTCTTGATCAAAGGTTTGGTTAAATTCACCAAAGGAACCATCTGGGCTTAGACTGCCTTTTATGGGGATTTTTAAAAATAATTACTAACTGAATCTGTTTATGTGTTTGAAGCCAGTTCAGATTTTGTCTGTTCTGCTCATATTTTCTAATTCTTCTTGAATCAGCTTCAGTCGTATGTATATCTGTAATTGAGTTCATGTCATTTAAGTTATCTAATTTGTTGGCATACGATTGGCATACAGTTGTCTGATTCTGTTATTATGATTTTTATTTGCATATCATCAGTGGTAATGCCCTTCATTTCATTCTATCTAAAGACTTATAAACTTTGTTGACCCTTTCAAAAAACCAATTTTTGGTCTTAATCAATTTTCTCTATTGTTTTCCTATTCTCTGTTTCAGTAATTACTCATCTGCTCAATAATTGCATTGCTTCCGCATGCATGGTGTTGCACGTTAAGGCAGCAAGCTAGTCTCAAAGAAGTTTGCTCATTTTTTCCTACTTGCATAAAGTGGAAGTTGGGGGTATTGATCTAAGAATTTTTCTTTACTATAAATGGTCACAACTATGAATTTCTCCTTAAATGCTACTTTACCTGCATTCTCTAAGTTTTGGTATTTTGTGTTTTCATTTTCACCCATTTCAAACTATTTTCTAATTTCTCTTATGATTTCTTTTTTGAGTTACTTTTTTTAGAAGTGCATTGTTTAACTTCTACATATTTGTGAAATTCTCAAATTTCTCTTTGTTATTACTTCAATTTCATTCCATTATGTCCAGAGACCTTTGCATGAATTGATAATGGCTTGTTTTATCACTTATCCTGGAGAATTTTTTTACGAGTGCTTGAGAAAACTGTGGTAGGCCATTGTACATGAAGCAACAAAGACCAAAATCAAAAGTTTTTTCTTTTAAACACAGAAGGGACAGAAGTAAGAATAATGATTTAATTAAATTCCAGAAAAATATGTAATGAGAGGAAGAGAAAGGTTATTGGACATTTGAAAGACTTTCCAGATAAGAGTTCTATGAATCTCAGATGTAATCATGGTTTTTGATGATACTAATCTGTTTCTGCTGGGAAGGATGATATGATGTAATTATTGCAGATAATAGTTATTCTTCTGACTAGAAAAGCAGGTCACTTAAATGGTTTTTCTGGAGACTTTTTTTTTGTTTTTTGGTTTCTTTTTTGCCTGTGAAACCCATCTAACAACTGAATGGTGGAACCACTAGAAATTCCCACCGTCTGATTTGACTGGAGTGGGAAACTTAGTCATTGATTCCTGATAATACAGAGACCCGCTGGCCAAAGATTTCTATTTCTATGTGGAATGTTTTATAACCATATAACAAATGGAGTTAACCTTTCAAAGCCTAGTAGAAAGGAGCAGACTTTCTTGACTAGCAGGAAACAGATCTTCTGGCCTTTAGCAAGACATGGATCACTTTTTATGAGGTAACGAGGTGATTTCAATATTGATTTCCTTGTCTTTTGGCGTAGCAATCTGGTGTATTCATATGAATTAGGGATCATATTGGATGTTCTGGACCTTGGGTACTAAATATCAATAACCCCTGGATAATTGTATGCCATTACTTTAAAATTTAATTACAAGCACATGATATTCCCTATCAAAATAGTAAATGCTGGTATGTACTATTATGATAACTCATCATCCAGAAGAAGTTCATTCTAGACCACCAATATTACTAAATCCATAGCCTTCTTACTTTACACATGTACTGTATTGAGCCCAGGCTCCTGGATTCCCTGGAGTGATATAGCCATTTCCATAAGGAAACCGTAGGTCTGGCTGTAAACTAATATACCCAAAATTAACAAGGCTGTTGTTATGGGAGAAGGGAGGGTGCAGAATGGTTGCAGAGAAGTTGCATTAGACTTTGAAAGCAGATCTATTTCTTTTCTTAAAATTTTTTCTTCCTTCCATTTTTCCTTCCAACCTTCCTTCCTTCCTTCCTTCCTTCCTTCCTTCCTTCCTTCCTTCCATCTCTCTCTCTCTCTCTCTCTCTCTCTCTCTCTCTCTCTCTCTCGTATTCCTGTGCAAAAGTTCATGGGAAAAAGTTGATCCGGTCTCCATGATTTCAGGCACATCGAATCCTAGTCTTTGGTAGATGCAGTTAACCCAACCTAAGACTTTAAGTATAATCTAAGTCCAAGCCAGTACCTATGGAGCAATTGGGTGAATAAGCTTGCAGGTAGAAAACTTTGGCGATTCTAGCTGAATGTGGTGAGAAAAAGAAGGTTTGGCATGTAATATCTCTTCAGTTTTCATCAAAAAAATTATTTAAGTATATTTAAATGTATTTGCTAATTCTAATTTTAATTATTTGCTAATTCTAATTTGGATTCCATAATCCTCTTCCAAATGAGGCAAACATAAGATCTAAGCAACACAAGGAGTGTTATCTGATCATGATCTCTCTTAAAGAGAGTCACTTGAGCTCACTTGGAAAGCCAGTGAAATGCAATAAGCTTGCTAAGTTTGGTGCATTATTTGTTATCTTTATGAAAATCTGCTCTTTTCTTAGGGTGTGCAATATTTCCCCTACATTCTTCTTTCTTTATCTCATTGTTTCCTTGTAAGGTTATCTCTCCAAGAATTTCCATAAGAAATACTATGTGTGGGTCAGTAGGTATGTTAGTCTGTTCGGGCTGACATAACAGAATAGCACTGACTGGATGGGTGGCTTAAATGATATAAATTTATCTTCTCACAGTTCTGAAAGCTGGAAGTCCAAGATCAAGGTAGCAGCCAGGTTGGTTTCTTTTGAGGCCTCTCTTCCTAGTTTGCAATAGACTCCTTTTCACAGTGTCTTCACGTGGCCTCGTTTCTGTGCCCTCTCAGAGGGAGTGTGGGGGAAGAGGGAGCTCTGATATCCTTTTCTCTTCTTTTAAAGACACTAGTGCTATTGCATTAGAGACCTACCCTTATGACCTCACTTAACTGTGATCACCTCCTGGGAGGCCTTATCTCTGCTTACAGTCACATGGTGGTTAAGCTTCAACATGTGAGTATTGGGGGGGGCACATAATTCGGCTCATAATAGAATAGAATAGATAATAGATAATAGTATAGATAGAAGTTCCACTGTAGGTCAAGGGCTGCAATATTTCTCAATGCCAGGAAAATAGCAGGTTCCTGATAAAAGCTGGTGGAAGGAATGGAACAGATATCAGGAAGAGTAAAACCCACAAATAGGTACTTAGCTTGTGAAACAGTTAAATTGGTAAATTTCTGAAATCCAGGTCATGAATACTTAAAAAACATTTAACTTTAGGTAATTGCAGTTATACTAAAATAATATATGTAAAATGGAAGTGGTGTAAACTTAAGGGTACTTAAGGGTATGCAAACCTTACCCATTCTGTGAGAGCAGAATGACACAGAGGCTAAAAATTAGTCAACACAGAATTAGTGGTAAAAAATGACTTCCAGATCACAGGAAATTGATCTACTTATTTGGACTTAATTTGGAATATTTGTTCAGGTCTAGGGGAACCTAGAACTGCAAGCCTTGGTTTCTTAAATGATATTGGTGGCTGGGTGGCATTTAGTAGAAAAGCTGGGTCATAAGACTGAGCCAGCCCCACGGAGGGTGGCAAGGTCTCTCAGCTGAGTCCAGCAACACTGATAATGTGAAGCTCTTTAGCTAATATGTAAGCCCCTTTTTACAGAGTTGATGGGTGATCCTCTGAATTAATGCCAACTTCCGCATAAAACTGTGCTCTGTTGGAACACTTTCTATTATGTGCTTGACCCAGGGTTTCATTTTCGTGGGTCATTGAGAGCTTGGGTGATGATGTGCTTTTCAATGTTTCCCCACTACTGAGGTATTCACAGTAAACCTTATTGCTACCGGTACGTCATCATGCTTTTTGCATGTCAAGTAGGGAAAATCGAGACTGTATCCAGACTAGGAAGGAGTGTGGTGGAATGACTAAGGAAAGAAAACGAAAAGGATGCATGGATTGTCTAATGTGAATTAGAGGAGGCAAAATAGGGGGATGATAGCTTTTGAAGGAAAAGGCTGGCATTTGCAGGAAACAACTGCCTTATTTTTTATTTTTTTTCAATATATGAAGTTTATTGTCAAATTGGTTTCCATACAACACCCAGTGCTCATCCCAAAAGGTGCCCTCCTCAATACCCATCCCCCGCCCTCCCCTCCCTCCCACCCCCCCATCAACCCTCAGTTTGTTCTCAGTTTTTAAGAGTCTCTTATGCTTTGGCTCTCTTCCACTCTAAGCTCTTTTTTTTTCCCTTCCCCTCCCCCATGGGTTTCTGTTAAGTTTCTCAGGATCCACATAAGAGTAAAACCATATGGTATCTTCATAAGGCAGCATTGGGAACAGGGGTTGGAAATGAAGAGCAGGCCGTTGTCAAGTCAATTAGGGAGGACCTTTCCAATGTTAGAGTTGTTCATTAATTTAATGATATGCTTGAAGAGTCCTGATGTGGGAGATTCTCAAGCATAGGCTAGATGACAATTTGATAGGGAAATTTAGAAGAGACTCATGGTGGATTGGAGTTTTAGCTAATGGTCTTTGAGATTCATTTCTGTTTATTCTGACTACTCACAGTGACTCAAAGGTTAACACGTTGCATGAAAATGGCCAGAGGGAACTAATTAATCTAATCATTCATTGAAGACTGTGTTCTAAGAAGTACAGGGAGTATATGGTAGACTATAAAAGATTATTTTCATGTCTTTGATTAATACGTTACATATAAAGAAATGTTCGCAACCACCTTGAAGCTTGAAAATAGTGCTTCATCTTTATGTATTCTAAAATTCACATGGTCAATTTGATTTAATTGAGATTTATAATTTTTCTGCAGAAAAACACAGTAAGCAAAGATAAAAACCAGTTCAGCCCTCCTCTAAAACTATACAAACACTGAATAATTTGGCATTGCATTAATATATTTAGTTATCCCTTTTAGTAGAGAATCTTTAAAAACAGGAACATATCTCTATTTTTTTTTTTGTATTTTTGGTACCCATGCTCTTAATCAGTGCTCAAGAAATATCACTTGAATTGAGCCGAATTGATACATAATCTGTGCTGTCTCTTTAACAGATATAATTTGTTAAATCAATATTATTAACAAACATAAGGAAATAGAGTCAGACCTACAAACAGTGCATACTTGAATAGCAAAAGTATTTTGTGTCATACAACTGGTAAAATTTAGGCTGACTTACGCCAATACCATCATTAATTCTTCAGGTACTGAAAAGAGCTGCAGGCTACAGAAATTAATTTACTCTGAAAAACAATGAGGGAAATTTCAAAGATTATCAAGAAAGGAGGGAATTTAACTCAAAACCAAGCCAACAGTGGATGTATGGAATTACAGAACAAATATCTGAAAGCAGGATAGTGCTTATTACTTATTTTTTGCTGATTTGTATTTGGCTGCATTGTGCTTCTGATGATGTGTGTATGTATGCATGCTAACACCTCCTGATTATTATTAGTAGTAATTTTTTTCCTGCTTTCATAAACCGTCAAATAATTTAGCTGTCCCTCCTGCTGAGCTGTTGCTGAATGCAGGAAGTTTTCCATAATATTCAGTTACCATCACAATAGAATTTTGAGCTTGGACATTTGCTGAATCTTTAGCACCCTCAGGACAATGTATTTGGCTGAAGCACCACAGGTATATTTTTAGCAAAATAAAATATTTCAGTGATCATGAACATTGTCCTTTTTTTTCATTGCTTCATTTTTTAAAGTTAAAAATTCAAAACAAAAACAGCTTACATTATAATTGAAGCATAAAGCTATATTAGGAGAGAGCAAAATAAACCTCTCATGTGAAATGTAGCTTAAAATAAATATTTGATCATTACTCAATGTTCTTAAACTCCCGATGAGATGTGGGAATTTATTTAGAGTCAGTACAAAAATGCAAGTAAAACCTCCTATTCCAGAAACCAAGATAAAGTTGCAAAAAGTAACTAAGCTCATTTTTGTATTCTTAACACCTATTTCCTACGCAAATGAGAAATATTGTTTTTGGCATTTTTCTCTTTCCACATTCCTTCTCACTTTTTAGCTAAGCAAATCTCTAGTAGTCATATGCTGGCCAGGTTGGACTGTACATATTCCTGCACAGGGCCCTTAAGGAAATCGAAGCAGGTAGATTTCCCATTGGTAAGTATATTATTTCCTAGGGCTGCCATAGCAAAATACCACAGACTGGGTATTTTAAACAACAGATTTTTTTTTTCTCTAACAAGTCTGAAGACTAAATTCTAAGATCAAGATGTCAACAAGTTTGATCTCTTGCTGAGGTCTCTCTCCTTTGCTGGCAGATGCCCACATTCCCACTGTGTCTCACATGGTCTTTCCTCTGTATACTCATCTCTTTTCCGTCTCTGGGGATCTACATCAGTCCCACTGGTCTCTGGGACACCAGTCAGTTGGATTAGGGCCCACGCCAAAGATTTCATTTTAATTTAATCATCTCTTTAAAGGCTCTATCTCCAATGAAGTCACATTCTGAGATAGTGGGGGGTTAGGGCTTCAAAACATAGAATTTTATAGGGACACAGTTCAGCCTGTGACAGTGAGCTACCATACTTAAGCAAGAGATACCTGGTTAATCATTACATGTAATATCTTTTTATAAACACAGAATTGTACGCTTTGGGCCATGAGCTACAGACAGTCTCCAGGATTATGAAGACCAAAGTAAGAAAACTAAAATAACAATTTGGAGAACACCCTAAAACTGGTAAGTGGAGGAGAAAGAGTATCTTTATCATTTTAGATATCATGAATCAGGTGACGTATATTAGAAAGAATGGGATTTGTGTCCCATGACATTTTTAGATATTTTATACTGTCTCCTTGACTTAATTTTGTTATATGGTGTTTTCAATGATTAAAACTTTTTTCAAACAATGTAATTAGACGTCTAATAAGAGAGTAAGGTACACAATGCCCAATACTTCTAATGTCCCCAGGCTTTTAAGGAAAACAGCACACATAAATCATCTAAGAAATGAAAATCAATTACTTGAAAAGTATTATTAGAAAGGCTGAGATGTCATTATTAAATCAAGCCTACAATGTTTATATCAGGAATTCCAATCAGGTAAGAAAGTCACAAGGGTGTGTTCCAAAAAAGATAAAACCTAAGACTGTTAGAAGATAAGTAAAAGGTTTTATATTTTAGAATCTAATATACTCTATCCCAGTTGCCAGCTGTTGTATTCTCCTTTGAATATGATAGGAATACACCAAAGTCGAGAACAAAGCATTAATCTCATGTTCATCTCATACTAGGAATAGATAAATAGAATGCCAAAAGCAAGGAGAAGGGAAATGACACAATATGCCACCTACGAATATCTATAAAAATGCCGTGTCTTGTAGCACACTTAAGTGAAATATAATGAGTAGGAACAGACAATACATATGTAATCTCATGAATATGCCATTTGGGAAGGTGGAAAGGGTTACTCAGCTGGAAACAGCTTTGGCTTGATCCTGCTTCCCCTCAAGCCCTGGTTCTATTTCTTCTCTACATACGTGATAGAATTTCCTATTTGCAAATACGTGGTATACGCTCACTATCTATGTTTAAAAAGTCATTTTACAAAAGTCGTTATTTTACAGGTCCATACACAAAGAATAATTATTCAAATAACATAGTACTGTATCAAACACAAAATCTAAGCTTCCCACTTTCCCTCCCTTTAAACTCAGAGGAAACTTTCTCCAGTTTAAAATTTATTATATATTTGTCTAGATAGTTCTAAATAATCTCCTTATAACCATATTCCTTAATATGGCAAATTTGCACAAAACATATTGACTTATTATGAAAGGTAGGAAATTTAGCATACTTGCATTACCCATAACTTTCCCCCAATTTTTAGTACCCAAAATACAGTTTCTTACATAAGATACTCATACGCACATGTCTGCGTCTATAAATAAATGTTTCCATATTATTCTCAATTGATATATATGTATTTTCAGATTTACCAATTTTTTTTGGCTTGATACATATAGGAGATGTTCCCAGTTCTTCACCCCAACCTGTATCAGTGCCCTTAGTAATGTGAATTTGTGGTTACTCTTGTCAGGAGATGGTATATACCCCTCCCCCCAAATCTTGAATCTGGTCTGGACTTGCTATGGTGAATAGAATGTGGTAGAATTTGTGGTGTGCCAGGTGGGAATCTAGATCTCAAGTTCTTGTGCACCCCGATCTTTCTTTTGGACAAGAAATTCATCATGAGAATAAGTCTGGCAAACAGGCTAGATAGGAAGGACCTTGTGGAGAAGAGCTCAGTTGTCCAGTTGGCACTGTATCTGACCAGCTTGTGGTCAACCCCCGATATTTAAGTGGGCTGAACCAAGATCAGAAAAAAATGACTACTTGAGCCACAGTTGTCCAAAGGAGCCTAGTCATTGCCAGAAAAATGATCCAGTGGACTCTAAGTTTGTGAGTAAAAATAAATATTTATGTGTGATAACACTGAGGTTTGGGTGGTTGCTTCTTATGAAGAATCATCTCTAAATTCAATAACTCCTCTATGCTCAATATCTTTCTCTATTCTTTTCATTACATTTCTCTATAATCATGACATTTTAAAGCATTTCTAAATGTTTTTAAGTTCTAATTTCATTCTAGAGTTTATTTTCATTGCACATTAGGGTTAGTTCCATTCTTCTTGAAGTCCAAGCTTCTTCCTTCTTGAATTGTTTTTTGTTTTTTGTTTTTTTGTTTTGTTTTGTTTTTTTACTGAGTGCATTCTCAGGCAATTTTTCACAAAATTATAAGAAAGATTTACTGAGTTTTCCCATGATAAAATAAAGTCTTCTTTTTTATCATTATACTATATTGCTATGTTGGATGAATATATAATTCTATATTTTAAATAATGTTCTGATAAGTATTAAGATAATGCCTTGATATCTCATGTTTTAATATTCTTTTTTTAAATAAATAGTTTAAGGTAATTCTGGCCATCAATTGACTTAATTTAGCTACATTTATGATTTCTAGGGGCTTTTGTAATCTTCTCTTTATCTTAGATGTCAGGGAATACCATGAGTATTTGTTTGGGTTTGTATTTTTTTTTATCATTATTATTATTATTCATTGAAGTTGGTCTTGGGTAAGCTTTTGCCCTCTAAATAACTTTACTTTCTCCTCATTTTTAAAAACAAATAATGTGTTTTTCTCTCCATTAAAAAGTATTTTGTACTACTAGAAAGCATATGAAAATTTTCTTTATTTTGTTTGTTTTGGCTCTGCTGGATCAATTTGCAATTCTGCAATATCCATTTAGTTTTATTTTTTTTGGAATTTTTTCTTCTCCTCCCCCCTTTTGCCCTCTTCTGGAATGTTCTTTTATCCTTTGTATGGAATATTTTCTTTCATCAATTATCATTTAATTTCTGCTTTTCCCCTATTTATTTTAGCCCAGATTATATTATAAAAGCAAATAGAATCTCATTGAAAATAATCATTGATTTTCTACTTTCCTGGGAGTCCTGGATAAGTTGTTTTTCCTCTGTGTTATTTGTCCTATTTGTAGACTCTTGATATTTTGCTTTGTATTATTTATGTTTATAAGTATATACAAGGCATACCAATTTTGTTCTTACAATTATTCTCTGACCTTACTACTGTCTAACTTCTGGTCAGAACGTGCCGAGTGGAATTCACATTAGGACGTATAAGAAGAGAATAAGTGAGGGGCGCCTGGGTGGCGCAGTCGGTTAAGCGTCCGACTTCAGCTCAGGTCACGATCTTGCGGTCCGGGAGTTCGAGCCCCGCGTCGGGCTCTGGGCTGATGGCTCAGAGCCTGGAGCCTGCTTCTGATTCTGTGTCTCCTTCTCTCTCTGCCCCTCCCCCCTTCATGCTCTGTCTCTCTCTGTCTCAAAAATAAATAAACGTTAAAAAAAAAAAAAAGAAGAGAAAAAGTGAGAAGGCTAATAACCCTTTGCTTGCCAAAATAATAACAATTTTACTTTGGGAATATAACTCATATTTTGGGGGCCCCAGAATTGGACAAATTAAATATACATTTTTTAAAAATTTTATTTTGGAGCAAATCCTCTACTGAACATAGAATTATGGGAAAATTGAATAAAGCTGGCCAACCCACTCAACTGCTGCAAGATTAATCATCTAGTCTATCAGCCTGAGTAGTAACACTTTCCTCACACTTGCTCTCAGTTTATACTGACTAGGTCAATATGAAGAAGGGAGGAATTGAGGGATACATAACATGAAAATAATGCTTCCATATGAAAAATGAACAACTCACATAACCACTTCAACATTTTCTTCTGTAAACTCTGAGTTGCTGTATCTGCCATTCGACCTTCAGTAATCCATCTAAATCTTCCTCTGCCGATATTGAACCTCCTTCCTGCAGTCAGTGCCTTGTGTAAGTTTTTGCTTTTGAGGAAGGGAGGAAAGAAAATGTGTGTGCTCACTCTGTCATTTTTCTTAGAGTAATATTCTCTACTTAACTCTTGGTCATGTGCACTCTATCCACAGCACTCTACGATGCCTCACTCTAGTTTTATACTGCCTTTGAGGGTCTGATTCTATTTGAATTCTCGCCAGAGTGGTGAATAAGAAATGACTTCCCTGTTCAAAAAAAATTACCCCCACAACCTCTACCACTCTGGAAATGGGATAATCTTCAAATGGGATAATCTGATTAGCTTTTGCTTACTCTCTTGTTTACCATAAATTACATTGCTCTGGATGTTGAACTTGACCTATGTTGGTACCCTCTTCAATTAAAGAAGGATCTCTCAGTATAGAGAGTCATGTATCTCTGTTCCTTTGCTGAAGCCTAAAACCCCATGCCTGTTCTCATTCTTTTGGTGCTTCACACAACACATGGTAAGACACAGGGAGATTTAGTAGAAAGACTACATACTGAGTTGTGACCACCTCTGTCCCTACTTCCAATAGAGGCCCCCAAACAGAACAGTTTGACAATTTAACACTTAACTCTGAAGGAAAGTTCAGGTTGCTTATCTAAAAAAAAAAATTCAAATAATTTTCTGTGAGAGACTGGAAAACTAATTTGGGCTTACCTATAAACAGCCTGACTGTCATTCTGTATCCAAGCATAGTGGCCAGCATCTTAGACTATCATCCTAAAGGAAATCTGAAAGTTGACAAAATATGATGACATATATGGAATATAGTCATCTCTCTTTGTTCTTAAAAGTAAATGAATTTATGATAATTGCCGAATATTTGAGAAATTCTGAAATATAAAATTAAAATAAAATACAAGATAAACAAAGGAGAAATGTCTTTGAAGCAATCTGCAAAAGAGTACATACAAATACTTTTTAAAAAGCAGATGTTACATGTTAGTATAAGAAAATTTCTTGAGTTGAAGAAAAACACAAAGCTTCAAATTGAAAGTACCTGGTAAGGTAAGTACCTGCATCTACCTGGTTAGATGCAATGAGAAAGTGTATAGATAGGTAAACCCCAGGTGAAATTTCAGAAAATGAGATACATAAAAATCCAAAACGCTTCTAGAAAGTAAACAAGTTTACTAGCAAACCAATATGCATCAGACTGACATCAGAGAGATTAAACCTGCTTGATGGGCAAAAACAATGAAGCAACACCTTCCACGGAATGAAACAACGAAGCAACACCTTCCACGGAATGAAGGACATGACTCACAATTACTCAAGATATTAACCAAACATGGGAAAGGAAAAGAGACTTTTTTTTTTCACTTGACAGATTCAGAAAATTTACCCACAGTTTACTAAGAGAGTAAAGTAGTAAGACACATGTAATCAATCAATCAATCAATCAATAAAGTAAGTAAGTAAGTAAGTAAACCAGGAAGATGACCTAGTATCAGTATAACAACCAGTATAACAATCAGTATAACAGTATAAAAAACCCAGCAAGCCTGTTAAAGAACAGCCCAGAATAGCAACTCCCCTGAAGGCCTTGAGCAGGAGGGTATATATTTAAGTAAGCAGATTGCCAGATATCAATGAGGTTCTTAAAGAGCGTTCCTGAGGGGCACCTGCTTGGCTCAGTCGGTTAAGAGGCCGACTTCGGCTCAGGTCATGATCTCACGGTTGGTGAGTTCGAGCCCCGCGTGGGGCTCTGTGCTGACAGCTCAGAGCTTGGAGCCTGTTTCAGATTCTGTGTCTCCCTCTCTCTGACCCTCCCACGTTCATGCTGTGTCTCTCTCTGTCTCAAAAATAAATAAACGTTAAAAAATTAAAAAAAAAAAAGAGTGTTCCTGAGACTTTGGCTCACTTGAGGCTATGAACTACTATGCATAGAATATAGGAATATTAAGTTGTCTCTAGGACATAGTAAGATAAAAACAGGTATGGTCCAACTATGAAGAACTTGGTCCAAATTAGTATATGAAATAAGCATACTACTAAGAGGTATAATAATATTGATGTTATTCAATGCATGGAACCAATAACAAGCTGGAAGACATTGCAGTAATGAAAAATAAGACACATGTCTTCTCCCAAGATTAAATTTTTTTTAAAAAAGTTACAGAAGACTATGCAAACTATATTGTTCACTGTGATTGGCCACTAGCTGCATTTGGTTATTTAAATATATATAATTAACCTGAAGAAAATACAATTTAAAATTCAGCCCATCAGTTTCCCTAGCCACATTTCAAAATTCTCAATAAGCACATGTGACTAGTAGCTACTATATGAGACAGCACAAATATAGAACATTTTTATTATTACAAAAATTTCTATTGAGAAATACTGAGATAGAGTGTTATACCACTTACATAAAATTTGTGACATGCAAATCAAACTGTATATTTTAGGTATATTCCTTAGCTTAGGCTGGGCTACTGTAACAAAATACCATAAACCCAGTGGCTTAAATGACAGACATTTATTTCTCACTTCTGAAGTCTAAGATCAAGACATCTGTAGATTCTGATGAAAACCCTCTTCCAGGTTATGGATGCCTTTTTGCTGTATTCTCATGTGGCAGAGAGGAAGGGAGGGGACTCTGGTCTCTTCCTCTTCTTAGAAGGACACTATCTCATGGTGGGGGGGGCTCAATTTTCTCATGGCATCTAAACCAAATTATTTCCCAAAGGCTCTCCCTCCAAATACATCACAATAGAGATTAGAGCTTCAGCATATGAAGCCCTATGGGGGTTCACATTCAGTCCATAGCATTCTACCCCTGCCTCTCCCCCCAACAAGGCACAAACTTTTTGCCTGCAATATACATTCATTCCACCCCAATAGCCCCCACACATCTTAACTTGTTCCAGCATGAACTCTAAAGTCCCAATTCCAAATCTCAGCTGAATGTCATCTAAACCAAATCTGGGTGATTCATAGTGAGGTTAGCCCAACCCCCAAGTCTTTGGTCAAAGTCCACTTGGCCTTTTAACAGAGGCAGTGGCCCTGATCACCTTGGAGCCACCTTGGGGGCCCATTGCTCCCTTTTCTTGAAGAATGGTACAAGTTACAGCAGAATGGAATAGTTTAGCTTCAGGTCCTGCTGAATCTGAGTCCCATAGCCTTCTTTCGGTCCATAGAATGTCTTACCCTTCAATTCAAAAACTGGCAGGCTCCTGATGAAGTGTCTGAGTCCCTGGTACACACCCATAATAACCTGCTTATCAGATGGTTACTAGGCCACACCTATGTGTTCTCCTAAGAGCACACTTTCTCTCTGTCTCTCTGTCTCTCTGTGTCTCTCTCTCTCTCTGTGCATGGGTGTGTGTGTGTGTGTGTGTGTGTGTGTGTGTGGTAGGATAGACTGAAATTTTTCCAAATCTTTAAGTTCTGATTCCTTTTTGCTGAAAAATTCCTTCTTCAACTCATTTCTCTCTTCTGGAATTTTATACTAAGCAATCAATCAGGGGGCCTAGCACCTCCTTCAAAACTTTTTTTAGAATTCTTCTCAGTGAAAGATTCACTTCTATCGCTTGCAATTTCTCTCTTCCATAAAACACTAAAACACAATTAAGTCAAACTCTTTGCCACTCTATGGTGAGGATTGACTTTCATTCGTTGTCTAATAACATGTTCCTCAGGTCCATCTGAGATCTCAGCAGAATCACCCATAAGGTCTCTATTTCTACCAATGTTCTGTACATGGCTATTTACAGGTTCTCTACAGGAAGATGGACGTTTTCTCTATAGCTCTCCTCTTTTCTTTCTGAACTCTGACCGGAACTGGCAGTCCCATGTTCATGGCAACCTCAGTTTTTTCTAGCATGCACCACGAGACTCTTTAAGCCTCTGCTCATTATTCAGCTTTGAAGCCATTTTCACATTTTTAGGTATTTGTTACAGCACCCCACTTCTCAGTGCCAACTTCTATATTTGTCAGTTTGGGCTGTTATTTCAAAATACCATAGACTGGGTGGCATAAACAACAAGCATTCATTTCTCACAGTTTTGAAGGCTGGAAAGTCCAAGATCAAAGTAGATTCTTGGTTTGATGACATTTGTTTTCTGTCCTCATCCGACCTTTCCTCGGGGAGTGCATGGGAGAAACAGAGAGCTCTGGTCTCTTCTTCTTGTAAGGATATTAATCCCACAGAGGGATCCCATCCTCATGAACTCATCTTAACATAATTGTCACCCAAAGGGCCTACCTCCCAGCACCATCACACTGGGGATTAAGGTTTCAACATATGAAATTTGAGGAAACACAAATACTCAATCCATGGCAGCAGCTCTATATCTAAATCTATAACGTATAAAGAAATGCAAGGGGGTGATATTGACAAATATACTGTATCAATTTATGACTTATGCTGTCATATAAATATGTCTTTATATCTAGATGCACACCCATTGTCTTTGGTTCAGCTGGGCTTTTATTAATAGACGATTTACTGTAGTGTTTTGCTTTATTAAGTTTTTATTATTTCAAAAGCTCTTGGCTAAAGAGTCCTCAATTCTTATGTTTTTTTTTATTATTATCCTGGAGCCATTTTTATTCTGGTTCTGATGTTTAAAACGGAGACATTTTTGATAGAGCCTTAATTCCAGTGCCCAAAACCTGTTAGTCCCTGTTGAGGACTCTCTCCTTCCTGTTTGACTCAGTCCATGATCCCATTCATGGCATTCTCCCTGGACTCCTACTTGGGATGTTGCTGTGATTCCACCTTGTCAGCGTTTGGGATGAAGAATTGTCAGTGTTTCCTGTGACAAATAATCCAAAGATGCAAGTCCTGTATTTCACCCAAATTAGGGGACACCTGGGTGGCTCAGCCAGTTGAGTAGCCGACTTCAGCTCAGGTCATGATCTCATGGCTCATGAGTTCAAGCCCTGCATCGGACTCTGTGCTGACAGCTCAGAGCCTGGAGCCTGCTTCAGATTCTGTGTCTCCCTCTCTCTTTGCCCCTACCCTGCTCACACTCTGTCTCCCACTCTCTCTCAAAAATAAATATTTTTTTTAAAAAAGAAACTGACTGGTTAGCTTTATTTCCATGAGGAAAAAAACCCAACTTTGTAGATTCATCACTACCTGGTTAAAGTTCTTAAAAAAACTATTTTGGGATCCACCTCCAACCAAGCTGATAAGGATCTTTGTTTTAGTCCACATTCCTTCAATCTGGCACTTAATTTCTCCTTCTATTGAATACAATTTTTCCCTCAGTATCTGACTTCAGTATTATTCTCCAAGACCTTACCCAAAATATGAAAGTAATCTGTATTTCCTCAGGACCATGTTATATGTTGCTTATTATCCTACAGAACAGATCACTATTATGATGTTTACTTGTTTTCCTAGCTAGAATGTATGTGTCTGTAATGAAAGGTGTTCTTACAAAGTTTACACAAAATATTTAGTAAAATGCCTGAAAATACTGTGGGTTTTCAGTAAATGTTTACTGAAAGACTGATGAAATTCTTGTGACAACAACAAGGATGCAAAACAACATAAGCCCCCTCCTGTGTCCTCATAATGGTCTGTTTGTTGCATAAACTTTGTGGCACAATATTGTGGATATCTCCCCAAAAGACTTGCTTCCCATTGGATATAGGCACTGTCTTATTTCTGTATGTATTGTATTATTTCTGTATGTAGTGATTGCCATATAGAAAATAAGTAATATGGAGATAACAGAATTTTCATTCTAAAAATAGGGAAAAAAACTTTTGGTATAAGGTATATACAAAAAACTTTCTGACAAGTATCTCGTCAAAGGCTATTTGACTTTTCCATTTGCCTTTAATATGATTCAAGAGTATAGTAACATTTTTTCATTAATTATCAGAAGAAAATTCTTAGCCTATCCATGTCATTCGATGTGAAGAAGATATTACTAAAGTCTGTTCAATATTTGTTGAAATATTTTCACCCTGGCATGTAAAGGGATAAGACAAGTAGTCAGTGAATGAATATCATATAATCTGAAATGATTTAAATAGATTAAAATCCAGTTGGTACACAGCACTCACCATGCGCAAAGCACTCTGTCTTGCCCTTATTGGACATCACAAGATCAAGAAAAGATACATTTGATTCCCCTGCCTTAATTCTATCACACTGGCAGAGATTGTCTTCACTGCCTTTGAAGAAACTCCAGGGAGCATCTTAATGAGTAAGATCAAATAAATGTTTTCTTCTGCTCAGTTATTCATTTTTTATGCTGGTCTAACACACACAGACAACAAATAATTATTAGAAGGTAAGTTAGATTGTGTATGTGTGTGTGTGTGTGTGTATGTGTGTGTGTGTGTTAGACACATTCTTACTCTATCCATGTATCACAGTATCTAAATTTGACTCATTTAAAAAAAATTTTAAAAAGATAAATAGCATGCTGCTTGGGGTATAGCAGCTGTCAGCTCAATCACAAATTCTGACATTTCATGTTCAGTTTGCCTAAAGTACTTTCTCGGCATAAAAGTGGGGCTTTTAATCACTCATGTGAACCCATGAGTGGATAAGGTAATAATAATGGAGAAAGATGAAGAAAGAAACAACCAGTTGGTTAAAAAAAATATATAAAATTTAACAATGAATGCTGTAGCCTCAAAGAAGTGGGAAAGGATTAGAGGTGCACAATATTAGAATTTATCCTGAGAAAGAAACAAAAACAGACATCCCCTTTCCTCTTCCACTCTTCTCTCAATTTTGCAATCATGAGCCTGTGACGAGGAGAATAAAAAATAAAACGTTAGAGCTTTTGGAGCCAATAAATTGTTTTTGTTTCTATTTCTAGTTTTGTTTTAACCAGTGAGCATTTTGGTGATGGTGAAGAGTATATCCACTTTCATTTATTTATTTTAACTTTTTTCATGCCAGACTTTCTATATCTTGACTACGTGTTTCTAATACTTGACTATGTGTTTAAGAATGATTAAAAAAAGGAAGAGAAATAAAAAGAAAGAAAGGAGAAAGGAAGAAAGGGAGAGAGTGACGGAAGAAGGGAGGGAGAGAGGAAGGAAGGAAGGAAGGAAGGAAGGAAGGAAGGAAGGAAGGAAGGAAGGAAGGAAGGAACCTTATTGCCTTCAGAGAAAGAAAAGAGTTGAATGTTAAAATTGTCAAGGGATTTGCACTGGCTTTAACTTGAAGGTGCAAAAGAGGAATTTTATGCTTCCTTTTAGGTTAACCATCCTAATTTCAAGGGTTTAATAAATCAGCTTAGTTGTAATAAAGCTTCTTAAAACATATTTCTTTCCCGCTACTGCAATATAATTCTGTATCTAATTTCAATTCTTATAGTTATTTGTGCCTTTATTAATACCATATTTTATTGAAACTAGTTTTATATAAACAAAGATTAGAATACATGGAGGAATTAGAATTTTAGCATTTAATGAGGCAGTATCAAGGCATATGATTGCAAAAAAGTTTTGTCAATTTAACCGAGACATACTTAACCTCTGAATGGCTCATTAGCCCACATACTGGAATTATGATTTGCAATGGAGAAATGGTAATATACTACTCTGTAAAGTCTATCTTATAAATTATCTCTCTATGGCTTGCGCTTTAATTTAGGACATCAAATAAATCCTCTGCAGGTAATATTCCTGGGGGAAATAATGATGATCACATGTAATTTTCTAAACTTGTGAAATACTAGAATCCAGAAAATACATAGCCAATAACATGGTGAATAATTACTGAGATATATCCCATGTAGTTTTAAGTGATTAATTACATAGCCTTAAGACTGCAGAAGTTAGTGCCATGTTGATTCAGCTATTGCCATTTTCATCTGCCTTTGTCCTCATTAGACATTAAAACAAAACAAAACAAAACAGAACAAAACAAAACAATCAAGACAAAGCAAAAGTATAGTGTCGTAGCTAGAAACACTGGTTTTGGAAACTGAGGCCAGAGTTTGAATTCCTGTTCCACTGTTTTCTAGTTCTGTAAACTTAACCAAGTTACTAAGCTTTCCATAAATTTAGTTTCCACAAATCTTATATGTCATTGTCATCATCATCATCATCATCATCATCATCATCCTAATAGGTAATTATAGCACATAATGCTTGTACCTTTGACCTACAACATATTTCAGCTCCATTTGTAGTCGAGAGTTCCTAATCTTTCCACTAGTGTCTCACATCATAGGCCTGCTGAGACTTTCAACTTTCCTATCTCTGTGTTCCCTATGAAAGGAAGCTTGCTCAGGTGTACTACACTCAGGGAAGACCCAAAGAATGGGGATGGGGTGAACATAAGAGTAGAGAGATTAGCCCAGGTGCAACTCCATCTTTCCTACTTTGGAAGTCCAGTTGTGTGGCATATTCTACACAATTCCTCACAGGGCCTACAGTGGGATTGAGCCTCAGCTGGCCACAGGTCAGTAATAACATCTGCTCTCATCTGTCCTCCTTCTTTATCTCATCATTTCTCTTTCTACCCTATTTCTGCTTCCTTACTCTTACTTTTTCTTGACTCATCTACCTGTATCCAATACTTGTTCTAGGTCCCAGTAGACTCAAACTAGAGAGTTGTATCTTATTATCATGGTAGTCATCATCTTCATTGTCATCATCATTGTCACCATCCTCATTCTAATCAGGATTATTTGGCGTTTATTTCCATGTTTCCCACATTATGATAAGAAAATATTAATTCTTTCCAATGAATAAAGATTTCCATGACTGATACATTTATTTGACACTTTGGAATGCAAAATAAGCAAATAAAATAATTGTGAGGGATGTATAGTGCTTCTGTGGTTGTTTACATGCCATTTAATTGAATAACATTGATCAGCATTTACATCATGTAGATTTTATAATGACTTGGTGAAGTATTATGATATTTTTCTTTCCTTAATTTAAGCTTACTATAATGATGAATCATATCAAATGGTTGATACCAAAAGTATTTTTTCAAGTATGGAAATTCAAAGCAATTTTCAAAACACTTAATCGAAAAGATATTAAAGCACATTGGAAAACCATATCTTTATGAAACCAGTTGGTCTGATCATTTTTTTCTACTCATCAAATATCCAGAATTAGTTGATATCAATTAAAAATTTATTCCAGAAGATAATACAATTATAGGGTATAAAGTATGATATAACTTGAAATGCTTATTAACTCAGATCAGTCTTCCCCAGAATTCTTATGTTTCATTTGCTCAGTATATAGTGATCTTCATCTTCATTCTCATTGCTTTAAAGCATATTATCAATGCAAGTTATATTTAAATTCAATTCTGTTCAATAAGGAAAACTGTTTGCACAGAGCTGTGCTATAATTATTTTAAATCATCAAAGCTTAATAATTTCAATTGAATCCTATGATTTAAGAGATGCAAAACCACATGACAGTAATAGCTTTGTGATAAATCAAGTTTTGACACACATAAAATTATTTGGTGTATAATAAGAATATATATTCAATATTAAAGACTATTGTAAAGAACACAAACCTCCAAAAAATGTTACTTCTATCTGCGCAATAATTTCTCACACAAGGTACCTGGACTGTACCAGTACTAATCTGCATTCTGCAGATCAAAGATGAATAACATAGAATCACTCAATTTTAGCAGGTCATAATCTATTAGGGAAATAAATAAAAATAAATAGTTATAAATACATTTTATAATTTCTGTATTACACATATATTAAAACAAAACTATAACATTATAATAACTGGTGATGATCATGCAAATTTCATGATAAGATTGAATTTGACCTGGATCTTGAAAAATAAGAAGGTAGTTTCTAAGTGAAGGTTTTTGAGGAGAGAATTCCAGGTAACATAATATCATGGACAGAATATATGCAACAGGAAAAAAGAATACCATAATTAAGGCATTATCCAGTATGGTGAAATATGGTGTGAAAAACCTAGAAATATCAATTGGGTTGTGTTGTCATGGCTATTGTATTTTACAATTACATATTTGAAGTTCACTGGGTAATTAATGAAGAAGCCATCTGCAAATTATGGACAGACATCTCCTTCTATACTTAACGTCTCACTTTTAGATTTCTCAAGAAGTTCTCAGGACATTTCTTTGTTTCCTTTTCTGATCTAAAATTCTCCTGGGGTAATGATTACATAGTGACTGTCTATGTGTGGGTAACTGTGAAATTTACATTACCACTGCAATATTTTTTCCTGAAAGATAGACAGACATGATACATATCATGTAAACTTCCAGAGAAGTCTAAGAGGAATCTTAAAATAAATATGTTCAAAACTAACTCATTGACTTTATCCCTAAAATATTTTATCACTGATATTCCCCATTTCAAGAAACTACCACCACCAACACACAAACATGCACACACACACACACACACACACACACACACACACACATTCAAAGGAACTGTCTTCAGTTGCTTTCTTTCTCCAACACCTTATACACCTTCCAGTCTACCAACAGGTCCTGATTTCACCATTAAAATCATCATGATCTCTTCTCTACTTTATTTCCACTCTTAAACACTTATCCCCATGACCACCCTGTCTTCTGGAAAAGTGGAAGAGCCTTTTCACTGGCCTCCCTGCTTTCACACTTCGTTTCCTCTAACCAGTTCTTCACACCAAAGCCAAAAGGAACCTTTTAGAAATGTGTTGCAGGGGTGCCTGGGTGGCTCAGTCGATTAATGTCCACCTTTGGACATTGAGATCAGGTCATGATCTTGTGGTTCATGCGTTCAAGCCCTATGTCGGGCTCTGTGCTGACAGTTCAGAACCTGGAGCCTTCTTCAGCTTCTGTGTCTCCTTCTCTCTCTGCCCCTCCCCTACTTGCACTCTGTCTGTCTGTCTGTCTCTCTCTCAAAAAAAAAATAGAATAAGCATTTAAAAACTAAAAAAATAAAAAGAAATAAAAATGTGTTGCTTTTCTTATACCACATTCTCTCTCACAGCCATGTCCCTGGCTGTTTCTTGGGCTCTAATTCTTTGCCTAAGTCATTTTCCTGAATATCTCTTTCTCATGAATGAGGTGTTTGCTTACTTCTTGAGTAAGGCCTAAAATGTTCTGTCAGTTATTTTTTTCTTTTTTGTACATGGTAATTCTGTTTTACCAATAATTTGCCCATTGTTTTATCTTCAACATATTATTTATAATTAACTGAAATTGTCCTTTTCTACTATATTTTTATTTGCCAATTATCTTCCACCAATACTTCATTTAAGAAAAACTAGAAAGTTAACCCCATGACAATAAAACTCATGTCTGTATTATTTCACTGCTATATCCCCAGCACCAAAGAACCACAAAATTCATTGTAGAATAAAATATATATTTTATACGAAAACCAGAGCATCAGTGCTGCCCCAGTCAAACTTGAGGCATGAGCTTCAGAGAAAGATATTATAGCATAGTCTTCGTTTATATTGGCCAAATGTCTATAACAATTGCTGACCCACAGGAGGCATTCCATAAATATTTGTGAAACAATTGAATAGCCTATGCTAGAGAAAGAAGAGATACAGAGATAATATATTTCCAAAAACAACTATATGGTGTGGTAAAATTCAAAATGTCTTTATTCCCAGAGAGCAAACATGGGTGGCAGCTGAACGTTGAGAGTCTCTGGCTATCGCCAAATGATTTCCATTGTAAGGATAAAAATGATCCTCTAAAAGAAGTTATAAAGTAAACAATGTGTACCATGGCTTCAGGCAAACCAAAGATACTAATGAAGAAACCAGAGAGAACTCTAGCAAAGCACGAAGACCAATGATCTAATGGGAGGCCACTTTGCCACTCTCAATGAAGAAACATAAACTTTCCCTTGAACATGCATTTTAGACAGATAGAAATGAGCACTTGCCACAACCAAAAGGATGTTAAACTATCTGACCCTACATAGTTATGTGATTTTCTGTATCAAAAATTTTTTAAAAGGGGCGCCTGGGTGGCTCAGTAGGTTGACCGTCCGACTTTGGCTCAGGTCATGATCTCACCGTCTGTAAGGTCGAGCCCCGCATCGGGCTATGTGCTGATAGCTTAGAGCTTGGTGCTGCTTCGGATTCTGTATCTCCCTCTCTCTCTTCCCCTCCCCTGCTCATGCTCTGTCTCTCTCTGTCTCAAAAATAAATAAACCGTTAAAAAAAATTAAAAAAAAAGTTTAATGGGATAGTTCAATGATGATGATAATTGAGTTGTCATGGAAAATGAATGCTTTGTTCTTACCTATATCACCAACCAAATTGTTTCTCTTATCTTTATATCTAACAAATATTTAAGATGTTCTACAGATTTTATCAGAAAAAGAAGATGGCACAATCTATCTGTCAAAAGTCATCCAGGAGCATATACTACAGCAATAACTCTGCCTTGGCTTCAATTAGAAATAAAACCAGTCATTAAGCATTAAAACCACTCACTTGCCTTAATTGCTGTACTTACATGATTTCTCATTATGTTTGACTATCTAAAGACATTTGCTGATGGAGAAGGACTTTCCTCTTTATGTCTGTTCATCACCTGCTCTGAAAGTAATTTGAATTCATAGGAGAAAAAAATCGCAGTTTTTACAGCCTGATTCCCACCCACTGTAGTTCACAAGATTGTTACGAAATACATTTTCAAAAACTTGCATAATTGAGCATTTCCATAACTTTAGACTAATTTGAAGAATGGGGTGCAAGATTTTCGTTTACTTACTTAATGATGTGGCCATAAACACAGTTAATATTTAAATATAGACAAACCTTATCGTGGAATGTGAACTTACATAGAAAATACCTATAAGAGAGGCCGTATATGCATGCTAAGACAAAGCTAACTTTTGTGTCAGTAGAAAAATTAGTGAGTGTATCTGAGGCCTAAAGTTAGTGGCAAGCTTTTTTGGCAATGTTGGAAAAGGAATCCCGTAAGAGAAAAATAACACCTAGCCTCTTTGGCCAAGGATCAGAATTGCAGAAATAGGGATGATGGCCAAATTAGACAGTATTATTAAAGTGATGATGTTAAGGTATGGTAGCCATTTTCTGGAACGTAAAATAGTCTCTGGAGAGATGACAATATTTGAGATTTCCTGGAATATTGTCCCATCCATACCTCCATGGAATGTATTTGCTTATTTTAATGCTGGTTTTTTATTTTTTTTCTCTTGAGGACTTGATATAATGTTTACTTTTTGTATTGAGCCACTTAGGCCAACTTGCCTGTGATAATCATCTGGTCACTTAGAAAGATTGACCCATGCAGTAAGAATAGAGGCAGCAAGATCTCAGAAAGTGGACATTGAAAGCATATATTTCAAGAACTGGACCATATGAAATTTTTAGGGGAGGTCGAGTCATACCAATTACAGGAGAACAAGGGAACTATGATAGGATTAAAAAAACATATTGAGTTCTGAGATGCCTGGGTGGCTCAGTCAGTTAAACATCTGACTCCTGTTTTCTGCTCAGGTCACGATCTCATGGCTCATGGGTTCAAACCTGTGTTGGGATCCGTGATGACAGTGTGAAGCCTGGTTGAGATTCTCTCTCTCCGTCGCCCTCTGCCCCTCCCCCCACTAGCACTCACTCTCACTCTCTCTCTCAAAATAAATAAATAAACAAAAATAAATAAATAAAAGTGAAAAATATATTGAGTTTAAATATGTACTGCATTGGTTTTATAAGCCTCAAAACTTCGATTATTTAATCCTTGAAATAATCCACTCATATTAGGTAATTCAAAAACTACAGAACTCAATGGTGATTTATACAATGGGACATTAGTGGAGCTAGGATTTCATCCTAGGTTTATCTGATTCCAATTGTCATTCTCTTTTCAACATTCAACACTGACTATTGCCCATAGCAATCACATATGGTCAGGAAAAAAGTCATACATTTGAAGTAAAATAACATTACTTAGCCATGCAAGAATGTGGTATTATAGAAATAATACAAGGAGACTTTCTGGAATCAGAGGGTATTTAACAATGCATTTTGTTCCTAGGAGGACTACATGATTATTGATTATACTTACTTTGGAAACATTCTGATTACAAACCTGTGAGAGATAACTATCATTTATTTCCCCAGGAAAGTCTTTAGAGACTTGCTGTAGGCTATTTCCGGTGAACCTTCAGGGAACCTTCAAGGAATACTATTTCAAATTGCTTGAGGTATTTTTTTCATCAATTAATATCTTATATATTAGGGACAGTAATAAATGGAATTCATATGCTAATATTACAAATTCAAAACATATTATATTGAGCAGAAAATTTTATTTGAAATAAGTTGAGGAACATGTGGGTGGTGCAGTTGGTTGAATATCCAACTCTTGATTTCAGCTCAGGTCATGATCTCACTTTGTGAGATCAAGCCCTGCACTGGGCTCTGTGTGCTGAAATGGGAGCCTGCTTGGGATTCTTTCTCTCTCTCTTTCTGCCCCTCCCTTGCTTGCATGCACATATGCTCTCTCTCTCACTCAAAATAAATAAATACATAAAAAAACAAGCTTTACTTACAAAAAAAGAAAGAAGTTTAAACCATAAACTTTACATAGCAAATTCTGGAACTAATGGAATGACTTGAAATATTCCATACACATCGATTCATGTCTTCGTCCTCACAAGGTTGCTACTGTCTAGTCAAGCAGAGATTTTTACTGAATTTTAATCCAACCTGACTAATGTACATGGGTAACCAATGTAGCAAGTCTGAGCTAAACTCATATTAACTCCAATGTGACTGAAATGACTGGGCAGCTGAGATATTAACCAACAGTTATCAAGAGAAAAATGTCTTGAATACATGGCCTGAGGTTGCATCTCAATGAGGTATAAAAATTAATTAACTGGGTCATGAAATTAATAAAAGATAAACTTGGCAGTTTTAGAAGTACCTAAAGAGTAACTCGCTTTTAGTTGTCAAATGAATGTGACCAGCACTGGCTGGGTTCATTGTTCCTGGAAATACTTTGGATCATTCCATGAAATTAAAAGTATAGGTAGCATATAGGTAGCATTGATATCAATATTACCACAGAACCATCTAAGCCTACTTATAAGTTTGCATTTTTCATGTTAAGACAAATAACCCCACACTGCTTCATAAAAGGAGAGAGTACTTGCTGTGTAATAAACTACAGGATGGGAGTGAGCCAGTTACAGTCACTAGAGTTAGCCAATTAACATCAATGTTGCATAGGTTTTTTCATGCAAATTGTCAACAAAAAGAAGCAAAATCACTTCAGTATGTGAACCTCATCATAGAAAAGTCATTTAAAAGGAAATATAATCAACAAGGAAAGGAAATGGCATTTAAATGATACTGCTTCGTGCAATGTAACACATTTAAAATAAAAGGAATGTCTTCACGTTTGGAACAAACTCTCTATAAACACTGACAGTAGAAGAATGGAAAAAACAACCTTGAATACTGCAGTAAATATGAAGTTAAGACACCACAATTGTTGGAATATCTAGACTGAACTGTGTGTCTAATTCGAGGAAAGAAACAACTTAACCCCGAGGCTAATAACAATAATTTTGGTGGAAAAGAGCATTCATATTCATAGTCAATAAGTCAAACATAAAAAGAAAAAGGAGTGAATAGGAGAAAAACATTGATGAATGAAGCCCTAACGCTTTTTAGATTTTCAAATATATAAATATTGAGTAGGTATATGCCATTATAAGGGGTTTTCATCATCAAGTAAAGGAAAACAATTGTAATTATTACGGGATTATTGACATTATCATCATTACATTGATTAAATGAGGAGTGTCGTTTTCCAATCCTTTCTTAAAAAAAAAGAAATCAGGTCATTTGTCATTTGATATGCACAATCATAACCCTCAACATCACAAAAGTAATTAAAACTTAGTTTTAAAAAATGCATTTTGGAAATATAAGAGTGTTTTTCTCTCCGTATCCTCCTGTCCCACTGTCTTTTGATGTATACATGTATACTTTAGGTACTCAGAAAAGAATAACCGACTCTTTTTTTGACACATTAGCATTAGTGAAGTGTTCTAGCAGGCCTCCCTTCTTTTCCCCATAGATGCCATGCACTTATTTTTATGAAATACACAAAAAGAAGACAAATCAAGCCTACAGAATTTTTCCAGCAAACTCATTTATTACCTTGGGGCAATGGGAATGGAGGGAGAGGAGAAAATATTGTTCTACGACTTATTTAAATAATAAACACATTATCGTTAATTATTTTCTTTATATTTTTAAATTTTTAAGTAGGCTCCACACCCAGCATGGCAAGAGTCACGCGCTCTGCTGACTGAGCCAGCCAGGCCCCTCCAAACCCATTTTCTTTAGTGTGGCACCAACACTAGCATGGAACAGACTTTGTGGGGTTGAAGAGACCACAGTGCGAATCTTGCCTCTGCCTCTTTTCAACTATAGGGTGGAGGCAGACTCACAGCCTGCAGAGGGCATAATCTTCCCTGTAAGTGATTGATTGTATTGTCAACAATCTCCTAACAATTATAGTTTCACATTACTTTCTGTGATACTGGGAAAACAATGGCTACTTTGCATTTTTGCCATCCTGAAGAAATAATAATTTGGCTATGTTTTATAACCTGTGATGTGAGAACAGGAAATTAAGAAGAAATTCTTTTTCTTTTTCTTGTTTATTTATTTTTGAGAGAGAGAGAGAGAGAGAGAGAGAGAGAGGAGAGAGAGAACGAGCAGGGAAAGGGACAGAGAGAGAGGGAGACACAGAATCCGAAGTAGCCTCCAGGATCTGAGCTGTCAACACAGAGCCTGACTCCAGGCTTGAACTCACGAACCATGAGATCATGACCTGAGCCTGAGCTGAACACTTAACTGACTAAGCCACCCAGGAACCCCTTAAGAGAAATTCTGAAAGTGTCAGTGTTGCTTTGGTGGCTGTGGTTTATAGTCTGGCTCATGATAAGAGTGATCACCAAAGGTGTAGAATTATTTCTACTGTGCAGGAAGTATATATCCATGGTTTAAACAGCCTTAACATTATTGTTTCATGCTTGAGATATTGGTGTTTCTGCAGTGTAAGTTCTTTGACAACTTCATTTCTTTCCACCACATAATAATTTAAATTAGGTTTAGTTTTTTGTTTTTTTTGTTTTTTTGTTTTTTTTTAGTTTATTTTAAAAACTTGATACAGTAGTATAATCCTTAGGTCAATATTATGTACATGTAATTCAGTAAAGTGATTTATAATTAGTTAAATATTCTCTGTATTTTTGGATGTATTTTGCATTTATAAATTTGTATAATTGGTTTTTTAACTTGCCTCATGTTTCTTGAATATATTGGCTTCTGGTATGTTTTACAAAGAATCAGCTCCTATTTATCCATTGGTGCTCGTATTTGTCAGAAGATCATGATTTTTAATATTATTTTCTAATATTTTAATTTAAATGTGGCTTTATTAACACTTTTTATTTTCTTTATGTTATTCTGTTTTTGTTTTATTTTTTTAAGTTTATGTATTAATTTTGAGAGAGAGAGCGAGCAGCGGAGGGGCATAGAGAGAGAGGGAGACACAGACTCCGAAGCAGGCTCCAGGTTCTGAGCTGTCAGCACAGAGTCTGACACTGGGCTCGATCACACTAACGGTGAGATCATGACCTGAGCCGCAATCAAGAGTCAGCTGCTTAACTCACTGGGCCACCCAGGTGCCCCTAATTCTGTTTATTTTTTAATTGCTGCATCGATAATGTCATTCCACTTTTTTCTCCTTTTTTCCTTCCTTCCTTCTCTCCCATTTTTTCTTTCTTCTTCTGTTCATTATCTGATTCCCCTTCCTTCCTTCTTCCTTCCTTCCTTTCTTCTTTTAGAATGTAAAGATTTAAATGATGCATCTTGTTTTTAATACCTCTTATTTTATTTATTTCTTCCTGATCAAGGAATTTGGTTTGTACTATTACTATATCAGGGCCCTTGTGAGTTGTTCTACTTAAAAATAACACGTAACTGTGGAGGGTGTGTGAGAACACGAGTGTATGCATATTGAGGTTTATGTCATTGTCTTTTATAACTTGTTCTTTAAACAAACAAACAAAACTAAATCCTTTCTAAGTTAAGATAGATACACTTACGGGGCACCTGGGTGGCTCTGTTGGCTAATTGTCTGACTTCAGCTCAGGTCATGACCTCACGTTTCTAAATGAGAGCCCCGGGTCAGGCTCTGTGCTGACAGTTCAGAGCCTGGAACCTGCTTCTGATTCTGTGTCTCCCTCTCTCTGCCCCTCCCTGCTCATGCTCCATTTCTCTCTCTCAAAAATAAACATTTTTTAAAAAATTTAAAAAGGTATATACGCTTATATATACTACTATATTGTGTTTATTTTAATACATTATTACATTTTGTGAGACTTTGCTTCACATAGTTTGTTAAATTTGATATACTACCAATATAATATTATTAGTAGCATTGTGGTCCTTTGCAGATTTTCCTTGTGCCTTTTCTCTGTAGCATAAGACCATTTCTTCCCTACTTACTGGTTCCAACCTTGGGTTGCTTTTATCAGCTATTCATTTCAAAAGTAGCTCACTCTTTTTAAATTGGCCCACTTTGCCATTGTTCATCACTTAACTTCCAACATTTCTTTAATACCCTAATTTATTTATTTATCTTCTGTTGTTATCCAAAGTTGGTAGATCAAGATTTTATATATATGATTATATATAGATGTATCTCTCTATACAACTGTACAGAGATTTATCTTTATATTAGATGATTATGTAATCATCTCATTCAAAATCCATAGAGAGAATATATATATTAAATATGTAATTATGAGAGTATAAAAAACTGTTTTAAGTCTTCCACATTTATAAAATAAAACTATATATCTATACCTACGTACATTCAGAAATAAGAAAACTGAATCAAGATTTAATAAAAATATAACTTAAAATGCTCAGCATGCAATGAAAGAAGATAATAATATATACTTGTTTTCTCAGCAACTGTGAATTAGTTAAATGATAGTACATTAACTATGAATGAATTTCTGTCTAAATGTGTTGAAGTCTGTGCCTTGGGTAGTCATCCCTTCTCCCCTCTTCTTTTTTGCCCCTACAGGGGGAGGAGAACAGACTGGTTTGTATATTTTCTCAAAGATTTTATGGTGCTTTAATATATATTTGTCTCCTCTGAGCCCCCTCTGCGTGCAGCCATGGGGAGGCACACTATTTCTTTTCCTTTTCCCTCTTTTGTCCTTGTCCTGGATGTTGATCCCAAGGCACATTCTACCTCTCCCCCTCAACTCTCTCTCTCTCTCTCTCTCTCTCTATATATATATGTTTATTTCTATGTCTCTCTTAAGATTCAGATAATAAAGATGACATCTTTGTGCTATCTCCTCTGTGCCTGAGAAAGGGATACTGACAGAGCAATTTTTTCCACTTATGACTCTCTCACATCCCTTACCTTTTGCTATCTGACTTTAATGCATTTGGAAGATTGTTAATATTTTGGAGGTGTGGCTTCTACTAATTTAATTAGGGAAGTTTGTCTCCATTTTTATTTATTTATTTTTATTCTTCTCTATTTTAATATCCTCTTCAAAGAAAAATCTACAAAATTCATCAATTCGGTAGCGTATATAATGATGACTGTCATAAGGGACATAGCCACTGATTACCTACACGCTATCTGTCATACCATCATTTTTAACCAAAGTATCCCACCCATGGAGATTAATAATCCTCCCTTATAAAGTACACAGAATAATAGACTGGCAGAAGGATATTCACTGGCTTATATGATGTTTAGAAGAAGGAAAATGATTATCTTTCCATATATTATAAGTCTGGATACAAAAGGAACGCCAGACACGTGACACACAAGCATTTCAAAAGTGGCCCAAGGAATCATTTTTAATTTGTCATAATTATTTTTTTTTAGTTATTTAAAAGACGTAGAGTCTTCACTTCTCAAAGTGTATCAAGAGAACTCACCCAACTTTATCTGTGCGTCTCTACTTACCACATGCACATACTGGGTGCATAATAAATGAACATATAGATGAATAAACCGATAATTAGGAGAACATTATTACTCCATCGCTTCAGTTTGACGAGATTGGTTGTTTTAGTGTGGTGGAGACATATTCTGGGTGCTGCTTTAAATATTGCCTTCTCAGGGCGCCCTGGGTGGCTCAGTCGGTTAAGCATCTGACTCTGATTTTGGCTCAGGTCATGATCTCACAGTTCATGGGTTTGAGCCTCACATCAGTCTCTGCACTGGCAGTGTGGAACCTGCTTGGATTCTCTCTCTCCTCTCTCTGTGCTCCTCCCCTGCTCTCTCTCTCAAAATAAATGAATAAACTTAAAAAAAAATTAAATATTGACTTCTTGCAAGTGTATAAAAATTATAATCACACTTCCTAAAATTTAGTTCATTGAACACAATTTCACTTTTTTTGTAGAATAAACTTTGTCAAACTTGGGAATTGCTGGATTAAATGTCCTCTCCTTTGTCACGCATAGTATCCCAATAACGAATTCCAATTTCATCACTCAGTGGACTTTTGGTTGATCATTTGAAATTATTTTCACTCATTTGGTTGACAATTATAAATTAGCATAAATGTGGGGAAATTTGGTAGGTATTTTTTTCTTTTAGCATAAATTATATGCCATTATTTCTCATTAAGTATTTATGGCTAAGAGCCTAAAGAAATATTCCTTCAATACTATAATGAGAGAAACTGATAACACATAAGAAAGGACATTTATGGAAGCAATATCATGAATTTTAAATATTTATTGTAGAGAATAATGTGTCATTTTATACTTTAGTGGATATTTAATGCTTGTATGAAAATTATAAACTATAATAAAAGTATAAATTGCTGCCTCATCATTAGATAGTCTGCTGAAATACCTGAAAAAACAGAGTATTAACCCTCAATATACCAATAAAAGTGGCCATTACCATTTTCCATCCTCGGCCAATGGACCCTTATAATTTTTTTAATATCTAAGTCATATTGTGAATACATTTTTAGAAATAATGATAAGTGTAATGAAACATAATGAAAAAATAATGATAAACATAATGAAAACGATTAAAAATTTTCATAAAGAAATGGGGAAAACTTTACATCAGGTAAATCCTGGCATTGACACATCACAAAAGTTGAAAGAATATTGTCAGGGTCTCTTAGCAAAATTGGGTGTTTCAGGTTCTCCTACTGAGTGACTAAATAAGAATATCATATGTCATTTTCTACTTAGAAGTATGTAGCTAAATCAATATTTAATTAAGTTTTAGAAAATTCATTGAGATTATATTCATCTGAAGAGTCATAGTTTGCGATTTTATTTTTGATCAAGTTAACCATTATTTTTAGTTTTGAATTGAACTATTGCTGTAGCCACTTGTCATATGTAGCTACTTAAGTTTTAAATAAAGATGGACAAATTTAAGAATTTAGTTCCTCAGTTATACAAGCCACATTTCAAGGGCTATATAGCCTCATGTGACTGGTAGATACTATATTCAGTGGCACAAACATGAAATATTCCCATTACTGCAGAAAGTTCTATTGCACGGCACTTGTACAGAGTCTTGTCTCTTTTCTATTCATCTTCTGAGTTGACTAATAATTATGACATTTCTTCTGTCAATTTTCCCCCCTTTGCCATTAAGGTTTAAAAATAATAAAATCTTTATTCCCAGTTTTGCTTGGTAAAAGCTAAAGCAGATTGGAAAGATGGTCTATTCATTCTAACCCTGTTTTGTTTTTTAATTCAGAAATGCTTTTTTTTGGAATATGATATAATTTTGGAGTGCTGACTTAGGTTTTTTTTCCCCTCTGTTCCTATCATATCTTTTGACAGCACTTTTATAATGTAACTATAATGTTATATGTACTTATTTTTGTCTGAGTTTTATTATAACTTAATATTCTCAAGCATGATTCTTTTTATATCTCAAACACAATATCTTACTTAGGAATGGTAAATTAGTTTTGGAAGGAAATACATGAGGGAGAACAGAAAGGAAAAGACAATGAGAGGGAAACAAATAAAAAACAACTTTTTTTTTTTAAGAAAAAGTCTTTGGGATATAATAATAATCTGTAAAAATTATAGAAATTTCAATATGAATGTGTATAACTACCTATTTTGCAAAACAAGAGATCTGTATTAAAGATGCTAAGTACTTTGGCAAAGGTCATATATTAGTTTCTTATTACTTCTACAACAAATTACCTCAATCTTAGAGATTTAAAATAACACAAATCTATTGTCTTATAGCTCTACAGGTCAGAAGCCCGACATGGGTCCTGATGGGCTAAAATCAAGGTTTTGGCAATTTCCTTTTGACTCTTAGAGCAGAATCCGTTTCATTGAACTTTCTAGAATCTACCGGTTGTTAGACACCTTCCATCCTATTTATTTGTCGGTTGGTTGGTTGGTTGGTTTGTTGGTTGGTTGGTTGGTTGGTTGGTTGATTTATTTATTTATTTGTTGTGGTTGCCCTGGAGTTTGCAACATACATTTATAACTAACTGAAGTCCAAAATAACACCATTGCACTTCACAAGGAGTGCATGTACCAAGTAATAGAGTATTCCCAATTTTTCCCTTCAGTCCCTTATAATATTGTCATTCCTTTTACTCTATCTATCTATCTAACCTAATTTAATCTATAATAACCAAATACATTTTGCTATTATTTTTCAAATAAATTGTCTGTTAGATTAAAAATATTTAGAGTTTAGTTTTTAAAATTGTATCTACCATTTTTTTCCTTTATCGAGACCCAATTTTCTCACCTGTAATCTTCTCTTTAAGTCTGAAGAAGTTTCTTTAATATTGTTTGCAAGATAGATCTAGTGGCAACAAATTTCCTCAGTATTTGTCAGAGAAATTTTTTATTTCTTTTTCTTTTCTCTGAACATTATTTCACTGACAACAGAAATATAAATCAGTGTGTGTGCTTTTTGTTTCCTTTCAATAATTTGATATCTCGCTTGCATGTTTTCTGAAAACAACTCCAGTGTAATTCTATTCCTTGTTCATACATAGGTAAGGTGTGCGTTTTCCTTTCTGGCTTCTTCCAAGATTTTCCTTTGTCTTTGTTTTATTTGCAGTTTGAAAACGTATGTCTTGGTCTGGATATAGTGTTATTTATTCTGTTTGATGCTCTCTGCACTTCCTGAATCTGTGGCTTCTTGTCACTCATTAATTTTGGAAAAATCTCAGCCATTAATTATCTAAATATTATTTCTATTCATTCCTCTTTTTTGTTATTCCCATTACACATATGTTACACTGTTTATTATTGTCCTACAGTTCTTGGATGTACTGTGGTTATTTTCATTCATTTTTTTCTTGCCTTTCAGTTTAATAAGTTTCTTTTGACATATCATCTAGCTCACTCTTTCTAGACCATTGATCCTTAGCCATTTCTAGCCTATAGATCAGATATAGGGAGGGGGTGCATTTCATGATCCTACGATTAGCTGTCAGTCTTCTAGTGACCTGGTGTTTCAGGGCTGCGACATTCACCAGTGCTGCTCAGCATTTTTTTTCACCTGTAGGTGAGACAGGAAGGCTAGACAGAGGGAAATTTCCCTTTCCTAAAGTTGGTAAATTCTGGTAAGATAGTTTCTTTTGAGAGTAGTCCTTTATAAAGAGAAGAGAATGTTCTGGAGCATTTCCAAATGATTACTTTTCCTCTCTCCCTGAAATAGGCACAAAGAGCTCTTTCCCTGTTCTTCACCTTGAGAACCTGGTGGGACTCCTTGTGTTATAACTCATGACTGTGTGCCCTGTCTCCGGAACTTGGCCCGTGGTGTTTTTAAATCTCAAGTTGGTCTACGTTGGACCCTCCACAGTTTGCTAATAGCAGTTTAAGTGTTCCTATGGGCTCTGGATCTGGCACTGGGTTTGGTTCTGGTTTCTGAAAGTGTCATTTTTGGTATCCACTTCTCTCTCTATAACGTCCAGGTCAGTGGTTTATCCTTGACCTCAGTTTCCTTATATATCTAAGAAAAGCTTGCTGGTTTGCTGTTTCTTCAGCTTTTTCTTTGTTTTGAGAAGGGAGTGAGAACTTTCACACTATTTAGAGGTCAAGCCAGAAACTGGAAGTACAGACTCCCGTTCCTTCAAAACTAGCAAATGGTTGGTGGAGTCTTTCTCTGGGATAAGCTTATTAACATCTTGAGGGAGGCATTTTTCTGTCTACCACAGGCTCCAAGCTCATAGGTCAGAGAAGGCTATCACATAGGTGAGATGGTGCCATCTCTTTAAGCACCATTTAAACTCATTAAAAATCTTCTCTCTCCCTCTCTGTCTCTCTGTCTCTCTCTCTCTCTCTCTCCGTCTCTCTCTCTCACTCTCACTTCCTCTTCCTTCTCCCTCTCCCCCTTTCTTTTTCTCAATCTTTCCTTCCCAGCCTCCCTCTCTGTCTCAAAACCATCAACTTTGGAATTATTTCTCTAATTTGGGTAGCATTTTCTCTTGCATAGGACACAATTCCTACTGAAACTATACAAATATGGTTTCGGTTTGGAATTTAGTCTCTCTGCCTAAGATGATCCTTGATGAAAAGTGCCTCAAAATTATACCTAGCACTTAGCATCAAAATTCACATAGTGCATACTTACCTGAAGGCTATGCTTAATATTCTACAAATTGATTCCCCCTTGAAGCCACTGCTCTGTGAAATTAAAAACAAACTCATGTAATATTGAAGACCTATAAACTATTATTATGAACATGATAGAGATGTGAAGATAATAGAAATAAACAATGGATTTTTTTAAGGAAACATTTTATCACTACTTCAATGGGTCCACGTATATAAACATTTCAGATGCACTAGTCTGTTATGGATGTAGCATCAACATTTCAAGTAGCCCCAGTTAGTTTCAGTGATTCCTATATAGAAACAAAGTCTCAATAAACAATCTAATATTGTTTATAAAAGGAAGATAACAAGTTGTAAAGTAAACTCCTTCAAAATAACATCAATATAACCTGGAAATACAGAGAATCTTAAAAACTATTGGGAAAAAGGGCTGAATTTGTCTAAACTGTTAATACACGTTGAAAATTTTTGTCTTTGGCATGAGGCCCAAGTCTAGGTCAATTGGATATTCAATTCAAGTTGCCATCTGCTAGATATTTTTGAAACCGATGCAGTATAAACTTATATTTAAATATGTTTTAGTCCTCAAAATGTTCATACCACAAAAATCACCATTTTGACTGGCATTAATTAAAATCTTTGTCTAGCTGCGTCTGCAGAAAGAGCAAGAATTGAATATAGTAACAATGCAACTAAATTAATGGCGTACTGTGATGGACATCTAGGGCCAAATATTGAAAGGACATCTACTGCTTCTCCCTTTATGACGGCAGGTTCAAGCTATTGGTTTCAAATAATACATGCATTGGATATCTTTTTTTCAACAGAAAAAAAGGACATGTTTTCAGAAGTAAGTGGGTTGTTTTCAGAAGTAAGAGGGCTAAAAGAAGTTATCTGACTGTGGCTAAATTGCATGCCACCAGCCACTCAAATCAAAAGGCTGCCTCCAATGGTTCTGGTATGCAAATCTGATTTTCTGCAAGAATTTTATGTTTGAGCGTAGTAGAACTATAAACAGAGAGATTACAAAATCTATTATTTTAAAGAATAAATTTACTTGCACATAGTCTGTATTTTTAGAAATATGGCATAAAAATAAACAGAAAGTACAAGGATATTTTATTCTATGGGATTCCATAGGTTTTTCATATAAAACAAAACTTAAATATGATTTCTAAGTACATAAAAATCTATAAATTTTTAACTAATATATTTATACCATAGAAAAAGAAGATATTGTATCACTATTAAACTTTTACAAATAATGTGATAAATCATGATTTTGGGGAAAAAATTTAAATATGAAGTTTGGAAGACAGTAAGGAAAAAATCACTACACTTTCAAGAGTTAGACAATTATTTAAAATGTCTTATAAATGTTATAAAATTTACAATTTTTTTAACGTTTATAATTATTGAGAGACAGAGAGAAACAGAGCATGAGCAGAGGAGGGACAGAGAGAGGGGGAGACACAGAATCTGAAGCAAGCTCTAGGCTCTGAGCTGTCAGCCCAGAGCCCGACGCGGACTCAAACTCACAAACCGTGAGATCATGACCTGAGCCGAAGTTGGACACTTAACCAACTGAGCCACCCAGGCACCCTATAAAACCTATATTATATAACATTTTATAATCTAAAAAAAAATAATAGGATTAAGATGGATTATTCAGTACATTCTCAATCATGAGGAAGGAAACAGTACAAACCTTCATTGTGGTTTTCTTTGGACATATACATTTTTTAATTTTTATTTTTATGTGTTTTACAATACATATATGGTAAATACATATCTTGTTAAGAGATAATTAAATAAATGTTACCTATTATTTTTTCTTTGATGTAAAAACTGACAATTTTTTTTTTAATTTCAGTGGCAGATACAGGACTTATGGTATGAAAATATTGAAGGTTTCCTGTGAATGCTTCTTCTAGATGGTATTAAATATTTTATAGTCAGTCTAATGTAAAGGAAATCATTTGGCATGAGGACTCTATGTCCTAACTTCTTTGTCATCTAATTCATTATCTCCAAATATATTTAAATTATTTATACAAAAATTGTGAGGTTGTTTTGAAGGACAAATGAGTACACATAAATGAGGGAATCTTGAATACTGGCTTTTCAGACCCTTATAGCCTGATCTCAACCTATCTATCCCTGCAGTTATATTTACCATTCTCCTTAAGGTAATTTGTTCTAGATTGTGTCCTTAATATTGTCCAATTAAATATAGGAAACTGTTACATTTGAATTTCAAATAAACGATGAATATGTCTTTCAGTATAAAGTTACCCCAAATATTGCATGGGTCATGCTTATATTATTATTTTTTTTTAATTTTTTTTTTCAACGTTTATTTATTTTTGGGACAGAGAGAGACAGAGCATGAACGGGGGAGGGGCAGAGAGAGAGGGAGACACAGAATCTGAAACAGGCTCCAGGCTCTGAGCCATCAGCCCAGAGCCCGACGCGGGGCTCGAACTCGCGGACCGCGAGATCGTGACCTGGCTGAAGTCGGACGCTTAACCGACTGTGCCACCCAGGCGCCCCCTTGGTCATGTCTATATTAAAGATGTTAATGGGGCACCTCAGTCAGTTAAGTGTCTGACTTCAGTTCAGGTCATGATCTCATGGTTCGTGAGTTAGAATCCCATGTCGGGCTTTGTGCTGACAGCTCAGAACCTGGAGCCTGCTTCAGATCTCCCGCTCACTCTCTGTCTCTCAAAAATAAACATTAAATAAAATGTTTTTTAATATATTAAGTAGAATAGGGGCACTGGGTGGCTCAGTCGGTTAAGCGTCTGACTTCGGCTCAAGTCATGATCTCAGTTTGTGAGTCTGAGCCTCCCATTGGGCTCTGCACTAACAGCTCAGAGCCTGAAGCCTCCTTCAGGTTGTGTGTCTGCCTCTCTGTCTCTCTGTCCCACACACCCCCTCCTGGTTCGTGCTCTGTCTCTGTCACAAAAATAAATAAACGTTAATATATATTACATATAAAATATATGCATAATAAGTAGAATAGAGTTGAATGGAGTGAAGTAGAAGATACTATGATATTAATCCCATGCAATGCTTGGGATATGTTTATACCAAAAATAATCAATTGTTTATTGAAAATTCAAATTTAGTTAGGTGTCCTATACTTTTATTTGTTACACCCAGTAACCTTAGCCTTTGCTATTTTGGTTAAGCTTGAACCAAAGTTTCCCAGAGTCTCTTTCACTGTGTATAGAATTGATCTAAAAAGAGTTGGACTTTGAATCTCATTTAAATGATGAAAATGAAGTGTCCACCATTACTTTGTAGGTCTTTGTGGTCAGAGATGGTAATGGACAGTGTCTGTTGGGTTTCAGCTGAGTTTCACTTTCCTCAGTTCAGCTTCCTAACTGCCTCTTGACTGCTGGTCTTGCATGAACAATAGTGGCTCCAGGGGCTTGATTGTGACAAGAGCCTCCATCGACCTCTCCAGGAACTGGCATGCTTAGATTCTCAGCTCTCCCTGCAAAAGCCCCAATTTGCCCATCTGTGTTACACTCCACCAAGGTTTGTTAGTCTATCTTTGTGTCTGCTCATCCAACCGATCATAACTTCCAAGCTCCTCAATTATGGAAGAACTAATTCCTATAATATCTATGACTTTCACAGTACTCATCGTGGTTCTTTATCTCTGACTAAATTCAGATAATTATGGACAATGAAAGTACCAATGATCTTATCTGGCTAGTTCCTTTCAATGTAATTTGGTAAATGTTGCAATTTGTTTAGTGTGTATGCCACCTCCTTATGGGTCACATTTTGAAACTAAGCAAGCCTGCCAAGATTTGAATCTACTTACAGTTTAGAGGCATCATTATTTCCCTTTAAGAAAATTTTGCTTATGATATTTCCAAATGTTCATCTTTTTCCAAATTTTCTAGAAAGTCTGTCAACCCCATCATCTAGGGACATACAATATGCCTTATTCAGCAGCATGGTACTCTCGACAGCATTACTACTGATTAGGATATTTAGTTTACAGTAAAAGAAGGGTAGAAATTGCCTTATGCTTGTGGAATTTCCTGTTCCTAACCTTTGATCTTAACCATCTGTATTCAACTATCTCTGGCCTGAAGAAATGATGGAAGGCACTAGATAATACCTTGTGAGTTTTGGGTAATGCTTTCCAGGGCGCGGAATATACTTTGAATCAGTAAACAGGATATGATCCTATTTCTTTCATAATCTATTTTCATGAATATGAAAGTCAAGGGAATGAAATGGGAGTGATTCCTCACCCTTAGTGAGGAATAGGTGATTGCTATTACCCTTAGCAATCCATCAGTAAAAGGTTTGTTTCCTATCGTGAAATGTTGGCTTCTGTTTTAGAGATACTATTTCCCAATGGAGGAAAGATTAACGGAAAAGTAAAGTCTTCCTTAAACTGGTGGTCAAGACGACATTGACCATATTGGGATTTTCATGACATTTAACTAACAAAGAAGAGAGCATACTGTTTAGAGTAACTTACTCTGAAATTCTGGAGGAATATGGGTTTGTAATGGAAGAAGCGCAGATAATGTCTGATTCATGAGTTCTCTAGCACCCCTCTTAGAAATCCTTTGTGCTAAAATAAAAACTAAAGGAAAACTTTAACAACTCAGTACATGCATGACTGTGAGTTGCTCAGACACTATAAGAAGAAGGATTTCACTCCACTAGGCAAAGAACCATTGTCTAGCTGAGATGGTTTCTGAGGTCAAAGGGAATAAGGAATTGGAAACATAAGAAAGTGATAAATACCAGTGATGGCCACATGACCTGTTGTAGAATTGGGGATTTTACTAATTAGGGATATTTATTCCTTGCTTTAGTGTGAGTCAATTCTTATCTTTACTAAGCAATTATTTTTCTTTTCCACTACCATAGACCTAGTACCTAACATAAGATATAATGATCATAGTCAACCTATATCTCAGTATTTGATTTATAGGACATCATATTTATAGGATACCTTAAGGGTCTTTTAGAATGATTAGTGAATTTTCAGCTATATGAGGTATGGTTGCCTCATGTTGTGTGGAAGCAGATAATTGCTATTTTCTGTATTTTGAAGTGAATATAGTTATGATAGGTGTTATGAATGCCAAAATGTACTACCATCATCTTGGCTAAGCTGGGTATTATGGTATTCAAAACGTATTCCCTTTATGGCTGAGGGATAGAGTTGGTCCATAGGGAAACCTATTGTTTCCACTACAGAAACTGATGTGTTTAGTTTTTCAGAATTTTCTGCCCCAACTTTTTCTTCTGCCCTTGTGCTTTGAAGAATTTATTATAAATATTTTCTCTGTATCTTCTACTCTTCCATCCAAATCGTCACTTCCCAAGCTTCTCCCAAAATTTTATAACCTGTAACTCCTCTAAAAAATTCTTAGCCCATTTGGCAGACAGACACTCGGTTGACTGTCAATAATCTGCCCCCTGATTATCATACCTTAGTGTCATTCCCTCTCCTTGAGTGTGGGTGGAACAGTGATTTGCTTCTAATCAATAGAATGTGGCAAAGTAGATGTGCTATCATTCTCTTGGCTATATTACATTGTATAAGGCTCTCTTACCATAGTGTAGAGAGACCCTCTCCCTCTGGTATTGAAGAAGCAAGATGTTATGACATGAATTGCCTAAGGAGGGAACAACTTGGAAGCAAACTTTGGACAGCCTCTAGAAGCTGAGGACTCATTTTTACAGCTGCAAGGGATTGAATCCTGCCAATAACCACATGCACTTGGAAGAAAACACACGTTCTAGAAATGAACGCCGGCTGGCTGACACCTTGACTACAGCTTTGTGAGACCCTGCACAGAGAAACCAGCTAAACAGTATGGAGACTCTTCACTCACAGAAACTATGAGATAATGAATATGTGTTGTTATAAACTGATGATTCTGTGGCAATTTGTTATTATACGACTAGAAAACTAATGTACCCCATAATACTCATAATGATTCTGTGTTCCTAACTAAAGCACGATTGAGTCACACTTCATAGTACATACTACAACTGGACTTTTTTAGTATCTTCCCTAATTTTTATTCAGATATAATTGACATAAAACATACAGTGTATAGTGCACAGCATAATGATTTGATATATATTTGGCTATATATATATATATATATATATTGCAAAATGTTACCACAGAAGATTAGCTGACATATGTCTCCTCACAGAGTTACGTTTTATTTTTCTTGGGATAAGAACTTTAAGATATGTCTTCTTGGCAACTTTTTTAAAAAGTGTATTTATTTTTAGAGAGAGTGGGGAAGGGCAGAGAGAGAGAGAAAAAGAGAGAATCCCAAGCAGGCTCCTTACTGTCAGTGCAGAGTCTGGTACAGGGCTCAAACTCATGAACTGTGAGAGCATGACCTAAGCTGAAATCTAGAGTCAGACGTTTAACCGACTAAGCCACTCTGGCGTCCTTAGCAACTTTTGAATTTACAAACCAGTATTGTTAACTACTGTCATGATGTTGTTACATCACAACACCAGAACTTATTTATCTTCTAAATAGAAGATTGTACTTGAAAAAAAAAATTAATGTTTATTTATTCTTGAGACAGAGACAGAGTGTGAACAGGGGAGGGGCAGAGAGAGAGGGAGACACAGAATCTGAAACAGGCTCCAGGCTCTGAGCTGTCAGCACAGAGCCTGACGCAGGGCTCGAACCCATGAACTGTGAGATCTTGAGCCACAGTTAGACGCTTAACCGAGTGAGCCACCCAGGCACCCCTAGAAGATTGTACTTTTTGACAACCCTCATCTAATGTCTTCATCCTCCACCCTCATCATTGGCAACCATAAATGTGACCTCTGTTTTATGAGTTTGTTTTTTATTTTTTTAGGTTCTACATATAAGTGAGATCACATAGTATTTATCTTTCTCTGTGTCACTTACTTTTTTTTATCTTATATCTCTTTTTTCACACTAAACTGTTGACCCCATGAAGGAGTTTCTTCTCTGACATCTCCAATACCAGAATACACAAGACACCTAATGTATAGTTGTAGAATGACCATGACTGATTGGTCAACCCAATGAAGTAATGAACAAATTATGATCCATATTAGATTTTGTTTGTAAAATAAGAATGAACCACAGTAGCTACACTTGTCTTCATTCTATGTCAGGATTGTGAATTACAAAAATTTCAAATCACTACTGTAAATTTACTTTGGTATAAGTTAAATAAAATATTTTGGTTCTTCTATTACAAGAGTCATTGTGATGTGCAGTGTTTGACATCACAATCACCTGAGGAACTCATTTAAAACTGCAGATTTATGGACCCTAACTCAGATACAATGGTTTCGGATTTCTCAGAGTGGGTCTTCAGAATATGCATATTATACAGACTCCTCAGATGATGTTCAGTCACACAAACGTTTGACAACAATTTCTGGAAAAGCATGGCTTTCTTTTTACATTAAAAAAAAATCTGTTTTCACATAAAGCAGTTGCCTCACTGTGCAAATTAGAAAATCAAAAGTAGGTGACAACACTGAGTTCATATACATTGTTTAAAGTCAGAAGACAATTAAATTATAGAAATGAAAGAATAAGAGTAAGGCATATATGCCAACAATTAAAAGGATCATTGACCTGTCATGTAGAACTGAAATTTCATAATTTTATTTCATGTATTATGTGTTAAAAATAATACTCTTGATTCACTTGCTTTTTGAAATGTTAAAATGCAGAAAACAATCTTTTTTTTAAATTAACTGTGAACATAGTGTCAGATTGTTAATTATGTTTCCATAATTTCAAAAAGAAACCCTGATTCTATTTCTGTTAATAAGAACTCAGGTTTATAAAAAGAATTTTGATATTTATTTCTTGGTCCTTGTTGAAAGGACCTGTCAAATTTTTATTAGTAAAATGACATATGATCTTTAAAATCTATTCATCCTTAAACCCTGATAATAGTTATTTAGTGAAAAATCAGTAATCAAGACATTTTTAGCATGCATTATTATGCCAAAGTCAATAATACATTTTTATAGAAAACATTCTAATGAACTTTTAATGAGCATATATTTACGTTATACTTGGGAGTGAAAAAAGAATTACAATTCCGAGAATTGAGAAAGCTTGAGAATGCTGTTTCTTGGTACAAAGTAGAAATGGTTTATAGTAGTTTCTATGATAGTGTAAATTGATTTTTAAGAAAATAGTGATATATTTATTTCAGTGCTAAAATATTGAACACTAACTTTCCTTTAAAACATGTGGTTAGTGGGGCGCCTGGGTGGCTTGGTCGGTTAAGCGTCCGACTTTGGCTCAGGTCATGATCTCACAGTTTGTGAGTTCTAGCCCCGCGTTGGGCTCTGTGCTGACAGCTCAGAGCCTGGAGCCTGTTTCAAATTCTGCGTCTCCCTCTCTCTCTGCTCCTCCCCTGTTCATGCTCTGTTTCTCTCTGTCTCAAAAATAAATAAATGTCAAAAAAAATCAAAAATAAATAAATAAAAATAAAACATGTGGCTAGATTGGAGGAGGAGCCAAGATGGCAGAATAGCATCGAAGTTTTTTGTGTGTCTCGCGTCCATGACCAACAGAGCCAGACCAACACTAAATCATCCTGCACACATAGAAAACTGATCTGAGGATTAACACAAAAATCTGTGCAACCTGAACCACAGAATTCAGCAGGTACGTTGCACAGAGAGGTGAACTTGGGGAGAGAGAAGCCGTGAGAAGGGAGGTGTTTTGTGGGTGGAGAGAGGACAGAGATGGGGTGGGGGGTGGAGAATAGAGGAAAAGCACCGCTCCCCCAAAGCAGGTGGAGAGAAAGTGGAAAATTGGAAACAGCCACAGGGACTAAACTAAAAAGGGAGAAAAGAGAAAGGAGAAAGGAGAAAGGAGAAAGGAGAAAGGAGAAGGTTTAAATTCCATTAAGACTGCAAACAGGGGAAGCGCAGAGTCTGAAACTCCACAGCTCAATACCTGGCAGTGCTCTGGTGGGAAGGGCAAATCCCCAGGAGCAGAGTGGTGTCTGGGAGGTTCTTGGGTCACAACGGGAAAATCAGTTCCACTGCTGGAAGGACATTTGGTAGAGACTGTTGAAGCCACCTGGTCCCAGCAGACTCCACATTCGCTGGTGCTGGAACAAGGTCCTTAAGGGTGAAGCCTGGGCCCAGATGTGTGTTGTGATTTTCCATATTCACTGAAAAGCTGCTTCTACACTATCTCCCGAACTTTTTCTGAGGCGGGCTGGCACCTGGCCACAATCTCAGGGCACCAGCAGCAACAGGGTCCAGCAAGTGTTCCTGGGTGCAGCTGACATTCAGCCATTGCTCATTGAGATCGTCCCGCTGAGGGGTAGAACAGGTCAAAGCTGCAGTCCTTCAGAAGTAAAGGGCTGGGGAAAACAGCCGCATCTGAGACAAAACTCAGGAGAGAGGTACTGCCTGGGGCCTGGTCATGGACAGTGAAAACGTGGGGAGTGGACAAAAGCTGAAGATAGAGGACGGGTGGACGATTACTGATCAGGCAGATCAGAGTTCCAATACTAGAGACTGGGTAGCTGGGTGACCCCGTTGTCACCACTTCTAGGTATGCGCATGTGCACCTACGAGTGCCACAACACTCCACCCCAATAGGCTATCAGGGCCATCTAGTGGAGAATGGAGCCATTACACTGAGCTCCGCCCAACTGGGCCAACCTCGCTCTTCAAGAACACAAGTCTCACCACCTACTTAGTTTATGGACTATAAAGCACTTCATAGTCTGACTTCTAGGGGAAAACAAAGTAATTTCAGTCCTATTTCAATCTATTAGTAGGTCCATCTATTCAATTTTCTTTCTTTTTTTTTCTTCTCTCTTTTTCACTTCTTTTCTTTCTCTTAAACACAGAAAGAGAAAAAAATCATTTTTATTTTCAATTTTTATTAAAAATATTTTTAATTTTTTTACAATATTTTTTACTTTTCTGTAAATTTTTTCAAATTCTACTTTACTTCCTTCATTTTATTTTAGTCTACTTCAGTGTGTTCCCTTTTTCAAATTTTTAAACGATTGCCTTTTTTCTCTAATTCTTTTTTCTCTTTTTCATTTTTCTTTTAGTTGAATACAAAAAGAGAAAAAATTCATTTTTATTTTTAATTTTTATTAAAAATATTTCTCTTTAAATTTTTCTACTATATTCTTTACTTTTGTGTAAATTTTTTCAAATTCTGTTTTACTCCCATAATCTCATTTTAGTCTACTTCAGTGTATTCATTTTTTCAAATTCTCAAATAATTTTTCTTCTTTTCCCCCCTCTTTTTTTCTCTAATCTGTCAAACCACTTTCAAACCCAGACCAAAACACACCTAGGATCTAGAATCATTTATTTGAGTTTCATATGTGTGTATTTTTAATTTTAATATTTTTTTAATTTTAATTTTTTAATTTTAATTTTCCTAGTTCATTAATTTCTTTTCTCCATTCAAAATGACAAAACAGGGGCACCTGGATGGCTCAGTCAGTTGAGCAACTGACTTCGGCTCAGGTCATGCTCTCATGGTTTGTGAGTTTGAGCCCCGCGTCAGGCTCTGTGCTGACAGCTCAGAGCCTGGAGCCTACTTCCGATTCTGTGTCTCCCTCTCTCTCTGCCCCTCCCCCGCTCATGCTCTGTCTCTCTCTGTCTCAGAAATAAATAAACACTAAAAAAATTTAAAAAATGACAAAACAAAGGAATTCTCCCCAAAAGAAAGAGCATGAAGAAACGACAGCCAGGGATACAAGTAACACACATACAAGCAAGATGTCTGAACCAGAATTTAGAATCATGATAATAATACTAGATGGAGTTGAAAATAGATTAGAATCCCTTTCTGCAGAGGCAAAATAAGTAAAAAATAGAATGAAATTAAAAATCATATAACTGAGCTGCAATCACGGATGGATGCAGCGGTGGCAAGGATGGATGAGGCAGAACAGAGAATCAGTGATATAGAGGACAAACTTATAGAGAGTAATGAAGCAGAAAAAAAGAGGGAGATGAAGACAAAAGAGCACAATTTAAGAATTTAGAAGAGGAAGAGAGAGAAAGAGGGAAAGAGAGGAAAGAGAGAGAAAAAGTGGTAGAAGGGTTATATGAGCAAATCATAGCAGAAAACTATCCTAACCTGGGGAAAGACACAGACATCAAAATCCAGGAAGCACAGAGGACCCCCATTAGATTCAACAAAAACCGACCATCAACAAGGCATATCATAGTCAAATTCACAAAATACTCAAGCAAGGAGAGAATCATGAAAGCAGCAAGTGAAAAAAAATCCCTAACCTACAAGGGAAGACAGATCAGGTTTGCAGCAGACCTATCCACAGAAATTTGGCAGGCCAGAAAAGAGTGGCAGGATATATTCAATGCGATAAATCAGAAAAAAACATGCAGCCAAGAATTCTTTATCCGGCAAGGCTGTCATTCAAAATAGAAGGAGAGATAAAAAGTTTCCCAGAAAAACAAAAATTAAAGGAATTTGTGACCATTAAACCAGCCCTGCAAGAAATTTTAAGGGGGACTCTCTGAGGGGAGAAAAGATGAATATATATATATATATATATATATATATATACATACATATATATATATATATATATATACATACATATATATATATATATACCAAAAACAACATAGAAAGGACCAGAGAACACCACCAGAAACTCCAACTCTACAAGAATCATAATGGCAATAAATTCATGTCTTTCAGTACTCACTCTAAATGTCAATGGACTCAATGCTCCAATCAAAAGACATAGGGTAACAGAATGCATAAGAAAACAAGATCCATCTATATGCTGTTTACAAGAGACCAACTTTAGACCTAAAGACACCTTCAGGTTGAAAATAAGGGAATGGAGAACCATCTATCATGCTAATGGTCAACAAAAGAAAACCAGAGTAGCCATACTTATATTAGACAATCTGGACTTTAAAATAAAGACAATATCAAGAGATGCAGAAGGGCATTATATCGTAATCAAGGGGTCTATCCACCAAGAAGACCTAACAATTGTAAACACTTGTGTGCCAAATGTGGAGGCACCCAAATATATCAATCAACTAATCACAAACATAAAGAAACTCATCAATAGTAATACCATAATAGTAGGAGACTTCAACACCCTACTCACAGCAATGGACAGATCATCTAATAAAAAAAATCAACAAGGAAACAATGGCTTTGAATGACACACTGGACCAGATGGACTTAACAGATATATTCAGAACATTTCATCCTAAAGCAGCAGAATATACATTCTTCTCCAGTGCACATGGAACGTTATCAAGAATAGATCACATACTGGGACACAAATCAACCCTAAGTAAGTACAAAAAGATTGAGATCATACCATGCATATTTTCAGACCACAATGCTATGAAACTCGAAATCAACCACAAGAAAATATTTGGAAAGGTAACAAACACTTGGAGACTGAAGAACATCCTACTAAAGAATGAATGGGCTAACGAAGAAGTTAAAGAGGAAATTAAAAAGTATACAGAAGTCAATGAAAATGATAACACCACAACCCAAAACTTCTGGGGCGCAGCAAGGAGGTCATAAGAGGAAAGTATATAGCAATCCAGGCCTTCCTAAAGAAGGAGGAAAGATCTTAGGGGCGCCTGGGTGGTCAGTTGGTTGAGCATCTGACTTTGGCTCAGGTCATGATCTTGCGGTTTGTGAGATCGAGCCCTGCATTGGGCTCTGTGCTGACAGCTCATAGCCTGGAGCCTGCTTCGGATTCTGTGTCTCCCTCTCTCTCTGCCCCTTCCCTGCTCATGCTCTGTCTCTCTCTGTCTCAAAAATAAATAAAACATTAAAAAAAAAAAAGAAGGAAGAAAGATCTCAGGTACACAACCTAACCTTACCCCTTAAGGAGCTGGAAAAAGAACAGCAAATAAAACCCCAAACCAGAGGAAGACAGGAAATAATAAGATTAGAGAAGAAATTAATGCTATTGAAACCAAAAAAACAGTAGAACAGATCAATGAAAACAGAAGCTGGTTCTTTGAAAGAATTAACAAATTGATAAACCACTAGCCAGTTTGATCAAGAAGAAAAAGGAAAGGTTCCAAATAAATAAAATCAAGAATGAAAGAGGAGAGATCACAACCAACACAACAGAAATAGAAACAATAATAAAAGAATATTATGAGCAATTATATGCCAACAAAATGGGCAGTCCGGAAGAAATGGACAAATTCCTAGAAACATCTACAGTACCCAAACTGAAACAGGAAGAAAATAGAAAATTTGAACAGATCCATAACCAGTAAAGAAATCGAATTAGTAATCAAAAATCTACCAAAACAACAAGAGTCCAGGGCCAGATGGCTTTCCAGCGGAATTCTACCAAACATTTAAGGAAGAGTTAACACCTATTCTCTTGAAACTGTTCCAAAAAATAGAAATGGAAGGAAAACTTCCAAACTCTTTCTATGAAGTCAACATTACCCTGATTCCAAAACCAGACAGAGACCTCACTAAAAAGGAGAACTATAGACCAATTTCCCTGATGAACATGGATGCAAAAATTCTTAACAAGATATTAACAAACCAGATCCAACAATACATTAAAAAAATTATTTACCAGGACCAAGTGCGATTTATACATGGGATGCAGGGCTGGTCCAATATCCACAAAACAATTAATGTGATTCATCACATCAATAAAAGAAAGGACAAGAACCATATGATCCTCTAAATAGATGCAGAGAAAGCATTTGACAAAATACAGTATCCTTTCTTGATAAAAACCCTCAAGAAAGTAGGGATAGAAGGATAATACCACAAGATCATAAAAGCCATATATGAACGACCCAATATTAATATCATCCTCAATGGGGAAAAACTGAGAGCTTCCCCCTAAGGTCAGGAACAAGACAGGGATGTCCATTCTCACCACTGTTATTCAACATAGTATTGGAAGTCTTAGCCTCTGCAATCAGACAACACAAAGAAATAAAAGGCATCCAAATTGGCCAGGAGGAGGTCAAACTTTCACTCTTTACAGACGACATGATACTCTACATGGAAAACCCAAAAGATTCAACCAAAAAACTGCCAGAATTGATTCATGAATTCAGCAAAGTTGCAGGATATAAATTCAATGTACAGAAATCAGTTGCATTTCTATACAACAAAAATGAAGTAACAGAAAAAGAAATCAAGGAATCGATCCCATTTACAATTGCACCAAAACCCATAAAATACCTAGGAATAAATCTAACCAAAGAGGTGAAAAATCTATGCACTGAAAACTATACAAAGCTTATGAAATAAATTGAAGAAGACATAAAGAAATGGAAAAAGATTCCATGCTCCTGATAGGCAGAACAAATATTCTTAAAATGTCGATACTACACAAAGCAATCTACATATTCAATGCAATCTCTATCAAATTAACACCAGCATTCTTCACAAAGCTAGAACAAATAATCCTAAAATTTTTATGGGACCAGAAAAGACCCCAAATAGCCAAAGCAATCTTGAAAAAGAAAACCAAAGCAGGAGGCATCACAATCCCAAACTTCAAGCTATACTACAAAGCTGTAATCATCAAGACAGTATGGTACTGGCACAAGAACAGACACTCAGATCAATGGAACAGAATGAAGAATGCAGAAATGGACCCAGAAATGTATGGCCAACTAATCTTTGACAAAGCAGGAAAGAATATCCAATGGAATAAAGACAGTCTCTTCAGCAAGTGGTATTGGGAAAACTGGACAGCGACATACAGAAGAATGAACCTGGACCACTTTCTTATACCATACACAAAAATAAACTCAAAATGGATGGAAGACCTAAATGTAACACAGAAAGCCATCAAAATCTTTGAAGATAAAGCAGGCAAAAATCTCTTTGATCTTAGCCGCAGCAACTTCTTACTCAATACATCTCCAGAGGCAAGGGAAACAAAAGCAAAAATGAACTTCTGGCACCTCATCAAAATAAAAATCTTCCTCACAGCGAAGGAAACAATCAGCAAAACTAAAAGGAACCCGACAGAATGGGAGAAGATATTTGCAAATGACATATCAGATAAAGGCTTAGTATCCAAAATCTATAAAGAACTTATCAAACTCAACACCCAAAAAAAACAAATAGTCCAGTGAAGAAATGAGCAAGACATGAATAGACACTTCTCCAAAGAAGACATCCAGATGGCCAACCGACACATGAAAAACTGCTCAACATCACTCATCATCAGGGAAATACAAATCAAAACCACAATGAGATACCACCTTACATCTGTCAGAATGGCTAACATTAACAACTCAGGCAACAACAGATGTTGGCAAGGCGAGGATGTGGAGAAAGAGGATCTTTTTTTGCATTTTGGTGGGAATGCAAGCTGGTGCAGCCACTCTGGAAAACAGTATGGATGTTCCTCAAAAAACTAAAAATAGAACTACCCTACAACCCAGCAATTGCACTACTAAACATTTATCCATAGGATACAGGTGTGCTGTTTTGAAGGGACACATGCACCCCCATGTTTATAGCAGCACTATCAACAATAGCCAAAGTATGGAAAGAGCCCAAATGTCCATCGATGGATGAATGGATAAAGAAAATATGGTATATATATATACAATGGAGTATTACTCAGCAATCAAAAAGAATGAAATCTTGCCATTTGCAACTACGTGGATGGAACTGGAGGGTATTATGCTAAGTGAAATTAGTCGGAGAAAGACAAAAATCATATGATTTCACTCATATGAGGATGTTAAGAGACAAAACAGATGAACATAAGGGAAGGGAAACAAAAATAATATAAAAACTGGGAGGGGGACAAAACAGAAGACACTCATAAATATGGAGAACAAACTGAGGGTTACTGGAGGGGTTGTGAGAGGGGGGATGGGCTACATGGGTAAGGGGCACTAAGGAATCTACTCCTGAAGTCGGTGTTGCACTATATGCTTACTAATTAGGATGTAATTTTTTTTTAATTTTTTAAATGTTTATTTATTTTTGACAGAGAGAGAGAGAGACAGAGCATGAGCGAGGGAGGGGCAGAGAGAGAGGGAGACACAGAATCCAAAGCAGGCTCCAGGCTCTGAGCTGTCAGCACAGAGCCCGACACAGGGCTCAAGGTCACAGACCGTGAGATCATGACCTGAGCCGAAGTCGGACGCTCAACCGACTGAGCCACCCAGGCGTTCCCTTTTATTTTTTTTTAATTTTTTAAATGTTTATTAATTTTTGACACAGAGAGAGACAGAGCATGAGCGGGAGAGGTGCAGAGAGAGAGAGAGGGAATGCAACTTTTATTTTTTTTTTAATTTTTTTTCAACGTTTTTTATTTATTTTTGGGACAGAGAGAGACAGAGCATGAACGGGCGAGGGGCAGAGAGAGGGAGACACAGAATCGGAAACAGGCTCCAGGCTCCGAGCCATAAGCCCAGAGCCTGACGCGGGGCTCGAACTCACGGACCCCGAGATCGTGACCTGGCTGAAGTCGGCCGCTCAACCGACTGCGCCACCCAGGCGCCCCGAGGGAATGCAACTTTTAAAAAATAAAAAACAAAATTAAAAAAAATGTGGTTAAAGTACATATTGTTTTCTTACTAGCTCATCTATCCTCTTTTTTCCCTTATACAGAACAAAGCTCTGAACATTTCAATGTATTTTGCAAAATGATATGATATGAGTTAATTTTTAGCAGTATCATGGGACTAAGAGTACCATGAAGAAATATGACTTTATTACCAAGATTATTATATAATAAAGGCTTGAAATTTGCATTTTTTCATGGTATAAGACAAGTAACTTTTGAAACATCCAATTCTTGAATGTATTTATGGAAGTATTCATTTATCACTTTTCCACTATCAAAATTTTCTGATTTAATAACACCCAGGGTGTAATAACACCCAGTTGAGCATCCGACTTTGGCTCAGGTCATGATGTCACAGTTTGCAGGTTTGAGCCCCGCATTAGGCTCTGTGCTGACAGCTCAGAGCCTGCGGCCCACTTCAGATTTTGTGTCTCCCTCTTTCTCTGCCCCTTCTCTGCTCAGGCTTTGTCTCTCTCTCAAAATAAATAAACATTAAAAAATTAAACAATGACAACAACAATGAGAAAAAAGCCCTCCTAAATTTTGAAATTGGGAAGTTTGATGCATATTGAAAAAACGGAAGACTCTTGAGAAAAGCCTATCAACCCAATCGAGTGAAATGGTTCAAATATGGAAATATCTTTTATTAACATATTATTAAAACTTGGTTGTTTTTTGGAGAGTTTTAACTTCTTAATAAATATGATGATATTTAGAACGTAGACAGCCACCAGTAATAAACATGTGTTAATGGCAATCACGTTATTCCAAAATTGATCTTTACCAATGCATATCTTGCTTATAATGTTATATGTTTTTAAAATGTTAATAAGTTTAGATCTTTTAAAAAGGCGTTAAAAAACAATTGCATTGCAGTGCTGACAAATACATTTAAGATTCTCTGTGAAGTACAGTATAATACTAGGCAAAGAATCAGAAACCATTTCTTCTGCACATTCTTACCAAATTATTAGTGATTTGACCTGGAATAAATCAAATATTAAATGGGTTAATATTGAAAATTTAAATATGATAACTAAGTTGGTTCTTAAGCTGTGCACTATTAATAAATATTATATATTTAAATTTAATATTTAATGCTATTAATTGTAAAGGATGTCTTCTAATCATTTGTACATTAATTCACAAAATACTTCTATAAAATAAGTTAGAATTTGTAACCAAATACTATCAGATGTATTTGAAACTGTTTAGTCATGAACATAACTTATTGTCAACTGATTAAATTTAACTTTTTATGTATATGATGGAAAGATCTTTACATTTTGGTATTAATTTTGTAAATTGAGGCCAATTCTTTCATTATATATCCATTTCAGATATAACATCGTGGACTTTAGAATTTTAAAATAGGAATGACTTAACTTAGAATCTCTGAATTCCAGCTAAAAAGCTTAGTCTTCAGTAATCCACATGGACATTGGACCCTTATAGGATCTTGTTATTAAAATTGTGTGATTTTCTTAAATCGAGCCCCCCCCCATATCAAATAAGCTTTAAACTTCTGATACTCATATGCATTTCTCTCTACTAAAGAGGAATTTCCTTTTTTCTCTCTATTCTATGTTGGTGTGTGTGTGTGTGTGTGTGTGTGTAATTGTATATAAAATGTGTTTATACATGCTTGTATAATAAGTTTTTAAATATTTAAATAGCTGTATGTTCCCCCAAGGGAAGAAATTTAATCAGCCTAGTTTGAATCTGGCTTACCCCAAAAGTTACCAGGCAGGACAAAGAGTTTTGCTGCTGTATTACAACCAAACACTTGGAGTGGGAAGAAAGAACTTTCAGAACACAAAGTTGCTATTTCAAATGATGGCAGGACAGACCAAACAGTAGAGGACAAATACAATATATGTTTGGAAAGCAGGGCATGAGTTGATACAATGCACAAGATAAGTCTGGAGAGAAAGCAGATGTCAAATTACAGGAGTCTCTATGTGCTGAGGAAGATGGGTCTTATGGAACTCGATGGTGGAATGGTGTAACTTGTTATGGATTTTGCCCACTAAGGCAAAGTGGATAGAGTTTAAGGAAAGGAAATAAGCCTTGTTTCTGTCTTGGAAAAATTGGACATGTAAGGTGCTTTTGATAGACAATGGGGTACAGAAAAAAAATTTAGGATCAGAAGACAAAAGAAACTCTTTAACAATTTACTTTGTATATAGAACCATAACTGTATTGTTTTAAAGAGGGATACATATTTTACTAAAATTAAATCAAAGTGAAACTATTTAGCATGTCATAGAAAATATTTGTAATGAACTAATCTCCTATTTTTTTCAAATTATTATTAGGATAATTTTAGAGATTTACATTTTACAAAAGGAGTCCAGCACAAATAATATAATTATCTCATCCAGCTTTGAAAACTAATTTCATCATTTAAGAATAACAATAGTAGACATGTAAATGAGAAGATTTAAATGATGCTGTCAAAGGAAAACAGTTTCCTGCTGTTAAGTGTTTTGATAAAATTCAAGATACATAAAGTGTGAAGTATGACTGTAGTTTTATTATTTAAAAAAGTTTTTTGTTTAATGTTTATTTGTGAGACAGAGGGAGACAGAATGCGAGTGGGGGAGGGGCAGAGAGAGAGGGAGACACAGAATCAGAAACAGGCTTCAGGCTCTGAGCTGTCAGCAGAAAGCCTGACATGGGGCTCAAACTCACAAGCCGTGTGATCATGACCTGAGCTGAAGTCAGTCGCTCAACCAACTAAGCCACCCAGGCATCCTGACTGTAGTTTTATGATTAAAACTACAATGTTATTTTAAGAAATTTAATTTGATGAATATTTATGAAACAGAGACAGTCGTTTTCTCTACAAATATTGACCTCTTAAAATGAGAAAAAAATAGCTGAAAAAAATTCTTGTGTTTCTTGCTTTAAGCAAATCACTTTGGTTAGTGTATGTATGTGTGTGTGTGTGTACAGGGTATTGTAGTAATTTCTTTATTAAAAAAATAAGTTTCTTCTTCTGAAACACCCATAACTAATATTTCTTTTAAATAATTTTTAGTCATTTTATACTTTCTATAAATCTGACAACTGTATTCGTCAAGCTGACAAAATTTTATATAACCCTTGTCTGTGACTCACAGACTTATTCACTACAGGCATATATATTACTCTATTCTATAAGATAGGATTTATACAGATTGTAGGGTAACAGCAATGTTCAAGACAAAGAAATGTTGCTTTTACTTTTTCATGCAGTGATTTGATTCCATTTTATCCTCTCTCTTAGCATGTCAGTAATACCTCTTTTAAATTGCTTTTAGTGGTTGCCATTCAGTTCTCAATGCATTTTTGTTTTGTTTTGTTTTTTTGTTTTTGGGTTTTTTTTTTTTTTTTTTTTTTTTTTTTTTTAGAGACAGAAAGAGGCAGAGGGAGAGAGAGACTCCCAAGCTGACTCCACACCCAGAGCAGAGCCTAATGTGGGGCTTGATCTCATAACCAACAGATCATGACCTGGGCTGAAATCAAGAGTCAGACACTTAACTGACTGAGCCACCCAGGCGCCCTCCTAATACATATTCTTAACTAATCTAAGCCTTTCCAAATAATATGTGCTTCATGTGTAGTGCAGGTAACTGACACCAGAGTAGTCTTAATTCTTCCTTCCTACCCTTTACGACATTGCTGTCATTCTTTCCATTACTCCGTATGATATAATCATCCAACATATTGTTACTGTTATTTTAAGCAAAAGTTATCCTTTACTCATTTAAAAATAAGAAAAATAGAAGATTTTATTTTACCTTCATTTATTCCTTCTCTAATGCTCTACCTTTCTTTATACGGATGTGAATTTCTCATCTATATCATTTTCCTTCTCCTAAAGAAATGGTGTTTTGTTTTGTTTTGTTTTGATTTTTTAATATTTCTTGTGAGGCAGGTGTGATCCATAAGCAATCATTTTCTCTGGTTCTGTTTCTCTAGAAACTTATCAGTTCTCCTCTTTTGAAGGCTATTTTTTTTCTGGATGTGGAATGCTAAGCTTTTCCCCCCAGAACTTCAAATATTTCATTCCACTGTCTTATTTGTGTGGGTTGCTGATGAGTAACATCATTAATTTTGAGACATTTTTGGCCGTTATACTTCAAATATTACTTCTAATTTCTTCCTCTGTTGTCTCTTCCTCTTCTGGAACACCAATTACGCTGATGTAAAAGGTTTTGAAATTGACCTATAATTCTTGGAGAGATCAAGTCTCTATGTGAAGTTGTTTTTCAAGTCTCTGCTTGTGTCACATTTACTTACATCCCATTTGTCAAAACGGTGTTCATGGCTGAGCCCAGAGTCTAATGCTGGGCAGGATAGCCTTCCCAGGGAGGAAGGGCACAGCAATGTTGTACTGTAAAGACAGTGAATCCAGGAAAGGGTAAGGAAACGATGTCATGATTGCAATCTATCACGTAATCCACTCTATTCTTCTTGATAGCACTGACTTTAGAGTCTGCTGATATTTCATGTAATTTTGACTTATTATTTTCTAGGTGTGCTGTCATGAAAGAACTCATGGACCAGTTTCACACTATCTTGTATCCTCCATGTCCGTTTCTCTTGTTTTGCACCGTCATTTTTAAATTTTTTAAATTTATTTTAATTTTTTTAAAGAAGGGTTTTAACATTTATTTATTTTTGAGAGGCAGAGAGAGACAGAGCATGAGCGGGGGAGGGGCAGAGAGAGAGAAGGAGACATAGAATCTGAAGCAGGCTCCAGGCTCTGAGCCATTAGCACAGAGCCTGACGCGGGGCTCGAACTCACAGACCCTGAGATCATGACCTGAGCCGAAGTCAGATGCTCAACCGGACTGAGCCACCCAGGCACCCCTGTACCATCATTTTTTTTAGATAAACTCAGGGTAGTCCTTAAAAATATAAATGCATTTTTATTTTGTTTCCATTCTTATGTGATAATTTGGATTCATATATGATATTGCTTTGTATATTTTTTTCTCCTTTGAATTCAAAGTGATCTTTCAACTTCCAAGTTTGTGATGAAAAATCTAATGTTATTATTCTTTTCCTTGTATAGATGAACTGATTGATTCTCTTGAAGTCCTTAGGCCATTTTCGGAAACTTGTAGTTTTCAAATATTACCAAGCTGCATTAAGTGCAAGTTTTCTTCTTCTTATCTTGTCTTTTTAAAAATCTGTTTGTTCATTTGTTTTAACACTTACATTGATATTTATATTTTTCTTTTCAGAAACAATTGTATCATGCTATAATTCTCCCCCTTCATCTAATGTTTACCTTTTCAATTTTGTTCTATATATTCATTTGTTCCTCAATATTTTTATTTACTTGGCTTTTTATCTGACGCCCAGAGCAATAGTCTTGATATTTTTCCAAGAGCTGCTGTATTACCATATTTCTCCTAATTTATTATGAGCTTTTTCTATTGTTCAATTTTTCTAAATGTTCATTTTTCCCTAGGATCTTGTTTTGCTTTGTAAATAAAGTATTATTGAATTTGAGGACGCTATAATGCATTTTAAGGAAATTATTCTGTTTTGCTCTCTGACTTATCCCATTAAATATTTTGTTAAATATTTCTTGATATTTTATACTAAGTTTTTGTTTTCTTTTCCCAGAGTATTGTGATTTTGATTGTCCATGTATCTTTAAAATGACTTGCTTAATTGTTCCTGAATAGATGATTGGATTTTCTTTGTTTTATATTTGCTATTATATTTTCTTTATATATTCTTTATATACATTATTACCCACTAATTGTTACCCTCAAGTAGGAAAATAAAATAATTGAAAACTCTTTATTGTATATTGGTAATGCCAGTTAGTATTTTGCACTACAGGGTTGGTAAAAGGGAGAGAGAAACTTATGGACGGGGTTTACCTGGGGCTACTATGATCCATGAAAAATGCTCAAGCTGTAAATACGTGTTTAGGGGTAGAGTTGGCCCGGTTTTTGCATAACCAGCATTTAGCAAACCCACTATTTCTACTCTTCCTTTTTCTTCCTGCCCTCACTACTTACGTTGTGTTCAAAGTTTCCCTGGCATTCTGTATGGCCAATGAGTTTCCTTCTCTTGGCTTCATTTACTTTAGACCCTGAATTCATTCCCTCAGACTCAGTGGTTATCACCCTCCTTTCTCAGGATATCTTCCGTAAGTTCGATGTTATCTTTTGCCTGCTCTCGTTTTCTTTTATTTCTGTGATATTAATCCAGTTAGTTACTTTTTTCATTTAAATAAGTTCTTAGAAGGAAGACAAAATAAAAGCATCATGGATGTCGCTGTATAGAAATGGAAGTCAATGCAATCTCTTAATTTTCAATGTATTACAGAACCTGTTACAGCTTAAGGATTTAATTGTTTAGTACAACTGCCATACTGGCATTGTCATCAATTTAACATGGCATTATATTTTTTTGCTCACTCATCAGGGATTTTGAGCCACTTCCCGATTAGTTATGTAGAATGTAGAGTGTGTTTTCTTTCCCCATTCAGTAGACATTTATGAAGTAACTGGTCTGCTTATAGCACAGCACTATATCTGATGACTTGCAATATTAGTATTTATTTACCACTTATTTGTAGATGGCACTAGGTAAAGCAATTTACTCATAAGTATTTAATCATCATATCCCACTTTTGGAGTTGATATTATTTATTTTTTCTACAAGAGACATGTAACATTCACCCAAGTTGATTCACCCATAAATGACAGAGCAAGAAAAGGACACACTGGGTTTGCTTTTACCCAAGACTGTGTCGTTGGTGAATTTCACATTGTTCAGGCACTGCTCTCAAATAGTACGTAGGCTAGAGAAAGAAAAGGATAAACAACGAATCACGTAGCACAAATGATGTTCATTCTTCTGCCTTCCCTAATTTCTGCCCCTTTACTGATGCTCTTTTATTTCTCAAAGGAATAGAGAAAGGTGTTTGGGTTCCCAAATGTAAAGAGCATCCATGTTTCTGATTTCAGTGAAGTTGCTTAGTTAGGAGAGGTGAAGCCAGAGAGAAAGCCATCATGCATCATTTTCTTGAAGGTAGGTTTGTACATGAATTTCACCTCAGAAATTAGCACCTTTTTTTTTTTTCAAGAGGAACACATTTGGTCACATTGCAATCAAAATCAGCTTCAATCTTTCCTGAAGATAAGTTAAATATCAAAAACAGGAGGAACATTATCAGACCAGATATTTTGATATGTTTTAGGAATTTGAGGAGATGAAGTAACTGGCACTCAAAGCAGAGGCAGTCAAAGATGCTTCAGCCCAGAACATTCATAGGAGATGTTTGTAAAACATACAGGAATAGGGAAAGAAAAAACTTGAACTGAGGTGCCCAGCCTTTTTGCTTTGTCCCTATGCCATACATAAACCCTGCCAATCTTCACACCTTGCTTGCAAACACATAAACCTTTGTCAAATTCCCCGACTAGGGAGCCTGGGTTGTTCAGTCAGTTAAGCATCCAACTTTGGCTCAGGTCACGATCTCATGGTTTTTGTGTTCCAGCCCTGCATCAGGTTCTGTGCTGACAGCCTGCTTTGGATTCTGTGTCTCATCTCTCTTTGCCCCTCCCCCGCCCATATTCTCTCTCTCTCTCTCTGTCTCTCTTTCTGCCTCTCTCTGTCTCTCTCTCACAAAACTAAATAAAAACATTAAACAAAACAAAAAAAACTCCCCACTGGGCAGAGACCTTCTGCTAAATATATTAGCACAACTGGTGAAGAAATCCACATGGTGCCTGATGTTAAACACTTTATTATTTATTTATTTATTTATTTATTTATTTATTTATTTATCAATTTATTTATTTATTTATTTTAGAGAGAGAGGGCACAAGTGAGGGAGAGAGCCATTGGGGAGAGAGAGAGTGAGAGACAGAGAGAGAGAAAGAGAGAGAGAATCTTAAGCAGGCTCTATGCTCAGCACAGAGCCCGACACAGGGCTTGATCCCACGACCCTGAGACCATGACCTGAGCTGAAATCTAGAGTCAGAAGCTCAGTCCAGCCAACTAAGCCACCCAAGTTCCACTTGATGTTAAACGCTTTAAATCTTAATTCATAAATACGGATGGGCAAGCAACAATTATAAGACATTTCAGGATAATAAAAGCACAAATTCAGAAACAAAACAACTCCAATGAAACATACAAAATAACTTCCATGATGCAGAACAAAATTAGGAAATAGAAAATAATTTAAAGGAATTCTAATTAGTAGCTTCAGAGAGGCTCAGGAAGATATTGGATACATAAAATTGGAATAGGCTTATAAAAAGGAGAAATGACAGCTGGTGAGTGAGTTCTTAGATATTAAAAATATGATTGCTTAAATAAAATATTTAATAGAAAGGCTAGAAGAAAAAAATTGGGGAAAACTCCCAGATGTAGAGCAAAAAAAGAAACAGAGATAAGCAATATGAAGGGAACGTTGAGAGACATGAATCATTAATTTAAAAGGCTTAGCATTCATCTAAAAAGAATTGCTGAAAAGGACAATGGAGGAAATGGAAAGGAGAAACTTATCAACAAAATGATAAAAGCACATTTCCCAGAGGTGAGACACATGACTGGAAATTGTAAGCGCTCACCTACTGCCTAGCAGGAGATATCAGAAAATGATATGGAAAGGGAGACAAAATACTGCATCTTGAGAAAGCTTGGCAAATTTCTGAATTATAAAAGTCTCCTAAGCTTTTTTTTTTATTTCATTCACTTATTTATTAATTTGTTCCTCCATCATTATAGCATACATTGGCTATAAAGTAGTGAATAAAAGGGGAAAGTAACTGCATATTAATGATTATGTGAATAGGAAAATGCTGTAAACAAAAGTATAATTGTATTAATCTGCTAAGGCTGCCATAACAGAATACAGTGGAGCTTAAACAACAGAAATTTATGATCTCAGAGTTCCGAAGGCTAGAATATGAAGATCAAGTTGCTGGCACAGTTGTTTTCCAGTGCCTTTTTCTTGGCTTGCAGATAGCTGCCTTCTCATTGTGTCCTCTCATGGCCTGCTTCTGCGTGCACAACCCTAGTGTCTCCTTTTCCTCTTGTTAGAGCACCGGTCCTCTTGGATTGGAGTCCCAGCCTTACAACCTCATTTAGCCTTTAGTACCCCTTAAAGACCCTATTACCCAATATAGTTACATTAGGGCTTCAACATACAAATTTGGGGGAAACACAATTTGTAACAATAATATTAGTTTTGATGAAGCAAAATAAAGCATGGAATGGGGTGGACAAAATGTGAGGGCAAACATCTTACGTAGAGTCATAATTAAAACCCTCTATGATGAGGACATATTTGAAGGAAAGTTTGAATGAAGTGAGATACATGAAGATGCCAGAGGAAGAGTATTCCACATGGAGAAGCTGTAAACACAAAGACCAGGGGGAGACTGAGCTGAGAGCTTAGCTTTTGGAGGAGGAGGGATGGAACCACAGGTTTTGAAATAGGGACTGAGTGTAGTGCTGATGATGTTGTGCTGTGGCCATGGGTAACATCAAGAAGGGATTTTTTTTTTTTTTAAGTTTGAATTTGAATTCCACTTAGTAACATATAGTGTTATCTTAGTTTCAGATATATACAACACTTCCATACATCACTCTGTGTTCATCACAAGTGCTCTCCTTAATCCCATCACCTGTTTCACCCATCCCCCTTCATGCATCTCCCCTCTGGTAACCATCAGTTTGTTCTCTATAGCTTAGAGTCTGTTTCTTGACTTCCCTCTCTCTCTCTCTCTGTCTCCTTCTCGCTATTTTTTTCCTCTTTGCTTGTTTGTTTTGTTTCTTAAATTCTACATATGAGTGAAATCATATGGTGTTTGTCTCTGGCTGACCTATTTCACTTAGGATTATACTCTCTAGTTGCATCCATGTCATTACAAATGGCAAGATTTCATTCTTTTTATGGCTGAGTAATATTCCATTATTTATATGTACATATATATGTATATATAACACATCTCCTTTATCCATTCATCTATTGATGGACACTTGGGCTGCTTCCATATCTTGACTATTGTAAATAATGCTGCTAGAAACACAAGAGTACATGTAACCCTTTGAATAAAAACAAAAAACAAACAAACAAACAAAAAGAAAAACAGAAGGGATTTGTAGGCCAAGACCAAGGACTTGCACTTTATTTGATGTATAATGGAGGTCATTGCAGGACTTAGACTAGAAAGCTTCATCATCTATGCTATATTTTTTCAAAGTTCAATTTAGTTGCTTTATGAACAATATAAGGATGGAAGTGGAATTAAAGAAAATTGTTAGAAAATCATTTCAATAATTTATGAGTTCATGTGAATCCATTTTAATAATTTGTAAGAGTTCATGTGCATCATGCAAGATAATTCAAGAATTAAAAGGTGATTTTAGGGAATCTTAGAAGTTACAGTGAGTGATGTATGGAAGTACATCACTATTTTGAATGACAGCCTTGCTGGTTAAAGAATTCTTGGCTGCGTATTTTTCTGATTCAGCACACTGAATATATCCCACCGCTCCGTTCTGCCTGCCAAGTTTCTGTGGATAGTTCTGCTGCAAACCTGATCTGTCTTCCCTTGTAGGTTAGGGACTTTTTTTCCCTTGCTGCTTTCATGATTCTTTCCTTGCCTGAGTATTTGGTGAATTTGACTATGATATGCCTTGTTGATGGTCGGTTTTTGTTGAATCTAGTGGGGGGTCCTCTGTGCTTCCTGGATTTTGATGTCTGTGTCTTTCCCCAGGTGAGAAAAGTTTTCTGCTATGATTTGCTAACATAACCCTTCTACCCCTATTTCTCTCTCTTCCTTCTCTGGAACCCCTATGATTCTGATGTTGTTCCTTTTTAATGAGTCACTGATTTCTCTAATTCTTAAATCGTGCTCTTTTTGCCTTAATCTCCCTCCTTTTTTTCTGCTTTATTATTCCCTATAAGTTTGTCCTCTATATCGCCAATTGTCTGTTCTGCCTTGTCCAGCCTTGACACTGCTGTATCCATCTAATCATGCAATCCATGATTGCAGCTCAGTTATAGCATTTTTAATTTCATTCTGGCTATTTTTTACTTCTCTTATCTCTGCAGAAAGCGATTCTAATCTATTTTCAACTCCAGCTAGTACTCCTATTATCGTGATTTTAAATTCTGGTTCAGACATCTTGCTTGTGTCTGGGTTGGTTAAATCGCTGGCTGTTGTTTCGTCGTGCCCTTTCTTTTGGGGTGAATTCCTTTGTTTTGTAATTTTGAAGGGAGAAAAGGAATTAATGAGGTAGAAAGATTGAAATTAAAAAAATAAAATTAAAAAATATTAAAAATTAAAAACACACACACAAATCAAATAGATGACGCTAGATCCTAGGTGTGTTTTGGTCTGGGTGTAGAAAGTGGTTTGACAGATTAGAGACACAAACAAACAAAATCCCCCCCAAAAAAAAACAAAAAAAAAGGGGGGGAGAGAAAAAAAAGCAAATCATTTGAGAATTTGAAAAAACGAATACACTAAAGTAGACTAAAATACACAAAATTAGAGAATATAGTAGAAAAAATTATAGAAAAATATTTTTAATAATAATTAAAAAGAAATATGAATTTTTTCATTTTTGGTATTTAAGAAAAAAGAAAATAAGTGAAAAAAGAGAAAAAAGATTAAAAAAGAAAAAAGAAAAGACAAAAAAAAGAAATCATTTGAAAATTTGAAAAAGTGAATACACTGTAGTAGACTGAAATAAAATGATGGGAGAAAGATAGAATTTGAAAAAAATTACATAAAAGCAAAAAATATAGTAATAAAAATTAAATAAAAATATTTTTTAAAGGAATTGAAAGTAAAAGTGAAGTTTTTCTCTTTCTGAATTCAAGAAAAAGAAAAGAAATGAAAAAGAGAAAAAAAGAAAAAGTAAAAAAGAAAATTGAAAATTTGACAAGGTGAGTACACTGAAGCAGGCTAAAATAAAATGATGGAAGTAAAGTAGAATTTGAAAAAAATTACACAAAAGTAAAAAATATAGTAATAAAAATTAAAGACAGATATTTTTAATAGAAATTGAAAATAAAAATGAGTTTTTTCTCTTTCTGTATTCAAGAAAAAGAAAAGAATTGTAAAAGGGAAAAAGGAAAAAGAGAGAGGAAAAAAAAATTGAATAGATGATCCTGCTAACAGATTGAAGTAGGACGGAAATTGCTTCGTTTTCCCCTAGAGGTCAGTCCATGTATCTCTTTATAGTCCATAAATTAAGCCAGCAGTGAGGTTTGTGTTCTTGAAGAGGAAAGTTGGCCCAGTTGGGCAGGCCTCGGTGTAACAGCTCCGCTCTCCACTAGATGGCGCTGCTAGCCTACTGAGGTGGATTGCTGTGGTGCTCGAGTGCGCATGCGCGGGAGCAGTGAAAAATGGCGCCATCCAGCCACCCAATCTGTTCTCCTGGATCGGCAATCGCGCACTGGTCCTCTGTCTTCAGCTCTCATCCACTCCCGCTTTTCCTCTCTCCGTGACCAGGCCCCAGGCAGTACCTCTCTCCCGAGTTTTGTCTCAGATGCGGCTGTTTTCCCAGGCCCCTTACTTCCGAAGGACTGCAGCTTTGACCGGTTCCACCCCTGTGCGGGAGGGTCTCACTGAGCAAAGGCCGAATGAGCAGTGGCCGAATGTCAGCTGCACCCAGGAATGCCCCCCAACAGCAGCTGGACCCTGCTGTTGCCGGTGCCCCGAGACTGCGGCCAGGTGCCAGCCTGCCCCAGAAAAAGTTTACGAGATAGCAGCAGTTCGTAGAAGCAGCTTTTCAGTGAGTATGGAAAATCACAACACACATCTGGCACCAGCCTTCAACCTTAAGGACCTTGTTGCAGCTCCAGTGATTGTGGCCGTTTTCTGGGGTCTGCTGGGACCAGGTGGCTTCAACAGTCTCTACCACATGTCCTTCCAGCAGTGGAACTGCTTTTCCCCGTGTGGCCCGAGAACCTCCCAGACCCCACTCTGTTCCTGGGGATTCGCCCTTCCCACCAGAGCACCGCCAGGTATGGAGCTGCGGAGTTGCAGCCTTTGCGCTCCCCTTGTTTACAGTCTTCATGGAATTTAAACCCTCTCCTTTCTCCTTTCTCCTTTCTCAGTTTAGTTCCTGCAGCTGTTTCCAGTTTTCCACTTTCTCTCCAGCTGCTTTTGGGGAGGGGTGCTTTTCCCGTATGCTCCCCCTCACCCCCAGTCTCCGTCCTCTCTCCACCTGCAAAATGCGTTCCCTACCTTTCGCGGCTTCTTGCTCCCCAAGTTCAGCTCTTCGTGTCATGTACCTGCTGAATTCTGTGGTTCAGGTTGTGCAGATTGTTGTGTTAATCTTCCAATTGGTTTTCTAGGTGTGCAGGATGGTTTAGTGTTGGTCTGGCTCTATTTCATGGATTCCAGATACACCCAATTTCCCACCCTTTTTGATAAAGGCCCTTCACTTTCTCAGTTTCTACCAGGATGCAATGATACTCTCTCTCCACCCCTCTTTCTCCAATAGAAAAACTTTCTTGATAATGATGTAATTGAAAAAGAATTTACCGTCCATAAACATACTCAAGGCAGAAAGAGCAAGTTATCTTTCCATTTGAATGAAGAAGAGATTAAGCTAGTTGGTTGTCTTGAAGCTTTAAATGTTAACATACCTGCTCATATCCAAGAGATCTTTGGATCCACACACTTTATAATTTGTTCACAGACATGAAATATTTTTGCCTGGCCCTTTTCATTAGACTGGTTACACTTGACTTTAGGATTAGATTCTATTATTTGTATCAGAGGAGTTTCATATTACTATATGCTGGTCTGTTGATATTCCTTCCAATATACCATGTTATCACTTTGGGGGAAGTTTAAATGGAAAAACTCAGAGTCCCTTCACCATGACAAAGAGAGAAGACTGTTCTTGACTGGTTTTGAGGTTTGAATGTAGACAGTGTGGAAAAGTCCAGATCATAGTACACTCGATACATGAGGTAAAGTAATAAGATGTAATTTAAAGATCAAGAATGTTCAGAGTCTAATTTTATCTAGTTAGAGGAGCACACTTACTAGATATGTGTGATGAGAGTTAGAAATAAAAAGATCTTAGAAAAGTCAAGCAGAACTGGGGGAGTGATATCACATAATTTCAACCTGAAAAATCTGGGAACAAGTATCATTAGGAGGAAAATGAAATTCCTCAGTGGTTTAAGAAGTGGTTAGTTGAGACAAGATTGCTTTAAAAGTTAGGAAATATTATTTATTCCTTTTTCTCAAAGTATTTGTTTATCATCAAAACATGAAATGGATACTAACAAGTGCACAAAATACTGCCAACATATTTTACAAAATTGTAACAATATTTACTTCCACCAGCAATCTATGAGAGTTCAGATTTCTCCTCACTTGCTATTTTTTTCAATTTTTATCATTCTAGTGGTTGTGCAGTCATATTTTGTTTGAGTTTGAATTTGCATTTCCCTGATGCCTAATGCTTTTGAGCAATTCACATTGGCTATTTGGACCTTTCTTTTAAAAATATTATTTATTTATTTTTATTTTGGAGAGAGAGCGTGTGCGAGTGGGGAAGAGGTATAGAGGGAGAGAGGAAGAGAAAGAATCTTAAGCAGGCTCCATGCTCAGAGGCACAGAGCCCAACTCAGCGCTCAATCCCATGACCCTGGGATCATGGCCTGAGGCAAAGTCATGTACTTTCCTCAAGAAACTGAACCACTGAAATGCCCTGGATATTTGCATCTCTTATTTGATGAAAGGTATGTTCAATTCTTTGGCTTATTTCCAATGGCATCATCTACCTTTTTCTTACATGTTTGAAGGAGATCTATGTACATTCTGTATATAATAAGTCTAATTTATTAATCTATTCTTTATTCCTCTATGCATATTATGTGCCATTTTATAATAAGTCTTTGTCTACTCTGCTCCAAGTTTATAAAAATAGTCTATGTTATATGATAGAAGCTTAATTGTTTAGCTTTTGCACTTAGGTCTAAAAATCTGCCTTTTTTTTTTTTTTTTTTTGGCTTTAAGGAGAGATCAGTATTTAGTTATTAATTATTTATTTGTTCTCCCATTAGGATATATAATCAAACTTGAATCATTTCTTTCAAAGTCTATTTAGTTTATCTACCAGGACCACTTCGCTTTTATAGAATTGGACCACATGTTTGCTTCCCCAGCAACACAGAGAGCTGTGAAAAATACTGCTTACGTTTGTGCTTTCTGCTTGGCTTCTGTGCTTCCTGCTCTTGACCCTAACTCTCATGATACTCTTTTGTTTAAAGTATTAAGCCTTCTTTGGTAAAGGCAGAAGTATCTCAGCCACATACCTTTCCCAAGCACAATCGAACCCTGATTAAAAGCGCTGGGACGCTTGATGTCAGGTGAACTCTGAGGGAAATGTGAATAAGCTCAGTATGTGAATATTATATAAAAAAATGCTACTAAATTTATTTTCAATTTAATATTTTTGTTAACTCAACTCACTGTATTTGAAATCTCCCATATTAAAAAAAGTTTAAAAATGTGTCATTAATTGCAAACTTAATGCCAGTGATTATACAGTTTTTAAATGTTCCGGAAAAGCAGTAAGTAGGACAAAAATTATGAGTTCAATACTATATTGAAAAGGTTTAATTTTGCTATATAGTCTGAATGTTTCTGTCCTCCCAAAATGCATATGTTGAAATCCTAACCTCCAGAGTTGATGGTTTTAGGCGGTGGGGCCTTTTGGGAGGTGACTAGGTCATAAATGCCTCATGAATGGGATTAATGCCCTCATGAAGAAGCTCCAGAGAGATCCATTGCCCCTTTCACCATGCGAGGAAAGTGCCAGCTATGAACCAGGAAGAGGGCCCTTGGCAGATGCAACCATGTTGGTACATGGATCTTGTACTTACAGCTGTCAGAACTGAGGAATGCATGTCTGTTGTCACAGGAGCCTGAATGGAATAAGACACTTTTGAGCTATTAAGCAAATTGTTCCTCGTGCTCCAGGGAGACGTCCATATAAGTGGTTCTCAAATTTCATTGAGCAAAAGTATCACAGGCAATGCTGATTGATTGATTTGATTGATTGATTATTGTTTTAGGGCCATGCTTATTTAAAATATGATAAATTATACCATCCTTCTAAAAATTGATTCAATATATCTGAGGAGGATAGCAAGCCAGAAATTGGATTTGTTTTAAGATATACCCGCTGGAATTCTGATGTGTGTTACTCTGGGACTACAATTTCAATGGCCTAAGAAATTTGGGGTGGTGGTTTCTTACAAAGGAAAGCTGGTAAGAAAAATGAGGCAGTAAATATGAAACCATTTCTCAAAAGTTAAATCAGTGTGTTTCATACACAAATTTTAATTTTGTCAAGTGTCATATGCACTATGCAAGAGAGTATACAGCATGCATCCAAGAAAGGCATAAATATTTCAAATGACAATAGTTTTAAAAGCTTAAATATATCTGAGGCTATTTAGGGGTCTCACCCTCAAGTTGCCTCATTACCATACATTTAGGTAGGATCAAAAAAGGCACATTATGAACAATAAAACACTCCCATCACCTCTATCACCTGGGAAGTTCCAAGGTTTTAGAAATCCTTTGTCACGAAATGATAAAAATTTAAATATAATAATATAAGATGCTCCTACCACCCTTATCACAATGGTTGCAGGAGCTCTGTGCCAGGACCTGGGGTTAAAGACATATATATTGATATGTATTAACATATATTTGAATATGTATTATATCAAAACATCACAACAACTGTAACAAAATATCACAGCTTGGATGGTTTAAGCAATAAAATTTTATTTTCTTATAGTTTTGGAAGCTAGAAATACAAGATCAAGGTATAGTTGGGGTTGATGTCTAGGGAGACCCCTCCTGAAAAATAGAGCTGCTTTCTCTCTGTGTTCTCACCTGACCTTTTCTTTGTGAATGTCTAAGAGATGCTTTCTGTTCTTCCAATAAGGACTCAATATTATGGGATTAGGTCCAGACCCTTAGGACCTCACTTAACCTTAATTACCTTCATAAAAGCCCTATCTCCAGATATAGTCAGTCAGATTGGGAGATAGGGTTTTAATATGCGAATTTATGGAGGGACACAATTGAGTTCATAACAGATGATATTTGAATCTAGACACTATGGACAGACAGATGGAGCTACAAACAGCCACAAAACTCAACCCTGGTTATTGGTCCATAGGATTCCAGACAAATTCTATCCTTTCTTACTTTGCAATCATTTTCTCCCGTAGGATGAATGGTCTTTGAGTTATTCACTACTCCAACAGACAGTCTTTATATTAAAACAATGTGGCATTGTTTTGGTGTCAGCTGATGATCAACATCTTATTACATTTACAAATTCCATTTTTCTGAATAATATGATTGAAATTTACCTGTTGTCCCTCTGATATCAAATTTTCTTGTTTCCTGTCCAAAATAGAAAGAATAAAATGTTCAAAAACAGTAAGAGTATCTTCTCCATTATAGTTCTAATGAGGGAGCCTAAGGCACAATGAAGGCAAAGCACAAGTTAGCAGACATCTCTCCTGCCCAGGTAGGGTATGTGTGACATTCCTCAGGCACTCTTGCCTGCCCTAAAGACAAGAGAAGGATAAAACACCTGGTTAACTGATAAGATCACAGCCCCTCAGGACATGAGTCCCTGTCAGTTCACAAATGTCTCAGTAAACTATAAGAAAAAGGCAATCTTATCAATAGACTAAACTCCAAAAACCTATAGACTGAATTCCCTGGAGCCCCAACATCACCCTTCCCTCCATAGTGATATGGGGAACAAAGGCAAGAAGGAAATGGTAGGTAAAATTAAATTTCCTTATAACCTGTAGCCCATTGACAAATACTTGTGATAGGCAGAGTATAACATTTCTCCAAGAACTCCCTACTGTCTTAATTGTAGTGCCTTACTAGAGGGAAACCAACCTTCGCTTAACAATAGCAAGGACTCTTATATCTTTTGAGTCCTCTTTAGCATATGAAAGTCCTTCTGGAGGCTTCCCTTTTTCCTTAACTCCCCCAACTCCATAGTATATAACCAGTCACTCTTCACAATCCCAGTACAGCTCTTTCTGCCCACAGGTCCTGTCTCCCTGCTTTAATAAAATCACCTTTTTGCACCAAAGATGTCTCAAGAATTCTTTCCAGGTCATCAGCTCCATACTTCCACCACTCCAAAGCTGGTCAGTTCCATTAAATTGACACAAACATGTAATTGTAGCTGACATCTTGAAGACTTATAGAGTGACAAGGAGATTGGTGTCAATTTTATATGTGATGGCATTAATATTCACTCCACCCTAGGTATTATAATACCAGGTTACAAATGTGCTTCACTTTTTGATATTCATAATATGTAATATATAAATAAAGTGTAACACTTACATGGTAGTCCTATAATATTTATACACATAACTGTAGATGTTTTATATATATATATATATATATATATATATATATATATATATATACACAACTTATTTATTCTGAGAGAGAAAGGGGGAGGGGGAGAAGGGACAGAGAGAGAAGGAGAGAGAGAGAATCCCAAGCAGACTCTCCCAGTGCAGAGCCAGATACGGGGCTCCATCTCACATCCATGACACCATGATCTGAGCCAAGATCAAGAGTCTGACACTTAACCCACTGAGTCACCACGGTGTCCCTGTAGAAGTTCACTTCTAATTGACTTCTTCAGTTTTTGGTACCAGCTGAAAACCATATAGGAACCTGGCCTCCTCCTAGTTATTTTTCTTATAGTAGGGGATAGGGATCTTAGATATGTGTGTGACTTCTATTGTCACTAAACCTATCATTAGTAATATACAAAGAAAGATATAGATCACAAAGGAGAAAAATAGGTAGAAAGATAGAAATTTAAAATAGTGAATTGCCATATTTCTTCAGAAAATGAGTGGTGTTGTGGCTGTGCATATAAAACAGATTGCTTCTATGCAGATAAAAATTAGACATTGGAAGTCAAAGAAACTGTATACAAAATGAAATGAAATTTCATACCATTGAATTTGGAATACACTATAATAAGATTTATTTGGTACTATATTAATATTTTTCTTCCCGGGGCGCCTGGGTGGAGCAGTCGGTTAAGCGTCCGACTTCAGCCAGGTCACGATCTCGCGGTCTGTGAGTTCGACCCCACGTCAGGCTCTGTGCCGAAGGCTCAGAGCCTGGAGCCTGTTTCCGATTCTGTCTCCCTCTCTCTCTGCCCCTCCCCCATTCATGCTCTGTCTCTCTCTGTCCCAAAAATAAATAAACGTTGAAAAAAAAAATATTTAATTTTTTTAATTTAATTTTTTTTTTTATATTTCTTCATTTTTGAAAGACAGAGAGAGAGACAGAGCACAAGCAGGGGTGGGGTGGAGAGAGAGGGGGACACAGAATCTGAAGCAGGCTCCAGGCTCTGAGCTGTCAGCACAGAGCCTGACACAGGGCTCGAACTCACAAACCGTGAGATCATGACCTGAGCCAAAGTCCGTCGCTCAACTGACCAAGCCACCCAGGCGCCCATTAAGAAATATTTTTTTAAAAAAATCTATTACATGAAAGAAAAAATGTTTGAGATATTAAGTCGATAACATGCATCTAAGAACTCTATCTTGTTCCCTAATTCTTGAACTGTAAGGGTTTTTCTGTGGACTTTAGACAATCTCCAGATTGTGCTTTCTCTGATTCAGATTACCTCTTACATAAATAAAAATAAAGAGATACAAGGCTAGAATTAGTGAAATAAAACTAAAGTTCTTAAAATAGGATTAAGTATGTTTTTTTGTTTGTTTGTTTGTTTTTTTATTTTTTTAATATAATCTTCTGCCTTCTGGATTCTGGTTTTGAACTGCTGTGGTTTCTTTCATTTAACCCTGTCTGGGGTTCATGATAGGTCTTGTATCTGTATTATGATATCTTTCATCAATTTTAGAAAATTCTTAAACATTGATTCTCCCTCATTATCTTTCATCCTTCAGTTTTCATTAGAAATCTTAAATTTTTCATTATATCCCCTATGGTTTTTGTCCTCTCTTACATAGTTCCTGTCCATTATTTCCTTCTCATTTCTTTCCAATTCACTAATCCTCTCTTATCTCTATTTATTCCACTGAGATCTTAGTTTCGAGTTTTGTATTTTTATTTCTAGAAATATTTAAGTATTTAAAATGTTTATTCATTAAATTTTCATTACTATTATGAATAGTACATAATTAAAAAAATGTTTAACATTATAGGGACGTCTGGGTGGCTCAGTCGGTTAAGTGTCTATACTCTTGTTTTCAGCTCAGGTCTGGTCTCACAGTTTATGAGTTTGAGCCCTGTGTTGGGCTTTGCACGACAGCACAGAGCCACTTGGGATTCTCTCTCTCCCTCTTTCTCTGCCCCTCCTCTCTCTCTTTCAAAATAAATTAAAAAATTTTTCACATTATAAATATTGGCAAATAATTAGTAAATGTGAAAGTGTATTACTGTAATTCTTAGTATAATGGATGTGGGGACTTTGTACTTCTATTAAAATAAGTCTTACTGACATCAGTTATTAGCACTCTGGTAAAGCACTGGTTATTTTCTTCTGGGAGTCATGATTTCACATACAAATCAATATTATAAAAGTACATGTGGATGAAAAGGTCTAAATATCGGTTCCTTTAAAAGTATGTGTGTCCACACTTATGTGAGAATGTTTTCATCCCAAGTTTTAAGACCACTGACATATACAATACAACTCTCCATACAACTATAAGTCTTTGTCTAAGCTATCGTCCACTACTTTGCCTTTTAGCCTTTTAAATCTCAGTGGATACATATTAAACTTTGAATGCTTCATTCATACATGCTTTCATTCTATTTTTTAAATTTTTAATTGTTAAAATTTTATGGTAAGAATAAGCATGAGATCAATCCTTTTAACAGATTTGTAAGTGCAGAATGCAGTACTGAAGTCACAGGTGTGATGTCATGCAGTAGATCTCTAGAACCTACTCATCTTGTATTACTTAAACTTTATGCCTATTGATTAGTAACTCCCATTTCCCTATCCCCAAGCCCCAAACAATCAATATCCAACTCTTGCTTCTACGAATTTGACTATTTTAGATACCTTATGTAAGTGGAATCATGTAGTATTTTTCTGTCCGAGAGAGGCTTAATTCATTTAGCATAATGTCCTCAAGGTCCCTCCATACTATTGCATATTACAGAATTGCCCCCTTCTTAAAGGCTGAATAATAGTTCATTACAAATATATACCGCATTTTGTTTATATATTCATCAATTGATGCACATTTAGGTTGTTTCCACATCTTGCCTATTGTGAATAATGCTGCAATGAACAAGCATGTGGTATTATCTCTTTGAGATCCTGATTTTAATTCTTTTGGAAACATACCCAGAAGTAAGATTGCTAGACCATATGAGAGATATGTTTTTAATTTTGTGTGTGTGGAATCTTCACACTGTTTTACGTAGCTGCTGCACCATTTCCATTTGTTATGTCTCGTCTTTTTGATAATAGACATTCTAACAGGTGTGAGATGACAGTTCATTGTAGTTTTAATTTGCATTTCTCTAATGAGTAGTGATACTGAACATCTTTTCACATACCTGTTGGCCATTTGCATGTGTTCTTTGGAGAAATGTCTGTTCAAGTCTTTGGTCATTTTATAATCAAGTTATTATTAGTATTATTATTTTTGATATTGAGCTGTAGGAATTCCTCTTTTGAGATGAATCCATTTTCATATATATGGTTTGCAAATATTTTCTCCCATTCTGTAGGTGTGTCTTTCACTTGTTAGTTGTTTCCTTCATTGTGTATTTTTGTTTGTTTGTTTTTTAGTTTGATATAGTCTCATTTGCCCATTTCTAATTTTTTTTTTTTTTTGCCTGTGTTTTCGGTGTCATATCCAAGAAATCATTGTCAAAAACCAATGTCATGAAGCTTTTCTTCTATGTATTTTTCTAGAAGTCTTACAGTTACAGGCCTTATGTTTATGTCTTCATTTTTTTTTTTTTAGTTGATTTTAGTGTAGGGCCTAAGATAAGAGTCCAATTTTATTCTTTGCCTGTGGATATCCAATTATTCCACCACCATTTGTTGAAGAGACTATCCTTACCCCATTCTTCATCATTGGTTCTCTTGTTAAAGATCAGTTGATTGCATGCTTGCATTTATTTTGGGTTTCTCTATTGCATTCTTCTGGTCGAGATACCTATCTTTATGCCATTACCATACTAATTTTATTACTGCAATTTGGTAATATATTTGAAATCAGAAAATATAATGTCTCCAACTTTGTTCTTCTTTCTCAAGATGATTTGGCTATTTGTAGTCATTTGTGATTCCATATAAATTTTAGAATTAAAAAAATTCGTATAAAAAGGCATTGGGATTTTGAAAGAGGTTGCATGAATCTATACATTGCTTTGGGTTGTATGGACATATTTAACAATCCATAAGTCTTCTAATCCATAAATACAAAATACCTTTCCATTTGTTTGTGTCTTTAATTTCTCTCATTGTTGTTTTGCATGTTTTCAGTGTAATATTCTTTAACCTCCTTAGATAATTTTATTCCTAAATATTTTACTCTTTGGGCACAGCTTTTAATGGATTTTTTTTTATAATTAATCTTTCAGAGACTTTGTTGTTAGTGTATAGAAACATACTTATGTCTGTTAGTAATCTGATTGTCTTCTTTGGAAAAATGTCTATTCATGTCTTCTGCCCATACAAATCAAATACAAATCAAAAGCACAATGAGATACAAACTCACACCTGCTAGAATGGCTAAAATGAGCAACTCAGAAAACATCAGATGTTGCTAAGGATACAGAGAAATGGAGACACTTTTGCACTGTTGATGGGAATGCAAACTGGTGAAGCCACTCTGGAAAAGAATATAGAGGTTCCACAAAAAATTAAAAACAGAACTATCCTATGACCCAGCAATTGCACTACTAGGTATTTATCCAAAGAATTCAAAAATGTTGATTCAAAGGGACATATGCCCTCCAATGTTTATAGCAGTGTTATCAACAGCAGCCAAATTATGGAAAGAGACCGACTGTCCATTGACTGATGAATGGATAAAGATGACGTGAAATACATAATGGGATATTACTCAGCAAAAAAAGAATGAAATATTGCCATTTGCAACAACATGGATAAAACTTGGGTGTATTCTGCTAAGCAAAATAAGTCAGTCAGGGAAAGACACATATCATATGATTTCACTCATATGTGGAATTTAAGAAACATAACAGATGAACATAGGGGAAGGGAAGGAAAATAAAATAAAAAGAGAGGGAGGCAAACCATAAGAACTTTTAAATACAGAGAACAAACTGAGGGTTGCTGGAGAGGAGGTGAGTGGGGTAAATGGGTGATGCACGTTAAGGAGGGCACTTTTTGGGATGAGTACTGGGTGTCATATGTAAGAGATGAATCATTGGGTTCTACTCCTGAAAACACTACTACTCTGTATGTTAACTAACTTGAATTTAAATACATAAAAAAGTAAATACAATTAAAAAAAGAAACATATCTGATTTTTGTATGTTCCTATTGTAAGAGTAACTTTACTGAATTTGTTTACTTCAAACAGCTTTTTTAATGGAATCTTTAGGATTTTCTATATACGTTATGTTGTCTGCATACAATTTTACTTCTTCCTTTCTAATTTTGATGGCTTTTATTTATTTTTCTTGTCTAAATTCTATGGCTGGCTCTTCCAGTATTATGTTGAATAACAGTGAAAGAGTGGGATTTATGATAAAAGTTCTCAAAAAACTAGGAATAAAAGAAAAGTATATCAACATAATAAAGGTTCTATATGAAAAGCCCATAGCTAACATCATACTCAATGGTTAAAAACTAGAAGATTGTGCTCTATAATTACAATTTCTATTGTTTTTTAAAGTAGTCTCTAGTTCTCTGCTGGAATTTTCAATCTTTTATTTCTTTTCATACATTAAGAATAGGTCATTTAAAATCTGTTTCTGATAACTGATTTTTTAAAATTTTTATTAAAAAAATTTTTAATGCTTATTTATTTTTGAGACAGAGAGAGATAGACCATGAGCAGGGGAGGGGCAGAGAGAGAGACAGACACAGAATCTGAAGCAGGCTCCAACCTCTGAGCTGTCAGCACAGAGTCTGATGTGGGGCTGGAACCCACAAACCATAATATCATGACCTGAGCCGAAGTCAGATGCTTAATCAACTGAGCCAACCAGGTGCCCTGTCTGATAACTGCATTTAATTACATGTTGTTTCTTTTGGGTTTTAATAACATTGTCTCTCTCTCTCTCTCTGTCTCTCTGTCTCTCTCTGTCTCTCTCTAACCCCTCTTGTTCCCCCAATCCCTTTCCTTTTCTTTCTCTTTCTTTCTTTCTTTCTTTCTTTCTTTCTTTCTTTCTTTCTTTCTTTCTTTCTTTCCTTCCTTCCTTCCTTCCTTCCTTCCTTCCTTCCTTCCTTCCTTCCTTCTTTCTTTCTTTCTTTCCTTCCTTCCTTCCTTCCTTCCTTCCTTCCTTCCTTCCTTCCTTCCTTCTTTCTTTCTTTCCAAGCAAATGGTATTTGCCAGACCCCTTGTTGATGGCCTTGGACTTCAGATTTCCATCTTTATCCCCATCAGGCAGAATCAGTTATAGAAAAAGAAGGCCAAATGAAAGATTTTTCTTAGTCTGTGTCTTCTTTCTTTGAGCTCCATAGTTTTTTGTTGCTTTGTCAGCATAACTTCAAATGGGGTAAAAAATACCCAAAGTTATCACTGTAACCTCAGTGGGAGGTTTGTTCTAAATTATATAGCTGCCAATTATGCAGAACAGAAGTCCTACTGCTGGTTCACAAGCTCCTTTGGAGCTTCTTGGGTGTAATCTGAAACTAGCTCCTGGACACAAAGAGCAAGGAGAGATTGAAGAAAAAGGTTGGCCACTCCAGGTTGGTAAGCAGCAGATTTATAAGCAAGATAACTTACATATGAGGCTTGTCATTGATGGCTGCAAAAATAAGTCGATCTCTGCATCCACCCACCAAATCTTAAAGGTTTATATAGAAGCCTTAATTGGTGTCAGTCATGTACACTGTCCAGATGTCTCAATACCACATCACTATTTCAACGCAATGTCCTTGAGGCAGCTTCTGGGACTAGGAAGGCAAGTAGAACCCACATTCCAAGGACAGGTCAGGGGGTAAGGAGCCTCTGTTTGCTGTGGTCCAGTTCACAGGTCATCAGACACTCAAAACCTCTCAATGACTTCACTCAACTCCTATTTGCCTTAATTTCTAGGGAAAAAAAAATTCTGTTCTGCAACAACTGATCTCATGTCTCCAAAATTGCTGCCTAATTCATGATCAGCCATAATGTTAGCTACTCATCTTGTCTTCAGTATTCCAATTCCCTAACCTAAATAATTTGGACAAAAAATGAGAGTTGAGCATTGATTGCTCAAGTCCTATATATGTGTCTCTGATCTTGTTTTTCTGATGTACATTACCCCAACTCCATTGCGGCTCATTTCTGGTAATCTACCTCCTTGGTAGTGATGTGGCATTATCCTCTATTTTCTCTGTTCTGTGACTGGTTCAGTTATTAACAGATCAGTGATTTTCAAACAGATGCTCCTACTTTATGAAATTAATGTTCACCAGGAAGTTCTGGTTTTGTTTCTTTGCTTGTTTTTGGTGTATTTTCTAGACTGGTACTAGTGACTCACATAGAGGAATTTTTCCCTGAGTGGTTTAGTTGAGAGAGAGGTACAATGTAGTTTACTTATGTAATATCCCAGATCAATTCTTTTCATGGAAGAAGGAATAAGTTATCTGTAGCATTTTAAAGAATAAACCAGCCATGCTGAACTTAGTCCTTTTAGTTCTCTTTCTCCTTGTAGAATAGGCCTTCCTACATAAAGCAGGTGTTTGGGCATGCTTTCTAGAAAGTAGTAAAATCAACCTGCTTTTGCAGGCAAGGCCTATGGTTTTCCAGCTATGCCTGTGACTGAGTGAAGAATCTGGTTAAGTTAATGGTGAAGAATGATTAAATCCTCCATATATAAAGCAACTTCATCAGTTAATTTTAATCACAATAAAAACTGATAATTTGGTCTTGATTATTTACACTGCATCTAAATCTTACTTATTTTAAAGTTGGGTGAAGAAGAGTAAACTTTCACATGGCCCCCTTAAAATGTCAACACTTGGGATGTGACCTAGGAAGCTTGCAATATAGAAAATGAATCAAGTGTGTGACTAAATAGTGTTCAACGACGTGAGACTTCAGGGAAGGCAGAACATTTCATGATTTGATGATGTTTTGGATGTGGTGCAGCTTAAATGCTGAGACCCTGTTGACCATCTGTAATTCTGCTCTTGGCTTTTTCTACAAACCTTATCTTTACACTAGTTACGAAAGCACTAGGTTTGAGTAATATTCCCATCTGCTTCATCTTTGTTTTGTCATTTCTTTTCCTGTACTCCTGATATTTTCAGAGAGGGTCAGTCTATTTTCTACAATCTTAGCTTAAAATTAATCACTCTTTTTTTTATAGCACTTTTAAGACGAACACTTCTTTTAATGTTTCTGTGCTGTATGACGCAGACCTTTATATTTTTAACAAAATCTACATTTTGTCTTGTAAGTTCTTCTAGGGAGAAAGGATATGGTACATTATGGCTTTTTCAGAAACATTAATGCCAAAACAAATCCTTTAACAACATGCAAAACACATACAACCCAAAAGCTATATTCACCAGATATTATTAATGTAAAATACATAAATCAAACATTGAAAAAACTTCAAGATTATAGTTGTATAAATTCCATTTGTCAAAACCTCTAAAATCCTTGGGTGCATATTTTGTTCTACAACAAATTTATGCATGTTGCTTTTGTCAGGATCTAGGGAATATTACAACTGTCAATCACTTGAAGTAATTAGTTTTGTTTGTAGTTACTCTTCCTGTTCTCTCCCTATCTCTCTCCCTCTCTCCTTTTCACTCTCTGTATGTCTCTGTCTCTCTTAAAGGTACTACAGATATGGGATAAATTCAGTCCTTGGGTACCTACAGCACCCAAACTTGCTGTAGAGTATTTAAGGGCCATTTCCCTTCCTGAGTGGGGTTGAGATAAGTTTTTCTGTCTGTTTTATGAGGATTATTTCACCTCTTTCAGGTTCACAATTTTATAGTCTTATAATAATATGGACTAGTACAAGGCTTCTAGTCAACTTCTCCTCTTGTGCAGGTACCAAACTCTGCCTGTTACCCCCACAAAACTATTCCAAGAATTTTCTAAATTAACAGAAATCTTTATACTCCTCAGGGCAGTCTCTGGCTGAGATAGTAGTCTATATCTCCAGAGATATGTTTCTTTTGGTCCTCTGAGAATGATTTCCTCGTTTATTTCCTTTGCTCAACAGTAGCTTTAAATGTGTTTTATACTTTTTCATAAGCATTTTTGCACATTTTCAAAAAAGAAAGTTTTCTAGGGCATGTGCATTACCTTGCTGTCAGAATCAGATTTCTTGAGTCAATACTGGCACAAACTTATACAAGTGGATTGGCTTGGTGCTTCACACAGAGAGAAAAATCATTCTAGAATTTCTGCAGGTCTGTTTTCACTTCAGTCAAAATTATTAGACACTTGAGAAGGTTGTCTCAAATTCCTTAATAAAACCAAACTTAACTATCTTGCAAAGATAACTCTGAATTGCTTAGAACAGTTTTTTTTTTATTTGTTAAATGCCATCAACACCTACAATGTTACTATATAGAAACATGATGAGGTTCGTTAAATAAACATTGTTATTATTTTTGTATTAAGTCAAGGTAAATTTACATATTTAATACTTGCAATGTTTAGGGCAACTTGACAAATCAAGTAAAAATCTAATAGATTAGTTTTATATTTCCAAGTTAAAGGATTTGGACTTGTGGTTTTAATTTATAGAAGTTGTTACTAAATTTGTAGATGGCATTTGATTATGCCATTAATCTTAATGTCATTAAACCTAATGTTCATAATATATGAAAAAGTTTATTCGATCAATATCAGTTAGTTTTGACTTTTAAGATAAGTTTTAAGATAAAATTGATACGGTTTTCCACTCTTAGAAAGTTAAAGCACACAATTAAACTTAAATACATTAAAGAAGTTTAATTTCTCATGAAGGCAAGGTCATAAAGTTGGGGTCAAACAGAAGAAATTACAATAAAATTGTAAAACTGCCAGCTGACTTCAGATGCTGACAATAATGTGTGGTTTTTCTCTCTGGATCTGCAGCTGTGCCCTCAGTTTTTGTAATCCCAGACTACATATTATGAACAGAATCTCTAAGATGATTTTCAGGAAACATAAGTGGGGAAGAGTATATGAGATTCCTCTTTCATGTACACATTAAAAACTTACGATGAGAAGCAGATTTGGTTCAGATTCCAACATTACTGACTTACCTACTCCCGAACTATCATATTTTAAGTGAGTATCTAAAACTCTGATATCCATTATTTCAAACAGTCTCCACTCAAGCTAAAGTCATATGTATGTAGTAGCATACATTTGGATGGTTATTTTATTTTTAAAAATGTTTTTGTTTGAAATATTTTAAATAAAAATTTAACAGTAAGGATATATAAATCATGGTGTTGTGTCTGTATTTTATTGACATTAAACATTAACTGGGATACTACTGTAAAAAATCAAAGATTTTTTATCTTCCATTTCAAGCTAGGCTGAAACGTTGAATTGTGTTAAATGATGTGCTGCACTTTCTCAGATGTTCATTATTGCCCGATACGAATTTTGCTGAGATGAACAAACTCACCTGCAGAAAACCTTTATGTTAGGCTCATGTATTGAGCCAAAACTTGAGGTTATCTCTTTGAAGTGTGGGAGACAACTTCTTAAAAAAGAAAAATAGCATTTTCTTCAAAATATGTGATGTATTAAGGTCTAAGTGCTCCAGAACACAGCCATTACTCATTCTCCAAAGGCACGGATTGAAGCAGTTTCTGTGTTAAAATATCTTCATGGGCACCATAGAACATAATGCTAGGTTTTGCTCTAAACCTGCTTTCAACATGCATTGGACTTGTAAAAGTTCTGCAGTTTTTACTTTTTTTTTACTTTTTTTTTAAGTTGATTTGTTTATTTTGAGAGAGACAGAGACAGCGTGAGCAGGGGACAGGCAGAGAGAGAGGGGGAGTGAGACACCCAAGCAGGCTCCATACTGTCAGTGCGGCACCTGACTTGGGGCTTGAACCCATGAAACTGTGAGATCATGACCGAGGCCTAAACCCAGAGTCGGGCGCTTAACTGACTGATCCACCCAGTCGCCCCTCTGCAGTTTTTCCTTAATTTCCTCTCTGTGCTGTACTGTGTATAAATCTAGCTACTGGAAATCTGCACAGAAACACGATCAATAGAAAAAACACCTATGCATGTATGCATGATAGCATGTCTAGAATTGGATTTATATTCATTCTTCACCACTGAAAACTGCCATCAATTTTGGCAGGAGTAGCTATAATAAGAACATCCCCATATTTCAACATTGTTTTGTTATATGACTGAAAACCGTATAGATTATATTCTCAGAATATAAAAGGTTATCTATATTAATGAAAATATCAATAGAGCTGGAAACTTTATATAAGTAGTACTGAGAGGCATTTGTTAAATACTCCAAACATAACTGCACAATACATGATGCAAGAAGGAATACCTGATATGTTAATTTTGCTTCTGAAATATAAGCAGGAAAAATTAAATGTCTCAACAATTTCCAATGTTGAAAAGATACTATTAAATGCCCTTAAATTCTTTTTCCTAGGTGAAAAAAGTTAAAAAAAAAAAAAAGACTTAATTTTGGTTTTTGGTTAAGTCCATCAGAAACCATAGATAATCATAGACTTCGTATTTTCTTCAAGGTTCAAGATTTTTTTTTTTTTTTAATAGGGGGCTAGTATATGGATCGTAAGACCCAGGTAGTTACCATTCAACTCTTCAAAGCAAATTTAAGTGCCTATTTGAAAAATGAAATTTGTAATAGTCATGGCTGAGTTTACAGAAGAGGATTCATTAGATTACATAAGTATGAGTATTTGGAGAAACAAGACACCAACACTGGATGAAACCATCCAAATGTATAGCTATGAAGCATCAAAAGAAAAAAAAAAACAGTATAACGAAACAATTGTACATCCTTTTATATCATATTATACCTAGCCATGCAACTTAGAGTTCTTTATACTTGTGTTAAGAGTTTTAACATTCATTTAATTGAATTGAAACATCTCATTTTGTAAAAACAAAACAAAACAAAACAACACCAAAGCAATGTAGTGGAATACTTCATATAATAAATTAAAACTTCAGTAGAAACCCTTTGTGCTCGTATAACTTAAAAACCACTCAATAAAAACAAAGCTGAGTCCTAGGATTAATTTTATATCTGGGCTACAGCCATTTACTTAAATAACATTTCCATCTGTTCCAGGCTGTAAAAGTTGCTTGAGTTTACCAATGATAATCCAACTCATTAACATGTTCTTAAATCTTCCTTAGATAGGTCTCACTCAACCTGGTGATGGCCCGTTTATCATTGTCAAAGATTAATATTTTAACTATATGTTGTATTTTCCCATTTGAAATCTCCTTATTTTTGTGAAAGGTATTACATCCATTAGGACTTTAAGTTTGGAATATCATCTGGTAATTTAAATAATATCAGAGTAGTAAATCCATTCAGAAACATAGAGAATAAAGAAAAATAAAGTCAGCTTCTGTTGTACCAGTACTGAATAAAATGAAAGTATTTCAATACAGATCAACACTGTGGATTTCACCGGATGTCTAAGATAATTTTCTTTTCTTGAGGGGTCCGTTTGTGCTTTTCTCCTTACTACCCAGCTTTGCATTGCCTGGAGCAGAGAAAGGACAGGAAATGACAGTTACTTTGCCAACTGTTTTTACCTCGTGACTTCTGTACTGTCAGGAAAACTGTTACCATGTAATAAATATATAAATGGGCTAATTAGATGATAAACTGATGATAGATTCTCCTGTTACTATATAGAGGGGCAAGATCTTATTAGCTGGTCTCCACTTAAAAAGTGTAAATAGAAAATGAGAAATATACATGCCAATTTTTGTGTTTACATTAAAACTCATTCAGATTTTAAAATAGGTAATGCACTTCTTCTAATTTTGGAGGCATTTGGTTAAGTCAGCTTTGCATAGTCAAGTTCACAAATTCAGCTGGGCCCTTATTAAAGATCACTGAGTTTTTTTTTTTTTTTCAGGTTGCTGCTGACAACTCTAATTACAAATGATAACAGGGAAAGTGTGTAGGGTGAAAAAGTTAAACCACAAACATTTACCAATTGTGGGGAAAAAGCCACTAAATCAAAACATGTTAAAATTATTATGTGTCATGGGGTGCCTGGTGGCTCAGTCTGCTGAATGTCTGACTTGATTTCAGCTCAAGTCATGATTTCACAATTTGTGAGATCAAGCCCTGTGTTTGGCTCTGCACTGACAGTGTGGATCCTGCTTGGGATTCTCTCTCTTTCCCTCTCTCTGCCTCTTCCTGGCTTGCACACATGAGGGTATGTTCTCTCTCTCTCTCTCTCTCTCTCTCTCTCTCTCTCAAAATAAAGAAAAAACATGAATAAAAATGAAAATAATTATATATTATTGCTAAAATTATAGCTGTGCAAATTGAACCAATATTAGCACATATAATAAATAATTTAATTACATTAATATGTATTAATACGTACATTACATGTAGGCCTTTGTTTGTTAAAAGAAACTTTATCTTGGGGCGCCTGAGTGGCTCAGTTGGTTAGGAGTCTGACTTCAGCTCAGGTCATGATCTCACGGTTTGTGAGTTCGAGTCCTACATCAAGCTCTATACTGACAGCTCAGAGCTTGGAGCCTGCTTTAGATTCTGTGTCTCCCTCTCTCTCTCTCTCTCTGCCCCTCACTACTTGTGCTCTGTCTCCCTCTGGCTTTCAAAAATGAATAAATGTTAAAAAAAAAATTTAAAAAAAGGGCCACCTGCGTGGCTCAGTCAGTTGAGCATTTGGCTTCAGCTCAGGTCATGATCTCACAGTTTGTGGGTTTGAGCCCCGCATCGGGCTCTGTGCTGACTGCTCAGAGCCTGGAGCCTGCTTCGAATTCTGTGTCTCCCTCTCTCTCTGCTTCTCCCCTGCTTATGCGCTGTCTCTCTCCTTCAAAAATAAGTAAAAACATTAAAAAAAAATTAAAAAAAAGAAACTTTATCTTATTGTTGCTCATTTTCTGTATAATTGTATTAACAAATTTTAGTTTGTAGAATAAACATTATTTTATTATTTAAGTTTAATCCAAAATATGTATTTATTTCAACAAGCCTGATTTAATTGATGTGAGAAGTGAGATGATTCATTTTCAGAAATACCAAATAAAAGCTGTGCTGTCTAGTTAACAGCCTATTGTAAATAGGTTTAGAACCTATTGGAAATATGTACAGCCCCTCACCCCCACCCGCACAGTGGAGTCGCAAATCCTTAAACACTTCACTTCCTGGTTATTCTTCCCCTCTTCATTTGGAGGGCTTATTTTTACCGGGCTTTGCAATGAGCAGGGGCCAAAGAGCCAAAGTCTCTGTCTACTCAAGGAATGTACATTTGTTCCAATCAGACTACTTTTTGGCCCTACATGGGCATAGATGACTTCTGGGTACCACTGTAACCTCTGTAGTACTCAGCCAATGAGGAATCAGAGGAGGGACTTGCATGCTAGGAGATAATTTCCTGCTGTAACCACCCCCTGAGTGTGCCTGTCCATCAGATACCTGCTCTTGCAAGAATGTTGATTAAAGCCTCGTTTCACTATCCTCTGAGATGCCGTGCCCCCCCTTTGATTGGATCAGTGGGCTTATTTCTCATAATTGATACATTAGAAAGTATATGAAATATGACCTGTATAAACATATTTAAATCATAAATCAATAAATTCCTTATTTTCAGGTTATTTCCTAAGATGAAGTATGTATTTATTTATTATTATTATTGTTATTATTATTACCTGTCAATACAACTCATAATACATTATTTTCAGAATTGGTTAAGAATCTTCAGACTAACATGACCCAGTTGCAAGAACATTCTAATTTATATAAAATATTGAAATAATTAAGAGTACTTGAAATGAAAATACCCTTGTACATGCACTTAGCCATGTATTTATGTCTTCCAAACTACATGTCAGGGTATTTTAATTTTATTTGTGTTGACTTATTTCTGGCCGGAATAAAACCACCATGCTCCCTCATGAGAAATAAACAAGGAGAGATAGGGCTTTTGTCCTGCAATGGAAGATGCTGATGTGATGAGCAGACTGTCCGGATTATCCCTAAGGAGGTCTTCCTGGATTCTACAGTGATTTGTTCTTTATGTGTTATGGTTCATATTTAGCCCTTCATCTGATTATTTGATAATGTAGATCAATTAATTCTAACAAATTAATATTCCATCATACCTAATGAATATCTTTGATTTTATTCAAAATAAAAATACACAGAAACAAGAGCCAAGCAAGCAAATAATAATTCATAGCCTACCTTGGAGTGTGAACAGATGTTTTAATTAAAATTGACTGTGAGATAAATTGTCCCTTGGTGTAATTTAATAAATAGCCATTGGTTCAATAAATTACAGTACAAATATTTACCTGGCCATTATTGCTTTACTTGATTATCGCAATAAGGATTGCATTTGCCTCCATGCCATTCTTTACAATCTTTTGGTAAGAAAAGAGAGATTATTTTTCCTTCTTTTAACAACGTGCTTTTTCTATTCATCAGCCTCTTAGAAGCTCTGTGATTCTCTGCTTTACCATCCATTTATTTTCACAGCCAATAAATGCTCAGTTATGTTTTTGAGGTGCATAGGAAAACAAGAGACCACTAATGCTAATAATTTTTTTTCCGGATATATGATAAAAGAAATAATAGTTCTTTCTAACTTTTTATTTCAATTTAGATTTTTATTGCATTAAAACTGGAAGCCACGCTATCATTTGCAGAAAACTTTAATGCTTTTATTAGCACTTGTGTGGGAGGCAGGAGGGTCTATTTGTCAAAGTGGGTTTTTTGTGTTTTTTTTGTGTGTTTTTTTTTAGAAATACATATCAAGTGATGAATTCATACTGATAGCGTTAATGGAAAAACATATTATTGAGGATTAGTTTTTTTCCTATGTCAAAACAAAACAAAACAAAAGCAGAGAATCTATTTAAATTCCATAATCATATAAAGTTAACAGAGGTAATTTACCAGGGGGGTCGTTGGAACAATATCCAGCATAGATGTTTGTCAATAAAATATAGGATAACTTTATATTAAAAGGAGATTTGCTTGCTCTGAAAGAAGGGTTAGAAGCACTGTGCATGCTTCTAATTTACTTCATAGCCCTCTTTAATTTTGGCTAAATTCATACAGATTTTATGTCAAAGCTCAGGTAGGTTTTCTTTTTTGTTTTCACTTACCCTCCCACCCCCCACCTCTGGCACAGGTCATTAATTATTTATATGTAGCTTGCTTTGTAAAATTTAAAAAATATATATACTACAGATTGCTTTATTTTTTTATATTTAAAATAAAACCCAGAATACTCTAAACATGCATTTCAGGGATTGGCAGAATTTGTGAGCATTTTTATACAATAAATAAGAGCCTAAGCAAGACTTATTTTATCACACTAAAATATTTCTGACATAAAACAGTAGCAATATTAATATCACTCTAACATTTATTTTTAATATTTCAGACAAATGTTTCAAAATGATTTTGCATTTAGTATTCCTTACATTATATTAATTCATTTTCAAAACATGCATTACATCTTGTTATAATCTTTAAATGATTATCACTAAATATAATCCAGTTAAGAATGTTAAAATAATCAAAACATATATGCATAGTAGTAACTTAGAAAAAGTGCATTATGAGTATTTATGTTGTTTCACTGAAAAGGTAAAAGCATAGCAGAGGCTTATTACATGCATGCTTTCCTTCCACTATTGGAATCGTATCATAAACCCTAAGTAGTTTCAGACTTTGAGACTTGTAGGTTTGCATGTAGGCAGCATTATTTCAGAATGTTTTCATGGTCAACACTGGAGATGGCAGAAGGACGCAGGTTTGGGCAGAAGGAGAAAAATTTTACTATGATGCCGTTGCATCCAGGGTTTCGGTCTTTTCTACAGGAGCAATAGAGCTAGGACAGCACTTAAACTTTCTTTCAACCTGGGGTAGGGGCATAGGGCTTCACATCACATCTCCACATCAGCTGGTTATTGGATCCCAGCTGTTCTTGGGGGACTGCCTTGGGCAGTACAGCTCACGTTGGTTGAGGGAAAATCTACAAACAGGACTCAGATGAGGGCTGTCAGTGCTATCACTTCCAGCAGCTGGGGAAGAAGGTCCTAAGTTATTGCAGGTGGGGTGAACCTGGGTGGAATTATATTGCATTTATTTATGCATTGCACTGCAGATGCTGAATAATACAGTAAAACCTTAGTTTGAGAGCATAATTCATTCTGGAAACAAGATTGTGATCCAATGTGAATATATATCAAAGCGAATTTCCCCATTAAAAATAATGGAAAATTAGATAATTCATTCCACAACCCCAAAATATTCGTATAAAAATGATTACAATACTGCAACATAATACCAAATAATAATACAAAATATAAAGAAAAATAAACAGATTAACCTGCACCTACCTTTGAAAACTTCGTGGCTGGTGTGAGGGAGACAGGAGAGGGGAGGGTTATTGTGTAGGACGACTTTCACTATCACTAAGCGAATCACTGCTATCTATTGGTTCAATGGAATCTTTTTCTTTTTGTGCAACTTTAACAAGGAAGCTATCCAATGGCGTTTGCTTTTGCCTTCTTTTGAGGATTTCACGGAAATGTGACATTGCATTAATGATCAACCACAATCCCACAATACGTGCACACGCACGTGTGTGCGAGAGAGAGAGAGAGAGAGAGGGAGAGAGAGAGAGAGAGAGAGAGAGAGAGAAGAACCATTGGCTCAGTTGTGATCATGTGATGTTTAGTGTTACATACTACTCGTACTGCAAGACATCACTTGTTTATCAAGTTACAATTTATTAGAAATGTTTGCTTGTCTTGTGGAACACTCGCAGAACAAGTTACTCTCAATCCAAGATTTTACTGTACTCATTAGAGTCACATACTCTTTTTCTGTAGCTTCCTGTTCTAACAACCTTGGTTTGGACTTTTGTCCTTTTGAGCTCATAACAGCCCCACTTCTGTGTATTGTGTCAGCAATTCAGACAGAATGTGGATGTAGGCAGGTGTCATAGACTTGCACTTTCAACCTATTTAGAATAATTGAATCTCATTTTCTTATCTCCTCTACTGTAAGAGAATTTCAAGATGTGATTACTAATGAATATGCTTAGAACCAACACAAATAAATCAGACTTCTCTTTATAAGGAAGATGAAGAAGTTTGCCTGGATAGCTCAGTTGGCTGAGCATCTAACGCTTGATTTCAGCTGAGGTCATGATCCCAGGGTCGTGAAATCGAGCCCTGTGTTGGGCTCCAAACTGAATGTAAAGCCTGCTTAAGATTCTTTCTCTTCCTCTCTCTGTACCCTGCTCCCTTTCTCATGCTTTCTCTCTCTCTCTCTCTAAAACAAACAAAAACAAACAAATAAATAAATATAAGGAAGATGAAAAGAATGGATGTTGGCTGGAGATTTAAGATAGCTTCTCTTATCAATGTTCAGATCATTTTTTTACAAATAAAATTCATAGAGTTGAAATTGAGGAAATGACAATACTTTTACTTTCCTAGAGAATTTTGAAAGCATATATCATATATATATATATATTTACTTTTTACAAAACATTTTTCTATTTATGTATATTTAATAAAGTCACAAACATACATTTCTATATATTCATATTTAACAAATTACATCCTTCTTATTAATATATCTGATTCCCTCAAGATTCTTTCTAAAGTTGAATGTCTTCAATGTCTTTGATACTATCACAGCATGCTATTTTTATAAATTGGGCCAGATAATTAATAGGGTTGGGGGATTTCCAAGGGAGCTGGCTCTCTTTTATGAATAGACAGAGAGCTCACACAGTTCCTCAAAATGATCAAGCGTTTAAAGTTGTTATTCAGCCAAGATGCAAACAAATGGTGATAATTCATAGCCATTCAATTTTTCATATCACTTTTTATACAACACATTTAGAGAAAAAACTTAGAACCTCTGTCCTGCCTGAAGATATGTGCTTCCATGATGAAATGTGGTTTTTCTCCTTTAGCAAATTTGTAATTAATAGTTCACCTACAACATATATCTTAATTTTAGGATCACAACTATTATTTCCTCAAGTCTTACTGGTCTAGTAAACACAGTCTAATTTATTTTCCCATATTTGTAGCAATTTTACAAAGAGCAATTTTTATTGGTAAACTTCAGGAATTAATTGAGCATAAAATCTATTGAGAGTTAGAGGCTATTTTTGTACTTTATATATCATTTTTTAGGTAGTTCTAGTAATTTCACTTTTACAGCTGTGCTATCTAGTTTGAAAAGTGCCATGATAAAATAATATACTCACCTTTTTTAGGAATTCCTTAAAATTGCCAAACCACCTGACAATACCCTTATGAACATGTCTAGCAAATTTAAAAAAGAAGAAAATGTGTATTAATTAAAATAAATGTGAATATTTTTCATAGAATACAATTTTCAGTTGTTAAATCTGGCTTCCAGGCACTTTTTTCTTTTCTCTTTGCAAATATAACTGGTAAATTTTAAATAAGGAATGTATTTTCTTTGGTTGAAAAGTTATAAATAGGAACCCCTTGAGAAAAGGACCTAGTATTTCAAACTGTAACAAATGTTCAAGTTACTTTCTCAGAAAGATAACATTTTGCATGTTATACTTATATTTTTATTATTTTAATTTTCAGAGTTTGGAATACAGAGTGAAACTCTAGGGAACTTTTATATTCATTTTTCATATTCATGAGTCTACAAAAATGTCAATATAATCAGAATACAAATAAAAAGTGATTATGTGAAACAAAATTTAAGACTTTTATAGATGCATTATCTATAATTATATAAAATCTTGGTGGAAAAGAGCTAGATAAGCTTGAAAGTACATAATTAATTTTCTGAAAAGATATGATTTTTGTTTAGAGTGTTCAAAACAGAATTGTCTGTAGTTTTCTTTTATATCATTTTATTATCACAGTCTACTGCAACTGTTTCACCCACCAGAAGTGAGTGACTGTCACTGATAAGCTCCAAAAATATGTGTTAATTAGTTTAAATATCTGTTGATAGCTAGGCTACAATAAAAACGCTACAATAAAAACAATATTACTCATGGTTCTGCTGCTCAAGGACATTTAATAACTTTTTTTAAGCCAAGGACCTGGTCTTATATATTTCACCAGGCATTCAAAATTCCAGATCAAATCCTGATATCACGAACACCAATTTATCCACATCCTCTAGATTAGATTAAATGAGTAAATTGGAAGTCAGTCAAAAGATATGATGCATTAGTTAATTTTTTTGTGTGAATGTCAGAAAATGGGCTGTAAATTCAACGCCTGTTTATGCATTTTGATAAAGAGAGATTGTATGGATTCTGCCACAAGAGGAAATCCTTTCAAATTAGTATATCCACACTAGTTTTGTTTGATCTTAAAATTTGACTTCTCTTTTGTGTGTGTATCAGAAAGACTGCACAGAATCTTACACTTTGGGATTTTGAAATATTAATATTTGTATGTGTTTCTGGAAGAAAAAAATGTTCTGATTAAAAAGGTAAATAAACTTCCTAAATTATGAAAAACAAGCAAACTTTTTTCATTGAATCAAGAAAGAAAAATGAATTTACCAAGGACATATTAAGAGTTATCTTTTAAATCTTTGCAATATGCCAGTTACCATATTGATTTCAATCTCAGTTTCCTGATATAACCCATCCCACATAGCAAAATACTTTTTCACCATTTTCAAATACACATTGTTAAGATCTCTGAATGCCCAAAGACACCTTAAAAGTTATCACCAGGAAAATAGATTTCTGTGATTGAGATATTTTGACCTGGTTTGTTTGGTTAGAAAGACAATAACTTAATTTTAAAATTTTACTTAGTGTTTGGGATCTAACCTCATTTGTCTGCATGTATAGCTAGCTAGCTAGCTAGCTAACTAGATATAAAAGGGGTTTCAATTAAATGACAGGCTATTTGTTTTGATATTTAAATGTGAAGGTAAGCTTAAGTTCTTTAAAAGCAGACACTGTTCAGTCTTGAGTGTTGTTCCTTCTCGATTACATGGTAAAGTGACTGACATAGCATAGACAGTAATCACTTATGAGATTGTGTAATAGTATTTTTGAATTAGATTACTCTCTCCCCTCAGAGTCATTACATATGTCAGGAGAAGAAGATGTAAAAAAAGTAAGTAAGACATATATAAACAAAAAATGATTTGAAAAATCATTCCACATATCTATACTTAACATATGAATTTGTACAGATTATTTTCAATGAACTGTGCTTTGGCCATTTAGGCAGAAAGATGATAAATACTGTCTATCTTTTCATACAAAATGCCTTCCTTAATGGGAAGAAAGACTTTTTCAGAGGCCCTTTATATTTATTAACATCATGTTCTTTCATTAATAAATGAGTTGAATAAAACCTTTGGCAGGTGTTCATTTTTATAACTATATTAGAGTCATTTTACTTTTTTATCTTTTATATTTTACCTTAGGGTCACTTCACCAAGACATATATTTCCATATCTCAGATGGAAACACTAAAAGAAAAATACATAAAGTTGATTACTAAGGAAGTAAACTACATTTCAATAGCATCAAATTTATGAATCGTAGAAAAAGGCCCAAAACTGTGAAGTAAAGGACTCAATGTTAATACATGCATAGCATTGCTACAAACTACTAATGTCTGAAATTTAATGAAAAATATAGGGAAGGAAGATTGAACATTGCTGAGCTAGACACATGTTCAAATTGCATTCAATAAAATTAATTTAGACCAAAGCATTTAGTCCATATGGAGAGAGTAGAGATAAGACATTGCAAATGCCTCTAGGAACAATTCTATTCATTTGCAGTGACCAACATTACCCAGTAGTATAAGTTTAAATTTTCTACATTTGACAAATTACTTTGAATCACATGTCTCTAATGGCACCTTTTCATAAAGTGTACTGTATTCCTGAACATTTTTTTAGCATATAATTACACTTGATTGTGACATACTTAAAAAAAATCATAAGCTGAAATAGGTTTATTAATAAAATAGTAATGTGTGCACTGAAGAATGTTCTAATTCAATAACCTAAGAAAAACTAGAAATGAAATATAAATTCTTTTGTTTTCACTCTTATCACATGCTCATTCACTGTTGCATGACCAGAAGAGTCCCTAATTCCCCATTTAATCAGAGATCTTAGAAAACACATCCTGAAAAAACAAAACCCAACATCATAGGGCTCTGATTTATTTTGTCTTGGAAAGATAATAATCAATTTTACATTTGGTATTGGCCAATGGAGCCTTGATCTGTGCTTGTTTGTAAGATGACAACCTGTATTTCAATGTAATCACTTAAAACTAAAGAAACTGGAAAACCAAACTATCCTTCAACTCACTAGATGAAAAATGAAAATTATGACTCATTAATTGCAGTTAAAGAAAATCAGAATCATCTATGTGTTTATCTATGATTCAAATTCAAAGAATCAGGACCCTTGGAAATTTCAGAGGCATTATTCAAAATGCAGTTTAGCCTGGATTTATTTTATGGACAGACCTTCAGGTTATATATGCAAGGTCATTTCGTAGCGAGTAATATATTCTTTTTATCAGTTGGGCAACTAAGCTATACAATGTTAAATTATTTCCTGTAGTTCACTTGATATGCAAAGACATCTAACTCTCTTCCACCAGGAAAAGAAAAAAGGTATTACATTTCTAGCCATTTTACCTTCTCCCAAGAAGAAATCTTAAGTCATTTCTTTAAAGATAAAGCATTTGGCTCATTCACAATTAAAATCCAAGTAATGCCAATATTTTATAATAAATTATTGTCAAAATAGTTTGCATACCTGAAAATAGTGTGAATTAATGGCATTGTGAGTGTGTTGTGATAAAATAGGAAACTGACTTTCATATGCTAAATTCCTTTAATCTGTGTGGCTGTTAATTTTATGTATCTATTTGCCCAGATTAAGCATTAATTCTGGAGGTATCTGTGATGGTGTTTTTGGATGAAATTAGCATTTGAATTGGTGTACTCAGTAAAGCAGATTGCCTTTCCTGCTGTGAGGATATGGGTGGGCAACATCCAGTCCATCAAGAACCCGAATAGAATAAAAGGCAGATGAAGGTGGAATTCACCTCTGTTTTCATACTTCACTGTGTGTGCTGGGACTTCTCCTTTCACCTTCTCCTGCCCTTAAGATTTACACCACCAGTTCTCCTACTTCTTAGGCCTTCAAACTTGAACTGGCTTACATCAAAGGCCTTTCTGGGTCTCCAGCTTTCAGACAGAATCATAGAATTTCTCAGCCTCCATAGTCACATAATAAATATACATATACATATACATATACATATACATATACATATACATATACATATACATGTATGTCCTACTGTTTCTGATGTGAAATGTTGGGGTATGGGAGCGAATGGTCATGAAAGAATTCTTGAGATGTCCTTGGTGCAAAAAGAGTGGTTTTATTGACGCATGGAGACAGGACCCGTGGGCAGAAAGCACTTCACTGGGGTTGTGAGGAGTGACTGATTATATACTTTCAAGTTGGGAGGGAGTTAGGGATAGTGTAAGTCTCTAAAGAATTTGGAAGCAAGGTTCCAGGACCTTGAAGGGCTGGGTCATTTTCTACTGTCTAGTAAAACATTGGTCATGAGATCTTTCAGATGTATATAAATTGGCCATATGTTTGGAGGATGATTGCTAACATGTATCTTGGGGTGGGGAGAGGTAGAGATAAAGGAAATTTCCAAAAGGATTTTTACAGGATCCTGGAGGTCCAGTTAATGTCAAGTGAAGGTTGTCTTTTGCCTCTAGCAACGTATTAATGTTGAGGCCGTAGATCTCCTGGAGGAAGGTCACATTGCCTGTCCCAAGTATCTGTCAGTGGACTTCAAGTTGTAAGAAAGTTTAATTTTTTGTTTCTATATTCCTTTTGCCTTTGTTCTCCATATCAGTTCTGTTCCTCTGAGAACCCTAATATGTCTATGACTAAAACCAAACTCCATGTAAAATGTTTCAATCTTTCTTTTTGATATTGAACTTACACTTATATATCTTTCTTTTTTTAAAATATAATTTATTGTCAAGTTGGCTAACATATGGCGTATACAGTATGCTCTTGGTTTTGGGGTTAGATTCCCGTGATTCATCGCTTCCATACAACACCAGTGCTCATCCCAACAAGTGCCCCCCCATGCCCTATATTTATTTCTTTAACAAAGAATTTCAATAACTTCATATTTTTTAAAAAATTCCTTAAATTAATAAATTATAAACTAATTAAATTCCTGCTAAGCAATATTGGAAGCATAAACCTACATTATTATGCTATATTGAAAGATTAAAAAAAAAACATTTGTAAATTGCTTCTAGTACTTACAAACACAGAAGAACTTAGAAGAAATAATGCATAGAGACAGGTAAAATATAAATAAACCCGAAACACTCAATGCTTTCAGTGTGCTATAGCTGTACTGTGAGAATTTACATATCAGAAGACAAAATTATATGCTAGGGACTCATTCATTCGAATACATGTTGTCGTTTTTTTTTTTCTTTTTTTTTTTTTCTTTTGAAGGTTGGAGGTTGAGAAATGAAGAAATATGCTGACTAGCAGAATGGAAATTATTGCTCATTCTCTAGTTCTAGGAAAACAATTTTTCCATTAAATTATATATTTCAGGCAAATTGGCTTTGAAATGTTGGAATGTGAAGTTGTTATTTCTCTGCTAGAATCTTTGCTGGGAAAATATATTGGACACCTTTCACAGAGCTCCTCAGATTCCTTTAGTTTTGCCTATTGTCATAACTCTCTCAGCTCCTTTCTCCATTTCAGCTGCTGTGGCGCCCTCATGAGGAGCCGAAGTCCCTATTCTGCTTCCACACTCCGTTGAAAGGTCTCCTACAGTACAACATGAGTTTTGGTTTCCAGGCTACTGCTGAATGGGCCAGCTGATGCAATCCCAGAGAAGTAGCATGCTAATTCCCTCAAGAGACATTTTGAATAACCTGATGTGGAGAACCCTGTTGGGGGCGGCGTGGTGCAAGCAAATGAACAATGCCTTCCTTTCTCCCTTATCTATGTAAGACCATTTCAAGGCCTGATTTCTCCAAACATCCTGTCTTATGATATTCTCATGGCTCATTCGTCACCAGATGAAGGTGGCAAGAAATTGTCTCTGTTTCTTTAAGCCTCAAATACAAAAAGGCATCTAGTGCCATAGCACATCTCCTTATATTTATTCTCTTCCCAATCCAGCCTGTCCGGTGTCCTTTCCCCTTCTTTCTACTGCTCCAAGATTATTCTTCATTTTTTCAGTGTTACGGCTGATTCTTAACCTCAGGGTCCATTTTCTGGGGGGAACCTGGGATAAACTAGCATATCGTCCTTGGAGCTAAGAAATCATGAAAGCTTGTCCACTTAATTTACTCTTTCTTTTTCCCAACACCTAACTGGAGCTTCACTTTTATGATCTTGTGAGTGTAAAACATTTGGAGTACGAAATGGAAGGCTATACCTCTCATCACAAAACGTTTGTTCCTAGATCTATCATTTCTCATCACTGGGCTTGACTAGAAAACTCAAGTCATATATTTATTCACTAAACACTTACTAGGTGTACCACACACTGTGCTAGATGTCAAGGGACAAAAATGGAAAACATGTGGTGCCAATACTCAGATGCTACACCTCAAACATACTATAATTTATTTTTAAATATAAGAACAAATGATAACACTGATTTGTACTTGGATTTCATTCTGTATTTAATCAAAACGAATTCACATTTTAATCACTGAACGTGTACTAGGAAACGTACATTTTGCAAACGTTAACTTTGAGTCTGTTCAAGCACATGTAGAAGTAGGTTTGAATTTTATTGTTTTGGAAATCAAACTCAAAACATTACTTGCCACGGGTCGCACAGATGGAAAGAAGGAAAGCGTGCAGATCTTGTCTGACCACAAACCCAACGTGTTTCTACAGCAAGTCTCTCTTTATTTTGTCCCACACATGATGTTCCCACTTAGAATTTCTGCTAAGCTGTTTGTCAGTCTTAAAGCACTGCAATTTCTCCCCTTAGACTGTTCAAAGATAGGGCAAAGTAGTGTAGTGATTAAGACCATACTTCATTTTGGAGATTATACATATCTGAGATTGAATGCTGATTATAGAATCTTGGAAACATTGCTAACTTTGTGAATTTTACTCCATTCAACTCTACAATTATAATATCTACTTCATAAGATTCTTTTATCTATTTATTCTTCAAATATTTTTGGCTCCCTCCTATGTCCAGTACTTTTTTGACATTGGAAACATAGAAATTAATGAAGCATATAAAGTTCCTGACTTCATGAAGCTCATAGCATAAGGGATAGATAGATAATTAATAATAACAGTAATAATAATAATAGTAAAATTTATTGCAATTTCAGATAATATTAAAGATATAAAATAGAAAGAAGCAGAGTAAAAGATATGAAATATCAATCTGGGAGGATTTTTTAACCTGTGAAAGTCAGGGATTTAAGGAAGAGAACTCTATGAGCCTTTATGTGAAAAAGCACTTTAAGCAGAGGGAACCCCAAAAACCAAGGTCCTGAGGCAACACCGTGCCTGGCACAGAAGGCTTTATGCCTGGAGCAGAAAAAGGAGAAGAGAGGAAGTTGATAGTGCTTGAGAGGTGGCAAGAAACCACATCATTTGAGACTTGCAGGGCATTTACTTTTTTAAATAAATATGGAAAGAAGCCACTGGAAGTCTTTGGATCAAGAAGTCAGACAGACAAAGACAAATACAGTATAATATCACTCATGTGGAATCTTAAAAAGCTGAACTCGTAGCAACAGGGAGTAGAATAGTGATTACCAGGGTTTAGTGTTGGGATAATTGGGGAGATGTCACTTAAGGGTACAAACTTGCAACTGATAGATAAATAAACCCTGGAGATCTTATCTACAGCATAGTGATCAAAGTCAACAATATGGTATTATTAGCTTCAAAGTTGCCAAGAGACTAGATCTTAAATGTTCTTTCCATGAAAAGGAAGTATGTGACATTTGCTAATGCTACTGTGGTAATCATCCTGGCAATATATAAATATATCAAAAAAACATTTTAAACTTACACAATGTTATGTTACATTTATATCTTAATAAAAAAATTCTAACAAATATTAAAGTATTGCTCTGACTGTTGTATGGAGACTACATTACAGTAGGGAAGAGTTGAACAGGAGACACTGACCAAGATGGTATCATAGTTGTAGAGGTGAGTAGTTATCCTGGAGATTATTACAGAGCAAGAGACAATGAACATCTGATACATTGCAGGTGCCAAACTGTACCCACTGTCACACTCTAATGATTCAGGTTCAGGAGTCTAAAGTGACTGCTTAGGTGTTGATCTGTATACCTGTCTGTTGCTTTTTACATTCTGCTCTTCTCTTTTTCTACCTACATTTCCTCTACTATGGTTTGCCCTCTCTATGTACTCTTTTTCATTGCTCTTATTTTTTCCAGGTTTTTCCTGTTAGTCCATTGGTATGGAGTATTGATTGCTCCAAAGAAATTCCATTAGTATTAATTTTTTTAAGGAAGTAGAATCTTTCTTCTCAGTGCTCCAAGGAGTATATTCTTTCCTGGAAACAAATCCTTCATTTCCAAAATTTTCTAATTGCTATAAATCAAATAGGAACTAGAATATTTTTTACCTTTTTTCTTTTTCACTTTAAAAGAGTACTAAGGACTGTTTTTTTGCAGCTGTTGAAGAGATCAAGAAAATGATATTCAGCACTTTCTATTATCTATTGTATGAGTTACAGTTACTAGTGGTTCAAATTTTGAAATATTCTCTTCATCTCCTGAATTTGTCATTTAAAGTTTTAAAATATACACAATGTTTATGAAATGGCTGATGTAATCAATATAATACACTACTAAGTCCTTTTTTTGCATGTACTTCCTAATTCAATATGATATGCGATGGTATTCACGGGTGAGAAATTTTAGTTTCTACCATCAAAGAATGTGGAGCTTTGTGGTAAACCTAAAAAGAGACAGAAAACAAAATAAATTGTGGCATTCACTAAATGACACACATTTATATAAGAAAATCTGAGCCTATGGGAAAGAGCACACATATCTGAAAGAGCATAAGGGAAGACATTTCAGATTATGACAATTGAGCTACTTTCAGGAAGGAATCAGCATAAGTGGGGATGAAATGGAGGAGGAGATCACAGAGAGACTTGGTTAGGAGAGAAAGTATTCAGGAACTCCTGACATTTCCTTCTGGAAAGGTTTCATTGAGAGGAAAGGAGCGATTATCAAAGATGAAAATAAGCAGTAAATGGCCAATGATGATAAGCTTTTTATGCCTTTGCATTTAAAATTTTCTTTTTCGGGGCGCCTGGGTGGCGCAGTCGGTTAAGCGTCTGACTTCAGCCAGGTCACCATCTCGCGGTCCGTGAGTTCGAGCCCCGCGTCAGGCTCTGGGCTGATGGCTCAGAGCCTGGAGCCTGTTTCCGATTCTGTGTCTCCCTCTCTCTCTGCCCCTCCCCCGTTCATGCTCTGTCTCTCTCTGTCCCAAAAAATAAATAAACGTTGAAAAAAAAAATTAAATTTTCTTTTTCTATGTGAACTATACAAATAGTTTTCGTAGATTTAAAAGTGATATCTTTTTAGCAGCTGTGTAAAGAGACTGTAGGGCCGTAGGACTGTAGATTACATGAATAGTTCTGAATATCTGGCTCACCTTCAAAGGACTTAAGAACACAGTTTATTTCTGGCTGAGATAACCACAGCCTGATGTGGACCTACAACAGAGACATCTTCCATACTAAGTTGGCTAAGATTTTCTCCTATTTCTTCCTCTTCTATTAGTTTTATATATTTAAGATTTAAATTTAATTCCATAGTCCAGTTTGAGTTAACTCTCAGGTATGGTATGAGGTAGGGATCTTAGCATATGATCACAAACATCTCCAAGCTTATTTTTAAGTTTGTTGTTTTTCTTCTATAAGTGTGTGAAGTTTTCCAACACTTTGTGCTGAAATGCCTTTTCTTACATCATGATACTGTTTTGGTCCCTTTGCCAAAAATCAATGAACCATATAGCTGGCGATCTGTTTCTGAACTATGTTTTCTTCCATGGATCAGAATGTCAGCAATGACACTGCTTGATTTCTACAGCTTCATAATTAGTATTGAAATCAATTACTGTACATCCTCAAAATTTATTCTTAGTTTTTAAATGTATTTCAGCCATTTATTCAATTTCAGAAAGAAGAAGAAGAAGGAGAAGAAGAGGAAGAAGGAGGAGGAGGAGGAGGAGGAGGAGGAGGAGGAGGAGGAGGAGATGATGACTCCAGGAATGTGATTGAGAGTTTATTTAATGTGTAAACAATTTATTAAGAATTGGTATCTTAATGGGGCAGAGGGTGCCTAGGTGGCTTAGTCTTTAAACATCTGACTTTGGCTCAGGTCATGATCTCATGATCTCATGAGTTCAAGCCCTGGGTGGGGTTCTCTGCTGTGAGTGCAGAGCCAGCTTTGGATCCTCTGTCTCCCTCTCTCTCTGCCCCTTCCCTGTTTGCACACACATGTTCTATGTCCTTCTCAAAAATAAACAATTTTAAAAAAAAGATGGGTATCTTAACAAAATTGAATATTCCATTTCAGGAACATGATACTATATCTCCCCATTTATTTAGGTTTATCCTATAATTTTGTTCACAACTGTCATGCAGTTTTAACTGAGATCTTGCATTCTCTTGTCACATTTATTTTTAAGTATTTTATGTTTCAGTATTTTTGTAAGTTGAATTTTGAAATATATTTTCCAATTGTTGATAATGTATATTTAATTGATTTTTAAAAAATGTTTATTCTAATTTTTTTTTTTGAGACAGCGTGAGTGGGGCACGGGCAGAAGGAGAGGGGACAGGATCCAGAGCAGGCTTTGCTCTGACCACAGTAGGCCAGACCTGGGACTTGAACTCATGAACCATGAGATTAAGATGAGATTAAGATGACCCTGAGTCGACGATGGACACTCAACCTACTAAGCCATAAGGCACCCCTTTAATTTATGTTTAAAAGATGTTTATTTATTTTTGAGAGAGAGAGAGAGAGAGAGAGAGAGAGAGAGAGAAATATCAAGACAGAGCCACCCAGGCACCCCTATTACATTTACTTTTCATCTTGCGACCTTCCTGTCTTCCTTCCTTCCTTCATTCCCTCCTTCCACCTTTTCCTTGCTAATATAGAACGTACCTGCACTATATGCCATGCTTGTGCCTCTGGTAGAGCAAGAAAGATGTATTCTAGTTTAGCAGTGAAAAGGACATTCAAGTAATGACTTAATCTGAGTTCTGGAGGGATAGATTTGTACTATTTTATACACAATAATAGAGATTCTAGATTCTACTAGGTATAGGACTGACTTCAGATAAAATAATCTTAGGTAAGAGAGTTCTCATAATCTTTTCTTTCTTTTTTTTTTTAAATTTTTTTAACGTTTATTTACTTTTGAGACAGAGAGCATGAATGGGGGGAGGGTCAGAGAGAGAGGGAGACAGAGAATCAGAAGCAGGCTCCAGGCTCCGAGCTGTCAGCACAGAGCCCGATGCGGGGCTTGAACTAGTGAACCATGAGATCATGACCTGAGCCAAAGTCGGACACTTAACTGACTGAGCCACCCAGGCGCCCCAATCTTTTCTTTTTCTATGTTTGTTTATCTTGAGAGAGAGGCAGAAAGAAGGTGCAAGTGGGCAGAGAGAGGGAGAGTGAAAATCCCAAGCAGGCTCCATGCTGTCAGCTCAGAGCCCAATATGGGCCTTGATCTCAAGAACCATAACATCATGACCTGAGTGGAAATCAAGAGTGGAGGCTTAACCAACTGAGCCACTCAGGCATCCCCACCCCACATAATCTTTTGAATAAGGTCATGATCTTTATTTAGAAGAAAACACATTGAACAACATATTTAAAACTGTTTTTTGAATAATATATCTTTTATATACAGTAGTTCATGCCTATGAATAATAGAAAGTACAAGAAAATAATAGAGGAAATCAATTTTGGATATTTCTACTATTCCTTCTAAAAGTATCTTCTTGCATTGTGAGAATGTGGTGTGAGCTTCATTTTCTTTAAAAGTTCCAAACTACAATCAGAAGTAATTTACATAAAAGACAGCAGGTAAGAACATTTTGCAGTATATTTTTCCTTCATACAGGAAGAGAAAGAAAGAAGGAAAGAAAAAAAAAACATCAAAGAGTTTATGAGGTCGTTTCTGAAACAAAGTCGAACATTAAAAAACAGCCCTTGGCTTTTGATGGAAAATCACTTAAACTTATCCAGGTTCCATGGAATGCATTTAAGGCAATATAGCAGATGGAGTGTTGAGTAACATCTTGAGTTAATTTATTTTTGAAGTACACAATGAGTTTTTATGATATAATTGAATTAGAAAATCAGAGCGAATATCTTTCTCTTGTTATTTTATACTTACCATGGAAAAAGTATCAGACTATTTGTGGAATTATTTTCATAGTATGTAGGCTCTGCAAATACTTAACATCAGGCATATAATTTAAAAAGTGGTTTTTTAAAAGTTTAATTCGGAGAAGATATGAAGACAGTGTATACAGCTGTTACTTTGCTGTTTTTGAGTCAACCAGGTTTCTGGCATTGAGAAAGGTCTTAGTTGATGTTATGGTAGAATTTGAATTTCTTATTGTATTTTTATATTAAATAGTAAAGCAGCTTGAATTTTTCATGAGCAAGTAAAAGTAAATCTTTATTTTCCAGCTTCTGCTGTAAAGACAGGGAACAGAAATTTAAGTTAAAAGTTAACTACTTGTAGTAATAAGATTAGCTATGTGTATGTACATTGGGGGAGGTGCTTAAAATCCCTGGGGTGTCTACTTTTACTGTAATTCTTGACAGGAAAAATCTGGGCTAATAATACAAATAAGGTGATATCATATTGATAATCATTTACTCATGATTTGCCTTAATATACTTTTTTCTATAGTTCAAAAAACCTTTATAATTCGAGAAAGCCAAGTAATAGTGACCAAGCATATCTTGCAAAATGCTTTTCTCCAAATTCTAATTCCTACTTCTATTGCATTTAGAAAACCCGAAAATGATATTTTTTGAATAAATTACGTTAAAATCCTATAATCTGTTTGAAGAATCTTGGAAGGCGAAAGAGAAACTGTGAAAGAAAGAACATTCATTGCTCTTTTTTTGCCAGTTATGTTTTAATATCTTCTAAGAAGAGACTTCGTAGCAAAAACCCTGGATGTTCATTGTTCTTTATCTGGAGTCCAATTTTCTATTGGATTTCCAAGGTCATAAGGCTCTTATTCGTGTATAAAAGTTATTGTACGACATTGTTCACGCAAAGGCATCCATCATAACCTACTCGGTAGATCTGAGGATGACAGGTAACTTATCAGCATACACTTGACTTTCCTTCCGCTGTTGCCGCCTGGCAACCTCTGTATACTCTTTACTGTGCAGGTGTTTTCTTTTGGCAGACGTGTTCAGATAATAGAGCAATCCAATCAAAACATCAGTGAGACTCCCTGACAGAACATTTGCTGCTCTGGAAACATTTGCACTTACCATATGGCAAGGGCATCTTAGGCGATGAAATGGTGATTATTTGAGTTTCATTCTTTGAAAAGCATGCAGGATTTATTACGGTGAAAATGCACACATTTGTAGACAATTTATAAGATAGTAGCTCAGTTAAATCAAAGAGAAGTTTGAGTTTAAAAGTCTGTGATATTAAAGGAATGCCTTATCAACTTTAGTCATTCTTCTTTTCTACTTAAATTATTCCCCAAAATATAATAATCTATTGTAACATTTTACAATTCCATATCATAAATTCATGCCAAGTTATGGTACAGTAAGAGATAATGCTAAAAAATGGCTTAAAGTAATCAAGGTTCATTTCTCTATTAATTACCTGTTCATGGTAGGTCAGCTGTGGCTCTCCTCCATGGGGCATTACTTTCGAATTCAGGTGGAAGAATCCTATCTGGAATATATTCAGTCTTCAGGCAGAGAGAGAGGAGATACCCAGAGAATCTAAAACTGAAACTTAAAACTTCTGCTGGGAATTGGTATATGTTACTTTCCCTACATTTAATTGACCAAAACAAATCATAGTGTAAGCCTTGTGCCAATCAATGTTTCTGGGATGTTGACTCTTCCAAAGAGAAGGGTACATCAGGACTCATATAAAAGCATAGGCCCATGGATGGTTCATGGAGTATACCAATTCCAGGAAAAAAAAAAAAAAACAAACAAAAAACAAAAAACCACATCTGAAAGTGGGCTATTATGTAGTGAAATATAAGTTAAGCAATTTAAGTCTGATTTTGGACCTCAGCTCTGCTGTTTACTTGACATGTGGCCTTGGAAAATTTGTCTATGTAATCAGACTTCCACCCAATAAAGGGATAAAATCAAACTGCAGTGACTATTACAATGGTATACATTTGCATCAGAAATACTTTTCAATTGAAAAAAGACATTTTTTTGTGTGTTTGTGTTGAATCTTTGACTTGGGAATGAATTCATGACACTATTTCTGTTATAAAGCCCTTTGAATTAATACAGATGTATACATCTGTGTACATGTTTATATGTATAAGCATATGCATACACAACAGGTATGACAAATAGTATGGGTATCAATGGTTACACATATACCTAAAGTTTAAGTAGAACCGTTGTCTACTCAGTGCACCTAAAACAAAAGAGGTTGGAATTGAATCACTGCAATAGCAGAGAGTATTCCTTATTTTATTATTTTGTAGGATAGAAGGTACATCTATCATCCTACCAATGGCCTTAGCAGTTTAGTTCTTTTAAAAGTACAGATTTCATTTTTTTTCAACCTTGTGAAAATTTTAGAGACAGAGATGCATTTTCATTCTCTTTGGTTCTCAAAATAATAAGAAATGAATAAGAAATGAGTCACCCAAGTTTATTTTTTTTGAACAATAGTTCATAGATCTTAAGCAGTAATTTTATCATAGTTCTATTTATTTGTAGAAATACCTCCACTCAGAGTTGTTCTTATATCAGTGTTGGGTAAGAGTTTTTTTTAAATTTGACCCTGGGATCATTTCCAAAATCTGATACTATAATGACATAAGTATGAACTTTGTAACATGTATCACTCAGCATCGCTCAGCCATTATTATCTGATTTTTGAAAATTTATTCACACTATCCATATCCAGGAGCTTCACTTTATTTAAGAAATGGAAGAATTTGTAGGTACTATACATGATCCCTTTGATTGGGTAATTCAATCACATATGAACCATTCTCATTTCCCATGTAATAAATTGGTGTAGATTAGGAAATACGATGAAAAGATAGAGTTTATTCTTCATTAAAAATGTTTTTGTCAATCTTCCCATTTCTATTTCCATTTTGGAGAAAGAGAGGAGAGAGAGGGTGGGAGAGAGAGGGAGAGATGAGATTATGGGGAAAGGAAAGAATGTACTTCTAATTGCTGTGATGTCCATAGATATTATGACAAGCCTGAGCTAGGTGGAGAGTGGAATTTCTCATGGAGCTACATGGATGTGTTCCATGTAGTTGCTCACTGTGATCCCAGCACAAGGGAACAAGGCCCTTGGAATGGGCCTTGTTATGTACTCATGTCATAATTTCTTAAAAACATAAAATCTGTAAATGTAACACATTGCATCTACAAAAAGCTTTATACCAATGTATCTCTCCACATGGCTTCTCTTCTACTGTATATGCCCTCAGTTTGGTTGATGTCGGGGTAGCCAAGCCTCATTTGGGGATTTCATTAAGAGAAAGTTGCATTTAGGAGACTATTTTTAATTTAGTTTGGGTTTTTTTGGATATAATTATGTATCTCACAATCATTGGCATGTGTATTTAAATTACTGTTATCCATTCCATCCTAGGAATATTTCTGACTCCACATTACCAACTCACCTGACTTCATATTGTGATACCAAACTAAAATAATTGGTTGTAATGTAAACACATTGAAAGCAGCTGGGTAGTAGAGAAGAAATATATTTTTAAATGTACTAGATCAGTAACTATGTCTGTGAAAAATTCTTAAAAATTTTTTTAATGTTTATTTTTGGGGGGGGGGGAAGTGTGAGTGGGGGAGGGGCAGAGAGAGGGAGACACAGAATCCGAAGCAGGCTCCAGGCTCTGAGCTGTCAGCACAGAGACTGAGACAGGTTTTGAACCCACAAACTGTAAGATCATGACCTGAGCCGAAGTTGGATGCTTAACCAACTGAGCACCCAGGTGTCCCTGGGGAAAAGTCTTCTAATCACTAGTTATATAGAATTGTAAGCCTACAATGGTATTTTCATGAGTACCACTAAAAAAAGGTCTTCCCTGTTAGTTTCTCTCTGTCTCTCTCTTTTTATTTTATTTTATTTTTTTTTTTTTAATTTCTTTTTTTCAAGATTTATTTATTTTTGGGACAGAGAGAGACAGAGCATGAATGGGGGAGGGTCAGAGAGAGAGAGACACAGAATCGGAAACAGGCTCCAGGCTCTGAGCCATCAGCCCAGAGCCTGACACGGGGCTGGAACTCATGGACCGCGAGATCGTGACCTGGCTGAAGTCGGACGCTTAACCGACTGCGCCACCCAGGCGCCCCCGTCCTTCTCTCTTTTTAATTGAGACAGCCATCAAAAATAGATTGAGCAGGGGCGCTTGGGTGGCTCAGTCCGTTGAGCGTCGGACTTCGGCTCAGGTCATGATCTTGCTCTCTGTGAGTTTGAGCCCCGCCTGGGGCTCTGTGCTGATATCCCAGAGCCTGGAGCCTGCTTCGGATTCTGTGTCTCTCACTCTCTCTGCCCCTCCCCCGCTCATGCTCTGTTCCCCCCCCCCCCCATCAAAAATAAATAAACATTAAAAAAAATAGATTGAGCAGAATTCCTGTTTGTATGGCACAAATTGTAGCAAGCAGGAAGCATATCTATATGAGTGGAAATTTTTAAGCATGTCAAGGTATTAAGTATATTTTAGCACAACATTATTCATAACTAGTTAGCAAGCCACAATAAATTTCTAGGTAATCAAATAATTAATAATACTAAAACAAAAAAAATGAAGTATCTTTATTTTCTTTATATTTTACACCATCTTGCAAAATATTTTCACTTGAAGAAATTAGAATCATGCAGCCAAAAATATAGAGAAATTATAGGAGATATGTCAAATCCTTGCATAATAAAAACCTCATACCATTATTTTATATTTTGTGATAATTTTGGTATTAGCTAACTTTTAAAATTCATAATATTATGATTTCTTTTTCTCAGTCTATTTACTTTTGTATATGAATTTTATATTTTTAATTTTGTAACATTTTTCTTAAAGAAGGCTACAAAAACTTAGGTGTCACAAAAAATCCACCCATGGCAGATACCAGATTTTACCTCCATGTAAGATTTCCCCCTATCAGTTTAGATGCCTCCTCTCTCATCTTTCTCTAGTCTGGGTCCCCTGCGTTTAGAAGAGATTTTATGTTCCAGATACATTTTACTCTTAGCCATGTTTCAGTATTCAGTTTTTGCTTAACCTTTATTGCTAATACCCCTTTTATCATTTCAAGCAACTTTCATAAAATAATACATATATGTATAAATTATTATTGCATGTTATATTTGACTGTCTAATGTTATATGCAATGCTCGTATTTTGGTAAATGACATTCCTTCTTATAATTTTCATGCATAATATAGCATTTTAGAGCATTTCTAGCCAGAGATAAACTTTTTAATAACTAAAAAAAATTTTAATGTTTTCTATTTATTTTTGAGAGATAGAGAGAAAGAGAGAGGGTTGGGGAGCAGAAAGAGAGGGAGACACAGAATCTGAAGCAGGCTCCAGGCTCCGAGCTGTCAGCACAAAGTCTGACATGGGGCTCGAACTCATGAACTATGAAATCATGACCTGAGCTGAATTTGGAGATTTAACCGATTGAGCCACCTAGGGCCCCTAATAATTTTTGTAGGTACACACTTGAGTGGTACAATAAATTGAGAATATTTTCCCATTTTTTTTCTATGTCACTGAGGTTATAGGGAAATGTAGTAAATAGAAAAAAGAGAAATATATTTGACAAGTCTAAATAACATTCCATAATTCTATCTAATGAACTCCTTTCTTCAATATAGATTAGCCATTCTCCAGCAACTAGAATACTCCTATCCACCCAGATAAAACGTCTTATTTCCTTTAACAGGTCTGCTGGAGGCACAGATGCATAATATCACTCTTAGCTCTCTTTTCTAGTTTCCAAAATGACTGTCACCTTCCATTTGTCCTTGATGTTTAATTATCATACTTCCTCATTTCATCACATTCATATCATGGTACAATTATCAAGTTTAAAGCTTATTTAATTTTGTAGGTTGGAAGCTTTCTGAAGAACGAAGACCTTGATCTTATCAGTAACTTGATTCCAACTCACATTTAAGAGTCTTACTTCTTGAGAGGTTTCTACTGGACAGCTAATCTAACGTATGTAGATTCCTGTTATCCTCAAAGTATGACCCTTTACTAACCCTTGCCTCCTTGAGTTACACCTTTCCAATGACACCCTTCTTGCTGTGTCTAACTTTCTTTCAATGCTGAGATTTTCTCTCTGCTAAATAAAGTGCCCACATTAAAATGGATTACAAATTAATCTTCTCCAATAAGCCTAAGAATCTACCCAATAAACTCAAGGATTCATCGATGTTTTCTAGCAGGAATTGACCCAGAACAATCATATGTGCCTAAAATCACTTGTCAAGGTCTGGGAGGCACATTTCTGATATATAAATGCTAAGCATTCATCCTCTCTCATTCAATAGTTTACAATATTTTTCATGTTGGTTAGTTAATTACATGTCTCTTATTGTAATGTATTCTGTAATTAAGTTTGTATGTAGAGAATAAAAATAGTTTGTAGTGAGAGCTTTTATCAAGTAAAACAAAGAATTAAGTGAAATTGATCTTCAATTCCGTGTTAGGCTATCAATCGCAAAATTTTATAAAACAAAAATGTAAAGCTTTGATCAGTACCATATACATTCCAACTACCCGTTCGATATGCATGAATTACACAGATATATCCTAGGAAAACTTATTTTATGGGAATTAAACTATGTTTTGTCCATTGTGTCTGCTAATTTTATTATTATAAAATTCTCTTATGAAAAGATTAGGTTTCTGGTCAGCCTATCTTTCCTCTTTATGTGACTTCATTTATGTGTTACATTATTTATCAAATATATTGGACAGTGCAATATTTGTGATTAACTGCTGAATTATTTTGACAAGTGACATGCAAAATGTTTTTATAAAAAATGGTTGTAAGGACTAAAATATCAAGGAAAAACAAACCTATAAATAAAATTTGAAGGATGATATGCTCAACTCACACACAGAGGGAATTTTATAAATTATTTTGAGAGAAAACTAATCACTCTTGCACACACATACTCACACACAAACAGGAAAAGAAAGAAAAGAAATGGTATATGCCTAGTACAGCTAAACTTATTTTATTTCCAGTAGGTTTAAGGACACTCATATACCGAGTAAAGACACTACTTTACAACCATAATTATGAGACATGGCAGATGATTATCAGAAGAAAAGAAGCTATTCTGATTTTAGTATTTGGGTTCATCAGTTTAGGCTATGATCTTTTGATGAGGGAGATTGATGGAAATTGCCAGGTATTCGTTATATACCAGAAGGGACTTAGAATTTATGCTAGAGATTTTCAGCACCCTGAGAGTAGGAAGTAGTAGTGATACTTTAGCTATTTTTTTTCCTAAGTACATAAAGATAGTGTTAGCAACTTACTAGTATCTAAAAAACCTTCAGATTTAATTTAAAATTGCAGATGATAACTCAGTTATTGGAAAAATATTTCATAAAAAAGCAAATGCAATGAAAACAATTAGTCAACCCCCAAATTTATAGCCTAATTGATAGCCTAATGTTTCAAAAAATCACTAGTATACTCTAACTTAAGCATCTATTTATTAGTCTACAAAGTAGGCAGTTCTGACATTCTACCAGATGTGCTAAAATATTTTGTCTGTTCTGATAAAGTCCTCTCAGGAAATACTTAAATATCATGATACATCTGCAGTCAAAACACAAAATCATTACGATGAAGACAGAATGCTGGTTTCCAGATATTGTAGGGAGGAGTGAATGGACAGAAATTGCTTAATGGGCAAGGAATTTTACTTTTGTAGTGACAGAAATTCTTTGAAAATAGGTAGAGGTGGTGGTTGCACATTATAGGGTGTACTAAATGCCACTGAATTATTTACCTTAAAATGGTGAATTTTATGTTATGTGAATTTCACAATAAACTCTTTTCTAAAAATGCAGAATCCTTATCATATTCCTATGGTGCACCCAGAGTCAGTTGTTCCTTTGAGCGCTGGTTTATGTTGAGCTCCCTCACACAGGGCACACTTGTTAGGACCAACTGCAGACTTCCCTTGCCTTTCATTAGGACAAGGAATTCTCCTTTTTTCTTTATGAATTCCTAACACTTAAGAAAGATTTTTCTCTCCTAAAAAAAGGTGTGTGTCGGGGGGGTGGTGTTTAACAAGCAAGGAATGAATGAATGAATGAATGAATGCTATCTTATAATTTTGATATGATACTACCACCTAAAAACTCCAGGTATTTGTCTTTACAATTATATGCAAGAGTTCTAAATATATGTAATATATGTAAGTCTCTTATCATAACACAAGCAGAAAAAGAGAAAGGCATTTTCTTATTAAGTGTACTGATTGTATCTCATTAGATTTGGACTTAATTTTTAAAAACATTTCTTTTTCGGGTCACCTGAGTGGCTCATAGGTTGAGCATCTGACTCTTGATTTCAGCTTAAGTCAGGATCTCACAGTTGTGAGATCGAGCCCTGTGTTTGGCTCCACACTAGGAATAGAGCCTGCTTGGGATTCTCTCTCTCTCTCTCTCTCTCTCTCTCTCTCTCTCTCTCTCTCTCTCTCTCTCCCTCTGCCCCTCCCCTGCTCTCTCAAAAATAAAACAAAATCTTAAAAAAATAGTGTTCCTTTCCAGGGATGGGCCCAGAAAGCCAAATCCTTATAACAAGCTTCTATAGTCAGGATTTCCCAATGCTGTGGCCATGTATAAGGCATTTGACTTTAAGTTTGGTTATCAATAACATACTGTTAATGGCATCCAATTCTGGATTTATACAATAAAATGATGGGCATTTGTACAATAAAAAATGATGTGTATATGTGTATACATATATACATCATTATATATATTACATAATATATGTGTGTGTGTGTGTGTGTGTATATATATGTATGCAGAGTATGTGTATGTGTATATATGTATATATATACATATAAATATATATGTGTATATATGTATATATGTGTGTGTGTGTATATATATATATATATATATATATATAATATGTTCCATTCAAAATTCTTATTTATTTATTTTCAAAGGAGGGGTAGAAATTATGTTTTGCTTTTTCAAAAATGTTCTACCATTGGTAACTATTATATTGTTGATGCTCTTATAATGCAAGATAGAGACTAGAGGCACTAGAGGCAGATAAACTAAAGTTGAGACCCAACTCTTCCACTTCTTACATTTACAATATTGGCCAAGTTCCTTAAACTGTCTGTGTCAGTTTCCTCATCATTAAAATGGGTTATTAAAACATTTATCACATAAGGATATCTTGATGATTACAGGTATGATAAAATAAAATGCATGACATGGCATTTAAAAACCAAACTATTGTTCTTTTTTTCCATTACAGATGTTGCAGGTTTAACACAGCATTTGTGAATGTGATTTAAGTATCTGGTTTATACTATTAGAAATGCAATACCTCCTCTCTCCACCGCTGAAATCAGCATGGTTGAGGCAATATTCTCTAAAACGTACAGGTTCCCCAGTTTTACCAACTCTGATTGTATCTTTTTTTAATTTAAAACCAAGGCAGTTAACATATTGTATAATAATGATTTCAGAAATAGAATTTAGTGATTCTCACTTACATATAACACCCAGTGCTCATCCCAACACCCATTAAGTGTCCTCCTTAATGACCTTCACCCATTTAGCCGATCCCTCCACCTGAAACTCCACCAGCAACCCTGACTTTATTCTATGTATTTAAGAGTCTCTTATGGTTTGTCTCCCTCTCAGTTTTTATATTATTTTTGCTTCCCTTCCCTTATGTTCACTTGTTTAATATCTTAAATTCCACATATGAGTGAAATTATGTGATATGTGTCTTTCTATGACTGACTTATTTCAGCATAATATACCCTAGTTCCATCCATGTTGTGCAAATTGCAAGATTTCATCCTTTTTGATGTCAGGTAGTATTCCATATATATATATACATATATATATATATATATATATATATATATATATATATGTATATATATACACACATATATATGTATACACATATATATGTATACACACATATATACATATGTGTATATATATGTGTATATGTATATACACACACACACATATATATATATATGTATATATATACACACATATATATGTATACACATATATATGTATACACACATATATACATATGTGTATATATATGTGTATATGTATATACACACACACACACACATATATATATATACATATATATATCACATCTTCTTTCTCCATTCATCAGCTGATGGACATTTGAGCTCTTTCCCTACTTTGGCTATTGTCAATAGCGCTGCTATAAATATTGGGGTGCATGTGCCCCTTCAAAACAGTACCCCTGTATCCTTTTGATAAATACCTAGAAGTGTGATTGCTGGGTTGTATGATAGTTCTGTTTTTAATTTTTTGAGGAACCTCTGTACTATTTTTCAGAGTGGCTGCACCAGTTTGCATTCCCACCAACAATGCAAAAGAATTCCTCTTTCTGCATATCCTGGCCAACATCTGTTTTGCCTGAGTTGTAAATTTTAGCCATTCTGACAGGTGTGAGGTGGTATCTCATTGTAATTTTGATGTATTTCCCTGATGATGAAGGATATTGAGAATATTTTCATGTGTCTGTGGCCATCTGGATATCTTCTTTGGAGAAGTGTCTATTCTTGTCTTTTGCCCATTTCTTCACTGGATTATTTGTTTTTTGGGTGTTGAGTTTGATAAGTTCTTTATAGATTTTGGATACTAACACTTTATCTTATATGCTATTTGCAAATATCTTCTCCTATTCCACTGGTTGCCTTTTAGTTTTGCTGATTGCTTCCTTCTCTGAGCAGAAGAGTTTAGTCTTGATGAGGTCCCAACAGTTCATTTTTGCTTTTGTTTCCCTTGCCTCTGGAGACACATCAAGTAAGAAGTTGCTATGACTGAGGTCAGAGAGGCTGTTGCCTATTTTCTCCTCTAGGATTAATGCGCCACATTGGGGGCATAAATGTTTTCAACTGTTAGACCTTCTTGGTGGATAGACCCCTTAATTATGATATAATGCCCTTCTTCATCTCTTGTTATAGTCTTTATTTTAAAATCTAGATTGTCTGATGTAAGTATGGCTACTCTGACTTTCTTTTGACAACCATTAGCATGACAAAGGGTTCACTATCCCCTTTCTTTCAATCTGAAGGTGTCTTTAGGTCTAAAATGGGTCTCTTGTAAACAGCATATAGATGGGTCTTGTTTTCTTATCCATTCTAATACTCTATGTATTTTTGATTGGAGCATTTAGTCCATTGACATTTAGAGTGAGTACTAAAAGATATAAATTTAGCGCCATTGTTTTGCCTATGGAGTTGGTGTTTCTGGTGATATTCTCTGGTCCTTTCCATTTGTTGTTGCTTTGGTCTTTTTTGTTTTGCTTCATCTTTTCTCCACACAAATAGTCCCCTTTAAAAGTTCTTGCAGGGCTGGGTTAAAGCTGGTTTAGAAAAAAATTAATAAAATTAAAAATTAAACAAAAAATCAAATAAAGGAAGCTAGATCCTATGTGTGTTTTTGTCTGCTTGTTGAAAGAAATTTGATGAAATAGAGAAAAAAGGGAAAGAAAAGAAAGAAAAAAAAATGGTAAGAAAAAATTTAAAAATTAAAAAAAATTAAATACTAAAATAGAATAAACTCCTTTAGATTTTGTTTGTCTGGGAAACTCTTTATCTATCCTTGTATTCTGAATGACAGCCTTGCTGGATAAAGAATTTTTGGCTTCATTTTTTTTTTATAATTCAGAACATTGAATATATCCTGCTACTCCTTTCTGGCCTGCCAAGTTTCTATGTATAGGTCTGCTGTGAACTTCATCTGTTTTCCCTTATAGGTTAAGGACTTTTTCTCTTGGGCTTCTTTCATAATTTTTTTTTTTTTTTTTTTTTTTTTTTTTTTTGGTCTGTGTATTCTGTGAATTTGACTATGGTATGCTTTGGTGATGGTCAATTTTTGTTGAATCTAATGGGAGATCTCTGCTTCTTGGATGTCTTTGCCCTTCCTCAGATTAGGAAAGTTTTCTGCTATAATTTGCTCACATAAACCTGTTCCTTTTTCTCTGTCTTCACATTCCTATGATTCAGATGTTATTCCTTTTTAATAAGTCACTGAGTTCTCTAAGTCTTGTATAGTGCTTTTTTGTCTATGTTTCCCTCTTTTATTTCTGCTTCATTATTCTCCATAATTTTGTCTTCTGTATCACTGATTTGCTGCTATATTTCATCCATCTTTGCCATCGTGGCATCCATTCAAGATTGCATCTCAGTTATAGTATTTTTAATTTCATCCTGGCCAGATTTTACTTGTTATATCTCCATAGAAAGGGATTCTATGCTTTTTTCAACCTCAGCCAGTGTTCTTATTATAGTGGTTTTAAATTCTAGTTCAGACATCTCGCTTATATCTGTGTTGATTAACCCCCTTGCTGTCATTTCTTCCTGTTCTTTCTTTTGTGGTGAATTCCTTCATTTTATCATTTTGAAGGAAGAAAAAATAGTAAAATTAAAAATTAAAAACTGAAAACAAAACAAAAAATCAAGTAAAGGAAGCTAGATCCTAGGTGTGTTTTGGTCTGCTTGTTGAAAGAAGCTTGATAAAATAGAGGGAAAAAAGGAAAGAAAAGAAAAAAAAGTAAGAAAAAATTTAAAATTTAAAAAGAAAAAACAGAAGAAAATGAACAAATAAATAAACCAGCAAACAGAATGAAACCCAAATGAAGTTATATCGACTTTCCACTAGAACTGAAACTATGAAGCACTCTATATTCTGTGTACTAAGCAGGTATAGTGACACGTGCTGATCTTCTAGGGGATGTGCTTTCAAGGCACAGTTGGGCAGGGCTTGGTGTAATGGCTCCTGTTTTCCACTAGGTTACTGTTTTCTTAACTTACTGGGGTGGATCAGTGTGGTACACATGAGCATGCATGAGAGAGGTGGAAATGGATTCACTCATTTCCCTTGTCTCTGGAACAGGAAGTTCACTGACCCGATCAAATACCCCTCCTTTGTCTCAGGCCTCCATCTACTCCCCATCTCTAACCTGTCTGCATCCAAGCTGTCTGTCTGCCAGGTGGCACCTACCTCCAGAAGTTTATCTCAGATGCCATCATGTTTCAAAACCCCATACTTCAGAGACCCTCACAGCTTAGACCCGTGCCAACGCCCTGGGGGAGGTTCTTGCTGAGGAATGACCTGGTGACAGCTTGCCCCTGAAAACGTTCATGTGATAGTGCAGTGGCAGAGGTTCAGAGATTGTGGCAAATGACAACATGCAGCCAGCATCAGGTTTCACCATACTCTGAAATCTTTGTTCCAATACCAGCAAATGTGGCTGCTCTCCAGGGTCCGCTGGGTCCTTTGCCTCCAGGGTCCATATGAGCTCTACCAAATGCACTCCAAGCAGGGGAACCACTTCTCCCTGTGTGGCACCTGGATGCCTCAGACCCCACTCACCACTGTCTGCTCCTGGGTATTTGCCCTACTTCCTCACCAGAGCACCACCAGGCACTGAGCTCCGGAACTTCAGACTCTGTACTCCACTCTTTATAGAATATTGGTGGTATTGAAACCATCTCTTTGCTTCCAGTCAGTGGTTTTGGAGAACAGATTTTTTTGTTCAGTCCCCTGAGAGTGTTTTTACTCTTTATCTCTGTTTCTCCAGCTGTGCTTGGGGTAGTACATTTTTGCACAACTGATCCTGACGTGCTGCACTCTCCCCCTATCTCTTTGTCCTCTCACCACAAAAACGTTTTCCTATCTTCTATGGCTTTTCTCTCCCCTAGTTCACCTCTCTGTACCACATACCTGCTGAGTTATGTGGCTCAAGTTATGCAGATTGTTGTATTAATCCTAAAATCAATTTCCTAAGTGTTCAAAATGGTTTGGTGCTGATCTAGTTGGTGCTGATCTAGACGCTCAGGGTCTCCATGCTGATTCACCATCTTCCTAATTCCCCCTTGATCATGAGTATCTTGAATGCATTTCATTAGCTAGGATTCATTTAGTCAAGAAAATCAGTCTAAAACAATACATGAGGTACACGGAAGCTCCCTTTAATTTATTTCCTTATGAACCCAGTAAAATAACTTTTTGACATCACAAATTCATATGGTGGAATGAAGCTTTTTATAACGAAATCTACTTATGTATAAAAAATAAATCACAAATTACCCCAGGTACTAGTTCAGAGGACTTCAGCTCTTTCCCTTTTAGTCTCATTAAGGAACTGTGGAGAATAGCACTGAATATCTTAAAGATTGTTTTCTTTGTGCTTTTATCTGTATTTTTCTTTTTCTGTGTGACTCATATGGTTTTGTGTGTGCCAGTTAGCTAGGAAGTTTCTTTTTTATAGGTCTTTTTCTATATCTTCATCTCTGTTTATGAATTTACTCATAAGCCATATTTAAAACAATGTTTATCAATTTGTTTTAATAGTAGCATGTTCCTGTTGAAAATCTTTACTGCTCTATTTTTCTTTACACTGGAATATTCCCCATTCTTATTTCTGTTTCTCCATGCAGTTGAACCACTTCCTTTCTACCCCAGCCATATCTTCTCTGTTTTTCTTACCATCAGATTCTTCTCATGGACAAGATTATGTATCTGTCTTATATTCAATGCTGGAAAGGCATAGAGTAGTATATTTTATTTTTCTCTCCTTGGAGGTAATCTAAAGTAAATACCAACCACAAAGTATTCTCAGATTTATCCCTTTAGTCTGGTGATTCAGATGAAAAAGGAGAATGTATTCTAGTCTACTCTAATCTTTTTATTTTATAAGCACCCCAAATACACATAATAAAAATGGCATTTATTTCATTCATGACACATTACTTTTTTCTCTTATGTACAAGAAGTAGCCTATTGACTCTATTTAATAGTAGTAACAATACCTTACTATGTTAACAGTATGGATCAAAATGAGAGCACTCTACTTCCTTGTGTTATACTAGTTTTATTCATTCCCATTATTTGTAAGATGTTGGCTTGCCTTCCTAATTTTATATATTTTATGTCATTTTTTTCAGTAATTTCATCATGAATTAAAATGATATATTTTGTAGAACATTATTTAAAAAAACTAAGTATTGAGAAGGCATTTCACAATAAGAATATTTAGAATATTGCCCAAAGGGTGAATTTTTAATTTTAAGGGAAAAAAAGTGGGGTAAGTGTCCTGTCAACAGTTAATAACCCAAGTAATTTATTTGGAATCCTCTTTCCCAGTTTATTTCACTGGTTATCTGAAGTTTAATATTTCTGAGCTGTGCCTCTGATATTTTGGTAGGTCCATTTACATTTATACAGATGGGTACAGTCCGTTACAGTGCGTTAATTGGCATTGTGTGGTAGCTAATTGAAAACAACAACAAGAGACCTACTCATATGTAAGCAGAGCCAGGAATGTATAAACCTAGTCTCACAGAAGTTAGTTATTTCATTTTTTAAAATTTTTAAAAATTTTTAAAATTTACATCCAAATTTGTATATAGTGAAATAATGCTTTCAGGAGTAGATTCCTTAATGCCCCTTACCCATTTAGCCCATCCCCCTCCAAAAACCCCTCCAGTACCCCTCTATTCCCATATTTAAGAGTCATAGGGTAGTTCTATTTTTAGTTTTTTGAGGCACCTCTATACTGTTTTCCAGAGTGGCCAGATAGCTCTACAAAAATAGTTTACCATGGGAAATATCCTGGCCAATAAAGAATGACAAATCAGAGCACTATTTTGATATGACTAATTAATTAATTAATTTAGATAATGAGCATCGCTAGCTGCAATAATCAAAGAAAGACACTTGGATGTTTGTGTATCTAATGGAGTACACAGTACCTATTTTAAAGTATTTTTGCCAAAGTCTATAGGCAGGAAACATGCTGAAGGAAGTACTCAGCTGTAAACCACAAATGTGTTATCCTTCAAGAAAGATGCATGACTTCAAAGGCTGCTCAGACAGGACAGGGAAGGGAGCAGGAGGGGCTGCCATTGATACCATGGGCCAGAAGAGCAGAGTCTGCTGCATTCACAGGCAAGAAGGTGGTGCTGCCTCCAGCAGCCCAAAGGGCAGAACATCAAGCCACAAAGGATTGTTTTCAGACCTTGAAACCTAATGGAACTTGCCCTGCTGGGTTTTGGATTTTCTTTGGACCAATAAGCTCTTTATTCATTCAATTTTCCCCCTTTTGCAATAGACATGTCTATTTTATGCCTGTTCTGCCATTGTATTTGAGAGGCAGGCCATTTTTTTTTCTAGTTTCATGGGTGACAGAGTTGAATTTCCTTCTTGATAGAGCATATCCAAAGTCTTGTCCATACCTGATTGAGATGATGAATTAGGGACTTTTTGAGTTGATGATATGTAGAAGAGGTTTTGGATTCAGAGCTACTGCTGGCATGGACTAAGACTTTGAGGATATGGGAATAGAGTGAATGTATTTTGCATGAATTTGGGGAGACCAGATGTCAGACTGAAGTGAATTATATGGTGTTCCCTCAAATTTCACATCCATCTAGAACCTCAGATTGTAACCTTATTTGGAAATAGTTTTTGGTGATGCAATTAGTTAAGTTGAGGTAATATTGGGTTAGGATGAGCCCTGATTCCAAACTCTTATCTTTATAAGAAGAGATGAGGACACACAGAGAGAGTAGCATGTGAAGACGGAGGTAGAGCTACCGTGCCAGAAACCATGGAATGCTAAAAGATAACAGAGGCTGGAAGAAGTAGGGAAGGATTCTCCTCTATAGGCTTCGGAGGAAGCTGGCACATTGATTTTGGACTTCTGGCTTCAGAATTGTGAGATAATATGTTGATCTTGTTTTAGCCACCCATATTGGGCTGCTTCGTAACAGCAAGAACAAATGCAAAATATAAATGTGAAAGTCATCATCCGAGTGATTATGTACAAGATTGTTTATAAATGTTATGAGTACTTGGGAAAGCGAATTGTGACCCACATTTTCGATGTGGGGAGCAGAGCAGTAATTAGCAGTAGCTTCAACACTGCACCAAATATAATATTTGCAATAATAGCTTTACAAATATCAAGTCACTTAATTTTTACAGTAACCTTATTTGCAAAGTCTTTGTTATGACTGCTGTATTTATTGGTAAGGAAAATATTTTTCAAAAATAAAATTAATTATCTAAAGTCAAATAGCATTTTATTAGCGGGACACGGATTTAAAATCTTGTCTGTTTGACTGAAAATTCATACTCTTAACCACTAGAGTAATTATTGTGGTATCAGTTTGGAAATATCTTATGAAGAAATATAATCAGTGCTATTGTAATGGTGTTGTGTGATGGCAGATGGTAGTACACTTGTGGTGAGCGTAGCGTAATATATAAACTTGTCCAATCTCTATGTCATACATCTGAAACTAGTGTAACTTTGTGTGCCAATTCTACTTCAATTAAAAAAAGAATCTCACAAGTTTAGTTCAAAACCAGGTTATATTAATTCCAAAGTTAGTGGACATTTCTATTTCCAAATACTACCTTGCAAATATATCCATTTGGAATTTTATTTTGAACTCCAGAATTCACTCTGTTATGGTTTGAATTATGTTCCTCAAAAATATCATAAGTTGAAGCTCTAATGCCTCAGAATGTGACTTTATCTGGGTACAGAGTTATTGTAAATGCAGTTAGTAAGATGAGATTTTTAGGGTAGGCCCTAATTCAATTTGACTGGTATTGTTACAAAAAGGGGGGAATTTGGACAAAGATATATATATATATATATATATATATATATATATATATATATATATGGAGAGAGAGAGAGAGAGAGAGAGAGAGAGAGGAAGGAAAGGATGGGAAAGACATGGGAAGATGGCAGTCATTGACAAGCTGAGGGGAGAGTCCTTCAGCAGATTCTTCCATCATAAGTCCTCAGAGGGAAGCAATTCTGTCTGCCAACTCCTTGATTTCAGACTTCTAGAGTCCAGGTGTGAGATAATAACTTTCAGTTGTTTTAGTCACCCAGGTTGTGGTACTTTGTTATAGCAGCCCTAGAAAACTAATAAACAATCCATCATACTTAAAGAAATATTTACCATGGGACTATCCACTTGTGAAGAGTGGGAAACACTACATTATGTGCTATTCCTGACCCCTGACATGGACTCAGGTCAGTGAAGGTTAGAGACTGTAGTAAACTAACAGTTCAGGAAACACTGCACTTCTTAAGTCCTTTCAAATATGAATTAGGTCATTTTTATTTTATTTTATTTTATTTTATTTTATTTTATTTTATTTATTTATTTTATCTTATTTTTTATTTTTCAGTTTAACATGGGAACATCATTTTCTTAACATTGTCATTCTTGAAATGAAAGTTTCTCATACTGTAACTCTTGTGAAATATTTTTTATCTCCATTATGTTCCATTCAACTATCATAATACTTATTTTTAAGTTATATTTTCCTCAATCTAGTCCTCAGTGCTATTTTCTTTCATTGAAGTTTTGCAGTTACTATCAGCTATGGCATTTATTTGTTTTCCAGTCATCAGTCAAGTGATTAAATGTTCTAGATTATAAATGTTTGAGGTTTATGATGACCATCATAACCTGTCCATGCAAAAAGCCTGACTCATGGAGCATAATTAGCAAAGGACTTTATTCTTTTTCTCTACTGTTCATTCAAGTAAAGCCTGTGGATCTAATTTTTTTTATACAACTGGGTGAAATTTGGGGCCAGCCTGTTTTTTTTTTCATCATTCTCAAATAATACAATATCCTTCTAATACTTATCATAAATACTTTTTTACAATTAATCCATTCAACAAATATATATTACAGACATATTTATGAGATAATTTCTGGATGCTTGAATACATCAATGGAGAAATCCCTTTTTACAAGAAACTTATACATTTATGGAGTGGATTGTGGAGGTCTTTCCAGAATTCGGCTGTCCTTGGCAACTAGGTGAAAATTCCTAGAGGAATAAATAACTTGTTATTAATGGAAAGTTTTCTCTACTCAAGGTGTCATCCAATTAGAAAAAGTGGCATGAATACTGTCCCTGATTTTAATTAATCAATGATATAAGCATAGTTATGGAAGCCTTTCAGTCCAGATTCAACTCACTGGTCAGGTTTGTGATAAATAATGGAATTGCTCATCACCTGCTTTTTGTAGTTCAATGAGAAGTCTGTGAAATCACTATATATCCTGCTATATCCCAGGTTAATTTCTTGAGTCAAATGGAAAAGTAAATATAGATATTGAGTAGATCATCACTGGGCAGTTGAAAACAGACCCTAATGGTTTATAGGGTTAGTTTCACTGGTTAGATTTAGTAACCAGAGAGCATGGTGGAGGTCAATACTGCAATGAGATCATCTCTCTATTTGAAGTCCAGTTGATACAGCCTTAATTACATGTATTATGAGACAACATGAATGCCTTTGTTCCTAACCCAACAGCCAAATTAAGCAGAATAGACAATTAAGAGTTGCATTCCAGAGAAAAATTTCCAGAAGCCACAGTGTATAGAAATGAAGCGTGGCTCTATATCCTTACTGCTGCTGAAACCATTGTTGAAACATGGAAGATCCATGGAAAGAAGTCATCCGACAGATATTCTGGCAAGCACTCCATCACTGCTTTCTTAAAATTTCAGTGAAGATGTAGCTTCTGAATTATCAGAGCATTTATTTTGCACCCTCTGAAACCCAGCTATCTTGACAAACCCTCCAATGCACTTGCAACTTTCAGTTCATTCTATCCAATGCATGATGCCATCAATGTAATGGAACAGTGTGATGTTCTAGGAGATATGTAGACAGTCCAAACAATTTTGAATTATGTCATGGCAGGTGACAGGAGATATTATACACTCCTACGACAAAACTATAAATGAGTATTTTTGTCATCCCATGTAAAGGTGATCCATTTCTGATCCACTTTTCTGATGGGAATAGGAAATAATTCATTCACTACATGAATGGCTGCATGGTATATACCCAAGAATTTATGAATATGCTTCAGCACTGGTACCACCCTAGGCACAATAGCTTTGATCAGAAATACTACTGGTTAAGTCTGCCGTAATCTACAGTCATTTTCCATAATTTATTCAGTCTCTGTGTAGGTTAATCTTGTGAATTAAATGCAGATATGATAGGAACGACCACCAGGGTTTACTGTGTCTTTATTGGTGGTACTAATCTTTGCCATTTCTCTGGGATACATATCTCTAGTTTTGGATTTATTATTTTGGCTTCAATGGGGGGCAGTTTCAGAGGTTTGCATTTATCCTTCTTCATTATAATAGCACCAAAAGGACAAGGACCCAACATGTGTGTGTATGTGTGTGTGTGTGTGTGTGTGTGTGTGTGTGTGTGTGTTCCCAACTGCTGAGAATATAAATTCAAATAAACATTCAGGAACATGGGAAATGACCTGTGGATTTTAATCCTCACTCAATGGGCCCACTGTGATCTGTACTTTAGCCAAGATTCTATTTATTACCTGGACTCCTTCTCTGAAAAGGGGGCCAGGGCGATGTGATGTTTGGGTCTCCAGATATTACTACCAACTTAAAGCCTATATAAAATTACCTGAGTAGGGGTGCCTGGATGGCTCTGTCAGTTAAGTGTCCAACACTTGATTCACGACCATGGGATTGAGCCCCGCAATGGGCTCCACACTGACAGCACAAAGCCTGTTTGGAATTCCCTCTCCCATGCTCTCTCTCTCTCTTTCTCTATCAAAATAAACAAACTTAAAAAAAAATGAAAAAGTCACCTGAATAAATGGTTTATAAATCTCTTTGGGGAAGACTGAGATAATCATTATATTACATATTTGCCACAATGTTGTGGGGTCCTTTTTAGGAATCTGTTGTAGAAAGAATTCTTTATGCAAAGGTGTTTGGACAAATAAATTGGCTTATGTCTGGAAAATAATAAAGGAACACAGCTTTGTATGAAAACAACCATGTTCTTCTGCCTCTTGCTCACCAATTTTTCTTTTTTGGTTTACACAGATGTCTAACATCAGCCATGTTGGTTGCCTACTTTATGCTTAGGAACATCATGCTCTTTTAACTATCACCCAACTCCATGTGGATCAAAGCTCCTCAGCTGTCCTTCAGTCTTGCTAGACATTATGCTAATTGAAGCTTCCCAGTTCCTTCTGGTTAAGCACTGCCATCTGGCCTTTAGTTCTTTGGGGGTTATCTGTCCCCAGATATTAATGAGCCCCAATGTGTGCTTTTGTAATTGTCTCCCCTATCATCAGCCATGCCCAGCAGAGGACAGCCACCACTGAACTTCATGAGGCAGGTGCCCCTCTCATCAGTACATTCCTAATGGTATGTCTTGTAGGCTGTTCTGTGAAATATTAACCTCTGGTGGGTATTCTGGCCTTGCATAATAGATCTTTTAATCCTGACTACTTCCCTAGCCACTTTATCCCTTTCTTGACCATCTTCCAGAGCCAACTCAGGTATTTCCACTCCACTGAACATTGGCCATCATTTTTTCCAGGCTTCTATATGCCAACCTAGAAGTCAGTTAGTCCATCTCCTGGGATCCTGTCCAGAGTGTTTAATCTCATGTCTTAAGAAAATTCTTACATTTTTTTGTCTTGTATTCAGCAGTCTGCTTCACCAGGTATCCTTGGAACTCAATTTCAGGGATAATCCTCTGGCTTTTACCAATACCTACAAATTAATTCTTGGAATTCCTTCAGTGCATGGCCTGTTTCTAAACTTATCCAGCCCAGGATGTCAACAGGTGGCATATACCGTGACCTAACACTGATGATTGGCCAGGCATACAGGTGAGGAGCTTAGAGCAGCTTCCGAGGATCTATTTTTGCCTTGTGAGGGAAAGACCTCTGCAGCATCTTTCAACACAGTGGATCATCTAATATCTCTTAACAGGAAAGGATGGACCAGCTCTGCAGGTTCTGACAGTTAATGGGTACGTGAAGAATCATCATCCTCAAGAGGATCCCTCATATCTTCTTTATGTTTCAGTGTATGGGGTTTTTCCAACCAGAACCCTGACCCTGGTGTAGCTGATCTGCCTTGGCTGAGAGCTCTGACATCTCTGGAGTTCTATACCTCTAAGTATCAATTCTTAGTCTCTTTTTAGTGGTGTCTACTTTTCCACTATAAGAGATGAGTGTTTCTTTTTAAGCTAGTAGAGACCCTCTAGCTGTCACACTTGGCCATTAGCAGCTTCTTAATCACTTTATTTTCTCATTATCTCTCTGAAAGATGTCAAAATAACTTTTCAGAAACCAGCTAACTCCTCTGTCTTTGTAGGCATTATTCCTTCTATATATTTCAAATACCTGGATCATTGCACCTGAGATATTCTTCTCCATGTAGGCGTTTTACTAAATCATGGATAGTGAACTTTTACCTATTTAGTCACCACCTTGTGCTAGGGATTATCTGTGCCCCAACTACCATTCAGGCTAGTGCTGTCTTGGCCTGATGAGTGGGAAGTGAGCCAGTCCAAGATCCTTCTTACTGTCTGTGTTCTTGGGCTATTCTCAGTACCACTTTGTTCAGGTCCTCTGTCAGGCAGACACCAAGATGGAAATAGAGGTACAGGAAACTTACTGGGGAAGAAGACTATGGACTGAAAAGGAGAGGGAGCTGGAAGAGGTGGCAGGGTCATCAGACCAGGATGCAGGCCTCAGTCCTGTGTAGGGAAGAAATGAGGTCAGGCAGAGTCTCAGATTGTGATGCATTTCACAGGAGGATTCGGCCTTGATTCAATGTCATCTATCAGAGGAGTCCTGCATCTTGCAGGAATGGGCCTGTCTTGGTACCCCTGCTGTTCTCTGCCTTTGGCTGAAAGCATCCTATGGAAGGTGTGGCCTGAATGGTAGATGCAGAGCATAGTAGCTGGGTCCATCCATCAATTATGCGTCCTACAGCACAAGAAAGGAATGGCACATTCTTTCTTTCTGTTTTTGTTTTGTTTTGTTTATTGTTTTTTGTTTTTGTTTTTGTGTTTTTGAGAGGGCAGGTGTGTGTGCCTTCGACCCGGGGAGGGGCAAAGGGAGAGACAAAATCTTAAGCAGACTCCATTCCCAGCACAGAGCACAACAGGAGTCTCAGTATCATGATGGCAAGATCATGCACTGAGCCCAAATCAAGAATGGATGCTTAACCGACTGAGCCACCTGGGCACCCTTAGGGGCACATATTCCTGGCCTGTCTTCTAGAGCCTTAAAAAGTATTATATCTCAGGACAGGAATGTCTAATAGAAAGAAGAAAGAAAATAACCATTTCCTGTCTATAATTGTCTCCATGAGTTTTAGCTCCCTACACCTTGGAGTTGGGCATGTGTGGGTGCCCTGTGTGTTTCTCGGTGTCTCATGCCTTAGCAGCAACAGGGCAACACTACTTAGTGTACTGCAAACTTGAGACAAGAAGTTGGTTCATGTTAGTATAGAATTGGTCACTATGGAGGAGTCTGGGAAAAGCACACACAAAATTGGTCGCTCTAAACCTGGGACAGGTAAAGCTGAAAGTGTCTGAAATGGTTCAACAGAGTCATAGAGTTACCTGAACATGAAACATTGAGTTGTGTAAAATAGTTGAGGATACTCACTGGAATTTAATCAGTTGTCTCTGCTTCCATTCTAGTGACCCAAACCATACTGCTCATAATAGGTAATGTTTAATCAAATTAAGTATGTTTCTCAGTGGGTCTAAGCTGAGATTAATTATATCATTTGGTTTATTTATGTAAATAATCTCGAATTCAGTATGGTATTTTTTAGTTTGGATTTTTAAAAACAACCCCCTAAAGTTTACTTTGAAAGATTTATAATCCTTCAAATTTAGTTGTGAATGAACAGTGACCTACATCACATTTTTCCCCCCTAATAGGAGGTAGTAGGAATAGAACAGCATGTTCAGTCTGAAAATAAGCAGCCTGCTACGACTGAATATATTTATAGCCAGTATATTATCTTTTGCTCTTTATGCTCAAAAGATTAGGGGTCAATGGATTTGAAGGAGAAAAAGTAGAACTACCCTGGGAAGTAAAACTATTAAGAGCAATGGACTTTCCCACCACGAAGCTGCACAAAAGACATACATATTGAGACCTATCAAGTGTGCCTTTAACTTCTACTTGGGGGGTAAAAGGCTAACAGAGAAACAACACAGGCGGTTCAGAAAGTAGCCTGAGACCAAGGTCAAGCTATCAAGTATGCAATGGGAGAGCATATACTAGTCCCAAACAATTTCACGCTGCAGGTGGAATGAGTTCTCAGAAATGGAAGCAGTTAAGGCAAGAAGATTAGAAAAGGAAAGAAAGGGGAAAGACACATCCTTCCATTCTGCTAAACACCACTTGTTTTATGATTTTAAAATATCCTCTTGTGCATTTTCACACCCATGATCACACATTTGCATTCACAATATAGATGCCTGTCTCTTCTTCAATGCCATGTTCCCCTCCTAGTTAAAAAGCCCCCTATTTCTGGATGCCATGGCATCCGCCTGTGCTGGCTAGTCCTTCATGTTGCACACATAGGCTGGCTGTTGGTCAGATTCCTCAGGTCTTGCATATTTTACCCCAGTTCATTATCATTGGCTCCAGCCCTACTCCTCTCACAGTGCTCTTTAATATTATTATGCACAATACCCATCTTCCCACACCTGGATACCAATTCCTTACGCTTTTATCCTCCAATGCCATTTTCTGGGCTGCCCCAACCATTTATTCCTGCAAGAGAGTCTTGAACCCCCAAACCCATGTTCCCCTTCCAATGTGCATCAAGCATCTCAAGCGTCTAGTGCCAATTCCCTCCCTGTCTTTCTCATCTGCTCCCTCTTACTCTGTCTTTACCAATCATTAAACACCATCAGCATGTGCGATCCATTTTCTCCTTTGCTGTCCAACAAACTTCATGTCCTCACTTCCCTTCTTATTTAAATTTTATTTTATTTTTTAAAATTTATTTATTTTCAAGAGACAAAGAGAGAGAACACAAGCAGGGGAGGGGCAGGGAAAGGGTGAGACATAGAATCTGAAGCAGGCTCCAGGCTCTGAGCCGTCAGCAGAGAGCCTGTGGTGGGACTCAAACCCATGAACTGAGAGATCATGACCTGCGCTGAAATCGAAGCTAAACCCATTGAACAACCCAGGCACCCCACCCCCACCCCGCCTTCTTATTTGGCTTAAATTTGATAACCACTTTCCAGATACACTCTAACTCCATTGCCCTCTCACTTTTAACATAAAAACAAACAAACAAACAAACAAACAAACAAAAACATGAACCCGACCGCCTAGGCGACTCAGTCGGTTAAGCGTGTGACAGGTCTTGATCTCAAGGCTCCTGAGTTTGGAGCCCCACATCTCTGCTCTCTGCTGTCAGCACAGAGACCACTTCAGATCCTCTGTGCCCCTTCTCTCTCTTCCCCTCCCTCACTGTTTCTCTCTCTCTCAAAAGAAATAAACTTTAAAACAGGAAAACAAAAACAACAACAACAAAACATATTTAAATCCAATTATTTAGCTAATCAAAGCCTGAATTCCTACAGCTGAAATGTTGGAGGGAAAAATATTCTTAGTAGTAATTTTCAATCATATTATGAGTATAATGACCTTCACTCTCACATGGACATCTGCTGCTTAGCAATTTCATTTCCTTCTTTTCTAGAAAAACACATCCCTATGTTTTTCCTTGCTCCTCATAACTTCAATAAGATCTGTTGAGTCTCAGCCAAAGGTTTAGTTTTCTATATGTCTCAGAAGAGAGAAGTATCTGGAAGAGAGGTTCTAGGCATTCCTGTCACATGGGCCCATCTACCAACATGTGCACCATGTTATTTTTGTCTTCCTGTTATAGTAGATTGACTCTCCTTTTTTGTCTCTGAAGCCAGATCCACCCCCCCCCCCACTTTTTTTTTAAATCAACTTCTCCACTCTCACATCTCTTTCCTGCATTATCAATGTTTCTTTCTACTGGCTCACTTCTCATTCCTAAGAGCATACTAACATGATATTATTTCTCCCATTAAAAAAAATAGTAATGATTCAGTTGCTTTCTAGCAATCTATCTCTTCCATCATTTGTTCTTTGAGCAGCCTTTTGTTCTCATCCTTTTATCAACACTTCCTATACCAGCTTATAAATCCAATATCATCTTACTGGACAGTTCAGCAACTCTTTGGCTCAATTTATTATCCTCTCTTCCTTGAAATATTTTCTCCAGTTTCCAGGTTTCCACTGTCTCTCCTCCTTCATGTCTTCTCAGCCTCCTTTACTAGTTCTTCCTCATACCTAAGGTCTCAGATTCTATTTGGGAGACATTTTTCTTTATATTTTCTCTTGGGTCGCCTGGTCAACTCAGTCCACTAATCTTCTGACTCTTGATTTTGACTCAGGCCATTATTTCATGGTTCATGAGTTCAACCCTGCTTGAGCCTGCTTGGGATTCTTTGTCTCCCTTTCTTTCTGCTCCTCCTCTGCTTACTCTCTCTCAAAAATAAATAAGCATTAAAAAAATAAATAAATAAAAGACTATTTTCTCTTTTGGTGATCCCACCTAATCCCATAGTATTAAACGCCTTCTAGCTGATGAAATTGGCAAACTTACTTCTAATTTATTTTTTTGCTTTTTGTTTTAGAAAAATAGTATATTATTTTTATTTTTATTTAATTTTTTTTGAGTACAGGTGACACAATGTGACTTCATTTCAAGTGAACGACATAGTGATTCAACTTCTGTATACATTATGCTATGCTCACCACAAGTGTAGCTACTATCTGTCACCATACAACACTATTACAGTATCACCGCCCATATTTCTATGTTGTCCCTTTTGTTCCTGTGAATTTTTCATTCTTTAACTGGAAGTCTGTATCTCCCACACCCCTTCACTCACTTGGCTTATTGCCCATCCGTACCCCACTGGCAACCATCAGTTTTTTTCTCTGTATTTATAGGTCTGATTCTGTATTGCTTGTTTGTTTATTTATTTTGTTTTTTAGATTCCATATATGAGTGGAATCATATGGTATTTGCCTTTCCCTGTCTGACTTATTTCATTTAGCATAATACTATCTAGGTCCATCCATGTTGTTGCAAGTGGCACAATATCATCCTTTTTATGACTGAGTAATGTTCCACTGTGTGTGCCATGTGTATATGTACAAGTATACACACACACACACCCCACATGTTTCTTATGGATTTTTCTATTGATGACACTCTACTTCTGATTCAGTCTCTCGTTAAGGGGTGGGGAGGGTTTGGAGACTGCTACTCTGCTTACTCTTTCCTATTTTATTAAATGCTTGGTCCATCAATATAGTTGTTCCAATCGATACTTAGAGCAATACTTTTTACCTTTGTCTTCTCTCACTTTGAACTTCCTATTCATGAGAAAATTCTGATGATTCAATTTTCAAAGTGTGTCCAGAATCTGTCTCCTTCTCAATGTCTTTATCATGAGTTTTCAGGTCAAGCTACTAATAGACCTTATCTGAAAAAACACATGGGTCTTCTTTTTTCTGCCTCCACCCCTTTTCAAGCTGTCTTTTCTCCACAAAGTATTGGAAAACCCATTTATAAAATAAGCCAGTTCTTACAAATCCTCTGTTAGAAAATGTCAGCGGCAACATTTAGCCCATCAGTCTTCTACATGAGTTAGGCCACTATGATCCCAGACTCATCTGCTGCTCTGTGTTTACCTACTCACTGCTCTGGTTACACTGGCTTTATTGTTCTTTCAGATCACTAGGCTTGTTCCTACTCAAGGTGTTGAGACTAAGACTTTCCACTGCTTAGAATATTCCTTCTTCGGATGGTTGCATCACCTTTTCCTTCAGTTTTGTTGTTGTTTTTGTTGTTCAGAAGAGTGGCTGGCTCATTGTACCACTTAATAAGGATTTATTTATAAAATGAACCACTGTTGCTACCTCTAAATATCTTAAAATGTTAGTGAAAATCGGATATCCTGAAATGCAAAACCAAAATTAGCAACATATGCTTTACTTCTGTCATTTCTGAATTAAGTAAATGAAAAATGCAAGTGAATAAAAAAAGATTTATAGAGAAAATCAGAGTAGGAAACAAAAATATACCCACTTCAAACTTAAGTGACATTTTGATTTGCTTTTGCTTGAAAATAGAGACTAAGAACCCGTGTTAATGCCCTTATCATATAATTTGTTAAAAGAAATCATCTCATCTTCTTCACAGAAAGTTCATTCTGCCAAACTCAGTAGTACCCTAGGCTTTATATTTTCTCTGTAAGAAATGAGTGACTAAGAAATAATAGGGAAGACTTGCACTGAATGTTGTCATTGATACAGAGGTTAACATCATAGGCAATCATAGAAAGGGTGTTATTAAGAATAAAACATAACCAATGGTAACCAGGAACTAAAGATAAATATATACACATAAAGTGAGAAATAAATTTCAATTAGGTTATATTTTTAATAATAATATACAAAATAAGTTGCATCATGCCACTGTTGATCACTGGTTATCAAAATGCCTATAGTAGAAAATCTCCATTAGAGCTGTTCTAGCAATAGAAATTTCTGCAGTGTGTGGAGATATTCTGTGCTAAGTAGGTAACCACAGAGCTACACATGTAGCTATTGAACACTTGAAATAATGCTAGTGTCACTAAGAAACAGAATTTAAAATTTTATTTAGTATAAATAATTTAAGTATAAATTATATAGCCACACCTGATTGACTTTTGAGGAAAAACAAATTATAAAAACAAGAGTCTTGCCTCATGACATTCATTAGACTAAAGTTAAGATTTAGGGCAGGGGCACCTGGGTGGCTCAGTCAGTTAGGTGTCTGACTCTTGATTTCAGCTCAGATCATGATCTCTTGGTTCAAGCTCTTGACGGGCTCTGTGCTGACAGTGTTGAGCCTACTTGGAATTCTCTGTCTCTCTCTGCCTCTCCCCGACCCCTTTCTCTTTCAAAATAAATAAATAAAATTTAAAAATATTTAGGGCAATAATCAATGTATATGGGGATGTTTTCTGAAGATGATCACTGTTCCTAAAGTTCAAATTTGCTTTGAATCTTAAATGTACTCATTCACAAAAGATCACAACCCCATCAGAAGCCACCAAACTCTGTGAATTACTGTAACAAAAGCATCACCAAGAAGTAACTAACATAGAACAAATGCTAACAAATAAATGAATATTAAACAAAAATAAATGTGTAATTTTTTTTATTATTTATTGGTTTAGGTGTGTGATTATGTTGAGCTAGAAAAACACTTTGAAATATCAGGGCTATTTCTTGAGGAATTGACGGAGTAAGGTGAGAGCTGGAGCCTGTGTAAGATTATGTGATAGTAAATAATCAATCTACTGTATGTCCCTTTTTATTCCACTTGTGATTTGAAATTATCCTAAGTTTCATGGGCATAGATATCATCTACCTATTTAAGTTGCAAAAAATTTACAAAGTCAGACTGATATTTACCAATTTATTTTAATTATGCCAACAAACAAATTCCATTGATATGTATTAAAGAATAAACAAAGACTACACAATTAATCCATCTCAAGGCTGAATTATTTTAATTTCCAGGCAAGAGAGTATGCCACTTCAGAATGAGATGATTATGTCTCCCTGAATTTGTAATCTAAGGGCAAAATGTAAGGCAGGAGAAATCCTCTGATTAATGGAATTCTGGAAGTTTCCCTTTCATTGGTTACAAGCGATTGAAAATTCTTCCTGAAGATCGGTCATTATCGTGGCATGATACCATTTATGTGGGTAGCAACCTGGGCACAGTTCTCAGCAATTTCTAGGAGTTTTTAAAAGTTCAGATAACTCCGTGTCATGAGGTGAACAGACCCTGTGCAAATGTGCAAAAGCCCAGTTCTTTATTTTAATCCTTCATTAAAAGTCTTAATTATTTGGAAATATATTCATCCTACACTGGAAGGGACCAAGCATTCAAAAAGTGTCATCTGCAGTTCGATTTTTGAGTTAGAGAATATCATAAGCTTAGCTTTAAAATTCAATTGGTCTGATGTTAAGAAATGGCCCTGAGCTGCCTAGCGCACAATTTGATAAGAGACAAGGAAAATGAGTCTGGTCTTTTCAGTCCCCTTACAAACTGCTTATCTGATCTATCCATTAACTCTTCTTAGAACTGTTAAATCCTAAAGTCTACTTAGCACCGTGGTTGCACAGCAGCAACGGTTTGATTGATATCATTTCTGAGCACGAAAGCATGTAAAAATATATGATTCCAAATTCCGTTTCTGGAAATATCCACCCAAATGGAATATCTGCGCTACACTTTCCGAATTTCCACTTAAGGCTGGCTGCGGCTACCCCTGCTACTGAAGAGAGCAACTCTGTGCGAGCACAGGACTAGTGCTATATTTATGCTCCCACACAAAGGGACCCAGCATTAAGTTCCAGAGGATTGTTTTCAGAAGAGTGGTCAGAGGGCTCCAGAGCAGCAGTGATGGTAACGGACGTGGATCTATTAGGAGAGGTGGCTGGAAACTCAGGAGCAACACGGAGGGGACGGGGTGGGTGGGGGGCTTCAGGACCTATAAATGTTCTTGTTAGGAATACACATTTTAGGATGTAAGTTCTGTGCTAACACATTTTCGGGAAAACCACAAATCTTTGTATATTACATATTTTTCCTTTGTGGAGCTACTTTACTTTGGGCCTGCCAAAATCGCAGCTAGAAATTCCTAATGTGCTAAATGAGCTAATCTCTTAGGTTTCTTCCAGCTTTAAAATTCTACAACTCTGTGGCAGCTAGTATTGAAAGTGTACTCACGGTTATAGTTTGTTCCCGAAAATAAAAATGGAATAAAACAGATGAAGATCCAGGTGCCACATGAAAAGCAAAATGACTAACTGTATCAACATGAGGTACATTGTGTCCTCATTGCTCAACTACAAGGCAAATTTTATTGAGTAATTTGCTATCTGCTTTTTCTTTGTGCATTGAAATATGTGTATCTTACATGTAGAAAAGTTAATTGTACCCAGAAAATGAGAACCATGTTAATCAAGAAAATTATGAACTCTGAGAATTTCAATTATTTTGTTTTCTCAAATATTTGAAGTTATTTGTCAACAAATATTACCTCCAGTAATTGAAGATTATTCAAAAGTTACAGCTACTTGATATTAAGAGAAGTAAACTTGGTGTGGGTAAATCATAGCCTTTTGTTTTCTATTAATACACTTGAAAATTTGATGTGCCCTAATGGGAGCATTCTTTTTAGATAAAGATATATAATTCAGAAACTAGCAATAAACATAGACACTTGGGGATAAATCTGTAGGTAAGCATTTTGAAAGGATCTTGGTATGTGTTAGTTGCATAAATCTTTGCGCTTAGATTGACTACTCATTGAGAGAACAAATGAATTTAATGAAGAAGTAAATTAAGATGTTGGGATGTGCATTGCAAAACATGACAAGATGTTCAAGTAAACATTTAAAACATAGATGTAATTGCTTTAATATTTGTTTTTAATTATAAAAGTAAATATAGAAGCAAACTGTTTAGGGTGGCTCTGTACACCTAAATGAAATGGCATTAACACAAATAAAAATGGTGTCTTAAGGGTGCCTGGGTGGTTCAGTGAGTTAAGTGTCCAACTCTTGAGTCTGGCTTAGGTCATGATCTCACATTTCATGAGATCGAGCAGCCTCTGCACTGACAGCACAGAATCTGCTGGGATTCTCTCTCTCCCTCTTTCTCTGCCCCTCCCCCGTTCATGTGAGCTATCTCTCTCAAAATAAATAAACAAACTTTAAAAAATGATGTCTTAGCTGCACGGATATCTTATGCATGCAACCTGGTTTATGTTGCAGACTGGTGCTAAATCTTGCTTTTTCCCATTGGTTCAAGTTTCTCTTTCCCAAATAACCATGAATTTTAGTCATTTAAATGTTATTTAGCAATATTAATATATAAATTTAATTACCCCCTAGGGAAGCTGTAGGCAGGGAGACAGTATAGAGAATACCTGATTTCTGAGTGCTGAAAGGTAGAGAACATTCCAAAAAGTGATTGAAAGGTGAGGATCATGGCTGGCATGTGATTTTACAAGAGTGACTTTAGTTCAAGGACCTGTAATTCCCATGGTTTAAAATGTTATTCCTGCTTAGAAACACAAAAATCATTAGTGTAATTTCTCCCATAGTAACGATGGAAACCTCATGAATAGAAAAACGCTGAATTCAGATTTCTCTCAAATCTGGCAGAACCACAGCTGTGTGGAATAATACACACAGGTGTATGTCCAGTAGAAAGCCCAAGGTAAATGCAGAGGTCACACATAGATAAGCATCTTCTGCTGCTGCTGTGTCTGTATAGTCACCTTATACACAGAGTCTTCTGCACTGTTGCCCCAACAAGCAACCGTGTTGGTGGTGGGGACAGAGAGAGAGAAAGTGAGATCTTCATATCAACAGATATCCTACTTGGAATGCTTTACCTTTCACTCTCCACCAATTAGACTTGGATTTGTTTAAAATCATTTTCCATATAGTAACATTTATATCAGAATATATTATTAATATTTATAAACTGTTTGGCCAATAGGTGAAGAATGGACTTTATGATCAGTTGGAACCCAATAGACAAGAGTGACAAAGGAGAGGATTCTAAGCATCCACCCTGGATTGATAATTCTAAAATAGAAAAAGCAAATATTAATACCTCTAGGAAGCAAATGCTTAACACACAACATGAATCCTTACAGCAACATCTGGTTGGAATCCAGCTGCCTGCCTTATCCTATACCCATCAAAACAAAACAAAACAAAACAAAACAAAAAATCCTGCCAGTATAAATAAGCTGACAACTTAACCAGGGTATTCTACAAGGCTCCACATTCAGAATAGGTTCTTGGGTTTAAAGAATTTTAAAACTACAGGGAACAGCCACCTCAATTATTTAAGTTAACCATTCTATTTATTCTTTTATATATAAATAGAAAACATTTGAATACCATAAACTGCATAAAAGGAAAAGGTCAAGATGAAAAATAGATTATTTTACCTAGAGAAAACAAATAATCGTAGGCAAAAAAGAAATATTAGAGAGAATTGAAAACCCTCATTGTTATATTCAGGCATATTGGGAAAAAATATGTATGTATTATAAAGGTGCCACTAAGAGATGGATTCCTTGAATGTGTGTGTGTTTACAGGCACAGGCACATGTTCAAGTGTGTATTTGTTGAAGCAATTAGCAATGAATGAAGAAATGGAGATGACTCTGCAGGCCGAATTGATGTTGTAGGAGTCAAAGTGTGCGAATTTCATGGAATATAGAAGAGACAGGAAAGGTCATGGAAACCATGAGAGAAAATTGAAAACTCAGAAAACGAATCCAGCAAGGGTGATATATATCAAATTAGAATTCTAGAATGAAGCAGGGCCACCTGGGTGGCTCAGTTGGTTAAGCATCCAACTTTGGCTCAGATCATGATCTCAAGGTTTGTGGGTTTGAGCCCCACGTAGGACTCTGTGCTGACAGCTTGGGGCCTGGAGCCTGCCTCAGATTCTGGGACTCCTGCTGTATCTGCCCGTCCCTCACTCACGCTCTGTGTGTGTGTCTCTCTCTCAAAAATAATAAATAAACATTAAAAAAAATCTAGAATAAAGCAACAGAGAAGATTGCAAAACAAGAATCATCAAAGCATCAAGAGACTAAATCAAGGTTCTGAAAAAAATGTCTAGAGCTTCAAAGGTGTGAGCCAATCACAAAAAAACGAAGAGTTGAAAAGGGAGGAAAATAGGCTATGAGAAAGGAACGGGCTTATAATGGTTTATACTTTTGATCTGCAAAACTACATTCAAGGGAGATGATGGCTGAGACAAACAAATGAATTTGGACATTTAATTCATATTTATCCAACTTAACAATGAATATGGAGATGAAATATGGAGATTTTTATATAACAAATGAGATATGCTTACCTTCCTTGCACAACGTTTTAATTAAAAAATAATGTTTGAGCATTGTATTATTATTTTATTAGGGCTGCTGCAACAAAATACCACAAACCAAGTGGCTTAAACAACAAAATTGTATTCTCTCACTGTTCTAGGAACCCCAAATCCTAAATCAAGGTGTAGACAGGGATGTACTGCCTCTGAAGTCACTATGGAAGAGTCTGTTCCAAGCCTCTCTCCCAGTTCTTTACTAGTGGCTGCATATCTCCAATCTTCAGATAATATTCTCACTGTGGGTGAGTCTCCAAATTCCTGTTGTTATAAGGACACCAGTCAAAATGGATTAAGGACACACTCTACTCCAGTAAAACCTCATCTTCACTAAATTAGAAGGTTAGATGTGAAAACCATGATCTCTGATAGGAATATGTTCAAGAAGAAAGAGAATTCTAGTCACAAAATTTACTGATATGAAATTTGAAACCTTAATGGTGTATTAATGCCAACTGTATTCCCTTAGAGAAATAATTTGATATATTCAATAACATACAGCCCAAAATAATAAGTGTTATTATTTGCTTTATCCTCAGGCTCTCTCCCCTTAGAGGGCTTTACCAGATAATAGAGATCCACAAATTCAGAGAGACAATTTATGTCAGAAACTGAGAATAAATGCTTTATAATCTCATTACTCAAGGTTTTTGATTGGTTAATATTGGGTTTCTGAATAAAAAACATCAAATGCCTTAGGCCTATCAAAGCGTAAAATTATTCCATATAAACTAAATTTTAAAAATATATCATTCTCCAGTTTTCACTGGTCCTGATTAAGTTTCCAGAAGCTAAAGAACTTAAGAAAACTCAGAAAGAAGTGAACATATGCAAGTATTACAGTTCTTTTGGGTGAGTTAAGTGTGTTTTATTGAACATTATATAATATGTAATTTCATCTGGAAAAGCATTGATCCTAATTCAGTAACAGATTTAATATTAATTTCTTAGAATAACTAGACTTCAAGTAGTACTAAATTTAAGTTATGGGTTGAATTATGTTACCCCCAAATTCATACGTTGAAGTGTTAACCTCCAGTGCCTCAGAATGTTAATTTATTTGGGAATAGGGTCTTTACAGATGATATGATAATTTATATAAAAACGTGAGGGGCGCCTGGGTGGCTCAGTCGGTTAAGCGTCCGACTTCAGCTCAGGTCACGATCTCGCGGTCTGTGAGTTCGATCCCGCGTCAGGCTCTGAGCTGATGGCTCAGAGCCTGGAGCCTGCTTCCGATTCTGTGTCTCCCTCGCTCTCTGTCCCTCCCCCATTCATGCTCTGTCTCTCTCTGTCTCAAAAATAAATAAACGTTAAAAAAAATTAAAAAAAAATAAAAAGAAATAAAAACGTGAATCTTCATAGTAACTATCATAACTAATTTAGCAAGGTAAAAATAAAATAATGTAAAAATTAAATTATATTCTTCCAGACAAAGAGGAAAAAACTGATGCTTCTATATGTTAGCGATATTATCAGTTCAATTTATAATAAGGTCACCCTCCCAAATATCTGAGAATAAATTTAATTAAAGAAAGCTATTTTGAACATTATAAAACATTACTGGAAAATCTTAAAGAACACTTAAATAGAGAAAAGTGTCATATGTAAAGATTGTAGAACTCAACATGTCAAGATGTCATTTCTTTCCAAACTGATCTATATATTCAATGTGATCATGATCTCAATCCAAATTCCAGTAGGCATTTTTATGCTAATTGACAAGTTGCTTCTAAAATTTGGTGACTATTTCTAAAAATAGAAAAGCAAAAGATCTAGAATAGTCGAAACCAATTTTTTTTTTTTAAATTTTTTTCCACGTTTATTTATTTTTGGGACAGAGAGAGACAGAGCATGAACGGGGGAGGGGCAGAGAGAGAGGGAGACACAGACTCGGAAACAGGCTCCAGGCTCTGAGCCATCAACCCAGAGCCCGACGCGGGGCTCGAACTCACGGACCGCGAGATCGTGACCTGGCTGAAGTCGGACGCTTAACCGACTGCGCCACCCAGGCGCCCCCGAAACCAATTTTTTAAAACAAAGCTGATGGATTTCACCTGTCTCATTTTAAGACTAATTATAAAGTACTATTAATAAAAGCACTTATTAATAATAAAAGCATAATATTTTTGGTTGCAAAAAAAAAAAAGCTTCACATATAGATCAATGGAATGGAATGATTACAAAGGTAGATACTCAAATATATGGCCAGTTAACTTTTAACAAATGTGCTAAGGAAATTCAGTGTTGAAATCTTTTTTAGGAGATTGGGTTGGATTGAATATATCCATGTATGGAAAACACAAAACATAAAATTTTTCTTCACATCAAATACAAAATTAACTCCAAATGGATGATGGATATAAGTGTAAAATGAAAAGCAAAAGAAACCACAATGAGATAATTGACAAAATATTTACCATCTGGGGAAAAGTGTTTTTTTTTTTTTTAATCACAAATGTATGCAACATAGAAAATGATAAGTTAGAATTCATCAAAATTGGACAGTTTTCAGTTTCAAAGACATTGTTAAGAAATCCAAAATGCAAATGATAAACTGGGAGAAAACATTTATATATCTTGTGTACAAGATATATGAAAACTTCTTACATTTCAATAATAAGAAGACAAATAAACAAATACTATATGGGCAGAAAATTTGAAAGAACTTCACAAAATAGAAAACACATGAAAAATTGCGAACCTATAATAATCATCATGGAAATAAAAATTAATACCATTAGGTGCAACCTTTATACACTCATTAGAGTTGCAAAAATGGAAAAGTCTGACGATATGATATCAGTGTTGGCAAGGATATGAAGAACCTAGAATTCATCTTTACTGCTGATGGGAATGTAAAATGGCACAACCAGTTTGCAGAAGCAGTTTGGCAGTCTTTTTAGGATAAACATATCATAAAATCCAGTCAGTTCACTCTTAGTTATTTATCCAAAAGAAGTTAAAACATATATTCACAAAAAGAATTGTACATGAATGTTCATATCAGCATTTTCTGTAATATCCAAAAACTATAAGGAACCCAAATGCCCATCACCAGATAAATGGATAACCAAAATTATGGTATAGTCATAAAATAGAATGCTTCTTAGCAATTAAAAAAATGAACTATTGATAGGCACAACATGGATCAATTGCAAAATCATTATCCTCAGTGAAATAAGTCAGGCCAAAGAGTAGATTCTGTATGATTTCTTTTATAATCAAACTGAGATCATGCAAACTTAATCGCAATGATAGAATTCAAGTCAATGGTTGCCCAGGCAAGGGGTTGGGGGTGGGGGGTAGGGAAGGAGGATTTCTAGGAAGCATGAGGGATCTCTTTTGTGGATGATCGAAATGTTCCTTATCTTGTTTGTGATAATAGCGTTAGAGGTATACAGATACGCCAAATATGATCAGATTGTACAGTTTAAATATTTGTAGTTAATTTTTACTTCAATTCTATCTCAATAAATTTAAAAAAATCAGTCTAGGTATATATCAAAAAACAGAAAAACACAGAACTCAGCATCTCATGTTGAATAAAAGGAAAGTGGATAGAAAGAGATTTTAAGAGTTCAGTTTTGAAATATGTTAGCTGCAAAAATTTACAGCTGGAGCACATAGGATGTAATTATTTGATAATAAAAGTATTAATAGATGCCATTTATTGTGGGGGTAATATGTACAAAGCACAGTTTCAGTACATCACAGACCTGATTTGTGTGACTTCAATCAGTAACACCGAGACCACTTTTTTTTCTAAAACTTATAAACAAGTGCAACAGCTAAGGTGCAGGGCATTCGTTGCCTTTAGCAATCTCCTCCCACCTTTTCATTTTGGGTGTCATTTCTGGAAACTCAGACTCAATGTTCTATCTGTACTTAATAAGTAATTTTCTTCTCACCTGGTTAAAAGTATTGTTTTTGCCAGTGAAGAAAAATGACCAAGAGAATATGTTGACTTATTTTATCCTATAAAAATTATAATTATTCATTTTTATGAAAAGGAGACTGTATCACAAAGGGACAATAAAATGCTCACAATTAGGGAAGATACTATATGGGGGAGTTTGAGCCAGTCAACACCCCAAACCTTAATAACTTGTTCTGCATGTAAATTACTAAAGGGAAATTACAGAGACTCTTAAAAATGTTTGTTTAATATAGTATCTGCCTCATTAAAAACACTTAAGTGAAAATATTATATATTCTGTTATGAGTCAATGAGAGTGTATTTATTGCCCATATTTGCATGACCATACGTAACAAATACACATCAATGTAGAAATATGATAGTAATATTTTTCATATGCAAGTGAAATATGAAACCAATCATTCCATGATCCTAAGTGCTAATCAGACACTATATAAAAATTCATCAGGTTAAAATGATGTGTATTCTAAAAATTCAACTTTCATAGAGTAGTAGAAATACAATGTCTAAACCTGTACAGGTAGGAATATGGAAAAAGATTCAACAAATTGTTTCCCATTACCAATATTTATTTTCATATCTATAAATACAACATTCATATCTGCATTGCCTCAAAGATAATGGTTGACTGTTCTCATTAACAATTAAAATGGAATTAGTTTTAATAGCTTGAAGTATGGTAAAATATAATCAACAGCTTGTGTTTTTACAATGCTTCTAAGAAAAGCAGCTGTATTTTAACCATGGAGGTTGTATGACCTCAATTAAATAAGTAGTTTTAAAGATTTTTTCTATGTACTGTGATTAATATTTCATTAATATATTATCAGTATTAGTTTTTAAACATTTTTATTATTATGTACTTGTACAACTGGGATTGAATGAGCAAAATATGAGCTGTGTGATCCCAAAGTCTCCAGTATTTATTTATATAACATACTCATATGTCATTCGAACTTTGACCATAATTATTACTGAGATGCTTTGCACATTAAGTTGTATAAAACTCTCTCACTCTCTCTCTCTTTCCTTTTAGACTATATAAAGAAAAAGGAAAAAGCTAAATATGAACATATGAAATACAGTTAATTTCTTTGCAAACTTTAATTACTAGGACTTAGGTTAAAAGTGTTAAGTGTGTGCATGTGTGTTTGTGTGTGATCTTTTCTTTTGCCATAGCTTACATTTGTTAGGAAAATCTGATGAGATAAATTAATTTAGAGTTATTACCAGCTCCCTGAGTTTATATTTCCTGATATATCTTTATTAGTAAGACATGAGGCTATACGTCTTCAGTCTTCACTTCATTAAAGCTGGAACTCAATGCAATATGTTATATTTATAATGATCTATTTAGTAATCATGATCAATTCATGTACACAGGTACAACCACAGGTTAGAAAATAGCTGTAGTTAAGTGATCTTTAAGACCCCCCCCCAAAAAAATTAAAATCTTCGCAATTTGCTTTTTTTCTAAAAACTCATAAAACACAATATATTTGGGTTTGAAATTCTTTTATATTAGAAATCTTAAGTTTGCATTTGTTTTGACTAATTCAAATTTATGACTTAAAAATATGAAAGCACAGAATAAAATAAAGTAAAATTAAGTAAAAGTAAAACCTTGAAATTTTTCCTGAAAGCTTTTATATTAAGCATTAAATATCTTCACTTGTACATTTCTCTAAATGTATAATATAAAAAAAAATACTCCTAGCACTTGGTTTACTTTTCTATGATTATGACTAAAATTATGACTAAAATTTTGCATTGATGGTTATATACATTAGATGGGGAAAGTTTAATGTAATGGTAATATCTGTAATCTATAACCATGTATAATGGTATAATCTATAATTATTACATAAATTATTACATGAAGTCATAAAGATTACTTGAAACAATGAAATAAAAATGGGGATCCAAAAGTGGGTGCTACACTTCTCACTTACTTTTAATCTCTTGGTGTTTGGTTTTATATTCTTAAAATTTAAATAATACTGTCATTTCTGTGCCTTAAACTACGGGCACAGAGGATCAGATAATAAATGTGAAATCATGTTATGAACTAATTTCTACATGTGAGATATAATGTAGTTCCTAGATATTTAGTAAAAGAATATCAGTGTAAGTTTCACCATTTTTGCCCTGTTGTTCAAAGTAAAATTGTTTCTGTTATTGTAAGGTGAAGACAATCATAAATGTAACTGTCAATAAGTATAGTGGCCATAATTTATTATTTATAATGTGTCAGGCACTTTGCTTTTACCTTGCAAATATAATTCTTTTCATTCTGATATCAACTCTAACATAAACATCATTTTTTTTTTTACCATTTTAATGATTTTACAAATCATGGAGAAATTAACTGGCTTTTGTTTCTTTATTGAGATAAAATACATGTAACATAACATTTACCATCTTAGCCATTTTTAAGTGTACAATTTAGTGGTATTAAGTACATTCAAATTGTTGTGTGACCATCACCACCATCCATCCCCATAACTCTTTTCATCTTGTAAAACTGAAACTCTATGACTATCACACAATACAATAACTCCCATGTCCCCTTCCCCCACCACTGGCCACCACCACTATACTTTCTGACTTCCTGATTTTGACTGCTCTAAGTCCCGTATAGCATAGCATAGCATAGCATAGCATAGCATAGCATAGCATAGCATAGTATAGTATAGTATAGTATAATATAGTATAGAACAAGATAGTCTTTGTCTTTTTGTGCCAGGTTTCTTTCACCTAGCATAATGTTCTCAAAGTTCATCCATACTGTAGAATCTTACAGAATTCCTTTTTTGTTTGTTTGTTTGTTGTTTGTTTGTTTGTTTGTTTGTTTTTATGGCTGAAAAATGTTCCATCATACGTATACATGGCATTTTCTTTATTCATTCATCTGTTGACAGATATTTAGGTCGTTTCCACATCTTAGCTTTTGTAAAAAGTTGCAGTAAACATGGGGCTATAGATATCTCTTCTATTTGGTGATTTCATTGCCTTTAGATGTGCACTCAGAAGTGGATTGCTGGATCATATGGTAGTTCTATTTTTAGTTTTTGAGGAACTCCCACCCTGTTTCCTTAATGGTTCTACAAATTTACATTCCCACTAACAGAGGACAATGGTCCCCTTTTTCTGCACAGCCTCACCGGTAATTGCTATTACTTGTCTTTGAGATACTGGTCACAGGTGAGAGGTGACTGAATTGTGGTTAGATGATTAGTGATGTTGAGCACCTTTTCATGTACTTGTTAGCTACTTGTATGTTTTCTTTGGAAAACTGTCTATCCAGGTCCTTCGCCCATTTCGTAACCTGAATTTTTTTTATTTTTTATTTTTGCTATGTTGTTGTATAAGCTTCTTATATACTTTGCACATTAATCCTTTCTCAGGTGATATGGTTTGCCAATATTTTACCCCATTTCATAGGTTGCCTCTTAATTTTGTCGATTGTTTCCTTTGCTGTGTAGAGTCTTATTGGTTTCATGTAGTCTCAATCGCTAATTTTTGCTTTTGTTGCATGTGCTTTTGGTGTCATATCAAAAAAAAATCATTGCTAAGACAAATGTCAAATATCTTTTCCCTATGTTTCTTTTCCAGATATTTTATGGTTTCTGGTTAAGACCTTAATCCATTTTGAGTAAATATTTGTGAGTGGTGTAACTTAGGTCCATTTTCACTCTTTTGTACATGAATAACCAATTTTTCCAACACCATTTATTGAACAGACTATCAATCCCTGTTGAATATTTATGGCTCCTTTACTAAAGATTAGTTAACCTTATATGCATGGATGTATTTGGCTTTCTATTCTGTTCTGTTACGTTGGTCTATGTTGTTCTATGTGTCTGTTTTTATGCCACCATTGTATTGTTTGATTGCAATAGTTTTGTAATAGTTTGAAATCAGGAAGTATAATGCCTTCATCTCTCTTTATTTTATTTATTTATTTATTTATTTTTAATCAAGATTGCTTTGTCTGTTCAGGGTCATTTGTGGTTCCAAATGAATTTTAGTATTTTTTAAATCTATTTCTGTGAAAAGTATCTTTAGAATTTTAATAGGAATTGCAATAATCTCTAGATTAGACTATGGAAAATTTAACAATATTAACTCTTTGGATCCATGAACATGTGTGTCTTCTTCAATATCTTTTGTCAATGTCTTAACAGTTTTCAGTGTACAGATCTTTCACCTCCTTTACTACTAAGTATTTTATTCTTTTTGGTACTATTGTAAAAGGGATTTGTCTTCTTTACTTTTTTTTTTTCCAGAAGTAGCATATTGTACTATTAGTGTATAGAGATACAACAGATGTTTGCATGCTGATTTTACATCCTGAAACTCTGCTGAATTCATTTATTAGTTCAAACAGTTTGTTGGTATAGTATTCAGAATATAAAATCAAGTCATCTTCAGAGACAGTTTCACTTCTTCCTTTCTGATTTGGCTATCTTTTATTTCTTTTTCTTACCTAATTGCTCTGCCAAGGACTTCCAGTACTGTGCTGAATAGGACTGGTAAAATAGGGTAGCCTTGTCTTATTTCTAATCTTATAAAAAAGCTTTCAACCTTTCACCATTGATATGATGTTAGTTATGGGTTTGTCCATATATGGCCTTTATTAAGCTGAGGTATGTTTCTTCTATGCCCACTTTGTTGAGAATTTTTATTGTGAAAGTATGTTGAACTGTCCCAAATGCTTTCTACATCTATTGAGATGATTATATGGTTTTTGTCTTTCATTACGTTAACATGGTGTATCACACTCATTGAATTGCATATGCTGAAACTTTCTTGCATCCCAGAGATACATCCCACTTGATCATGATCTATGGTCCTTTTAATGTGCTCTTGAATTTGGTTTGACAGTATTTTGTTGAGAGTTTTTACATCTATATTCATCAGGGATATTGGCCTGTAATTTTCTTTTCTTCTAGTGTTCTTATCTGGGTTTGGTATCAGAGTAATGCTGGCCTCATAAAATGAGTTTGGGACTGTTTCCTTCTTTTTAATTTTTGGAAAGGACTTGAAAAGGATTGATGTTAATTCTTAAATGTTTGGTAGAATTCACCTATGAAGCCATTTGATCCTGAGATTTTTTTGTATTGCGTGGTTTTTGATTACTAGTTCAATCTCCTTACTAGTAATTGGTCCATTCAGATTTTCTGTCCCTTCAGGATTCAGCTTGGTAGACTGTTTCTAATAACTTACCACTTCTAGGTTGTCCAATATCTTGGCATATAGTTGTTTATAGGAGGTCTTATGATCCTTTCAGGGGTATCAGTTGAAATGTTTCTCTTTCAACTATAGCTTTTGTAATTTTAATCCTCTTTTTTCTTGGTAAGTCTAATTTAGTAAGTCTAAGCTTTGTCTATTTTATTTGTTTAACCAAAAAATGAGAAACAGCTCTTAGCTCTGTTATTTCCTATTGTCCTTTTGTCTTCTAAATCTCTATTTCATTTATTTCTCCTCAGATCTTTGTTATTGCCTTTTTCTTTTCTTGAGCATTGTTTGTTCTTTTTCTAGTTCCTTGAAATGTAAAATTAGGTTGTTTATTTGTGATCCATCTTCTTAATGTCAGCATTTATTGCTATAAACTTCCCTCTTAGAACTGCTTTTGCAACAACCCATACATTTTTACATTGTGTCCATTTTCACTTGGTTCAAGATATGTTTCCATTTCTCTTTTGATTTTTATTTTTGACCCATTGGTTTTCAGAAATGTGTTAAAAAAATGTTTTAAGTTTATTTATTTATTTTGAGAGACAGAACAAGTTGGGGAGGGGCAGAGAGCTAGGGAGAGAGATTCCCAAGCAGGGTCTGCACTGTCAGCATGGAGCCTGACTCTGCACTCGAACCCAGGAATAGTGAAATCATGACGTGAGCCAAAATCAAGGGTCAGAGGCTTAACCAACTAAACTACCCGGGCACTCCCAGGAGTGTGTTCTTTAATGTCCACATATTTAGGAATTTTTCAGCTTTTCTTTGGTGATTGATTTCTAGTTTCATACCATGTGTTCAGAAAAGATGTTAAAAAATTTAAATATTTTAAAATTTGCTAAGACTTACTTGGTAGCCTAACAAATAGGCGATCTTGGAGAATGTTCCATGTGCGCTTGATAAGAATATGTATTCTGCTGCTATTTGATGGAATTGTCTGAATATGTCTCTTAGGTCCATTTGGTTTAAGGTACAGTTCAAGTCTAATGTTTTCTTATTAATTCCTGTATGGATGATCTATGCCACTAGAAGTAGAGCACTGAAGTGCCTCAGTATTATTGTTGTCTATATTTCTCTTTAGTCCTATTAGTATTAATAGGGTCTCCAGTATTGGGTCACATATGTATTTATAATAGTTATATCCTCTTAAGAAATTGACCCATTTCTCCTTATAAATGACATTTATTTGTGTGTCTTATTACAGTTTTTCACCTAAAGTCTATTTTGTCTTATATAAGCATTCCTACCCCCACTCCTTTCTGGTTTCCACTTGTGTGTAATATCTTTTTTCATCCATTTACTGTGAGATTATGTGTACCGTTAGAGCAAATTAGAGTTTCTTGTAGACAGTATATAGTTGGGTCTTGTTTATACATTCAGCCACGTAGGACTCTTAGCGGGTATGGAGAATAACAGAAGAATATAAAGACTCTTTTATAACCAAGTAGTGTAAGTTGCATAGCATATTGCATAACAACTGAAAAATACATTATTAAAATATGTCTCAAATGATTACTTTGGAAGTGATAATTCTATGAATAGTGGTAAGGCATATCAAGATAGAGGAATATATTATTATTTTGGTTTTAGGCATGTTTCCTTTGAAGTGAAGACATGGTAAGCATACAAATATGGATATATAAATTTCTGGATCATGGCAGAGTTGTAAAACTTACAGTCTGAACTGGAACTGAAAATGGTACCTGCATATATATTTTGGAAAAAATGAATGTGCAAGAATGGAGATTAAATATGTTTTGTAGTGATTGCGTTTGTTGGGTTAGCATAGCTTAATGTATAGAATTGTTGAGTCACTATATTGCATAACTGAAACTAATATAGCATATCTCATCTAAACTTTTTTTACTTTATTCTATTTTTTTAATTTTATTTTTTAACGTTTTACTTATTTTTGAGACAGGGAGAGACAGAGCATGAACAGGGGAGGGTCAGAGAGAGGGAGACACAGAATCTGAAACAGGCTCCAGGCTCTGAGCTGTCAACACAGAGCCTGACGCGGGGCGCGAACTCACAGACTGCGAGATCATGACCTGAGCCGAAGTCGGCTGCTTAACCGACTGAGCCACCCAGGCGACCCTCATCTAAACTTTAATAAAAAATAATTTGGGGGCCTGGATGGCTCAGTCAGTTAAGCATCTAAATGTTGATTTTCTAAATATAGCTTGTGGTATAAAAACTGAATGATGTTTCCTTTACACTTTGAATTACCATCGTGGGTCAACTAAACAGTCTAAACTTCCAGAAATGTAATAAAATGTAGCTCCATATTATGGTGAGCACTTTACCAATCTACATATGATGAAACATTCCAAACTCTGTAATGATATTGGAACTTTTCCTATAGAAATAGAAGAAGTACTGTGAGTTTTTCCATGACTGCTCTATTAGCCAATTTTTGCGTTAATGTGCTGTATAACAAGCAACTCCCAAATCTCAGTGACTAAAACAAACGACTTTTATTTTTGCCTACAAGTCTGATAGCTCACTACAGTGGCTCCACTCTAACCTGAGGGCAAGATTCAGACGTGCTCCACATTTCTTTCACTTCTGGTACACAAGTAAATAAACAGTGGGTATAAGGCATCATTCTTCTTTTGTTGAATGTAAGAGGTTATGTGAACATTCAAGCATGTTAAAAGCCACTGCTCAGATGGAGGGCACATTGCATCTCTTCATGTTCTATTGGCCAAAGCGTGTCACCAGACTGAATCCAACACCAAAGAGACAGAGGTGGTGATGGGTAGAGTGATTATATACTGAGCAATAATGCAATCAATCACGGCCAGATAGAACCAAAGCACTACACTGACAGTAAAGAAACAAGGAACATATAAGATATTCAGCTAACATTTGTTGAATCAGCTAAAGACAGAACTAAGTTTTACTATCATGTACATGTATAAGATTATGCCTATTCTTCCCCTTAGTCTTAATGTATTACTATTTTATTAGTTTTGAAAAGTGAATTTCCAATTATAGACTTATTGTTGTTCATAACTTCAATTTTATTACAATTATTGTTTTTCCACAGCAAGTTATTTATAAGGCACATCTCTTTTCTATAACTGCCCAAGAATGCATTTTCCATTTTGGAATAAACATTGCTAAATTTGTAAATAATTTCCATTGGGTAATATGCAGTATAATCAAGGACAAGTTCTTCTTCTTGTGTATAGTTTAATATATTAACACCTAATCTTGATTGAGGCCCTGATAAATAAATACAAACAAAATTATTGTGCACAAATTGATTAAAGCATACTGATGCTTTCCCAGGAAATGTACTCTCTTCCCTTTATTATAAAACTCTAATTATGGCAACCCTGTTATGAATCAGCTTCTCTAATTATCTTGAATTTATTTGGTTACTTAATTATTCTTTTGTTATTAGATAAAATTGGAAAATATTATGTGTATTCACACATGCAATTACAACATTTTAAGTAGTGATTTTAAGTATTTGAAAAGAATATATTCACCATAATCTGTGATTAGCAGAATGAAGCAATGAATTTTTAGGAAATGTAAGAGTTTTTCTTTTCCAACTTGTGTACCTGGTCAGATTATATATTTATTATGGAATGTAATAGCCTAAAGAACCTAAAAAAAACATTTAGTCAAGGGATCAGCAAGCTTTTTTCCATAAAGGGCCAGAAACTAAACATTCTAGCTTAATGGGCCTTATGATTTCTATCACAAGTACCCAACTCCTACAGTGGTAGGGTGAACACAGCCATTGACCATGCATACAAGAATGAGTGTGGCTGGCTCCAATAAAATGTTTGTTGTTGTTGTTAACAAACAAAAGGAGAGCTGAATTTGCCCCATGGGCTCTAGTTTATTTAACATCTATTTATTTATTTATTTATTTATTTATTTATTTATTTAACAGATGAAGAAACTGAGACTTAAAACAAATTAAGAAAATTAATCCATAATACTAGTAATACAACTTCTAAAATTTGTTTATATTACAAATCTAATTGGTATTAAATGGGTTCAGAACCTAGGATTCCTCAGTCCTTATTGAGAATCCAATATTTTTAATTAACCTATTCTATCATGTATCTTGGAAGTTCATGTGTTGATTTTATAAACATAATTATTTTAAGTCATGAAACATAATAAAACATTTTTAACATTTCACTAGTATGAAAACTTAAACTAAGTATCCTTGTTGACCAACTTTGGGTATGGATTATTTTGACCTGACTGATAAAATGAAACCTTAAGCCCCAAAACAAATCACTTCCTAACAAGTTCTTTGTAGTGTTATGATTGAGAAAATATGTAGTTAGCAAATGATTCCATAGAGTTTTAGTATACTGATATTCTTTCAAGATAGTCTTGGTGTTTACTAAAGGAATAACTTCTCAAAAGGACACATTTTTTGAAAATTTTCTTTGTTAACTCATGATATATTCATGTTTACCTTTTTAATTTAATGAAACCAAATATTTCCCAGCAATATTAATGTCTCTTACTTCTACATTTGCATTATAGCAATAAAAAATATGCCCTATACTTCATATATAATTAATTAACATAACAAGAAAATAATTATTAAAGAATTCATAGTATTTTATATATTCTTCCACAAATTATTTTACCTATTCAATTTTTTTCAGAAATACATTTAAAATTTAAAAATGAAAGCAAAGAGTGAGGTGGCACAAATACAATTTTTATTTAATTTTTTTTATTGGCTTTTGTTTAGGATATATTTTTTTAATTTTTTTTTAACGTTTATTTATTTTTGAGACAGAGAGAGACAGAGCATGAACGGGGAGGGTCAGAGAGAGAGGGAGACACAGAATGGGAAGCAGGCTCCAGGCTCTGAGCCATCAGCCCAGAGCCCGATGCGGGGCTCGAACTCACGGACCATGAGATCGTGACCTGAGCCGAAGTCGGACGCTCAACCGACGGAGCCACCCAGGCGCCCCTAGGATATTTTTTTAATGAGTTTTTTTTTATGTCAATATTGTTTGGGAACCTGTGTTTTTTCATTTTTCCTGTTGAGAACTTTATGACTGCCTACTGTATTTCAATGTTCCCCATTTCTGTGATGAAAAACAAATGCCAAATTTGGGTCCAGATGCAAGACTTTAAAAACAATTTATAGCCACAGCTAATGTTCAAATATACCACAAAGACATATATGTAGAATGAATAAAAAGTTATTGCCATGGTACACAGGGCTTAACTGGATCCTTGTGCACTGGGTTCTTTATCAACACTAAGGCTAATACAATCATCAATTCAAGTAAAATAATTTTAGTTCAATTATACTTAGTCAATAAATATATAAAATAAAATCAGGTAAAATATGTTAAGAGCATTGTATTACCAAAATTGCAAAATGTTATAAGTGTTCATTTTCTTTTTCATAGAATGCTGAATGAACATCCTCCCCATATATAATGATTTAAAAATATGCACATTTTGAAGAAAGTAATTTTTATTAAATTGTGTGCATTGGTTAGAGTATTGAAACTCTATATGAAAAAAAATTGCTAAAAAAATCCTATTTTTAGGATGATGGTGTTGACCTAAAATAAATGAATCTAAGTGTTATGTGATTGAAAAAAATTAAATATATATCTGTCTAGTAATGTTATTAAAATGACTCTAATTTTTTCATTAATCAAAGTTATAAAGTGAAGGAGAGAGAAGGGAGTGGTAAAAGAAAGATGAAGAGATGTTAGGCGAGTTGAGTTGTTTTGCTTTGTTTTGTTTTGCTTCGATGAGAAAAATAACACATGAAAGGAAAAGCTTGAGAAGAGAGGGTATCAGTCATGAAAAGCGCCAGGGAAAATTTCTGAGTAGCAGGAAGAGATGGGATGAAGTGCACATTTGGGTATGAATCCACCTAGTTATTGTTATTAAGATTATTCCATATACAATGAACTTAGTTTGATACCTCGTTAATTTGTATTTCAAGGCAGTTTTTAGTCTAAGTGTGACTGATTCATGTAAAGTAACCAGAGAAAAGGTAGAATGTATAGACAGATGCAGGAATCCTAGCTAACAAGTTTCATATGGTAAACAAAGCTTGTGAAAGATCTTATCCATTCTCTTCATATTTTTCAATGAATTAAGGAGCACGATTAGAGCTGTCCTGTTTGATGATAGGATAACATGTGAGATGTTGGTCTACGAGAGTGGCAGAGTAGATGCACTAAAGCAACATAGCAAAACTGTTGAGCAGTATAAGGGCTCTGAGACAAGTGACAACAGAGATAAGCTAGCATGACAAAAAGATCTTGGAACGGACAGAAGTGAGGCTATGATGTGGGTGAGGCATGATAAAGATGTCACAGGATCAATAGATTTTGGTCCATTTGGTGTCAAATAATTAATAAAGATAAGAAAGCTAAATGGTGAGAATTAGAAAGTCTTGTTTTTACCAGAGTTTATTCTTGATTTTCAAAGCTGTCCTTTTTCAGTTTGACCATAGAAGAGAGAAATGAAATTTTAAAATACAATAAAATGGATTTTTAAATAAATAAAAATGTCAGAAAACTGTAAGAGAGGATAGAGAGAAGGGGGGATAGATGATAGACAGATTAAAATAAACTAGGACTAAATACAATAAGCCTATAAATCCTACCATAATTTTATTAGTTCTTCAAGTTTTGGAGATCAGTACAACCATGTAATTTGTTTCAGCCCAGCGTCTCTGCCTTGGGTCGGTGAAAGACCTCACAACTGCCAAATGATGAGGCAGTAGCCTGTTTGATTTTTGAAGCCTCAGGAATAGAACTGGCTGCTGACAAAGGAATTATATTCTCATTTTCACTGAAGCTCTAAAATGTCCTCTCAAATAAATATTCTAACTGTGATAGCAGTTAGATTACACAGTAACCTATGAAAGAAGAGACCTAGTAGTGGAGAGTAACAGAAATCAGACAACGAAAGAGATTCGACCAGAATGCACTCACGCATGACATTATTGATGGCTTTGGCAATGAAAAGGAATGTGTCACTGTGTGGTCCTTTAACACTATCAGTTTCAGGTATGAGGCAAAAGTGAATAAGGTGGCTTTACAAGATTACACACTTTATTCTTTACTTGAAAAATAAATGAATTGAATGTTTGATTTTGTCAGGATATGAAAAGGGAAATGTATTATTATTTTTTTAATTTGTTAGCTGAGTTAGTTAAGTTTACATATCCCCATTTAAAATCCTCAAAAATTTTGACATAAAAATTATTTGACATGTATAAGAATAATGTGATAATAAAATAAATCGATAATACAATGAATTTTAAAAAATATTTCTAAGTCAATATTTGAGTTTCTATTATTATAGGAAAAATATAAATAATAAAACATGACATAATTTGCATTTTATCAACATAGTTAAGATTCTAACCCTTACACAACATAACTTTTATTCCCTAGGTATATAGATTACTGTCAATTGGCATCATTACTGCTGTTTCCAGGAAGATAATTCTATAATAAAGAGTTTTACTATGATGGTGAATATTTTTCTCTTGAAATAATGTCATGAGAAGATTCTGTTTCGATTTACTATCCTCAGTCTTAGGGGAACATGAAATCCCACATCATAATATGAATATGCAACCAACATATTGTCGACTAAACTTACATTCTTTCAAGCAAACAAAATATGGGACTCTCTTTTGGAAGATGTTCATTAAATGTCAATAACATATCAAGAATAAAAGCGTGTGCAGGAAACAAACAAAAAAAAGCAGAAATGGTGGGAATAGTTTTGATTAATAGGCTAGTTTATTTATGTAGAACAAATAATTTCTAAATGATTATGAGTTCCAAACATAGAGTACAATATAAGCATCTTGTGCTTTAAAGATGAATGTTTGCTCTATATTAACCAATTGAGATGAGTGTGGGTGAGAAATTTGGCTTCTAACTCTTCCATTTTGCTCTTTGGACATAGTATAACAATGTAGTAAGCTCTAGAGTTAGCAGGTTTGAGTTCAAACTGGATTTTACCTCATACTATCTATGTATTTAAACTCTGTGCTTGCTCACACCCTTATTACCTCTTCCTTCTTCCAAGTACGCGGTAGATTCAGATTCCTAGTTTCCTTGCTTTTGAGTAGGGCCATGTGAGGATGAACTAAGAAAAGAATGCGTGTCACTTCCAGGGGCTCCTAGGTGACTCAGTCCCTGAAGCTTTCAACGTCGGCTCAGGTCATGATCTCATGGCTTGTGGGTTCAAGCCCCGCATTGGGCTCTGTGCTGATAGCTGAGTGTCCGGAGCCTGCTTCGGATTGCGTGTCTCTCTTTTGTTCTTCCCCTCCTCCGTTCATGCTCCGTCTCTCTCTCTCAAGAATAAATATTAAAAGAAAAAACCAAAAAGAATGCGTGTCACTTCCAGAATAAGTGACTTCATTGCTTGTGGAGTCTCCTCTTTTTCTCTGTTGCAAGATGGAAGAGGAAGACTAAGATGAACAAACACTGATAATTAAAAATCGTCAAAGGATGCCCTCCAGATCTCCAGAATGTTTTGCACAAGTAAAAATTGTGTTAGGTTCAGCCACTGGGAAAGTCAGTTTTATTTGTTGCCCCACAAATCCACACTGTATCTTTAGGCAAGAACTTCACCTCCCTCACTTTTAGTTTTCTCTTCTGTAAGCTATAACACACAGTCAGATGAAATGATAGCAATTTTAAGAAAGCTATGAGATTACCTGTGGAAAGAAAACTGAAGTGAAGTTTATTTGAACTTCTGGTTCCTTAAGATATTACTATTTATTCTGTTCACAAATAAAAGAAATGTCATATTCAGTATTTAGTGGAAATTTTAATTTTTTTATTTCTCACAAATATTTGACCTCATTATGAGTGAACCAAAAGTGAATTTCCTTATGAAAAACAAACAAACAAACAAATCATGTACCCAAAGCTTCTAATCAAATTTAGAAAAGATAAGCGAGGCCCAGGTTTACTAATTTAATATCATCCACAGATAAAACTGAAATAAATGTAAACTTCAGGAAAAAGGAACATGTCATATTAAAAATGATGACTCATTTTTATACACTAATTGTGTTTCCCTCCCCCAAATTTATATATTGAAACCCCAACCCACAAGGTGATGGCATTAGAAAGTAGAGCCTTTGGGAGGTAAGAAAGGTTAGATCCTCATCTAGATCATAGAGGTTAAATCATGGAGGAAAGGCCATGTGATCACATCATGAGAAGGCAGTGTCTACATAGCAAGAATAAGAGCCACACCTTGATCTTGGACTTCCTAGTTTCCAGAACTGTGGGAAATAAATCCCCGTGTAAGCCATCCAGTTAATGGTATTTTGTTATAGCAACCCAAGATGACTAAGACAAAAGCCTTTTACAGGACATGATTCCTGAGGGCAAAGGAATAAGCATCCCCCAATATTAATCACGTAAGGATGTTGAATAAGTAGTATGTTTTCAAACACCAAAATGTTATTCTCCTCATCATATTGTCTTTTAAGGTTAGTAAGCATTTAAAATGAGGAACGCTCCATTTGCTTTCTTTTCTTTTTTTTTTTCTTTTTTCCTTTATTTTCTATGACCAAGGTTTAAGAAGAGAATCAAAGAAAAACTTAGTTTTAGATCAATTTTAAAAGGCAGAGATGCATATAATCTTCTTTACCTTTGAGTACTAAACATTTTAGGTATTGAGTAAAATTCTAAGTTGTGATAAGCGTGTTTGTCATTATCTGCTAAAGAAGATTGCACTGTCTTGAAAGTTATACAACTCAGAACCAAGTTTAGTGAGTAATAACTAGATTTCTGAATTTAAGTTTAACTAATTAACAATGGTTTTGCCTCTGCATATCAAACCAGGCACTGAGTTAAATATAACAATAATTGATCTAGAGAAAATGTAGTTTATATACAAATAAGTTATCAAATTGTAGATACTATTTCATTATGCAAAGCATTTATGATTTCTTCTTAAATATCCAATTTAGATACTTAAGAGGTCCTGGAAAGAAATGCACATGCGTGCTGTTGAATTAATTAAATAAGGAGTCCGTTAGACTGAGGTGGCTGTGATGCGGTGGCAGCCTGCCTAAGCAAACCAAACCCTAAACCTCTAAATTGAAATCTAAGAACAACCAATCACAACGGGTCAGGCTTTACGCTATAGCCAATCAATAATTTCCTTTGCTTCTGCTGCTCCTCTATACAAGTCTCTCCCTTGAGCTCCTGTCATTGGAGCACCCCTAACCACTTAAGCCCCAATAGAATTAAGTTTTGCTCACATAAACGCTTTACATTTTTAATATGCCTCAGTTTATTTTTTAACACTGCTTACAAATTTCTGCTGCCCCTTACATTGCTTTTTTTCTTTTCACTGTAGCATTTTTCACATTTTAACATATACCTGATTTACTTTTTATTGTGTTTGTTGTTTTAATTGCAAACACCCTTGAGTCTTCTAGAATGTAAGACTGGAACAGGAAGGAATTTTGTCTCTTTTAAAATTACCTCCCCCTCTCCAACCCCTCTAGCACTGATCCCTCCTCCCCCAATGTGGCTCCATCCAGAACAGTGACAGGAAGTAGGACCTCAGTGAATATGCAGTAAGTACTTGCACAGCTATGTCTCACAAGCTAAACAACACACACACACACACACACACACACACACACACACACACACACACAATACTGATTTTAGGCTACAATAGATGAAACAAATTGCCCGCTGGATATTCTGGGAAACGACAAACAAAGAGTATTAAGGCTGAGCTGTTGCTCAGAGACAGTCCAGCCTAGTGGTTTGCTCAGTTGTGAAAACACAGCTTTCCAGGAGGAGCTCCTTCTTAAAAAATGAGTGGTGGTGTTCTCAGGGGAACCACACACAGCACCAACTCTGGAAATTGTAGCAGCTCAGCTTCTAGTTCATTCTAAAGGGTTGCATGTTTTCTAGAAGAAAATAATTTCTAAGCCTCAGTTTTCTAAATGTAAAATTAAGATTCAGGGATGAACAAATGGCTGCCTTTCTTTAATGACTTGAGCTAAGAACTGCTTTTGTTTTTTGTTTTTTGTTTTGATATTTTAAAGGGTTGCTTGAAAACAAAATGAAGTGTATGTAATAGAGACCACATGTAACTCACAAAGCCTGTTACATTTACAGTTTGGCACTTTAGATAAAACTTTGCTGACCCTGGTCTAACTAACCTATTTGTCCTTTTCTAGTCCTAATATCCTTTGCTTTTGACAGATATGCATAAATTTAGAGATGAGATGACCTTTCTTGTCGAATTTTATTAAGCTTTGTATACTGTCTGTGGTGTCAAAGAATCTGTATATGTATAGCAGCAAGTTTTTTTTTCTATCTGGAAAGAGATAAATTTAATAATATAAACACTGTGGAATGGTCACATAGAGGAGAAAAATGATCCATAGAATGAAAGTATCTCTTTAACAGATACTGTGGGAAATCTAGATAAAATTCCCCACAATGCAAAATTGGTGTTTCTGAATATTATTTCCTAGATGGGTCAATAAATATGTTCAAAGCTCTAAACTGTACTCCAGGCATATCATTGGAACATACATCTTTCTAGTAGGGAGGAAAGCTATTATGCTCTTGTAGCCAAATTAAGGTGGCAAACATTTAATAACCACTATTATGCATATGTATATTCATAAAAAACTGGATTCATCCTGTGCTCAAAATCTTAATAACATAGACAGCTACTAAAAAATAAAATAAGGTGTCTCAGTATTTTCTAAAAATATGGGTTTCCCCAACAAATAGGCTAAATATGTAAACCGTCATTGGCAGTTCAATTCACATATAGGTAGTTTTGGCTTTTTTCTTGTAAAGAGCTTCCTTCATGGAGCTAGACCATGGCCTCAAGCTGCTACAGGCCTACAACTTCACAATTTGGATGTGCAGACACAAAATGAATCTTGTAGTAACTCTCTTTACATGCTCATAAGTCATCACCATCATCACCAGCAAACAACACCCACACCCTCTGTATATAAAAGCAAATCAAAATCTAAACATCATCTGGGATTTAAGAGTAAAATAATATTTATAATGTTGGAATAAATAATAATTGGAGATTTCAAATGCCTTTGAAATTTCAAAGGAAAACTCCTTTGAGAACTAAGGCTAATTCTAGCAGCTAGACCCCAGGCCATCAGGGCAATGATGTGGCTCAGAAACAGAGGGACTATTTGGAAGAAGACTGTGGTCCCAAAAAGAACCTCTGCTAGTATGGCAGTGCTAAGATTAGATTGAAACATCCTGGGAAACCATAGTGGAGCCACACTGGCTTCTTCTACATTAGGCTTAGCTGACTCACATATCTCCCCTGAGGTGGTGAGTAGAGGCCAAAGACTGGTAAATAACTGGGTTGGAGAAGGGTTTTGTGAAACTTGATTTTGTGTGTCATCTTGGCTAGGCTGTGGTGCCTAGATGTTTTGGTCAAATACCAGTCTAGATGTTGCTGGGAAGGTGTTTTCTAGAAAGGATTAACATTTAAGTCATCAGATGTTGGGTAAAGTAGATTACCTGCAAAATGTGGGTAGGCCTCATTCAATCAGTTTGTTTTTTTGTTTTTTGTTTTTTTTTAAGAGAAAAATACAAGGTCATCCAGAAGAAGTAGAAATTCTTCCTCCAGCCTGCCTTTGGACTTGAGATAGAAATATCAACTCTCCCCTGGGTACATAGCCTGTTCTGCACATTTAAGACTGGCCAGCCGCCACAACTGCATGAGTCAGTTCCTTAAAATCAATCTCTCTCTCTCTTTCTTCCTCTCCCTGCATGTGTGTATAGATAGATGTAGATAGACATAGATATAGATGTAGATGTAGATATAGATATATAGATATCTAGATATCTAGATCTAGATACAGATCTAGATATAGATACAGATATAGATATCTATTTATATGTAACGTATCTTATTGGTTCTATTATTCTAGAGAATCCTGATTAATAAAAGCCCATAGGGAGATTGGGATTAAAATACTGGTCTTCATTTTCCTGCTTTATTTAAAAGAAAGAAAAATTGGCATTAGTCTCCTCCCCTACCCCACACCAACTCTTCTCCAAATGTTAAGAACCACCTAATGCTTATTCTCATTCAACATTAGGTTTACCTGTTCTCACAGCTGAACACCTTTAGTTTACAGGGTCAGTTTGGGGAACAAATGGTGATTCCTAACAGAAGAGGCAAAAACTCCCGTTGCAGTGATGTAAGACTTTCACCTTGCAAATTGCAAGACCAAGCTTGCAATTTGTCTCCTGGCCCAGTCAAGTTTTGAGTGTTAATAGAACCTACTGACTCAATCTCACTAGACTCCTAATGGCATTATTTTTGAGTTTAAACCACAAGTTGAAGTATTTTACAGTCCCTGGAATAAATGGTCCACTGTGTCTATGGCCTCAGGATTGAATGACTGTGCCACTCACTAAGATGTTTGACCTGTTCTCAACTCTGAATTTCACGTTCATTGGGGGCATTCAAAAGATTCAGGGTCTTCTGCATGCCAGGAATAGGTAAAGGGAAATAGAGATGTAGAGAGTGATCCAGATCTGGCCTTCTTTCTCCAGCTAAGAATGATAACAACCTCCCATAGGTGCTTCATATTGATTCAGGAGCCCCTGGGAGTTGTATTCTCCAAATATCATGAGTGGGGAAGGGAAATGGACATCACGTTCACTTTTGAAATTCCCCTCAACCAACTTTTCAATGGCTAGTGGAAACTTAATTGTTGTGGAAATACAACAGATCTGCCATTCTCTCTTTACTGAGTGGACACTCTCAGGAAATAAAGATGTCCCTGATAAAATTTCCTTCTAGGCAATTATAATATAAATCTTTAAAAAAATCTTTAAAATCAATGCCATCTTGACCTAATTTTGAGGGTCTGACTAGAAACTGGTTAGTTCTCCTTTTGTTTTTAAAGTTTATTTATTTATTTACAGAGAGAGTTGGGGGAAGGGCAGAGGGAGAATTGTAAGCAGGCACCACACTGACAGCACAAAGCCCAATGTGGGGCTCAAACTCAGAAGCTGTGAGATCATGACCTGAGAGAAATCAAGAGTTGGTTACTTAATCGACTGAGCTACCCAGGTGCCCCTGGTCAGTTCCCCTTCTAAAACAGCTGATAAGCCTATACTTAACCACTTCTCTTATTGGGCTTTCATAAGCAGGGACCATTATTTTCCTGGCTTAATTGCCCCAGGGCCAGGTACTGGACAGCCCCTATACTCCAGAGCCAAGGACGTTATTCAAATCAACCAATCTATTGTGAACCCCATGAAATATAGCTAATTCCACTCTACCTGCCATACATAAGCTGCCCACTACAACTCCAGCTTGCTGTTACCCTGTTTTCTGGGGACAACCTGATGCATGGCCCTACCAGGCAGCCTTCTTTCCTTTGGAATTGTAAATAACATCTATCCCACTGTTAGTGTATGGTGTGTCACCATCAAAAGAATAATTAAATCTTATAAAACAGCATGCTAATGAAATAAACCCTAGGAGACCAACTAATAGTATTTTGGACAGCATTTATATATTGCTTTCAGTAGGATATATCTAGTATGTCCAAAATTGCTTATAGTAAGTAAACCTAGTATCTGACTCCTAGGGGAATACCCCATATGGTATGTAAGTATCTGATTATACAATGAGAACATTTCATGACTATGATGACCTCTTCTATGTAAGTAATATGAACTCATTCACCCTATAGACACCTCATATGTTAATATCGTCTGTAGTGCATTCAGATGTTGTAAGAAGGGACCTGGGAAACTGCATTGATGGTCCTGGTCTCTTTTGCTTCACTGGTATCTTGAAAATTATTAGTAGAATTTAATACTGGGTCAGATCTCTGATTCTCATGTTTCTCATTAGTCTGATATTTTGTACATTCTCTCCCAATATCAGAAAAGAAAATAAAAACATAAATTACAACATATTCAGCAATAAATCTTGAAAAAAATAGTCAAAACTATGTTTATATAGGAGTTCCACTACTTGTATAAAGGAGCAAGTTCCTAGCAAACTGCTTGTCTCACAAATAACTAAAAACTCTGGTGAGAATATAATAAATAATTACTTGAGAGCCATAGATTGAAGGCAGATTTTGAATAGACTTTAAAATCTTGAGGAGGTGACCAGCACAAAGTTAGTTTTCTGGTTTTTTGGAAGTATACCCTGAGGAAAGCCACAGTTGTTATGGTATTATAATGCTCCCAGAACTGTGATGGAAAGGCTCCATCTTTCCTGCTGAAGGAATCAGAATAATTTCAAGAACCACTGAAGAGTAATGCAGTAAACCAGGTGGGAAAAAGAGGAAGAAACCTAAAGTTTGTCTAAAAACTATGCCCAAATTGGGCTGACCCATTGACCACACATGAATAAGGCAGACTAAAAGTTGTTTGAGTTGAGATGTAAGCTTCAGCCCAATGTAGATGTGCCAGTGTTTGCAATGTTAAATATAAGCAAGTTAACTGGATTCTACAATAAAAAAAATATCAACACTCTTGGAAAAGATATAACAGAATCTAGTATTTCCACAGATACTAACAATGTCCAAGACATAATCCAAAGTTTCTTGACATAAGACAATGTCACTCATTATCAATGGAACACTCAACAAATGACTATATGACTACTCCAAAACGATTCTGGTGTTAAATTTGTGAGACAAGGATTGTAAAGCATCAACTGTAACTATCCTCAATGAATTAAAGGAAAACATATTTATGATAAAAGAAAAAATGACATTTCCAGAGGAGAAATTATAGAAAAGAACCAAATAATTCTAAAGTTGTTGGAAAAAACACCATCTGTTTTTTAAAGTTTATTTATTTATTTTGAGAGAGAGAGAGAGAGCATGTGTGATCACAAGCAGGGAGAAGCAGAGAGAGAGGAAGAGAGAGAATCCCACGCAGGCTCTGCACTGTCAGCAGAACCCAATGCAGAGCTTGAACTTATGAACCCATGTGATCACGACCTGAGCCGAAATCAAGAGTTGGATGCATAACCTACTGAGCTACCCAGGAGCTCCCAAAACACCATCTTAATAATAATAATCCCTTGGGGCGCCTGGGTGGCACAGTCGGTTAAGCGTCCGACTTCAGCCAGGTCACGATCTCGCGGTCCGTGAGTTCGAGCCCCGCGTCAGGCTCTGGGCTGATGGCTCGGAGCCTGGAGCCTGTTTCCGATTCTGTGTGCCCCTCTCTCTCTGCCCCTCCCCCGTTCATGCTCTGCCTCTCTCTGTCCCAAAAATAAATAAACGTTGAAAAAAAAATTAAAAAAAAATAATCCCTAGATGATATAAAAGTAAAATGAAGTTGGAAGGGGAGTGAGTCAAAGAACTCAAAAGATAGATTAGGCAATACTAAGAAGAAAAAGAAAAACTTGGAAAACAAAAACAGAACCTCAGAGACATATGGGGCAATACTGCAAGTTATGTCTAACATACAGAAAAGTAGAATCTCAGAAGGAGAGAAAAGAGGAGGGGATAAATATAAAAATAGAATGTCTGAAATCACATCAAATTAAGTGAAATATATAAGGTTATAGGTTTAAGAAACTTAACGAACCATAAACATATTAAATAAAAAAAGAGAGCAAAATCCTAAGCACATCATAGTCAAATGGCTGAAAAACAAAGAAAAAGAGGAAATATTGAGAGCAGCCAAGGAAGTACACAGATGAACAATAATTTGAATGACCATGGATTTCTCATTGGAGTTAACAGACGGAAGAAAACAATGAAATAGAATTTTTAAATAGCTGTAAGGAAAAAAAAATCAACTGAGAATACTATATAGAGCACGAGTATCATTCAAGCATGAAGAGCAAAGATATTTTTAGATGAATGAAAAGTAAGCATAAGGGCACAACAGCCATCAAGATTGATAAATAGGTCCATGGAGCAGAATGGAGAGTCCAGAAATAAACTTTTATATTTATGATGAATAGATTTACAACAAAAGTGCCAAGACAATTCAAAGGGGAAAAAAATTAAATGCATTTTGCAGGATCAACTGAATATCTGGATGGAAATAAAGACCTCTCTTACCTCACACCATAGACAAAAGTTAACTCAAATGGATCATAGACCTAAGTATAAATACTAAAATTATAAAATTTCTAGAAAAATAAGCATATGAAACATTACTTAGGGGCTTGACATAAGTGAACATTGCATAGGTAGGATGCAAAAATCATGGGTCATAAAGAAAAAAAAATGATAAAGTTCATCAAAATCAAAACTTTTGTTCTTCAAGGTAAGCTATGAATAAGATTAAAATATAAGCAAAATTGGAAGAAATAGTTACAATATGCATATTTGGCAAAGGACTTGTTTTAGAACGTGTAAAGAACAGTCATCAGTCAATAAGATCAACATTAACCCACGTTAAAACACACACACACACACACACACACACACACACACACAAGAGGTTTGAAAAGATACTTCAGCATAAAAGATGTACAAATGTCAAATAATCTCCAGTCACCTGGCAGGACATTTGAGACAGTCATTAGGAAAATGTATATTAAAACCACAAATGAAACAGCACTACATATCCATAAAAAATATAAATTCATAAAACTTAGAATGCCAAATATGGTTAGAACAGCTCCCTAAACTGGATATCTCACAAACTGCTGGTGGGAATGTAAAATGATACAACTACTTTGAAAAACAGTTAGCAGTTTCTAAAAGAGTTAAGCAAAGCCTGACAATATGCAGCCATTTCACATCTCAGTATTCACCTAAGAGAAATAAAAGCATATATCCGTAAAAAAAGACATGAGCAAGTATGTCATAGCAGACTTATTTGTAAAAGCCCAAAGTGGAAACAACCCTAAAACCCCTCAATAGGTGAATGAATAAACATATAATGGAATAATACTCAGCTTCAAAAAAAATGCTGATACATACAACAACATGGATAAAACTGAAAATTGTTAGGCCAAATGAGATATCTCAGATGAAAAAGAATACAAATTATATGACTTCATTCATATAAAATTCTAGAATAAGCAAATTATAATGACAGAAGGCCGATTATTGGATGTCTGGGGCCTAAGACAAAGGGATGGATATACTGTGAAGAGACACATTGAATATTTGCAGGTGAAAATAGTCTGTATATTATTTACATTGTTAGTTTTGCAGCGCATACATCAGTATCATTCATTGAATGACATTTTAAATATTTGCATTTTATTATACATAAATTATTCCTCAATACATTTCATTAAAAATATAAAAAACTCCTTGGAGATATATTTAACACTGAACATTAATTTCCATTCTCAAGTACTCACGTAAATTAAAGAATGAAGACTTTAAAGAAGTAAATGATGTGCCTAACTAAAGAATTTGGGAAAAGAGCAAAATAAGACACTAAAAGATACTAATTTATAATTAATTAAGATAAATGTATATTAACAATTGGAAAATAAAAATGCTAGCATTGATAAATAAATTCAATAGCTGGTGCTTTGTAAGAAACCAATTAAATAGACAAACTTCTAGCTAATCTAATCAAACAAGAGAATAATCACATAACCATATGAGGGAACTAATTATAGGACAATATTTTACTCAACTCTATTCAAATAAATCTGAAAATTGACTTCAAATTCTCAGAAAATATAAATTACCAGGAGAATATAAAATGTAAACAAACCAATTATCATGGTAGGATTTGAGAAAGCTGTCAAACAGTTCCTCTCCAAAATAAAACAAGACTGATTTTTCACAAGTGCCTCTATCAAACCTTCAAGATATAAATATTTCTAGTGCTAATTTAAATGTTTCCAAACAGAAAGGAAGAAAAGCTTCCTGTCTTTTTCACCAATCTCCCTTTTTACGAAGTTAACATAACTTCTCTATGTTCTTGATCTTTAAATGCTTACCGATTTTAGTAAAGGGCCAGGTGGATTGTGGGTAATTTCCAAGTGTTCTGCCTCTCTTTTTTGAGACAATACACATTTTATTTGAGAAGAATTTCTAATTGTTAAAGCTGCAAGCAAGTTCCTTTCACAATTAACAGTTCTAGAGACCTCGTAGTTTCAGAGAAAGTATACTTCAAAATTTATAAAAACAAACACACACCAAAAGTTTTTTAGATTGGTTTGGACACTACAGTCATTGATTTCAGCTGTTCTCAGAAAGAAACCTACCTTTTTCTTGGAAATCAAGTGGGATGAGGTCAATGCCCACAGAAGGAAATGTCCCTATATAAGTTAACTACTTGGACAAGATTATTCACTCTTTAGAAAATACATTAAGATAACAAGTCCCAGTTGGTGGAGTATGTGGTACAGTACCAAGTTTATGGGAAGTTTATGGGATCCTGGGGTCAGCAGTTGTTGGCCTTCGTGTATGTCAGACTACTCCTTTGGCTTCCCTTATATCTGTTGGAAGACTGACTGGAACCTCTGTGAAAACTGAAGAGTGAAGTGAAGCGTATAGAAATGCTTTTCCTTAGGAAACAGACTGGCAATAGATATATCTGGCTTGGATGCCCCAAAACCACTAAACCAAGAAAAGATTTTCTCTGGAAGTAGAACATACGATTGCCACTACTAAACTGAGCTCCTGTCCTATTTTTCCCATCTACTCTTCCGGACAGGACTGATTCCACATTATAAATTCTTATAATTCCCTTTCTTCCTATTTAAATGATTAAGTCACCCATTTTTCTCATAGCTTATGTCTAAATTCAGCTCATTCATTGCCTACATTAAAATATAAAGTGGTCTGTCATGATTCAGTTGACTTTTATTGTACATAAATATTTATGGTGACTTCTCTCTAATTTTTCATTTTACCTACTAAAAAATATGTATTTACTTTTGTGCTTCAACCCTATCTGAAAGCAAATATAATATGACCACTGCTGAAGAAAAGCAAACGAAGGATGACGCCTGAAACGTTAAGTAACAATGCATGCTACAATACTTTTTCGTCTTCTGTTTTTATTGTGGCAAAATAAACATAAAACAAAATTTACTATTTTAACCATTTTCAGTGTAAGTTCTGTGGTATTAAGTACATTCATGGGGCGCCTGGGTGGCTCAGTCGGTTAAGCAGCCGACTTCGGCTCAGGGCATGATCTTGCGGTCCGTGAGTTCAAGCCCCGCGTCGGGCTCTGTGCTGACAGCTCAGAGCCTGGAGCCTGTTTCAGATTCTGTGTCTCCCTCTCTCTGACCCTCCCACATTCATGCTCTGTCTCTCTCTGTCTCAAAAATAAATAAATGTTAAAAAAAAAAATACATTCACAATGTTCTACAACCATCACTGCCATCCAACTTCAAAACTGGACTGGATATTTAAAAAAAATTAGTAAATAAAAAAGTTCTTTGACCTATTTAACCTATTTGTGTGGCAAGGAGATAAGAGAAATATTTAAAATTTTTATAAGAATATCCATTCACACTGTAAGTTTTAATAGTCTTAACAATCTAGTTCTACCATTATGATAAAGTAGCTGAAAAAATATATTTTTTGGAAAGATTATTTCACTACCATCAAAGTAGTGATTATACAGATATGATCAGAAATAACATAACACCTTACAATTTAGGTTTCATACATAAATATTAATTATAGAAAAAATTAATCCAAAAATTTCAATTAAAATGTACAAAATGACTCATTCTTTCTGCAGATGGTTTCTACTTCAAGGTGAATTCCTGCCAAGACACATATAAAATTTTAAAATAAAATTCAGTATATATAATTTCAAAGTTTTTTGAATCTTTGGTTGTTATTGATGAGATAAGAATTACAAAATGCCAGTTTTCATGGACATAAATTGGTGTGTTTGTGTGTGTATATATATATATATATATGTATATATATGTGTATGTGTATGTGTGTGTGTGTATAATGTGTATGTATATATATATAATGTGTATATATATATATATAATGTGTATATAATGTGTATATATATATATAGTATATGTTAACTTGATAACTTTTAGTGTCTGATCTCAATTTCCAAGTTTTAAAAATAAATTCTTGATCTCTTTTGTTTCACTTTATGGTACAGTATAATGTTTGCATTTTTAACCTGTAAAATACAGCACATATATTTCAATTTCAGTTTTAAAACTTCAATATATTTTTCTTCTCTAAGAGTAAATGTATCTCTCTATAACTAAATACTGATTCTCATAAACCATAATTATAATGATTAGCTTCCTCCTCATTGTCCAGTAGTCTCACACAAATCACAGATATGGTAATTAGTGGCTTCCACAATCATTGGAAGACCCGAAGTATTGAAGGTGTGAGAGGCTCTGAGCAAATACAAGAGGTAAAGACAACCTGTCTTTAAGGATTTCAGCTTCCTGACACATTGAAAAGAGTCCTGAGGACAGCAGGGAATTTTGGTAATGCCCCAAATTGGCTGTCAACAATATTCTTGGGCCTGTTCTCAGCTTCTGCTGTTGAATGATTGCTTAGGATTCTCTTCCAACTTCCAAATCTTACAGGACACGTTCTCAACAGAAGAATCAAAACTGGAACCTTACGAGTTAGGGATTCTGGGAAATTTAGATCCAAGCTTCTCCACTAAGATAAAGGAATGAATGTAAAACATGCAGAATCGATAAGGATACATTCAGGAACTTTCTATGAGAACTAGAAGAGGAATGTTTATAGAAGTGAAGATATAAAAACCCTTTCCTGAGCCTTCAAAGCAATGAAATGCAACCTTAGATTTTCCCCAAATTATGTGAAATGCTCATTTAAATTGGTATTTGAGGAATTAATAGTCATTTCTCATGAGTTCAAAACAAACCCTTAGTCGTTGGCAGAACACATCACAAGCATTGGGAATGATACAGTGACTTCAGATGCTCTAGATGGGTGGAAAGAACGTATGTTTCAAGTCTTATGAATAATACAGTAAATGTCATAGAGGGCTCCAGGAAAGCATGCAAGTGGCCATAGGTAATGTACCACCAAATGAGTGGTATTTCAAATATTATTCAGATAATGAGGCTGATTTTGCCAAGGAAAAGTTAGTTCCATTATATTCAGCTTGATAATGGACCTGCACCTACGGTACAGCTAAGGGACAAATCATTATCCTGATTAGTACTAAAGTTATCAAGTGATCATATACTAAACTCTGCAGGACTTGGAAGACAGCACAGGCTCAATTTGTATTCAACGACAGACATTTTTAGAGCGAGAAAATTAGGAACATTTAAAACGATTATGTTGATGATTCCTTTATCAAATAGTTGAAGATCTCAAATTCTTTCACTGGCCCTACCTAGTAAAATAGCCTAAATATTTCTTATTCACACAGAGATGTATTATTATTAGTGCTCTGCACAAAGTAGAGACAGTCATTGAGAATCAGAATCAACTAGAATTTTATATGGCAGCTCTAAAGTTCCAGAGTGCCAAAGACTGCTATGCATGTCCATTTAATCCATTCAATATCAAGGAAAGTACATAGAATATAACAGGAATGTGTGTTGTATGTGTATGTGCACGTGTGTGTGAATGCATGTGTGTATGTGCTCGTGCTTGTATTTTACTAACAGTCTGCTAAGTCCTCCTTCCATTTCTCTGCTATTATGACTCCTGAGTCTAGAACAAATTAAGTTTCTTATTTACTCTTAGCATCTATTGAGGTTGTAGCTATTTTCATTTTATATTTAAAGCATAACTTTGTGCTTAAAATTGGACCTTCTGGGTTGCTTTTTTTAGTAATAAAAGGCATAATTTACTACATCATAAGACCTTAATATTTGAGAGTCACCAGACTCCATCTACTATTCAGACACTGCTACCTTGGGTCATGACTAGTAATAGGATGGTTACTTTAGATTAGGATGCCTCAAAATTGACTCTAAGATAGAGGACCTGCATGCGCAGTTTTATTGGGAAGAGGTCTGAGTAGCTCTGTGAAAAAATGGGGAAGGTGTGAAATGTGGGTGACATAGCCAGAAGGCCACCTGGCTGATCCTGTGCTAAGGTGCCTTTTCTAAGATGTCCTAAATTGGGGCAAGGAGGCTAGCCCTTTGTATCTCTGCATCAGTTCATCCCAGCAGCAAGCTCCCCTGCCCCCTGCAGAAAAGCATTAACATAACAGAGGCTTGATTGTTTTTCTCAATGGCCTGCCTTTGACTGAACCTTCAGCCTTTGACATCTAGGAACCTGGATTTCAGGGCAGCTTCCACCATTCTGATACAAGTAGTTCACTGAGCCTAAACTATGTAGGCAATATGATTTATGCTGAATCCCAGCTGTTCTTTGGGGAGTTTGGAATTTTGGTATGGGCCAAGCAGAGGGTGCCTACGTGATCAATCCCCAGTAAAAACCCTGGGCCCTTGATTTCTTATGTGCCTCCTGGGTGGACAACATTTTATACATGTTGTCATAACTTCTTGCTGGGGGAATTAAGTGAGCACTTTCTCTGTGACCTCTGGCCAAGGACTTTTAGAATGTCTGGTTTCCTCTGGACTTTGCCCTATGTGCCTTTTCCCTTTGCTGATTTTGCCTTGAATTCTTTTCTTATAATAAGTTATCTCTGTGGGTAGGACTCCATGCTGAGTCCTATGAGTCTTCTTAATGAATCCTCAAACTTGGGTGTGGTCCTGAGGACCACCAACATGCCACAGAGGAGAGTTTATGCTTTTATAAGGCAATTTCTTCTGTCAGAGGACAATTCCCAGTGAAAAGGCAGCTTTGAGCCATTTGCAGCCCATGACTCCAGGTTCAAGGACATGAGTTACATTTGAAGAGGGGATACAGATGGAAAACCATTGTGTCCAATAGTGTGAATGAATACCTGTGCCACTAAGATCCACATGATTTTTTTAATCAATTGTACTCCATCTGGAAATAACATTTCTGAATTCTGGTTATTCTTGTTTCCTGGAGCACTAATAAGAGACAGGTTAGTGGGCAGGCGGGGGCGGGGGTAACTACAGTCTCTACTTCTGCAGGTGAACTCTGGAATGTAACTGAGATGGACCAACTCCTCCTCACTTCTTTCTCAAGAATTCTCAAACTCTGCTAACATTTCTGCTTGTCTAGGAAGTTTGCTTGGTGGAGAAAACCCAGAATTTATCCCTAAGGGTCACAAATTACTTGATCTCATGCCTTTCTCAAAGAGTATCTCCTGTCACATCCATTTATCCTTAAAAATTTGTATCACCTAATTCATTGAGATTCATTGGTTTGGGACATCACTTGAGCCCAAAACCTATTCTTCTTTGCTCCTATTATATAATATTAATGTTACCTTTTTCTTATGACCAGGATTAATTACCCACATCAGTAAAGGCAAATTTTTTATTATCTGCTGGTCTTTTGGAATGAAGAGCCTGAACTGACAGAGCAGAAGATGTAACTTAAAACTCTATGAAACTCCTGCTGTATATCTTGGGTGAAGCGTTAGCTTTTTGGGAATCAAGACCCCTTATCTCACAGAGCCCAAATTAAGGAGTGAAAGCACAAATAACTGAAGTGGGTACCTGGGAGGTCTGGAAAGCATAGCCTATATTTCTTGCATTTCTTGTTTCCCATACCTCTATATTGTACTGCTTGTATGTACTGAGACATATACTATTTGCTGATTTAGGGTATATTCTATATCCTGGAGGATGGTACCCCCAATACCAGCAATCAATGTCTATCTCATGTCTCAACTGTATCTATAAGAGTTTGTTTCCTCTATTCCATAAGGCTGGCAATTTCTGGGTGGATCGATAGGGTAAAACTCATGGATCCCATGGTCATGGCCAGTTGCCACTGATCCTTTAATAAAAACTGGATCTCTTATCCCTAGGCAATGTTATATGGGATCTTGTGCCAGTGGATTAAAGACTTTAAGTAGTCTTATGGTTATTCTGGTCGTGGCCCTGTGGGTAAGAAAGAAAACCTATTCTAGGTATATATGTTAATTCCAGTCCAGGTGAATTGATGTTGCTTTAGAATAGAAGTCATGTACATTTAAATGACTGTACATTTTCCTTGAAGGATGGTTTCATAGTGGAAGCTTGATATTGGTCCCTGTTGCTGATTAGACAATTGGCAACCCATACATTATGCCTTTGCATACCATCTGTCTCTGCCACCATAGTTTGTCCATTTATGTGCCCATTGTTTCAGCACTTGAGGTGGCCAGTGACAGCAGTGACTGTAGTCAGTGGGGTGAGTCTTGTATCTCCTTGACTGTTATTTGCAGATACTTCCTAATGGTGTCAAACATGATTCAAAGATCTTCATATTGTATGTCCACTCCATATACCTGTCTCTTTCTCAGAAATGATATCAGTAATCTTCCAACTTTTCTCCTTTCATGTCTGTGTTCAATATGATAGGCCTCTGCCACTTCCTGTGAGCCCAGATATATTCTTTTCTTACATCACATTTCTTTCTGCACAAAGTGAATGTCCAAGTGCATTTTCCAAAGCTCTTCATTAGAGAGACTTTCTCTTCCTAGTCTCCTGAAGAAGAAGGAGGGGTGAGGGAACTCTAGTGAGACACTTGTCTACTTTTGGCTCATACTTGAATATTTTGACTTTTCTCATGATCCTGGATATACTTTTGTCTTGTCATAGATGGCTATTTGATTGGTCCATTTTATTTCATGGATCAAATATAAATAACAACTCTAGCTACATGGTCACTTAGTTTCCATGATTAGAAGCTCCATTTCAGCAGCATGCCATGAACTACTTTTCTGATGTGTATAGTTCTATGCTTCACTTTACATGACTTTGCTCTAATATCCCAAGGTACTACATTGTTATTCTCTTATTGGTGATTGATACTAACTGCACATTAAATCCAAAGATATTTCTTATATCACAGTGTCTGGTGGGCCAGATAGCCTAAGGTGTAGAGTGATGGATTGGGCAGACTTTGAGCCCTTTCCTTCTCTAGGCCATATGCAAAAATGTAGCTTTCTGTTTGATCCCATGATCCCAAGAGTGAAATATTGTGTTTCCTGAACCTGAAAAGGTATACCATGCAGTGCCTATTTCATTCTCACTTGTGGGAAAGAATGCCCACTAATGTCTCATTTCACTTAACCCTGAAAAACTACACTATTATGGCAGGGTCCTGAATGTTTATAATATTTACCTTCTACATATCTGACTTTATGTTTCTCCCCTTTATACATCATCTTCAATAAATCATCCCATAAAATCTCCCTTGGCCTTTGCTGACACATGTTAGCCAGATCCTTCAGCTTCTCCACATATAGCCCTTTTTCCTTTTCTTTTTTCTTTTCTTTTCTTTTTTCTTTTCTTTTCTTTTCTTTCTTTTCTATTTTCTTCTTTCTTTCTTTCTTTCTTTCTTTCTTTCTTTCTTTCTTTCTTTCTTTCTTTCTTTCTTTCTTTCTTTTTCTTTCTTTCTTCCCCACACCTCTACAGTCAAGGTATGTTGGTTTGGTTGCCAGAGAGGAAATTGGTATAACTCCTGAAGATGAACAGTGGTTTGTAAGGAATTTCCTCCTCTTGAAATTTCTGCAGGGTCTTGCAGAAAGTAGGCAGTATCATTTAATAAACGCAAATAGAATACCATAACTCACAGCTAGGGTCCAAAAAGTATAAAAAGGTGGTTCTCAACCAGGAGCAATTTGCCATACCCCAGGAGGGCACACTTGGGTATGCCTGGAGACATTTTTAATTATCATGCCTGGGAAGAGGAGATGCTGTTGGCCTCTAGTGGGTAGAGACCAGGGATGTTGCTAAATATCCTACATGGTACAGTTCAGCCCTTCCACAACTAAGTATCAAAAAGTCAAAACATCAGTAGTGCTAAAGTTGAGAAAACTTGGTTTAGAGAAATATGAGAGCTTAATTTATTTCTTGCATCTGTACAGATATTTTCTTCACAAGTCTTAGGGTCATACTCTTAACATCAATACAGCCCTAGGCTGGCAGAGGTATCCTACTGGGCTAACAATTCATTTTTCTTTAAATCTTTGTTTCTCTTAAGATTAAGTCACAAACCTATTTCTCTACCTCATCTATCCAACAGGAAACTGTACATAGAAGATTTAAGAAGGACTTTTCTTGGGTGATGAGCCTGACACGTAGGATTGGGCAGAGGAAGAAGCTCATTTGCAGTTGTAATTGAGGCCTCAGTCAATACAAGGAGCTCTAGAGTTGGAGTAGCCCCTCAGAGCCTGCTACAAATTGAATTATAGGGCTGGAACTTTGTATTCCCACACAAAGCTGTCAGTGGGTGTGAGTAACCCTGGAGAGAAGGTGTCACTTTGGAGGAAAGTGATTACTTGTGAGGACTGCGGCTGTAAGCCATTAACAGCAATTCTTCCAAGAAATTGAGTGATGAATGTGTCAACCTCTAAGAGGGAATTACTGCTTAACACTGAAAGCATATGCTATAACAATAAAGTGCTTAGCACATGGGACCAGAGTCCTGACATCAATGGCAGTATGACCCTGGAATGTAGACACAGAATCTAGAAGGAATAGGATTTATTTTAAATAAATAAATAAATAAATAAATAAATAAATAAATAAATAAATAAATTTTATTTGGATTCCTAAACCATCAAATAGAGATAAAAATAAACAACAGATAAAGGTGTTGGGTCAAAGAGAAGGGAGGGGATTTACAGTAGTTATTGAGACTTTTCTATGTGTCAGGTAGTAAGAAAGGCAGGTGAAAGGTGAAGAATTGATATTGAGTAACCTATATATAACTTATATTGATAAGAGTAACTCTTACTTGTTTTTGTTTTTGTTCTTTTGTAGAAAAATACATTTTTAAAAAAGAAAACTTAAGTGTGTACCAGGTGGTATCAGGAATTATACATTTCTGCTGTTATGGAAAACTATGTTCTCCACCCACTCTGTTGACCTTTTTAAAAATTTCTGCCATATGTCTTTCTCAAGCAGGTTGGTAACTGAACAGACAAACAAGAAAGAAACAAGAAAATTTTGGATTTTTTAATTTGAAGTGATATAGTATAATTATGACTGCTCAGCCATGTTATAAGGGATAGTTTATTATTCTTTTTACTTTTATGTAATCTTTATCTCTTTAGAAGAAAATTATATCTGCCTTGAAAATGTTTTTTTTTGGTATTGATATCTATTGTTTGTAATTTGTATATTATATCTCCTATAATCATGCTGATATAAAAAACATAGCTTTTCTGTTTATGCTTGTTTGATCTTTGTCAGCTCTCCAAATAATAAATTATGGAAGGCATCTATGAAACAATAGCCTTATAGATGTCATCTACAATTATTTTTCTTTCTACTACATTTGACATAATATTACCATGTTATCACGCCCAACATTTTTATGGTTCCGGCTACTTCCCTGTCCTGAAACTTGATCCTTAGTACACATTGCACTCACTACAAGCTATTATTCCCTTTGTAAAATATAGCAAAATGGATTCAATTATGAATGTAGACTTCTTTACATTGAGAATAGAGTGTAAACATTTGGTGAATATTTGGAAATGTGACTTATGAAGATCATAAAATGCAGTTGTTTTTTATATTTTGTATTTTATAATTTACAACTTCAGATCATTATTCTCAAGCCAAGGCAACACCTACCTGTGTGTGCACACACACATTCACACGCCCACACACAGCCACACGGAAACATGCCAGAGGACAGCTTGCAATATCTGGAGATGTTTCAAACTACCACAAACAGGGTGGATGCTGCTGGAATCTAGCCTGTAGATATAAGGGCTGCTAAGCACGCTAGCATGCAGAGGGCAGCCCCACAACTAAGAATTCTCTGGTCCAAAATAGAAACAGTGCTAAAATTGACAATGGTTTAGATGTTTTGTTTTAGATGGTCTTTTTTGTTAAAACAATAAAAATTTAATTGTAAATGAGACTTTAATAGAATTAGTAAATGAACCTTGATAATAGTCCTGCTATTGGTAAGAGAGTTTTATTCAGCTTTTTTTTCTTTTTTTTTTTACCTTTTAAACCAATTATATTCACACTATTCTGAGGTCATTCTTCTAATGATACTAAGAAACATCATTTCTTTACCAAATTCCGATTTGGCTTATGGATAATATACAGAATCTTTGAAAATATATACTGTTCTCCTTAATTCAAAAAATACACTAGGAAAAAATTGCATTATAGCATTTTACTCTAATTTTCGTTGATATTCCTACCATCTCAACAATTAGTTTTATTTTCCAGTGTATCGTTTCCATTCTTGAAACGCTAGTAACATGTATTATTAATGCTTGTGTAATAAATGCTACATTCGCACTAATTTATGTATAGTCAAGTAAACCAGGTATTAAAATTAAAAATTCAATAAAACAATAAATCATCCCATTAGAATAGTAAACATAATGGGGAGCGCAGAAGTTTATTGAGTATTATCTAGGCTCATAAAAGAGAATATTGGTAAGCTTGAAAAAGACATGAAAATAGAGATTTTGACTTAATTTGAAAGTGATAGGGAAAATTGCTACTGAGTTGTGAAAATTGCTTTTCATTTAAGCTTTAGTGTGCTTAAACTTCAATTTGACTAAGTCTTCGTATTTTCAATCTGTCCTTAACTAGACTTTCTCCTGAATTGATTCCTTCTTTATTCTGTCATTCACAACAAAGGTCATATTTACCAACTGTATAGATGTATCCACATTTTATCTGACCCTATGTCAGATTAAGTTCTTCTTAAACATTGTGATGAACTTTTTCTTAGCATATATATATGTATTTTTTATTTTGAGAGGGAGAGAGAACAGGGAAGGGGAAGAGAGAGAGGAGAGAGAGAATCACAAGCAAGGATTCTACACTGACAGCACAGAGCCCAATGTGGGGCTCAATCCCATGAATTATGAGATCATGAACTGAGCCAAAATCAAAAGTTGGAGGCTTAACAGACTGAGGCACCCAGGTGCCCCTCTTAACAGATATTAATAAAAATTTTCTTTCTTTACAACAGAGAAGTCTATAAGGAACAAAGATACTACCAATTACTTTTATAATGCAGAAAATTTTAAATCACTAAATTAACTCTAGAAAAGCATACTTCCCCCCTGGATGCCCCCAATACAGCTAAATGTTGATAAATATGTAAGAGTAAGTTCTGTTCATATAAATGCTGTTATTTCTATATTTCTATATTTTCATTTTAAGACCTCTGTCAAAAAAGAAATAAAATAAAATTTTAAAAAATTACAGAAATGCCATGTTCATTGATCTTGAAAAGATGCCCTTACTGTTTAAATTGCTATTTTAAGGGATGTTATTATACAAAGCTATGTGAGCAGAAATTTTAAGATCAATGCTGATCAATAATAACTGATCTCAATTATAATAAAAAGTTTAGACAAATAGAAGTTCCCTGGTTGAATTGGAACCATAGTTTCTAAGTTTTACTTAAGAAAAATAATAAAAAATGGGTGATTACACTACTGTCATTTTTAAGAAACTGAGTTAGGTATTCCATTATTTATACCCCAAAGATTTTAAGTCTTAGATTTTAGTTATCCATATATTGGATCTTAAAAATGTGACAAAATCATAGTCAATTGCACAGAGAAGACATGCAAGATAAAAATGTTTCATTGAATGTATGAGCTAAAGCATAAAGTAAGTGTATATTAAAGAATGAGCAGTGTTGGCTTACAGGATGGTTCTATGGCTTATTTTATGTCTCCATCCTTTTTACCATTTTCTTTTCTCTTTACCTGTCCTTTCGATGGATCACGATCAATGCAAAGAATAACATATAGTATACAGATCAAGTAAGGTGTGAGGGTAGGAAGACGTATGTGAAGAGAAAGTTTGAGTCTGGCACTTTGACCCATGTCTTGCTATAAGGTTGCAGGGGTAAGAAATGTCAAGTTTCTTATCTTTTCTCATTGCAAGAAGGCCTGGGTGGACAGTCAAACACACTCTGCCCTAGTCATTGGGAGAAGTTCTTATACTAACTTCTTCTTCTTAAATGGAAAAATTGTGGGAAGTTGGGGACTGGGTATGGAGCTAAGTGAGAGAGGGAACAGATTAATTAAATTACATTGCATTTGTTCTACTTCTAGGCTTACTTCTAACCTGTGAAAGGGATTTCTTGACCTTAGTTACCTATGTATTGGGTTTGGAGGAAAAGCCTCACTTTTTCATTTGAACTTAAGCCAATAGCTGTTATGTATTCTCTTATTTTTTGTGCCTATATTTCCCTCAGGAACATTTGAAGTGATAGGAAACTAGTTAAGAATAATATTCAAGTCGGGGCACCTGGGTGGCTCAGTTGGTTGAGTGTCCAACTTCGGTTCAGGTCATGATCTCACACCCGTGAGCTCAGCTTCGGGCTCTGGGCTGATAGCTCAGATCCTGGAACCTGCTTTGAATTCTGTGTCTCCCTATCTCTGCCCCTCCCTTGCACATGCTTTGTCTCTGTCTCTCAAAAAATAAAATAAAACATTAAAAAAAATTTTTAAGATCAAAATTCAAAGAGAATCAGCAGGATTTTACAATACCACTTATCCTATAACTTCTTTTCCCAACAGTTATTAAATACTTATAATTGTTTATGATGAATCTTGATCAAACATATATATTGAATCTTGTAGGAAATAGACATATTTGATAATATATCTAATAAAAATCTTGTGGAAACAGAGTGAACTATGAATTTAGTGATGATAAATGTACATTTACATGATTCCATACTTGGTTGAATGAACAAATGCAAAACTGTTGATAAATAAATTGATACTTATCTGTAGGAAAGTGTTTAAACATTAGCTAACAGAGCTTATCCTATTCTACATTTATACCAGTTCCTAGAACAGAAATGGCATGATGAGTGGATTTGAAGGTGAAACTAATTTAGGACATATTAGTAAGTATATTAGATGACAGATTCAGGATGTGAAAGAATATTGATGAGTTAGATGGACCAAAGCGAATTAAATGAAATATAATGAGAATAAATGTAAAGTATTATGCTTAGTTCCAAAGGAACAATTGCAGAAACATTCAATGAAGAAAATAAGTCTTTACACCAGTATATATGAAAAAGATATATGACTTCTAGGTGACTGCAGCTTTTATATAGTTCTATTGTATGGTGTGAGAAAATGCAAATTTGACTGTAGACCTTATCAACATAAATACAGAATAGAGAGTAGGGAATTTGATGATCCCATTGTGACCTCAGACTCCAAATGCCATTGGGACAAAAATTATAATTTCCATGCTAGATTTTTAAGGAAATGTCATCCAAAATAGAATGTATTCAGAAGAAAATGGCCAGTTTTAGAGAATACCTTACCATAATAAATACCTAAATGTATGAAAAAAATAAATAAAAACAAGGGAGTTTTTACAAGTATTTACGATGTTTTACCCTAGGGGGTATCTGGGTGGCTCAGTTGGTTAAGCATCTGAATCTTCATTTTGGCTCAGGTCATGAACTCACAGTTTGCGAGTTTAAGCCCTTGTTGGGACTCTGCTAATAGCTCAGCTCCTGGAGCCTGCTTTGGATTCTGTGTCTCCCTCACTCTCTGTCCCTCCTCTGCTTGCACTGTTTTTCTCTCAAAAATAAATAATAAACATTTAAAAAGTAAAAACAATGTTTTACTCTAGAATGACAAATATTATGTATATATCACATAATTTCAGAAAAAGATAGGTGCATAAAGAGAAAATATGGGTAGAGGTTTCACATAAATATAGAAAGTTTTAAATATTTAAGATCATAATGGAGTGGGTTCTGTGTTAGTTTGGGCTTTTGCAAAGCACACACAAAGTTATAAATAGAAGGTAAGAGATTTAATGGGAAAATGCCTGTGTAAGGAGTGAAAACTGGAAATGGAGAGCAAGAGCCATTAAATGCCTGGAGCCATCTTGAGAAGTATGACCTCAGCTAAAATGCTGTGGAATTAGTATTCATGGGTTGTCAGGTAACCACACTGGAAGCATGTTCTTTTCTTTCTTTCTTTCCCTTTCTTTCTTTCTTTCTTTCTTTCTTTCTTTCTTTCTTTCTTTCTTTCTTTCTTTCTTTCTTTCTTTTCCTTCTTCCTTCCTTCCTTCCTTCCTTCCTTCCTTCCTTCTTTCCTTCCTTCCATCCTTCCTCTTCTCTCTCTCTCTCCTTTGATTCTTTCATATTTATTCTTAAGTTAGTTAACATACAGTGTTGTCTTGGCTTCAGGAAGAAAATCAGTGATTCATCACTTACATATAATGCCCAGTGCTCATCCCAACAAGTGCCCTCTTTAATGCCCATCCCTCATTTTCATCAACCTTCAGTTTGTTTTCTGTATTTAAGAGTCTCTTATGGTTTGCCTCCCTCTCTGTTTTTATCTTAAGCATTTCTTTCTTGAAAGGAAGCATGTTATGGGTGCTATGGAGTCCTCCATTTGCCCCATGTAGTTCCATCTCTCCATTCATGACCAGACAGTAGCTCTTCCAACACTCCAGTAGTTACCCCTTCCTAGGTGTAAATTTAGAAGAGAGGTGAGATAAATTACAGCTCTCATTCCTGCAGTTGGTTTTGAGACTACAACTCATTGTATTCCCCCTTTATTATATATTCTAAATTCCTCTTACCTCCAGCTATCACCTCTGCTGGTCTTTTTATTGACCTAGGACTGTAACACAAATCTTCATTTTAGGGGTCATATCACTTAAGAATCATACCCTTCTCAAGCAGACATACTTTATCCCTATCTATTGACAATCACAATTGACATAGAAAAACAAATGGACAGCCAAGTGAATCACCTGCATTTTGCATATATTTTTCACTGCCTTGAAAGTATATCAATATCCCTATCTTTTCCTGCTAATCAGGGTTAGCTCCTCATGAAAAGTTCCCCTTCCTGCCTGTTGGTCTAAAAGAGGGGTATATTCTTCAGGATCAGGACTTTATTCCAGCAGAATTCAGAGTTCCAGAAATGGGAAACAACTAACTAAAATGGACCTTTGGGAGTGAGGCCTCCACCTTGTTTCCTGGATTCATATCATTTTCCTATTGAGGATGCAGTAACATTTCTGATTTAGTGTGGATGGAATACTATCCTCAGAGTATTGCCTCCAAACTGGCCTTTCAAATGAATCTTTAGCAGACATTCCAACTCTTTACTAGTCCAACTGTTTTTGAACGGTGTAGTATGTAACATAGGCCCAATCCTCCATATTCTTTGTTATGAATGGGGTTCTTTGTTTTAATACCCAGTTGTATGGGATTTCATGGTTATGGGTTCATAATCTGTAAGCTCCTGAATAATGGTGTTGGCTGAGACTTAGTAAGTAGACAAAGCAAATCCATACTTGAAATTAAACATCTGTTCCTATGAGAACAAATCAATAGCCATTCCAAGATGTTAAGAGCCATTTTATCTCCTTGAAGCATAGTATCATATCAGCCACTCTGTTGTTTTCTGTTGTACAAATAGAGGTGGCAATAGCTAGACCAGCTGTGATAAGAAGGGGTACGTGCATATCCTTCATCTCTGCTAGAATGCACTCATAATTTGAATGTTCATTTGCCAGCACTAAGTGGCTGCTGATAAAACATGGTTAGTGTCAACTGGCTGAGTCATTAATATCTATTTGGTTGTGTAGTACTTCTTGTGTGGTAGACATTTTCTTTGCACATTAAGATGTTATACAAAGGTCTTCACACTTTGTCCTCATTCCCATCTATTCATCATTATGTCTCCATCCCAGACCTCCTTGTCTCTGATTTTCCAATCCTTGTTTTCTGGTCTCCTGAACAACTATCCAGCTCATTAGCCACTACTTTTAACCTCAGCCATTTCTTCAAACTGTGTATAATCAAATCCCCCCCTCAAAGCTTCACCCATTGGAAATACTTTCCTTTCTTCTGTCTTTCAAACCTGTCTGTGAATGAGGCTACAACACAGCCACTCTCTAGTTTCTGCTTGAACCTACATGTTTAGCTAACCCACAGATAAAGCAAGTTTGTTATTTTTATCCATATTCAGGTGGTCTTCTGGGATGTCCCACATAGTCATTGGTGTGATATGAGGGAATAATGCTGGCGCAGTTGCTGTAGGTGACATAGGGTCCTGATGACTTGCAAATGTCCTCTAGATTGCTTATGTCTTCTGTTCCTGCGTGTGCTCAGTCCTAAAGTTATTGTCTTTATCTTTCAACAAATTTTCTATTGGACCTTCCTGACTTGGGATGTCTTATAGGACTCAGTTTTTGATGTACAGTGCCAGCATTCTGACTTTATTAAGGAGTAGGTGCATTCCAATAGCTGTTTTGTTGTTGTTGTTGTTGTTGATGTTGTTTCAAGACATCTAACTTTCTGTTTCAGAGAGCATGACCTTCATCTGGAAACCTATGGGCTTATATTCTGATCCTATGACAGGGCTTGCCATAAACTTCACAGTGCAACTTCTGCTACCACTGATCCTTCCCCACCTTAGATACCACTAGAAGGGCAACTCATACTACTGTTGGACCTACTGCAGAGTCCTTCCCTGCTCTGGGCCTCACTCAAAGCAAGTAGGCTTCCTTATCAACTGGTATATATTCCAAGGAAGTATTCTTTTTACATATTTATTTTTTTTCCAACGTTTTTATTTATTTTTGGGACAGAGAGAGACAGAGCATGAACGGGGGAGGGGCAGAGAGAGAGGGAGACACAGAATCAGAAACAGGCTCCAGGCTCCGAGCCATCAGCCCAGAGCCCGACGCGGGGCTCGAACTCACGGACCGCGAGATCGTGACCTGGCTGAAGTCGGATGCTTAACCGACTGCGCCACCCAGGCGCCCCTCCAAGGAAGTATTCTTAAGTGTGGAATGTATTGCCTCCAGAATCTCATGTCTACTAAGTGCTATGCATACTTCTTTTTGATAGGAAATGCAAGATGCAACAATTTGTCTCTTGTTTTCAAGAGAAGAATCTAACTATTTGGACTCCTGAAGATTTTACTGAAATGGCAGGTCATTGATATCTTTAGGGTTTATTTCCTGCATTCTGAAATTTATATATTTTGTTAAGGTCTTTATCATCTCATGCTAGTTATCTGTTCATCATGCTGCCCATTCATCACAATAAAATCAATATATTTGATCAGTGACATGTTCTACATAAGCCCTTGGAGCTACTACTCATGGGCCTGTGGTAGTCCTCAAAATTCATCTGGTTTCTTCAGGGGTTAAAATCATGAATCAAATGATAACATAGGGACCCTCTCCCCTGCTTCTTTAGATCTTTAGTATTACACTAATCTCTACCGTCTTGCTACACCACATAATATGTTTTTATTTACTATCTTGGTTGGGGGAAGTTTTAGAAACTTCCATTTGTCCTTCTGCACTATTGGTTACACTTACTTCCCAAGCCAAGTTCCCAATGAAGAGATTATGTTAACTACACAGTGTGCCAACTCCAGTTATAGATTCAGAGATTGATGAAATGATCACCATGTAGATTCTCTAATCCAGTGGGCCTACTATATGCTGGACACTGGCAAGATTTCTATGTTTTACCTGGATCAAGATAATTATGGGGGGGGAGGGGAATAACACTTCATGTATCTGAGAATCCATGTCAACTCAGACCCTGTGTTCAATAGCTCTTGAAATGATATGCAATTTTCTTTACGCATTGTACTTCCATCCAAGCAAATAGCTATAGGTAGTTTGGAAAAGAATTGGCACAATTATTAAAGCATATTCTTGCCGTAATGTTGTTGGGTCCTCCTTCCATGGATCTGGAAATCTTTTCAGGTGTATGTCTCTGAGATAAAAACTATTGGCACTGTATTATGACAATTCCTGGGTTACTTCTCTTAGCATCCTATTTTCTCATTACTGCTTTATTTAATTATATATTATTTTATGATGGTATTACACAGTACCCATATCTTTTTCGCCTGGAGATGCCATGTTTCATTATCAGCTTCCATAACAGCCTGAAGCTTAAACTCCTCTTGGTTGTCACTCTGATCTTGCCAGTATACAAAACTGCATCCCCCTGAGGCTTCTGGTAGACCTTAAATAAACTATCCTCTCTTTTACTATTAATCAGAAAAGATTTATGACCTTCCTCAATCTCAGCTTTAGCCTGCCAACAGTTTCCACTGAACTAGCTAATCATTCTGGTGTCCTCTTACCACTTTATCCCTGATGGCCTCGGTAGATGGTGTGTCCTCCGGGCCTTCCCAGGAAACAAAATTATCAGGTAGGCCTTGGCATTTCATATAATATATCCACCCAAACATGCATATTCCTCTCATTTTTTTTTGTTACCTCTACCATCTGCAATGGCAATTAAACCTTTTTAGCTTCACTCATCCTGGGCTCTTGTTTTCTCCAAGCTTCTAGGAGCCAATCTGGCAGTGAGTCTTGACACATCACTGGAATCCTTGCTATTGTGTTAAGTTCTATATACTAAGAGGATTCCCTTACAAATGAGTTGGGCAAACTGGATATTATGAGGGAATAGTCCCCACAAGACTACTCTCACTTCAAACACTAGCCATAATTTGGGGGTCCCTATAGCCCTCTCACTTATTACTAGCTGGCCATTAATTTGTGGGTCCCCACAGACTCCCTCAGATTCAATAATCCACTATAATGATTCACAAAACTTTCTGAGGGCCATGATTCTCATAGTCTCATGTTTATAACAGCCAACAGATACACAATAGAACCAGCCAAATGAAGAGACAGGTAGGGTAGAATCTGTGAGCACCCAAACTTGAAGGTTTTATCATGTTTAGGGACATGTTACCCTTTCAGCATTAAAGGTGGTAATATGCAAAGAATATCACCAACTAGGGTTTAACTACAGACCATCTCTGTAGCTGAACTTTAGTCCCAGGTCCACCTTCCTTTTCCCCTCCCTGAGAGGTGAGCCACCACTTCCTCTGGAGGTGTGAACTCATAAGACGTGGTTCAAAGCCACTGCCAATCACATTGATAGATTGTCCTAGAACTGGAGCTCCCAGGAAAACAAGGACTCCCATCAGGCAGGAAATTCCAAGGGCTACAGATTATCTAATGGTAGCCCCCCGGCAAAGGTCAGACCTCTTTTGGAGAAAAAGAAATTCTTTACTATGCACCCCCCAGTTGACAAATTTACCTTTCATCAATCTTATCTTCTGGCCCCCTTGACCAGGTACACTTATGAACCAGCTCCAAGGCTTTCACATACTGGCTCTTTCCAGTACCTCCTTCTTCTTAGGGGGAAACTTCTTTCTTCTAAAAGGTCTCCCTTCATGATGGATAGTGCTAGCCCTTAATAAGCTTGGATGGGCGACCCTGCAGTCTCTGAGGGTTCACAGGTGTTTAAATAGTGGAATGTCTCCACAAGATATACCCGGTTGTCAGGTTTTCTCAAATGGCATTCTTACTCTGGAATAAGTGTTCCTCAGTTGAGTATTCAATCACCTTTCAATTTTCTCTTTTCCTTATATTGGAGATAAGGGCCTCTTTGTGAGCTCCTGAAGAGGTCCTCTGGCCTTCACATTTAGCGTCCTAGGCCCTTAGGTTTTCACCATCCCTCAGAAGAGTAACAGTGCAATTTTATAGTCAGTAAACAAGTCCGTTTCCCTGCAAGCTTTGTTCCCTGTGTTTTTCAAATGTCTGAATTGTCACACTGTTTAGGGTTTCTCCCTACCAGAACATTTTCCCAAGTAACACCAGTAAAAAAATTAGCAATTGGGCATCCATCTTGTGTCAGAGAACTATTTGTGTCCTGAGATGGGGTTTTCAATGTCTCCTGCCTGGTGAGTGAAGCAGTTCTGAAACCTCTTCTTACCACCTGCTCATTTAGGCATCATCCCATTGAACATTCTGTCAATCAGCTCCTTTGGGAAATAGTCTCTGAGATGAAGTGGGAGGTAAACAATATTGTGAGGATTAACACCTGAAAAGTTAAAAAACAGAAAGCAGGATTAAGCATGGGAACAGTCAAAACATGAGGCAGGAATTACCAAGATTTTATCAGCCAACAGAGTTACAGACTAAAACCTGCTTATTAGAGGAGTCTCACTTGAGGAAAAGTAGCTAGGGCCCAGGATGATGAGTCATTGTGTGGGACCACCCCAAAAAGAGCAAGATCTTGGCTCAAAAAAACAGGCACACTCGAAGGAGTGTTAACACTCAAAGCTGCCAGCTAATCCTACTCAGCCAAGCTCTTTCTTGAAGGAGTATCTGAGTCACACATCTCCTTGTCCATTTAGTTTCAGCCCCACCAGAGAGGGTGCGGTGGACTTAACATTACATTTTGTTAGCGCTGTTCTTCTCATGGTTCACATGCTTCATTTTTAGAAAAACAAAACAAAACAAAACAAAACAAAACTATAAGCATGGTGTATACCATTTGTGAGTTAAAATATGATAAACATAAATGATATTATAAGACAACTCAAGGTATGGTGTTAGTATTATAAAATCATTTGATATGTGCCAAGAAAAAAAATGCCATGAAAATATTTACTCTGTCTTTACAAGGTAAAAGCTGAGGTTTTAGAATACTGAAATAATTACTTTAATTTATCTCATTCTTTGCGAACATTTGAAACTTTTGCAAATATCTCGATAGCATCTCCATAGCTATGATGATAGATGATAGACAATAGATAGGTAAAATAAACAGTTATAGGTGTCTATATCTAAATCTAGATATACTCCTCAACCACATATTGGTTCTCAAGATAGCATATCCTCTGAAGCCAGACACTCTGTGTTCCAATTTTCCCATACTAGCTGTAACTATTCTGTTCTGTTTTTCTCATTTATAAAATGGAGGTGATAATACCACTAGCTAATACATATTTATTTTATGTCAACTAAATATTTTAAGGATTTCAAACAGTGCCTGGCACATATTAAGTATAGAATATTATTTCTATTGTAACAAGTTTTCAGGAGGAAAACAGGGTAAAATAATAGAATTTTGAAGTTTTTAGGCCAAAGTTTGGTTTGCTTCTTAGACTTGTAACTTGAAAGAAATGCACTAATAGCTTAAATCCTTGTTCGATATCTCCAAATAGGGAATAATTATGGAGATTTTGCATGGTTTGGGAGAACATGAAATAAATGAATGCATGTAAATTTTCTAGTCAAATGGTATAGTAAGCCAATGATGATGATGATGATGGTTTTTATTTGAGAAATGCATATTGCAATAACTCGCAGCAAATAAAACCTCATGGAATCTTTCTTCCCAGAGGACTGGAATTTAAGTCACCATTATCACTATAATTATGATTATTAACATTACCTTCAACTTCAATATTATCAACATTATTCTCTTCACTTCCCATTTTATACTTTTAACCAGACTTAACAAATAAATTTATGCAAGGAATTTTCTTAGACACACAAACCAAACATTTTTTCTGAGGGGGAAAGTATCCTCTACTCCAGTTGATCCTATTATATTTTTTTTATTTCAAAAAGAACACTCATGTCGGAAATAATATTATATTCCAGCCTTAGATTACAGTTTCCTTTGCATGTGATTCATTTTCATACTTTAATTATTCCATGAGGTCAAAGGGATAAGAGAGATAAAATATAGTCAATTAACTAGAAGCTGTGCACACATGTATTTAAATGATGTAAGTAATTATTATTTAAAAATAGTTCATTATCATTTTTAACTCTGGAAATTGGTACTTTCAATTTTCTCAAATTAACTTACATGAAAGATGTCTTTCTCTAGAATAAGATCAAGCAACTTACTATTGAATGGTATGCTTACTCCACAGTATATTAACCAATTCTGAATCTATCTTGAACATCTAAAGAACTGAAAAAAAAAAACTACTATACTTAACTATAAGGAAAAAAATATTGTTCAAGCAGCAAATTAATAACTTTTCAAGAATGCATAAGAGAACAAAAGTCAAAGGACAAAAACGTTTACTTACTTTGGGCACAAGCTGCCAGTAACTATAGAAGTCTCTAGGAACATTAAACTAGAGAACATGATGAGTTGTTGGAGGCTAAATGTGAGTTTATATGAGAGTATGTAGCTCCTGGAGACTGCAGTAATAGGGCCTACCACCCATCTGCATACTTTTTCTTCAAAAATACTCAGGCTTTCACAGGAAGGATCAGGGAAATCCAGAAAAATCTCCCCAGTGCAATGCTGGTTGGAGAGTACAGCAGTCCCCATAAAATCCGTTCAGACCCATCGCCATATGAAACACAGGCTGATTTAATTTACAGGGGAACGCTCACAAGGAAGGAGACAGAGTACTAGAGAGTATTTGCTGCAGCTCGGGAAAGGAAAATGGGGCAGAAGATCACGTGACAAGCAGTCTAATTTTAATCTGTATGTTGAGTATAAATTCACTTTCAATTGTATTTATGTTATCAATGAATTTATAGACATTTATGCATATACAGTTGTACACATGATAAAATTTTGACTATATATGTGATTTGCATGCTATTTTTGTTGATTTTGATGTCGCTTAATATTTTGTGAACTCTGCATCATAACATTAATATTCTTCAAATGCTTAGATTTTAGTGGATGGATGGATTTGACTGTTTCTTGCAGGTTATTTAAGGTTTTTTTTTTCGATTTTAATTATTATAATTTTTTTGGTTCTAGCCTTTATAAATAAAACTTTACTAAAAATACCAAGTATATGACAATGAGTACTTACAAAGTGTTATTGAATCACTCTTTATTCTTAGAGTAAACCTTAGAACTGATCGTTAGATTTAGACTTTTTCCCTAGACGTTCACACTATATTTTCAAATTGTTTTACAGAACATTTATATGAAATTACATTCATCTTTGTGGTGGATTAGACAGTTCGTTTCTCTGCAACCTGGCCAATAAAGCATAATTTTTATACATTTCAATCTGGAATTTCCTTTTCCCAACAAACAAAAGGTAATATTAGGTGAAAACAAATAATCCTGAAGGTTTTTTTAAAATTAGCTTGTGAATTAGCAGCAATTAAAGCATTTAATGTTACTAAGCATATATTTGAAAAACTGAAAATAGTATTTTTTTGTATCTGTTATGACGTATTTACTTATTTTAGAAACTTCTCCCTACAATTCTTCTCATTGATATTGTGCATTGAAAAATGTCTCCTCTAGTTTTTATCTCTCCTGTGTCATTTTTAAAATGGCATACATTATTTCTAACAGCTAAATTTAATTCTGATCAGCCTAGAAAATGTAGGCTATAAATTTGATAATCAAAGTATTCATTAAAATATTTATTCAGCTTAGCTTTTTCAGTAATGATTGCTGTTCAAACCTGGGAAATTACTCTAGACTGACCCACTGAGAGTAATTTGTGCTTTGGCTATAACTTTAGTGCTGAGTGGTTATCAAGAGTCACAACAGTAGTTTCCTTCTTCATAGTGCAAATTTATTTGCTGAAGAGATTCTGCCATTTCAGAGAGATTTCTAACTCCATTTTAAATTCTTCTAGGATAAAAGACACCAGTATATTTGGGGAGAAATGAGACTATGGTTTTCAAAGCATATAATGTAGATACAGTGTCTCCCAGTAGATTACTGTCCCCAATAAACTACTGCTTTCTACTTTATTTCCTCTCAGGGTATGCGAACCTACTGTTTGAAACAATACACATGTGTGTGCAGCCACAGCAAAGTCTTCGGAAGTAAACTGTAATCTTAAAAATTTTAAAGTACCTGATGATATGTGGTATCAAGGATCAGTGTCTTCAAGTGGGTGTTATCTTGTGATCATAAATCATCATCACAGATTGGATTCTCTGGGCTTTCTTTGGCATACAGATACGGGCTGCCAAGTCTACGAAATTAAACATGTAAAGTCTCTTTTGATTGAACCATAGCATTTGGTAAAGAAGAATTGTAATTTTTATTCAACAAGTGCCTTTTACTGAGGTAGGAACAAAAATACAGTTTTAGAGATATTTAAATAATTAGATACTAAAGAATCTTTAGAGATCATGTTGTCTAACCCTTTTGTGGTAAATGAGAGAGGGAGGGGCTGTGAGGTTATATATGGTACGATTCTCATACAAGACAATAGCATTTAACGGTTTCCTCCTTTAGAAACTCATCATTCCCTTTTACAATTTTCTTAAATTTTTCTTATTCTTTTACTTTACTTTTAGGATTTCTTCTTCCTTTTTAATTAGTTGGTATGAAGTCTTCCTTCAAACTGTGATATTCACTACCCTGTAGATCTGGCATCATTTCTCTAAAACCATGTGAAGTAATGCACAAGAATAAAAAAAAATATGTTTCATAATTTCTGAAGAACCAAGACAAGACATTAATATTTTTGACTCTGTTTTTCTACCATTTACTTATTATACACAGAAGGCTGGAAATACCATACAAAAATGGAAATTAAAAAAAATTAACACTTCTATTACCTACAGAAAATCTGTGCAGGCAATTATACTTCTGTCCTATTCATAGGAAAGTCAATGAAACATGGAGTAATCTCCTTTATCCCCAGGCATTCAAGAATTCTTTGGCATTCTGATTCACTTGAATAAGTAACTCCACGCTCTATCAGAGGGAGCATACAGATACTCAGAGTGGTTCAATCAAACTTGGGCAAATGTATTGAGTACATCCAACATTGTAATTGTGTTTGTGTGCATGTGTGTTTGTGAGCATAGGTATGCAGTGTACATAAATAGATAGGAATAACATAAATTTGTGTTTTTAATTGATGAAATAGAAATTAATATACTTTATGTAAAATGAGCACTTTTGTCTCCAGTAAAATTTACTACATATTCTTATTTCTTGCAATATAACAGTCCTCCATCTATGGAGGTCTCCATCTATGGAAGTCCTCCACTCAACTTCCATCTGAGAAGTTGAATGTTAATATATAGCTTTTGACTACTATGGACAAAAAAAATAGTCTTTTTTCATTCAATATTTTCCAATGTAATTAACTTTCAGAAATCTTAACAATCTCATATCCAAACAATATTTTATTTTATTTTTTTAAGTTTATTTATTTACTTTGAGAGAGAGAGAGTGAGAGAGCAAGCAGAGAGAGGCAGAGAGAGAGAGAATCCCAAGTAGGTTCTGCACCATCAGTGCAGACCATGACCCGGGGCTTGAACTCACAAACCGTGAGATCATGACCTGAGTCGAGATCAAGAGTCAGATGTTTAACTGACTGCGCCACCTAGGCCCCCCAAACAATATTTTAATATGCTACAAGAAATACTTGAGGCTTAAATTTTTGCAAGAATGAACACAATACCTGTAAACTAATACATCTAAATAATATTCTGGTCTCAATTTTACATTAGATAACATATTCTCCCTGAATATAAGGGAAACCATTATGACAAAATACAAAATCCCTAATATATGAAACTTTATCCCAGGCAAAGTGAAATCTTTTTTAAATTGCTTGTATAGTTTTATAGATATTTCATGTGTGAAAGATAGTTCATGATCTACTATTCTCAGGGGGTTGCTGAATACATTTTCCCCATTGTTACCATAGAAATATATCAAGTTTTTCAAACATCATAGAGTATAAGAATAGAGAAACTTGTACCTCATTTTCAGCTTAGACTTTTCAGATTGCCTATTTCTTCTTCATTTTAAAATATTCCAGTATTGAGAAACTAATTGAGTGGAGGTATTTCTCATCAACCCAGTCAGTGTAAAATGATCCCATTGCTTAACATTGGTATAAAGCCTATTAAAGTTAATGGAAGAAAAAATTACACCACTGAACGAGAAGTAATGGTGATGACTCGAACAGAGGCAAATGGGGAGAACGGGCAAAAAAGGTTAGACTTCCCCAGGATTTCTTTCTATATGGCTTTTTTGGGGGAGGCGGGGAAGGGAGGAAGCACAGAGGCGCTGTTATCTACTTGGAAGTACATTTTAGACTGCCTCTGTGTATTTATACGCCATTTTAGTTGCTGAGAACTCTTGTCTATTCAGTGTAGTTATTACATAAAGCTGTTTGTGTGCATTTGTTCTTCCAAATAGAGCATCAGATCAACTTCTCTGCCGTTTCTGACTCACCCCTTCCATACGGCATATTTAGTCATGAACAGTGACATGAAAGTACGCTTGTCATTGCCACGATGTTCAGACTAATGGTCACTAGATTCAGGCAGTGCCAACGCAGCGATCATTCTCAATCTCAACCACTACGTTGAGTTATTTTCTCCTTACTCACACCCAGTATACAATTCTACAACACTGTAGATTTCAGGATTCTGTCACACTTCTTAGTCTAACTCCTTAGGTTTTTTGTTTGTTTGTTTGTTTGTTTTGTTTTGTCATCATACATTTTCTGATCTGAGATGTACTCTTAAATGTTAACCACTTCTTTCTTGAGCATTTGAGAATGACTCCCTTGTATCTTCTATTTCTGAGCCTCCCTCTTTGAGCAAAACATAGAAGAAAATCATATCTACAGGTGTTTGTGAAGCTTGAAGTGGTTTTATGCACTTAGACAACCTTCTCCTCTTAGACCCTGAAACTAAGTTCACTGCTTTTATTTTTTCCACAGACATTATTATTCAGCCTAGTGGACAGATTTAGTGACAGGTCTAAATCGCCTTACCACTGCTTTAAAGGTATTCATAAAGTCATACTTCATTGCCTCCTAAGATACAAAATGCATTTTATTTTATTTTCCTGTATTATTTTTTTTTTAAAAGTGCATATTCTGCATCTTAATAAAATGCAAAGCTTTGGGCTTATTTGTTTAATAACAATATGTGGTCCAAGCTAGCTGTTGACTTATCTAGATCTAAAATACAAATTGTGTTATATATGCATAGCTCTACATAATTGTATAGTGTTATCACTATCCATGTAGGTCCACCACGCATAATGGTGGACATTACGATGAATAACTCAGACATTCCTTCAGGTCTATTTCTAATGGTTGATGGGAATGCTGTTGACAGAGAGCCCTCAGTTTTTAGCACTCTTCTGAATTAACATGGTTAAAAAAAGTTCACATACCTTTTTTCAGGACCCCTGCATCCAGTGATTGGTTATGAAGGACAATAAAGTTTTGATTCTTTTGGCCCCACTTGGAATATCTAAGATGGGCCACTGAGGCTTCAGAGTTGTCTGTAGTCTCAGGTAGTTCTCCCTAGGAATTGAATCTCTTCCAAACTTCCCCTCCGACCAAGTTTTCATTCCTTTCTTTTCTTTCCATGGGTTTGGATCCTAAAAGTACACCCTTAAACATTCTGCATGTTAATTTGAGTCTAAGAGTCAGCTTCCATAAAACAACCTCTGATCATAGGTAGATCAATATATAGACAGACAGCTGGACACTTACATGGCAAATATACAGTAACCAGATTGAATTTAATCAAGATCTTATACAAACATATTTTTTCTCCAATTATAATATGTATGCAACCATCTTATATTATGGAGATGTTAGTTTGTGTCCTGGTTCTACCACTCACTAATTATGTAAAATCAGGAGGTTATTCACCCTCTGTAAATCTAAAAATCTTCATTTTTAAAACAGTAGTTAGAGTAAGTCCCAACATCATTGCTGTTAAAAGTCAATGAGATAAATCATATTTATCTCTGTTTGTCCTTTTTGAGGATAAACATTTATCATTTTCTGCTATTTTATTCTTTTAAATTATACGATAATGCGTTTTTTGATATAGAATCAGTATATGGTAGTTATCTTGAAGCCAGATAAAGTCATAACATACTGTGATATTTTCTAATAGTTTTTTTTTTCAGAAAAAGATATGAATACACCTCTAGTTATAGTTCAAATAAATCCTTAACCTATATTACAGTTTAATTATGCTCTTGAAGAATAGTTAATCTTTAATAAACCTCCTTAAGTGGGCTAGAAAAATACTTATGACTTCAGGTTGGGTCGTATATACAGATATCAGACTTCAAGAAAATGTTTCCTGGGATAACTTTCTTTTCATTCTGCCTTATACACATTTGAGGTGGAAGAAATTAAGTGGGATGTGGAAGAATGATTAGACAGAATGTCAGCAGACTCTTTGTGTTGCTTCAAGAAATAAAATAAAGGGTTCTGGGGTGGGGGTCAGAGTCTGTAATAAAATTGAAGTTCATTAGAGTCACACATATGCTTCTTTTTGATCAGAAAAAAATATACTTTGATTCTTGGCTGGTGGAAAAATTTGCATACCACTGGAAGAGGGCATTGTGCCATTTTACACTATAAAATACATCTGGGTAACCTAAGGCTAGCTGTTATAAATCATAAAGAAAGTCAGGTTTATTGAATATCAGATTTCCATTAAATCACATTCATACACAAAGAGACACTTCAAATTGTAATTGAAGTTGTCAGCTTTCATTCATCTTATAGAGGATTATTCCAGCTGCACATTACTCATTCTTTTGTACTTTGAGTCAATTTATCCGAGTCTGCTTGCTGTAAGAAGATGAAAAAGGACAGGCTGAGATTTTCTTTTAATTCTAACAAAATAGTAGTTTTTTTCCTAATCACAAAACAATATTTTTCCTCATTCAAAAAATAAGTAAGATATAATTCTATTTTTTGTTTCACCTGTAACCCATATAAAGACAGTCAATAAAAGTGATGTACCATAACAAATTAAAATGCAGAAAATGTCAGCTCTCCAGAAACTGTCTGAAAAATAAATTATTTTTAAGTTGATAAACTTCTAGTAAAGCACAATGAGAATTATTAAAGTGATTGGATGATCCCTAATGATTAATACCAATCAACTTTTATTCTGATAAATTCAGCTTTCCTGTGAAGTAAATATAACAACTTCGAAATTGTTTAGAAAAAAATTGTGAAAGTTTTAAAAAGTGGGTCTTAAGCAGACGAAGAAATCTCATTTCTTATTTTTGTCAATTTCTAAATTAGATCGTTACTGTAAACCTGATAAAAGTTGCATTTAATATTGCCATTAAAAGACATATTATTTTGTACCATCCAAATAACATATAATTTGGACATACAGCACGAGTTTTAAATTTTATCTTAATTAGTCCAATCATAAAAGAGTGTAAAATGGAATAATTGAATTATAAACTTACTATAGAAGTCAGAGATACTCAGTTTTTGCACAGCACAGAAACACAAATATCCAAGTACTACTCTTGTTTTCCTTTTGGTTTTCTTTTCACAGTAAGTCTTTTGCATAATCTTAATTTTGTATTAATGCAAGTATTTCACATGAAAGTTGGCTTAATGTTTCAAATTTTAAAAGTCACAGACTTGGAAGCCATTCAAACCATGTATGTTCCCAGCCAATGTATGGAACCAATGATCCTACAATGTGAACACTGACATACCCTGTCTGCCTCAGTATTCTCAGTGCTTTGGATGGACTTTCACTCCTGGTCTTTGATCTACTACAGTTCGTTATTAATCCGTTTATGAATTAATTTGTATCAATTCACATGTCCATTCATTCTCCCAGTATTTATTAAATCTCTATCATGTGGCAGGTGGTATGCTGAGCCCTGGGCTATCATTTGTTTACTTATAGAGAGATCCAGTCTTATGGTTTACCTCCTGCTGTAAAAATAAACATTGGTCAAATAATCACGAAAATGCAAATTTCTCTTCTATAGAGAATGCAAAATCCCACCAACTATGAAATATAATTCTCATACTGAGAAAAAAACCCATCTAACAGTTTGACCTGATCTGGCCTAAGAGAACGAGGGAAGGCCTCCTTTGTGAAATGCAAAAATTAAGCAGACACTAAGTCAGTGACACATGGGAGAGCGGGCATAGGGAAAATGAAACACCTTTGTAATGTATCTGCAAAGATCCTGGGGATTAATTTACTAATTTTAGGAGCCTGAGGAAAATGAGAAGATTGTCGTGAGATAGAGTAGTGGAGATCAGGGGGAGTGCAGTGATTTCATGTTTTTTGTACTGTTTACTACTACAAAGGCTAACTATGTACTTTATTTTATAATGCCAATGTTATTTCTAACGGTATTTTAAAACATTTGATTTTTTAATCCATCACCTTGGTGAGTTTTCTTATTGATTCTCATATTTCAGTTGACTCCTTTGAAATTGCTAAGTATATAAACATATAACTGGCACAATTTAATATGTGTGCCACTTTGTCTTAAAAATATAAACAGGAAACTAGAAATAGAGATGTGATCTGCCTTTCTCTTGTTTAATTACCTTTGTGATAATTTCAAAACAGTATTAGCAATAATATCGATAAAAGTTGTGGGTTTTCTTGTATTATTCATAATTTAGTTGAGGATATTGTGAGAGCAAACCTTGGTTAGTTTCATTCAACAAACATTTATTGAATATACCATGTGCCAGGCACTGGTAATATAAGGAAAGAGAACAAAAATACCTGTTTCATGGGCTTATATTTTAATAAGGAAGTGTGTGTGTGTGTGTGTGTGTGTGTGTGTGTGTGCACCTTTTAACAGTTTTCTAGTTCAAGTTTGTTTTTAGGAGCTTAATTAGATGAGGATAGTAAGTACTAAATATCTAGCAGGAAAGCTAAAAGATAATCTTTTTAACCATAGGTCACTGTTTACCATAAGGATTATATGAACGAAAATGAAAATTTTATTGATAAAAAAAAGACATAGTTACTACAGCTTCGTTAATGCAATAAGGATTACTGGGACCTCCCCTCTCCTCCAAGAAGGAGAATATATTTCATCTGCCTAAAGGCAAGCCAAAGAAGGAAGGAGTTTTGAGAACTAATGGAAGTGCTCACTCCACATGCACCCACAGAAGTTTTGTGGGGCCATTGGGATGGAGGAGGCTGGCATACTTATGAAACATTTTCATTGCTCTTTAATAGGAATTTACCTCTATTATGGAAGATCTCTCAGTGAAATTCTTTTGAGGGAGTTAACTGCTTCGAAAGTTACACATCTTCTTTTTCCAACCTTAAGTCATTTAGATGTGCCTCCAGTTTCTTTCGATGTATTGGCATCATTTTGCCCATTCAGGTGGGCTCCTTGAACAGAAGCTGAAACAATCCAAAGCCACTTTCCTCTCCTGATTATGTTAAACATTTGATCCATGCAAAGCTCTAATCCAGTTTCTCATGCAGAAATTTCCATGACTCCTTTCCACCCTTGGTCTGCCACCTCTTTGATGGTATGAAATTAATGCAACTGGCAGCACCTTTGGATTCCCCAAATGTCAATCAGGCACTATCCACTGTGCCCCTCAATCTCTAAGGGAAATATATTTTGTTCTCTGAATAGTCCAATTATAGACCTTTCCCCTTAACACCCCTACTCACAACATCTTATAATATCCCACTATTTTGTTGGTCTCTCCAAACTCAGTATTAGACTGGAGATGGATTAGCAGATAGAGATAAAAATCTGTTTTGGTCCTGTATTTTGCAAGTTGGCATAGAGGTTATGATCTTCACTTTAGATAATGGCACACAAACTAAATAGAAAGCTTCTATTCTAGAACAGAGCAATACCTTACGTTATGGTTTGCATTAAACTTTAAATGCATTAATCTTTTGTGAACTTTATCATCATTTTAATGACTACATAGAGAGTAATAGTTCACCTGCTGGATATATGCCAAATCTCTGTGGGCTCCTCATTTCAAATATGAACAAGGTCACAGAAAGATTCTAGCAGGCTTAAAATTCCCAAGATCATTTCCCTTTGATAGTCTTAAGTCTGAGAAGCCATCTTACCCTTGTCCTTGTAGAAAATATTTAGTTATATCCTTCCTAATTCTTTAGTACTTCACTTAAGCACTTTAATTTTTATCACCAATCAGCTTATTTTATTATTTTTTATTTTTTTTACTAATGTTTACTCAGTTGACTGTGAGCAGTGACTCTCTTGTTCAATGATGTATCTCCAATGCCTAGCACAGAGCTTGACATATAGTAAGCACCTGATAGCAAATAAATTGATGATGAATGACCAAGTGATATAATTCACTGCAATTTAATATATTTAACTTCTAGCTTAATGTTGTACTTTTGTTTCTACCTTTTTACCATTATTAAAAGCATTTTGAGGATATTCTAAGAATTAATGTTTTCCATTATATCCATGACTAAATATTCTAAATACATTTCTAACATGTTGATCATTGCTGTGATTCAATGCCTGTTTTTAAGATTTTTAGTATATGTTTCCCAGAAGCCTCAATAACATGGGGTGTTACCTTTTAATTTTTTTGACAGTTTGGGAGATTAAAAATATCACCACACTATCTGTTAGTTTTAATTTTTTGGCCACTAGTAAATATGATTTTTTGTCTCTTTTGTTTGTTTGTTTGTATATAACTACTACCAAATTCTTTTTTAGTAAACTGAGTTTTGTGATTTTTTGTTGACTTTTTCTATTACGATACTTGTTTTCTTGCTGATATATTAAATTATTTTATGTACTGATAATGTACACCCTTTGTACATATGTGGCAAATAATTTATAGTTGTGGTAAAATTCTCACTTTTATGGTGACTTTAGATAGCAAAAATTTCAATTTTTTTGGCAGTCAAATCAGTGTCTTGGCTTTTAGTATTCTAAGAAGGACTTCATTACCACTGCACTTAAAGATCACTCATAATTTTCACTATATACATGTTTTCTTTAACCCTTAAATATCTAATCTAATTAACAACTGATTATTAATTGCGTATTTAGATTTTTAGGTCAATTTATAACTTGTAACACAAGAGACACACAGATACACAGAAGTGAACTCTGGGTTTACAGTTTTATCCACTGTCATTAAGCTAACTTGTTTTTAATCAATCTACTAAGACTTCAGGATGATATTTTAGTTGTGGTCATCTTTCAGTGCTAACAAACCCCATGTGGTTTTGCACAGATTACTTTTGGGGAACTTAATATGAAGCATTCCTACCTCTACCTATAACACAGTTTTTGAAAGTAGGTAGTTAACTCCCCACTGTTCTGTTCATTTTAGATTATGTCTAAATTAATGTGCATTCAAATTTAAAAGTAGCTCTGACTGGTTGACTCTTTTTGTTTTTGTCCTTCTGATTAGCTTCTTCCATACATTTATTTATTTATTTATTTATTTATTTATTTATTTATTTAACCTCCTTCAAGGCACTGCCACGTAGGTAATCATTTGTTGACTTGCCTATTGCATAGTGAATTATGTGGTTGGGTATGTTTTACTTTTTCTCTGGTTCTGAAGAAGATATTGAGTTGGTTCAACTGATTTCCTCCCAAGTAAATTTGTAATTTGACAATCTCCTTTTCACATCATAAGCCTTCTTCTAAATCAACTCTATAGCCCTAATTTGGGGATATGTATCTTCCATTGTTAAAAGAGAGTAAATTCATTCATGTGGAATTAGGATAAGACTATATTAACGTCTTAGGGAACAAGTGGGTGTTAATTATGCAAGAAAATGGACTTGTAATATGCTGGCAGGGACAACTCCTCAAGGCAAGCCCACTCGAATATTCAAATGGGAAGTCTGTGGATTCTACACTGGTGACCTGATGGCTACCAGATCCTGGCTACACTGTCTTTGCCTAGCAATGTTGAGATGAAAACAGAAATTCACCACATGCTTTCTCCAAGACCTCTATCTTCTTCCCAAGATCTATGAAATTAAAACCTCTCATCCACCTGCATTGTTTTTCTTCTTTGATTCTCTGTTTCTCTGATGTTGGGAATCATTCTCATCTTGGTAATATGGTTTAAATATTTTCTTAAATTTCACATGTGTTTCAACAACCTTTAAAAATTTTTTTTGGTATGTGAAGCCTTTGACTTTTCTTGGGTTATGATGTGGATATATGAAAGTTTCAGAAAGAATTACTCAGTTCTTATATTTTTCTTTCTGAATTTTTTTTCCTGTGCAATGCCCTACTTGAGGAAATACATGTAACGATGCCACTGTGACTGCATAGAAGAATGGAGATATAATAGTAAGAAATCTTGAGAACAAAATCATATTGCTCAATCCCTTAAAATATTATCCATCCAAAGCAATTAGCAAATGCCAAGTAATTTTTGTGTGTGTCTGTGAACCATAGCTGGCAACATACACACAAAACCTGTCCTTTTGAAGTCTGTATTCTAGCTGAATTTGAGCTGTCATAGAATGCATTGTCCTTGTTCAGCCACCACTAAACAAATGTTTACTTGTTGAGTTGCTAATGTTCAAGTGAATTAAGAGTGCTTTCTTTTTGAAGTTCAAAATGTAGGACTGGAAAGACAATGAATGCTTTTTTTTTTTTTAACTACCAAACCAGATAAAAGCTATAAAAGAGGTGCGGCAAGGTACAGAAAAGAACAATGCTTAAATTGGCCGAGAAAATGACCCAGGCAAGCTTCCCCAAAAGAGGTGACATTAAGATGCACTTTACAGAATATGTACTTTTTATTTCTGCAATAAGAGTTGAAGAAAGCAATTCTACACATGAGGAAAGGTGTATCGTCATGAGACAGAATGGCCCGTATAAAGCCACCGAGATCATTATGACAGATGGGAATAAAGTATGCACCCGTCTCTCTAAGTAACTCCCCTGTTATCTCCTTTAATATAGTGCCACCTAAACTTTGGCTTCTCAAAGTTTGCAGCAGTTTCTTTTTTATTATTTTGTATCTATTACAGACTCAAAATAAGTTTTATCTGTGTAAACAAATTCTTTATTTTAAAAATCATTTTTAGTAAATAATAACACCTGAGAATTTAGAAAAGTCTAATAAGAGAGCAGTTTGGGAGTCTTTTAGTGTGCTATTTTTTGTAAGCAATTCCAGATACCCACATTTTTGGGATATTTTTCATGTGTTTATATTTTCCAAATCACAGAGGAACTTGCATTTTCATATGTCAGCCAGACACATTAAAAACTGTCTGAAAAAGAGTTTTTCTCCAGTTGAAGAAAGTGGTGAAAGACATTCCAAGAGAAAGAAACAGCAGAATTGTAGAGTTTGAAATTGCATAGCTATTCGAAGACTGTCAACTCATCCAGTGTCATTGAAATATAGGGTGGGTGTCGGAAGTAGTCAGGCATCTGGAAAGAGAAATTGGGAGCAGATTGTAAAGGGAAATTTTTGGCACACTATTACATTTATTCTATAGCTAAAATCTGGGCAAATTAAAACTTTACGTAGCGAGAGTCTTGGTTAGGACTCCTATCTTGGGAATATGCATTTGAAGCAGAAATAAATATTTGAGCTTATGTTTACCCAGACTCCAAGGTAACAACCTTGGGGTAGATGTACTAAGGAATTATAGACACCATTCTGATATACAATAGCTGTTAAAGCTCTAAATTCTATTTAAAAATTTGGACTGATACATTTGGCAATCAGGTCCAATGATTATTCGTATACTTACTAATACTATAGATACAATGATTTATTTTGGTAAAACAAATGACAATTTTACTATGTGAAAGTGAAGTTTGTATATAACATAATATACGTCGATACACAATAGTTGAAATGAAAAAGTATCCTAACAATAGTACACATAGACAGTTGCAGGCATGGGATGTTTTTGGATTACTGCATATATGGGACAGAATTAAATGGAAGAGTACCTGAGATCCAATTTCAAGCATTTCCTTCCAGTAATTCATAGTGAGAATTACTAGGCATAATACATAATTTAAAAAATGCCACATTAAAAAAAAAAGCAGAATTAAAGCTTATCCAGGGGGCACCTGGGTGGCTCAGTTGGTTAAGCATCTGACTTTGGCTCAGGTCATAATCTCATGGGTTTGTGGGTTCAAGCCCCATGTTGGGCTCTTTACTGTTAGCACAGAACCTGCTTCAGATCCTCTGTATTCCTCCCCTACTTGCACTCCTTCTGTCACTCTCTCTCAAAAATAAGCATTAAAGGAAAAAATTACCCATGAATACAATCCAATAAAAGTGTGTATGTACCAGTAAACAAAACCGATCTATTAATTGGACACTTAAATTAAGCCAAATAAAATTGAGAATAAATTCTTAAATTTAACTTGGATCTGGTTATATTTATACTATTTATACAAACACATGCAAGGAATAATATGACTTTTATAGCTAGAGTGGTAGGATCAGAATAATATTCTAGATTTTTTTTTACATTTTCTAATAATATACAAGTAAAAAAATTCTAAATTTAAAATATAACTTCTAAATCATTAGAGTAGAAGTTGTTATACAAGTGATAGGAAGAAAAAATCCTAATGTGTAAGAAATGGGAAAAAAAGCAAATACATTCATTTAAGTTGATAATTAATTTTGGATTCCTTTATTTAAGATTTTTTTAATGTTTATTTGTTTTTGACAGAGAGAGAGAGAGAGAGAGAGAGAGAGACCTGGGGAGGGGCAGAGAGAGAGGGAGACACAGAATCTGAAGCAAGCTCTAGGCTCTGAGCTGTCAGCACAGAGCCCAACGCAGGGCTGGAACTCAAGAATCATGAGATAATGAGCTGGGCCCAAGTCAGACGCTCAACCGACTGAGCCACCCAGGCACCCCTGGATTTCTTAATTTAAATTGCAGATATTCATTATCTTTATGTTGATAGAACAGAAAAAAAAACACAGAAGGAAAGTAAGGCTAATATAGAATAGAAGCAATGTTTTAAACAAACATAATTGAAACATGACATTTTATTTATAGATAAGTTTGTTTTTAAAGTGTATTTGATAAGATTAAATATTTATATTTGATAGCTGAAACTTGCAATCTAAAGGGAATTCAAAGAAATATTATTTAACATAGGCTAAATTTAGAATTGTTATGTAACTTTATTTCCTGCTCAAATAAATAGATGAAAAAGTTTATAAGAAAAACTGAAAAAAGCAAGCTAGTTACTCAGGTTCATCAAAGAAGTGTAATTAGGAATAATGGGAAGAAATTTAGGAGAGTGCAATTAAGGCCAACACCATGTTGGGGAGAACTACTGAATAAGGAGTCTGGATTCCTCGTGGAAAGAAAAGAAACTTCCTCTCAAGAGGCAAATAATGGCAGAGTAGACATTACACTAACGGACTTATTAGAAATAGTTTTTCTCTACTTACAGAGAAATGGACTCAATGGTCTGATTCCCACACTTATCCCTTATATTCAATGAACCTAGACCCATAAGGTCTGATTTACCATTTGCCTAAAGATTCAAAGAAGTGAAAGAATTCTCAGAACTCCCATAATCAAGGATGATTACTTTTTCCCTCCATGTCTATGTCTACCATTTGATACATCACAAAATTACTTAAATACTTATTTAATTATTTCTGGATATGAGGAGAATACCTAAATGCTTGGTTTGAAAAAAAAGGTAATAAGTTGAAAATGTATGCAATGTAAGTTCAGAAGTTTACCTAGTTAGGGGCACCTGAGTGGCTAAGTCCATTAAGTGTCAGACTTCAGCATAAATCATGATCTTGCTATTCATGAACACTTGGAAGTTCATGAGCTGACAGCTCAGAGCCTGGAGCCTGCTTCAGATTCTGTGTTTCCCTCTCTCTCTGCCCCTCCCCTGCTCATGCTCTGTCTCTGTCTCTCTCTCAAAAATAAACATTAAAAAAAATAAACAAAAGAAGTTTACGTAGATTGTTTCTTTCCTTAAATATTGAGTCTTATGAATTCTAGAATATTATTGACAAATTAAAATTAAAAAAAGATATTCCATAAAGGACATTTTGTCTTATAGACAAGACTATCTTGTCTACTTGTGGTGGTGAAAACAGAAGCCATCTTTAAATTGTGAAGTGAGCAGCCCTGAGAATAAGCCAACACATGGTATGAAAGAGCAGCAAGTTGAAAAGAAACACTTCTTTTTAAGTGAGATAATAATGTTTTTTTGCTATATCATCTGCTCGGTAGTGTTCTGTTAGTTGGAATCTATGACAACCTGAAACATCGTTTTGATATTTCCAAGCAACAACTATATAAATGCATAAAACACAAAACTTGTTTTTTAAAAAGACTTTGAAGTCACAATCTTTCCAAAAATTCATTTAAAAACTTAAAGAACACACAGCAGGCTTATTACATAAAGATAAAAATCCATCTCATTAAATTGGTTCATAAGATCTTAGAGTTAAAATTATAATATGAAACAATCAAAGCCAAGGTTGGTAACCTGATAGAAAAATGTTTTAAAGTTCTGAATTTATTTGATAATATTAAGAATGATAATGGCATGCCTTTGAACATCTGATTAAATATAGTAAGATGTTGCTAGCATATAATTTCAGTGATTTCATTTGTGTGTTTTGTTTTGGTTTTGGTTTTGGGTTAAGATAAGACTGAGGCCAAGTAGTTTTATTTTACTTGAAAGAAGCTAATTAAGAACGATGGATTGAGATGAAAACATATTTAAAACTCTAGGCTTAAATTATTTGGGGGCAGGAATTACAGGATTTCTTAAAAGGAGAAACAGAATGTCATAATCATTAGACTTAAGGATGATGAAAGTAAAAGCTAATTGCAAAGACTTTTAATTATGTTCAGAAAAATAAAATGAAATCCTACTTCCAGGGAACTTTGAGTCATATTGATAAACACTGTATAATAATTCTCTAAATCATGATATATTTTTATCTTATCAAAGAGACCCTAAGATAATTGTATAGGTGAGGGCCCAAACAAGGAAAAACATTCATATACCTAGGAGCTGCCTATGTGTTTGGCTGGCTCAGGCAAATAGACTATGATTTCTTTCATCCAATCATGGTTTTTCCTTATTCATTTTTGAATACTCAATGAATAGATAAATGAAATGAGACATAAATTGCATCTGGAATTTTGAAGTAAAATCCCTATTTTCTAAAACGGCTTAAGCAAGATTTTACAGTTTTAATGGCTTTTTAAATACTTGAGCAGTAGTAGGGGCACCTGGGTGCCTCAGTTGGTTGAAAGTTATTATTAGAACTCAGGTGATGATCTTGTGGTTTGATTCCTGAGTTCGAGCCCCGCATTAGGCTTGCTGCTGTCAGCACGGTGCCCACTTCAGATCCTCTGTCCCCCTCTGACTCTGCCTCTGCTCAGCTTCCCTCCTTCCAAACTAAATTCAAAACAAAACAAAACAAAACAAAACAAAACAAAACAAAACAAAACATTTAAAAATAAAGACTTGTCGGGGCGCCTGGGTGGCGCAGTCGGTTAAGCGTCCGACTTCAGCCAGGTCACGATCTCGCGGTCCGTGAGTTCGAGCCCCGCGTCGGGCTCTGGGCTGATGATGGCTCAGAGCCTGGAGCCTGTTTCCGATTCTGTGTCTCCCTCTCTCTCTGCCCCTCCCCGTTCATGCTCTGTCTCTCTCTGTCCCAAAAATAAATAAACGTTGAAAAAAAAAAAATTTAAAAAAAAAAAATAAATAAAAATAAAGACTTGAGGGGCGCCTGGGTAGTTTAGTCAGTTAAGTCTCCCACTTGAGCTCAGGTCAGGAATCCACGGTTTGTGAGTTCAAGCCCCACGTCAGGCTCTTTGTTGACAGCTCAGAGCCTGAAGCCTGCTATGGATTCTGTCTCCCTCTCTCTCTGCTCCTCCCTCACTCACACAATCACTCTCTCTTAAAAATAAATAAACATTAAAGAAGAAAGACAGAAAGAAAGAACAAAAGAAAGAACAAAAGAAAGAAAGAAAGAAAGAAAGAAAGAAAGAAAGAAAGAAAGAAAAAGAAAGAAAGACTTGAGCAGTAGTAAAACATTGTTTCTCTATTTCTCATGAAGTACAATTATAATCTAGAACAAATGAAACTGCTTCCTATAATTTATATGAACTTTAATCAGATTGCCATTGTTAAAATCTCACAATACAAGGTTAGAATTTTTAAAATTTTAATATAAAGCTTAAACGGAGTCATCAATAATTTAACAAGTTAAAACATTTATGAATATTCTTCAAATTTGTGAAAATAAAGTAATATTTTAAATATACCAATAAAAACATTAGTGATCCTAAATTTGCAGTTAAAGTTGTATCTTTTTCTAATAAAATGTTCTTCATTTTATACAGGAATGTTGGTTTTACCTCTAGAGTTGGTAATTAAAACAAACAAACAAACAAACAAACAAACATTCCCAGGGTTCTCTCTCTCAAAATAAATAAATAAACTTAAAAAAAAAAAGAAATAAAGAAAAGGAGCACCTGGGTGGCTCAGTCGGTTAAGCATCTGACTCTTGATTTGGGCTCAGGTCATAATCTTCCAATTTGTAAGACTGAACCCTGCATCAGGCTCTGTAATGACAGCAAAGAGCCTACCTGGGATTCTCTCTCTCCATCCATCTTTCTGCCCCTGCCTACTTGTGCTCTCTCTCCCTCTCTCCAAATAAATAAATAAACTTAAAAAAATAAAAATAAAAAACATTCCCCAAAGCTCTTTAAAAATGAAAATATGCCTATAGGCTAATTCTTAATATACTATGGTATAATATATTTACAAGAAAAAAGAAAAGTATTTTAACAAAACCATCCTAATTTAAGGCATCGAACAAATCCATCCAAATAAGTTAAAAGAAAAATCAAGCTTAACTATTAAGAACTTGCACTATGCAATGCAAAGTTTCATAAACTATAAAGAATACAACCAGAATAAAAAAAAAAAAAAAAAAAAAAAACAACAACACTGTACTCAGGAAATAGCAGTATTCCAGAAAGTTAAGAGAGAAAAAAATTCCCAACATTATGACATAAAATAAACATTTCAAAAAAGTGTACAAAGTTCAATGAATTCTCAACACCAAAATTACTCATATTTTTAACTTCTTAGTAAAACTGCTATAAAGAAAGGATTTAAAGATCGAGTAGAATTTTGATGGAAAGAAAATGTGACTGTCTTAAAAGGATTTACATAGTTACTGAATAAATGAATGCGGACATGGCATAACTAGAAAGGACATTTATGTTCCAGGGAATGCCATTAACACCAAGACAGAGGATGGACTATATGGAAAACAGGGAACATATTCTATTAACATTCATTCAGGATTATTATAAAGGATAAGATGAAAATTTTTGAGAAGAAAGAAAGAGAAAGAAAGAGAAGAAGGAAAGAAAGAAAGAAAGAAAGAAAGAAAGAAAGAAAGAAAGAAAGAAAAAAAGGGAGAGAAGGAAGAAAGGAAAGGAGGGAAGGAAGAAAGAGGAAGAGAAGGCAGGAAAGAAGGAGGGAGGAGGGAGGAAGGAAGGGAGGAGGGAAAAAGGGAGGGAGGAAGATATATTATTCATTCTGTACAAAACTGGAAGACAATGAGGATTTGTGCAAATTAATGTTAAAAACAAATGTGTAGCTTTGGATATATTAATCTGATGACGGTGGGAAGGAAGGATTGGGGCAAACAGTGTTAGGAAAATATAAAACGACATCACATAAGAAAAACATAGACAACTTCAGAAAGGTAGGATCTGTAAAATTATTTAAGATATTGGATGTGTTGGATGGATCTTTACTACTCTCTGCTGCAAGTAACAAAATCCCCACATAAACTTGCTTAAATTACAAATGAGATTTGTTGGCTCACATAACCACATGGTCCACAGTTATTGCCAAATTCAAGCAGGGTTTGGTGCTCGGGTTCAAACAACATCATTATGATGTTTCTAACCCTGCTTTCTGCTGTATTTTTAATATGGTTGGCTTATTTGCAGATCATAATTAGTAACCCCCCACCAGTAGCTCCAGGCTAACATAATTCTTATCTATCCCATTCACATTAGAAAGTGGAGTCCTTTTACATAACTCCTGAGCATTGCCTAGGCTTGGATTAACTTGATAAAAACACTCTTCCCTGAAGTAACTTCTATAAGCCTAGAAGATAGAATCATGCTGACTGGCTCTCAGGGGTCATGTGATCTTTCCCTGTCATTGGGGTGGAACCAATTCTGAAAGACAAACCAAGCATGGAAGAATAGATAGAGAAATTTTTCAAAGGAAAAGTAATACTGTCCTTTTTCTTCAGCAAGAATAATAAAGAATTTGGATGACATTTGGATTTATCAGCTTGAAGTCACAGGTAATCTTCAGGAGATCTCAGTACAGAAGCAAGTGCAAAATTCAATATTCGAGTTTATCAGTGTAGGTGGAGAAGAGTATTTTTCAAAAATGTATTGGTAAATGAAAAGGAGGGAACAAACTAGTCTCTTCTTTTTGCCTTGCGTCTATTACACAAGGTTTGACTTCATTAACATCTCCAGTCTTTCCCTTCTTTTCCCTTCAGTCTATACTCTCTCTTCTCTCTTAAGCAAGCCAACTCTACATTGTTACATTGGAATGAGTCTCTTGGAAACATCCTCACTGAGTTGTTTATCCTACCAGTCCCTCAGCTCATCCCTCTCTGATCAACCCAGCTATATGTCTTGTCCTCTCCATTTGGAGTAGGGAGCATCAGTGAAGGAGGTCATAACATTGTGCAACTGATTGGACCCAGGAGTTTAATTTCCCACCTTTCCTTCTTGCTTTGGCTTTTGAGTACCTACTGTTCTCTAGGCTCTTGACACAAACATTTAAAGACCCTAGCCTAAGGTAATTTATGTGCAACTAGGAAGAGAGACAAAAAGGCAATTACCGTAAAGTGACATATGTATGTTATGTTAGGGCACGCCCAAATGCTCCAGAGGCTTTTTGCTAACTTTAATTCCAAGAAACACACCTGATCTAGATTTTAATGCCAAATTGAATTATACTGATTGATACCAAGGGGTAAGTAACTCCGGACAGAAGGATCAGCCTGATTAGGTTTCAGAGAGAGCACGTATGACAGATTCCTGAGGATTGTGAACATTTGCTGTTAACCAAACCCTGAATGTTTCACAACTAAGAGGTGGCTGCAAACGATGAGGAAAAATAGGAACAAATATCCTCAAAGAAATCAAAAGAGAATTTTTTCTTTACAGAAACAAGGGAAATGTAGAAGACTCCACAAATTAACAATAAAATGTCTCTGAATTCATCCACTGGGAGCCACTGATTGCTTTGGCAATGAGATGCCTACTAGGACATCTCCTAGTCCTAGAGAGCACCAGCTAGATTACCCGGAATGAGGACAGAGTGAGAGATAAGGGTATATTTATAGGAAGGACCATGAAATCTTTTAGGAAGCTTGGTCGATCAAATAGAAATCAAGTTACAATGGTAGCTATATGGGAATTGTAATGGAATATATTCATCTTCTTCTGTCCCTTCAATTATAGAGTCACATTTTCCTCCAAGCCATGTGGCTCAGGTACATTGGTCATATGGTGAAAATGTAGCCCAAGCAAGTCAATGAGACAACCCTTTTAAAGGAATCCTCATAGGCTCTAGGAATAAGCTAACTTTTCTCCCATGGAATTAGGTAGTATAAGAACCACAAATCTCTAAATGCTCCGAAATTCATCTTTCCTACCACCAGGGGAGAGACTGCAGATTTAAAGAAACATATACACAAGGAAGGATGAAAGATAGAAATGAACAATACATTGCTAATAGCAGAGTTGGTGCACCTGACATCTAACAGAGTCAAAATGCAGACCGATCTCTCTAGATTTCAATGAGTGAACCAAAACATTCACATTGTGACTCAGCTAGCTGGGGTTCCAATCTTTTATATGCAACTAAAAAGATTCCTGCTAAAAATGGATACTTACATTCCAAAGAAAATTTTATTAAATGGTTGAGAAGAAAATCTCTCCTCTTCAAAACCACATCTTTTACCTTTGCTAAAACTACTTTTTTTTTTCATTCTACCTTCCCAGTGAGTCTGATTCATTAGTGTTTTTCTTTGCTTGTTTCCTTTGGTTTCACTTTTTTAATAGTTTTATTGAAATTTAACATCACATGAAAGGAACAAAATATAAAAGTATAACTCAGTAACTTACCACAGTGTGAACACCCATGTAACCCTTTCTTCTATCTAAAGTATCCCTTATGCTGATTTTCTAGCTATAAATTTTATTTTGCTTCTTTTTGACCTCTTTATGGAGAGATTGATGGAAATTGTACAATATGCATTTTTTATCTTTATGTGTTAGTTATTAGTGACCCAGACTTTTGGGATGACCGCTTCACAGTTTCCATGGCCAATGAGCTGTAACCAGGTGATCACTTCTGAGCTGAGTCTTTAAATTGACAATGTAAGTTATACCAGGGCTCTCTCTTGCCATGGACCTATGAGGTTCAGGTAGCAAGCACAAGAAATAAACTTGTGGCAAATCACTGGCTTTAAAATGATTTGTTATTGCAACATTACATGATGTTTCTTTAAAAAAAATTTTTAATGTTTATTTATTTATTTTTAGAAGGAGGGAGAGACAGAGTGTGAGTGGGGGGGTGGGGGGGCGGGGCAGAGAGAGAGGGAGACACAGAATCCGAAGCAGGCTCCAGCTTTGAACGGGGCTCGAACTCATGAACTGTGAGATCGTGACCTGAGCTGAAGTCGGATCCGACTGATCCACCCAGGCGCCCCATAACATGATATTTCTAACAGAAACATCAATATCATTTAATCTGCTTACATCAGTTGTGCTTCATTAATGTTAGTATGCAATGTCTCTTTCCATACTTGCAAACTTATACTCTACTATTTTATATTTCACCCATAAGGAAAAATATTAGTAGGCTCATGTTTTAGGTCCAATCTGAACACTTTTTTTTTGTTTTGTTTGGAACAGTTAACTTATTCATTTAAGGAAATCAATGATATAATTTGCTTTGAAAATAACTTGCTACTATATGTTTACTAATTGCTTTCTTTTATTAAGATGGTTTTGTTCTAACATTTTGCCTTTCTTCTAGAGTATATTTGATTACTTTGTATTACTATTAGTTTGATAATTTGTACTTTTTTATCCAAATAACCAAGTGCCTTTTTTTTTCTTTTTTCTTTTTAGAGAGAGAGGGGGGTGTGAGTGGGGGAGAGGGGAAAAGGGAAAGAGAAAGAGAATCTTAAGCAGGCTCCAAGATCAGTACAAAGCCTGAAATGGGGCTTGATCCCAACACCCTGGTATCATGGCCTGAGCCAAAATCAAGAATCAGACACTCAACCGACTGAGCGACCCAGATGCCCTGCCAACTACTTTTTAAAAATAGTTGACAATGTTATATTAATTTCAGATGTATAAAAAAATTCTGTACACTATGCTATGCTGACCATGGTACATGTGGTCACCATCTGTCACCATATAATGTTTTTTATGATATTATTGACTATACTTTCTATGCATTACTTTTCATCTTTGTGACTTATTTATTTTATAACTGGAAGTTGGTACATAATTTTCACTTTTCAAAGCTAACCTTTTAGTGAATGCCTTTGACTCTATATATTCCTTTGATTTATAAAAGATTATTATAAATTGATGACCTTCTATATGAAGTCCTTTCCTTTCATATTGAAGTATACCAGCAAGTCTGATGCTGACAAAATATTTCAATTTTCTTTTTTAGAAAATCTCTTCATTTCCCATTCATTCTTGAGGGATATTTACACAAAATATGGAATCCCATATCAGTAATTACTTTCTGTCAATGCTTTAAAGGTATTATACTATTGTCTTCTATCCCTGTGTTCCTGTTGAGGGATCAGCTGTCAGCCAAATAAGATGATTTTTTTTTCTCTGACTGATTTTAAGATTTAATTTTTCACGTGGCTTTAAAAACTGTATTACAATGTGATGATAGGGAATAAGTAGATAAATACCTTTGGAATTTATAGGATTTTTAGACTCAATGGCTTGATTTCATTCATTGGTAATGGAAACTCTCCACAATTAACTCTTTAAAAATATAACTTCTACTCCATTTCCACATATTTCTATATTGTACATCATGTTCCTTGATCATGTTTTTTTTAAAATTATTTTTTATTTATTTTTGAGAGAGAGAGAGACAGTGTGAGCAGGGGAGGGGCAGAGAGAGGGAGACACAGAATATAAAGCAGGCTCCAGGCTCTGAGCTGTCAGCATAGAGCCCAACACGGGGCTCAAACCCATGAACCATGAGATCATGACCTGAGCAGAGGTCAGACACCAAAACGATTGAGCCTCCCAGGTACCCCAATCATGCTTTTTATTTACTCTTTTCTACTAGTACTCAAATCTCTCTGTTTTCACTTCTCATAATTTCCAGTTTCTGTAAGGTCTCTATCTATAATTTTATTTCATTGAACACATATAGCATTGCTGTTTTACCATTCATGCCTTACAGTCCATTTTAAAATTTATTCTCAGCATGTTTTTATTTCCCATTATTTCTCTTGACTATTTAAGATCAGATTTATTAAGGTATCATTTATATGCTATCATATTTTCCAAATAAGTGCATAATAGAGATACATGTTTTAATTTCTCTTGGATAAGTATCTAGACATAGGACTGCTATATTACAATATAAGCATAGGTTTAACTTTATGATAAACCATCCGCATATTTAATAATGTGGCTATATCATTTTTGCACACCCGTGAGGAAAAATTAGAATTTTAGGTGCCTCCTAAAGTCAATATTTGGTATTATCAAGTTTTCTAAATTAACCATTCTAGGTGGGAAAATGGTGATATATTTTCATTGTTTTCTTAGCATTTTCCTAATGATTATGAGCTTTTTATGTGTTTATTTACACATAAAGATTTATTTTCTAAATCTTCCTTGGTGAAGTGTCCATATGTATTGGCATATTATAAAATTGTTTTTCTTCTTATTATCATTATAATGATTATTTATTTATTTATTTATTTATTCTGAATATAAGTACTTTAAATAGAGATAAAAATACATAAATATTTTCCCTCTATATTGCCTGCTTTTCATTTTTAAGTGATTGAAGAGCAAAAAAATTTTTTTGATAGATTTCAATGTAATATATTTTTTCTTTTATTGCTTCCAGCTTTTGGCTTAGCTCAAGTATGGAAAGGTTTTTTTTTTTTCCTCCTGTTTTGTGTATTCCTCAATGTTTTATAGTTTTAGGTCTTATGTTTTGACAATTAACCTATTTTTTTCCTTCTTTCCTTCTTTCTTTCTTTCTTTCTTTCTTTCTTTCTTTCTTTCTTTCTTTCTTTTTCTTTTCTTCTTTTTTTTTTTAAAGAAAAGGAGAGAGAGAGAGAGCATGAGTGGTGAAGGTTCAGAGAGAGAAGGGGACAGAGGATCTAAAGTGGGCTCTGTACATACATCAGGGAGCCCAATGAGGAGTTCAGACTCACAAACAGTGAGATCATGACCTGAATTGAAGGCAGATATTTAACCAACTGAGACAGCTAGGTGCCCCAATTATCTATTTTCAATTTAACACTTGTAGGTGATGTGTAGAAGAAGTTGGAATCTTTTTTTTGTTTTCATATAGATATCTGATTGTCATGGTACAATCTTTGAAAACACTTTTATGTCTCTATTGAAGGGCTTTGACACATGTGTTAAAAATCAACTGAATATATACATGTGAGTCCATTTCTAGAGTTTACATTATGTTTCATGTATCTATATATTTATCTTTTGCCAATAACACAGTTTTGATTAGTATAGCTTTTAGAGTAAGTCTGGTAGAATGAATTTTCTAACATTGTTGCTTTTTTTCCAAATTTCTTTTGGCTATACTAGTAACTTTGCATTTCCATGTAAGTTTTAGTTATCTTATCAGTTTCTATAGATCAACCAGCTCTGATTATAAATGGGGTTGTATTTAATCTGTAGTACAATATGAGAAGACTTGGAAGTCTTGATATTATTGAATCTACTGATATGTGAACATGGGATATCTCTCCATCCATTTAAGACTGTTAAAATTTATCTTTGTGATGTTTTATTGTTTTTGCCCTACAGATATTGATTCAGACACTCATCATGAAAAAAATCTATCCTGGATAATATTTTTCCCCAGAGGACCCAGATTCTAATTATAGATTCTTAGGGAGTGTCCTATTGAATCTAGTATATGGATATATTACAATATTTACTGTGAAAATTTGAAAAAAAATATACAGAGAGAGTTTAATGTATTTTAATTTTATCTAAGAGAAATTAATTTGACCACCTTAAAAAAATAACAACAACAACAAAAAAAACCCAACACAGCTTCTCTCCTATCTCTGACATTATACTTCTTCCTCCGTGGGTCATTTATCCTCATAAAGATGGGTTGTCCCTAGAACCAAGGACATCTTGGATTTTTGTTGTTGTGGTTGTTGTCATTTAGAGGGGGAGAGAGAGAGAGAGAGAGAGAGAGAGAGAGAGAGAGAGAGACTGCACATGAGCTGGGAAGGGCAGAGAGAGAGGGAGATTGAATCTCTACTTTTTGTTTAAGTTTATATATTTAGTTAGAGAGAGAGAGCAAGAACAGGGAAGGGACAGAGAGAGATGAGAGGGAGAGAATCCCAAGCAGGGTTTGCGCTGCCAGAGTGGAGCCCAACGTGGGGCTCAAACTCACAAATCGTGAGATTTGGACAGTCAAGAGTTGGACACTTAACTGACTGAGCCACACATGTGCCCCAAGGACACAAGGACATCTTCTTATACTCTTATTTTAGTATGTTTCTCATTTTACACTAGATTTTCTCAGTGTCTTATTTTCAACAAGCTGCATTGGCTAAAAATCTTAAAAATTTAGGGCTTTAGACATAACCCAATAGAACCATTATAAAAAAGAAAAACAAAAAAACAAAAAAAAAACCCAAAAAAACATTTAGCCAAAGTTAACTTTATATGTAGGGTAAGACCTCATAATTGCAAGTTATTAAGGTTTAGCAATCATGAATATGTACCTCAAGGTAAAATTTAAGAATAATATATCTTAATGACCTGTAAGTAATATTATGGATAAAATTTCCAGAAGTATCTTATATATTTTCTTATGAAACTTAAATGACAGTAAGATTATAAGCATTGGAAAAATATTTCATGATATAAAATTAGCTGTAAAGGGGCACCTGGGTGGTTCAGTCAGTTAAGCGTCTGACTTTGGGCCAGATAATGATCTCACAATTCTTGAGTTCCAGCCCCACATCCAGCTCTGTGCTGACAGCTCGGAGTCTGGAGCCTGCTTCAGGTTCTGTGTCTCCCTTCTCTCTGCCCCTCCCATGCTCATGCTCTGTGTGTGTGTGTGTGTGTGTGTGTGTGTGTGTCTCAAAAATAAATAAACATTAAAAAAAATAGTTGTTAAAATAGAAGTCAGTATCAAAGATCCCCATGAAGAGTTTATGTAAAATATTTATATGAAATTTGAGAATAGATAAAAATAATATTGCTAAATTTATTTATTATTATATAGTTTTACACAAAGTTTATATAGCTAGGTCTATCTAAAAAGAAAGAATTTCCATAGATATCTGTCCTATTAATATGTTTCTCTAAAAGTTTAAATAATTAATGTATCTCAAAACTTCAAAAAAATTACCTAGCAAAAATGGAAAATTAGTTACCTTCAGTTGAGGTTATCATTTATTCCAGAAAATATATTAAGTAAACTTCTGTGCTAAATACAAGACTAATTTAAAACATCTCAGAGTTGCTTCATAATGTATGATAACTCTACTGGAATTTTATCAATTACATGCTTGTTTTTATATGGATTAACAATTCTCATAATAACCAATTTGAATCTTTTTTTTTTCCCTCTCTCAATGACTAAAATTAGGAAACAGAAAAGATAGAGAATATGGCTATTTGATTAAGAGTTCCTGGGGCATCTGGGTGGCTCAGTTAAGCGTCTGATTTCGGCTCAGGTCATGATCTCACGGGTCATGAGTTTGAGCCCCGTGTCTGACTGTGCTGACAGCAAGGAATCTGGAGCCTGCTTCAGATACTGTCTCCCTCTCTGTCTATCCCTCCCTCACTCAGTCTGTCTGTCTGTCTCTCTCTGTCTCTCAAAAATAAACACTAAAAAAAATTAAAGACGAAAAGAGTTCCTAAACACATAATTCATCAAGAGCTATTACTGTCCTAGACATGAAGGGATGATATATTAACAATCTTATTGCTTTAAAAGATAGTGGGCAAATAATATATCAGTCTTTCAATCGATATCACATTTTGGACGTAAAATTTTCCTTCTCTTTCTTTAGATTACTTGAGAGATCTCTTATGGAGTGGGGTCTATCAAATCTATGATTTTAAACAAATGGCAAAGGTAAGAGAAACAATACTTTGCTATGAGAAAAGTATTTTCGGAACAAATATTCTCCAGGCTGTGGCTATATTTGCTCCACTTTGGGTCTCATTATGTAATTCATGACTTCTCTCTTCAGGAGGTCAAATGCCCGCTAACACATCAAAATTAATCAGATGTACATGTTTGATTAGTCCCGCTGCTAGAGCTGCGGGCCATCTACCTTGCCACCACATGGCCATGAAAATGCAGGTATCATACAGTGTGTCCTTTAATTCTGTCTGCCCTGTGACCTCGCTTTTGGCTTTTGGGGAGCCTAAAATAGCAACATTCCTGCCTGAGGACTCTAAAATAGCAACACATTTCTTCCACAATGGGTGTGGTATTATTTCGTTACAAATCATTTTAATATGACTCATTTTTTCATGTGTAATGGCTCCGCCGGCTTTAAGACTCTTGTTTTAAATGTGTTGAATTATATTTATAACCAAGGAATTGCAAAAAAAAAAGTTTTAAATATCCTTATGCTTTTTTTTTTTTTTTAGCTGCTGATTTGATGTGACAAACTATGACATAAATGTCTCTCATTTTTATATTTAGAGAGTATTTCTATTTTGGTTAGATCATAATTACAGTTCACATGCATTTTACATTGCATCTACATTTTCTGAGAACTATAATTTTGCTGTTCACTTTTCACTAGGTTTTCTTTCTGTTTATCTGTGTTCTGTGGCCTTGGTCATATGTTACAGCTGCCTGATTTTTGGTCTCATGTCAGTGCTTTCATTTTTAGGACTTCAAAGATGTCATCCACGTTAGTGTTTGGGTCTTCATGGACTTTGAATTACTTTTAATACAAGGTGATGAACAATCTCTGGGACACCATTATGTCTGTATTCCAAGATGTCTACTCATTACTTTTTCAAGAAAGAAAATCACGGTTCTGTTTTTGTTAACCAATAACCAACATTACACGGAAGAGTCATACAGATGTCTAACAATGACAGATCAATGGATTATTAAGATTTTGATTCCAATCACATATTCCCTGATTCCTTTTGTTTTTCTGAGATATTTGACCAGCATGTAATATTCATGCGGCAGCTTAGGAGGTTTTCATTAAAAAATATTTACAAATGGCAAACGTGCATTATAACTGTTTAGAAATTAATAAATTCACATTGAGTAGATCAGCATAATTATTTTGCATATGCTTGTTAATGAGCTGTAGATATTCATAAAATCCATGGAAAGTTTTAGTGCAGAATCTAGTCAGGGATTGTTTCACAGGGGATTCTTGTGAGTATTTAAAAAAATGCAGAATGTAAAAATTTGCTAAGTGGAATTTTAAATTTCTATCATATTATTGCCTTCCAAGCAGTCATAACATTTTGATATAATTGAATATTCTCTTTTGTAGTAACCAAATTATCATTTTAAACATAACCTACAAAGAAATACTATATATAGTAATCTAGTCCCTTATATTAGTTAATATTGCCAAAATATAATAGTGATATTTTTATTAAAAATGTCATAGAAAAAGTTTGGAAAATGAATTTAAGTAATCTTTCCTCTCCTATGAGCAGAAGATTCAAGGATTATTTTTTTAAATTTTTTTAAATGTTTTTATTTATTTTTGAGACAGAGAGAGACAGAGCATGAGCAGGGGAGGGGCAGAGAGAGAGCGAGACACAGAATCCGAAGCAGGCTCCAGGCTCTGAGGTGTCAGCACAGAGCCTGACTCGGGGTTCAAACTCATGGCCTGTGAGATCATGACCTGAGCCGAAGTCGGACGCTTAACTGACTGAGCCACCCAGGCGCCCCAACAAGGATTATTTTTAACACGGTAAAAATAATATCATCTCCTTCATCACTTTGGCTCAAGAGAAACACTCCTGGAAGGGACTGAAGAAAAGATATTTTATTAAAATCAAGCTTTAATTAGATGCATAATACTTTTAAAGCTGATTATTAATATGGCATTGTTTAAGAGTTGATAATCAAAATTAATTGTAATTATGTTGTTTATATTATAATCTATATTACATATAGATATATACTATAATTAAAAAAAAATTAAAGGGGTCCTATAAATGACCTAGTCCAATAATGTTTATTTATCTATAAGAAAGCCAATAAACTTAAGTCACTTTTTAAGACAGAGTTAATTAATGGTACAAGACTACTGGAAACATGTCTCTTAATTTCTAATTGAGGAAATGAAATTAGGTGATGTGGAAGCTGAATATAAATTATGTAAAAGATAGTAGGTGGGAGACATGAGGATGAATCAAAAACTCATGTGAAACACAGAAAGTCTCCAAGACTGTTACCTACTGGTTGGAGACTGCAGGAGACAAAATAGCGCAGTCATTGCCTCAAAAGAAACAAACAAACAAAAAAGGTGGCAGGAGGGGGGCCTGTGTGGCTCAGTTGGTTAAGTGTCCGACTTTGACTCAGGTCAGACTTCAACTCAGGTCATGATCTCGTGGTCTAAGAGTTCGAGCCCCGCATCAGGCTCTGTGCTGACAGCTCAGAGCCTGGAGCCTGCTTCAGGTTCTGTGTCTCCCTCTCTCTCTGCCCCTTCCCCTGCTCTCTCTCTCTCTCTCTCTCTCTTTCTCAAAAATAAATAAACATTAAAATTTTTTTCAATTAAAAAAAAGAAAAAAAACATTTCCACATGCTGAATCCTTGGATTTTATCACTATGCTATATTACGTATGTGGCAAAGGAGAAATCAAGATAGCAGATGGAATTAAGATTGTCAATCAGTTCCCTTTAAAATACAGTGATCATCCAAGATTACTGGGGTGGGCCCAATGTAATGAAGAGTCCTTAAAAGTGGAAGAAGGAAGCATAAGAAAGCAAATCAGAAAGATGGAAGTGTGAAACTTCGACCCAACCCCTCCTGGCTTTCAGTATGGAGCAGGAGTGCCACAGGCCAAGGAATGCAAGAAAGTCTCTAGAAGCAGAAAAAAGTAAGTAAACATTTTTCTCTAGAGTCTCCAGAAAGGAACTCAGCCCTGCCAACACCTTGATTTTAAAAAGCCCGGTGAGACCCATTTCTGACTCCTGACCTCCAAACTTTCAGGCAATAAATTTGTGCTGTGCTTAGCTACTAACTTTGTTTTAATTTTTGACACCATAAATAGGAAATGAATACAGGGATGAAAGAAAAGCTTGAGTTAGAAATAGCCAATGGCTTTCTAACTGAAGTGATTGGCAGAAAGATGAAAGAGACAGAAAACATGGGACAAAGTCTTGAGAGTTGAATGGTTTTTAGCACTTTCTGTTGGAGCTAAGGAAGGAAACTGCCTGCAGGAAATACACTTAAATATGTATTAAACTCAGACGCAGATGTTAGAAGTGAAATCCAGGTATAGGCCTGGTGAATATTAACATAAAGGTGTTACCCAGGATCTCAAAAGTAGAGTTTCTTAAGAAGAAAGAGGAAAAAGCAGAGGAACCTGGTCATCTGATCATAGGTAGGCCTAGAGCCAGACAGAGAGAAACTACTATCTGTCTCATCAGTATCTATCTACATCTATCTACCAATCAATAAATCTATCTAGCCCAGCAATCTATTGGCTAAGTTTTAGAGCATGTGTTTTTTCTAAAAAAGAAGATAGACTCATGACAATATTACAAATAACTCTCTTCTGTGTAATCTTATTCTTAAAATGTAGCTATGCTGTTCATCCATGAGGCATTATTTAAAAAAAAAAAAAAGCATCATCCAGAAGTACACTTGTATCTGCAAAATGCCCAAATTGAATACTGTTATGTCGCTAGAATTAGAAGTAAAGGGCTTCTCAAGAATTTATCTAGACATAGGTACTGCTAAACTGAGCTCCTTACAACTTGATAATAATCAGCATAATATGCTAATCTTAGCTATATGCATTTTTGAAATTTCTTTGGATGTCCTAGAATGTCCAAAACCTTAAGTCCCTAGAAACCTCCTCCCTAGAAACAATTTACATTGCTTAATTTTGGTATTCTTACATATCTGAACAATTAATCTTTTCCTAATTAGACTTCCCCAAGGAAATTTTATCTCAAGAATCAAATAAAAACACATCCTATTCATTACATTACATTTATAATCAACATATTAACCTTGGAAATCACTCTTATTACACAATTTAGATCTGCTTCGAGTAACAAAAATAAAAGCTGAATAGGCATTTAAACTGGTTTAGCTAAACTTTTATCTGCAAATGACAATTATAAGACACTGTTGACGTCAATATAGTAACATTTTTGGAGGGCGGGGTAAAATGGGTAAAGGGGGGGACCAAAAGGTACCAATTTCTAGTTATAAAATTTCCAATATATACAAATATTGAATCATACTGTGTACCTGAAACTTATATGTTATGCTAATTATACTTCAATTAAAATAATATATAACACTGCTTAACACGTTTTGTTAAGTATTTCTCTCCTAATGAATGCAACCTGTGTATAAACTATGAAAACCAAAACACATTTTAATAAAACTGTACCCTCTTAAAATATTAATCTGTAGGATTAACAGAGATTACTGCACAACAGTATTGTATTTTTCAATATTAAGAAACGGTACCCATAGATTTTATAGCCTGTCCTTTGAGAATTGAAACTTAAATCAAACTAAAAGCAAACAAAAAAGCATTTAAACATATCAAATCAGGGGTGCGTGGGTGGCTCAGTCTGTTGATCATCTGACTCTTGATTTCAGCTCAGGTCATGATCCCAGGGTTGGGGGATTGAGTCCTGCATCAGGCTCCACACTGAGCATGGAGCTTGCTTAAGTTTCTTTCTCTCTCCCTCTGCCACTCTCCCAACCTCACACACTCTCTCTCTAAAAAAAAACAAAAACAAAAACAAAAACAAAACAAACAAAAAAAATTAATAAAAATTAATAAATAGATAAAATAACATACCAAAACACATTGTCTAAGTATATTAATTAATTCACTGAAGTATAGAAAGTTGAATTATTTTCAACAGTAGGTCTCAAAGTGAGAAGATTTTGGAACGAGCGGCACAGTGAGCAGTTGCTTGTACATGGAACACGAAGTGGGTGCTGAGTGAGGTGTATTGATTATCATAAGGAGATCTTTAGTGGTGTGATAATAACATGGAATCAATAAGGATTAAAATAATATTTATCTTTGGGGCTCCTGGGTGGCTCAGTAGGTTGAGCGACTGACTTCCGCTCAGGTCATGATCACACGGTTTGTGAGTTTGAGCCTGGCCGGGGGGGGGGCTCTGTGCTGACAGCTCAGAGTCTGGAGCCTCCCTCGGATTCAGTGTCTTCCTCTCTCTCTGCCCCTCCCCCACTCATGCTCTGTCTCTCTCTGTCTCAGAAATAAATAAATGTTAAAAAAATTCTTTTCAATAATATTTATCTTTGCCATCTGCACTAAGAAAAAAAAAGGTATGAAGGATGGGGAAGCTATATTTTCCTATATCGTGAATAGAAGCATACATAGATTAGCTTGGGTTTGAAACACAGCAAAAAGCCTTTATTGACTATATAATCTTAAAAAAATCATCCTCAACGTCTGTTTTATCAACTGTAAAATGGGACTTATAAAAATGACCCCATCCATTTACAGTGAGAATCAAATGATAAGATACATTTAATTAAATAATTAAATGAACCTGCTATATTGTCAAACATATAATACATGCTCATATTATTGCTATTACATAATAAGATAGTAAGTTTAAAAAATATATATGCATAATATATATAAGAATACTAGCATGTGAATTTTAACATTTAAAATACATTTTATTAATACGATTAACTTATTAAATCATTATAATAAAGTTACATAAGTTTTTATAAAAAGTTAAAAGCTACATTTCTTAAAAAACACTCCTTTTGTGAAGAGTATTTAGTCCAGTTGCCAGGAATATTCCTGGACTGTTATTATAGAAAGCAAACATGGTGTTAAATCTGTTTCATTGTCTATTATTTGACTGGAACTCTAGAAAAGACAAGGTTCTTCCTGGCACACAGAGTGGGTCTGATCATTATTTAGGAAAAAATCAGTTTAAGTAGGGCACTGGGTTAGCCGAAAGACATTGACACTTGACTCACCTTAGTCAAATACCAAATTGACAAGAATAGTCAGGGGAAGTATACAAACACTGATAGAGCAGCTGGGGATGATGGAGCCCAGGCTTGCACCGCCGGATAAATCAACCCATGATAGTTACCAAAACTAGTGAGAGATACTCAGTGGCATAAGAGCATTAATTGCACCTTTAATACTTTAGGGTGATCAATATGAGCACAAGCAGCATACAGAATCGTTGAATCCTTGTATTGCACACCTGAAACTAATATAACACTGTCTCTTAACTTTATTTCAATTAAAAAAAAACCCTTTAAGGTGATAAGGAACTTAACTATAACTGTCCATTTTAATTATTTTATGAGTTGTTTTTAAATGCCCTGCACTTAATACTACCACCCTCTTATGGTAATAACCTAGAACTACACCTCAGAGGCCTTTGTTCTCAAGATTTTTCCTGGTTATGCCTAGATCTTAGCCAGAAAGGAAGCACTGACTCACAATTAAAGCAGGATAGAAAAACCTCTTGGCAAAACAGTAAATACTGTTGTATACACGTGAAGAATGCATTTTTTTTTTCTTTTGAAATACTTGAAGGTACAATTGTATAATACATTATTGAGGATGGACAATTATCCCTGAAATCTTAGTGGGGAGAGAGAAGGTTGTCCAAAAATTAAACTGAATCACAGAATCGCCTTTTATCTTTATAATGTAGATCAATTGATCTTTATATGTAGATCAATTATTCATTGCTGTTTTGAACTGCATGTTTTAAAAATGAATTTTAGCTAATTATGCTCAACTGAATTATAATCCTATGAAGGGAAGGACCTTTTGTTTCTTTCTACTCCATAGAGTGTCTTGTATATTCTTAGAATCCAAATATACTGATTGGTAAATACCTATATATTCTCTACCAATATCCACACTGTTGAATGTGATGAAAGAAAAATCATTAGAGAAACACATAGACTCAAAATTTGGTGCCGTGATAAATATATGTTCTTCTTGGTCAGTGGAATCTTCAACATTTTATGGTTGGTTATCTTTGTGTATTTGTGTGGTTAGTTTTTCCTCTCAAGTTCTATTGGCTATTTCAAACCATCTCCACTCCACAAATTTGTAACCTCATCGCAGGGACCTTAAATTTCCAACAACTAATCTTTCTAGTTATTTCCCTCTTCACTGGTTTCTTCCCTATAATAAACATGCTCCTCTCTTTCTCATCTTAAAAGTTTACATGATCTGTCACCCTGTTTCCTTCACCAAATAAAGCTCCTCTTATCTCTTTCCTGGCTTCTTGGAGATTTTCTCTATTCCATGGCTGCTGTTCTTCACCTCTTATCCACTCTACAGTCTGCAAGCCTTGTACTTTACTCTCTTTCGATGACAGGAATTGATTATAAGATCTCAGCTGAAAGTGAGATTACTCGGTATGTTAACTAACTGGAATTTAAACAAAACCTTGAAAAAAAAAAACAAGAAGTTCTCCAATGCCTACCATGTAGAGAAGGTCAGTGGAGACTTTTAATAGACAATGTAGTGCATGCGGGCAATACTCCTTTTAATTTTTTTGAAACTGTGGTCTGATGGTTTCTTCCTCTATCTTTGACTTCATGTTCTATCCATGCTTTATATTGCACAATGCGTACATTTACTAGGAAAAGACACTTCATTTCAGTCCCGACTAAAATCTTCTTCATGAAACAGATTGGCAATTACTTAATATTAGTGAAAACAAAATAAGTGACCACAATTTGAAGGGATGTGATTAAACTGTATGCATTGGTTGTTTTGGTATAAAAAGAGAAGGAAAAATAAAAACAGAGCAATTTCCATCATCAAGATGATGGGTCCCAGTCCAGAAATTTTAACGTTCCTACTAATATTTTGAGCAGGCTCTTAAGAATTAGCAGTCGTCACTGCTGCCATTTCTAGCATGCATTTGGGTGGAATTCTGTAGATATTTCTCAGGGAAGCCAGTGGCTTGTCATCATCTACTGTGAAGATGCTGACAGCATCAGAGAAACATTCCAAATTTTGAGTTCGTCTTAAACACTTGAAAGGTCATAGATGTCTCTTGATATGGTGGCACATTTCTCTGCCAGAAAAAAGAAGAAAACAAAAGGCTCAGTTAAAATGATAAAGAAATCTTGGTATCTCTGCACAGATAGAACACTCTTGATGATAGTTTTTTGGTGGAGGCAGAAGCTCCAAACAAAATTCATTCTTCCTACATCTAAGAAACCATCAATGATCTCAGAGAATCTCATCTTCTTTCACAAAAATCACCATCTATAACAGAAAAATAGCATTTTATTTATTTTTGTGAAAAATAACATTTTAAAACACTTTTAAAATACTTAATTAGGGCACCTGGGTGGCTCAGTCGGCTGAGCGTCCGATTTCGCCTCAGGTCTTAATTCCGAGGTTCGTAAATTCAAGCCAAGGATCAGATCCTCTGTCCCTCTCTCTGCATCTCCCCCACTTGTGCTCTCTCAAAAATAAATAAAACATTAAAAAATAAATAAAATACTGAATTAGAGTTCATGTTCTGTATAACAGAGATGTAATTATAGAGAAATAATTCTTTTAGTTTTTGAACTTCAAGTAAAATTATTAATTATGGTTTTTTTGAGTTAACCGTCTTTGTACAAGAGAATACTAAAGCTTAAAATCAGTATTAGACAAAAAAGAAATTTATTTCTTGGCTTCCTGGGGAAGGGTACATGAATTTTGGACATTAGGATAAGGTAACTTTTTGTTTAATTAAAGACCTTGGACTAACTAATATGAATGGAATATTTTCTAAAATGAGACTTTGTTACGAGCTACCAAATTATAAGAAAATAATGAATATGTATGAATATTTCAATTCCTATTGCTAAAGGAAGTATCCCTGTATAATTAGGTTGAGGATCATAAAGCTTTGTCTGCTTTTCATAAAAATAAATATATAAGCCCTAGGAAAAATTAAGAAACTCTTTTGAGAGTTTTTAGAAAAACTTAACAATAAAGAAACATGTTTTTAATAGTTTCCACATTGTCACAAAGACATAAAAAATGCAGCCCACCTAAACATAGTCTGAATGAATTGAGGACAAAGAAAGAGATGAAACTTGTTTTTAGCTCAGACTGTCTTAGAAAATCCTGATATTCCTGATTTAAATCTGGTCCACTAGATTGCAAGGGAATGTCTTGAATTTTATATATTTTTAGTGTTCTCCAAAAATGAAAGATGAAATGCTTGGTTCAAAAGATGATACACACATTGCCACATGAATGACCTTTGAGAAATGCCAACTCAAATTAAAAAAAAAACAACAGTAGCTTTCACTTCAAAATTAAGTCTAAGCAGAATGAAATTTATTTTTATGTGTACTATTTAGGTAGCTATAGGTCATAAGTTGGATCTTAGTAGAATGGAAAGAAATAATATATAATTATGTATATTATATAGATTATATTGTAATGTGGGAGTAACAAATTTCTTAACTTTATTTTATTTATTTATTTATTTATTTATTTATTTATTTTAAAGTTTTTTTAAAAAAAATAATGTTTATTTATCTTTGAGAGAGAGACGGAGAGAGACAGAGACTGAGTGAGAGTGGGGGGAGAGACAGAGAGAGAGGGAGGCACAGTATCCAAAGCAGGCTCCAGAAATCATGAGATACTGACCTGAGCCAAAGTCAGACACTTAAGCGACTGAGCCACCCAGGCGCCCCTTAAAGACTTTATTTTTAACCAGTCTCTGCATCCAACGTGGGCCTCAAACTCACAACCCCAAAGATCAAGAGTCACATGCTCCGCTCACTGAGCCAGCCAAGTACCCCGTAAACTTATAATTTAACATGTACTTAATTATATACACTTTCCAGAGAGGGGAGCTTTATCTCTCCTTATATTTTAAAGCAATCACTGTTCCAACTGTGGTTAAGTTGCTCTTCTCCAAAGTTCTGTCCTCATATTTCTTATATTTTCATTCCTTACATCAAGTCCCTTAGCTTCCATTACAAAATTTTATTCAAGCCATTACTTTCCCCAAGAAACCTTCCGAGAACCTTCTAAATTTGAGTTATGTGTTCTTCCTATGTGCTGCCATTGTATCCCTGCACATAATGCTGTCAAATACTTGTCACTGCACACCAAATTGCCTTTTTATTTGCCTGCATCATATACCAGACTACGAGGTCTGTGAAGTGAGGGACTGTCTCTCTAATGTTAACACACAGAATATAGCACCTAACTCAGCATGTGCCATATATACTGGGTGGTCAATATCTGCAGGTGATTGAATTTGAGTTCAAGTTTCCCAGTACTTTCTACTGTAAGAGATGAGCTTTACTATTTGAATTATATCTCTTTACTGAGAACTGAAACTTCCTATGACAATATGACTTAAGTGTTTGTTCCAGAAAATTCTTGTTCAGAAAGATAAGATGGTTAACCCATAAACAAATCCAGAGAATTTCCATACAAAATTTCTCTGGGAAAACTACTCGTTTATCTGGCAACCATTTGCCTGGTGATTCTGGTTTCAGGATCCTGGCCTCATTCATTGTGTCTACTGTTCATGGATGTTATAAAATTTTCCTAATCCCAGCTAGTTTGAAAGACTCACCTTGGAACACTGGAGCCCAGACTCTGAAGTCTAATAATGAACTTTCCCAATTTCTTTATTTTGAGAAAATGTCAAAATGGTATTCTCTTTTATGATGGTAGGTTAAATTAACTCAGTTTTGCTTTGATAGACAGATTGATCCCTTAGTCTCAGTTGCAGATCAACAGTCAACGCTCCCAAAAATTTAAAATTGCTGTGAGAAATCTCATTGTCTTATATTTTGGCGTATTTCACACTTTGACATGTATATTTTTGGTATACTGCAAAACTCATGGACAAATAAAAGGATTATTTGAATTGTCTAAATGTTTCAAACACAAAGTAGATAATACACCAATTACTTCAACATTTAATATCATGTCTTAAAAAAGCAAAAAAAAAAAACTTTTGCATTACTCTGAGATAGCTTTGTGGCAGCCCATAAATATATTCTTGAACATACTTATGTTCCTGAATTTTCTTGAGATGTCTTCTTGTTTTGTTCTATTCTCTATGTGTGAGAGCATAAATACACAAACACCAGGTTTTAGTTTGGTTAATTTCATCCAAGAATGTCCCTAAATCTCATGCCAAAGAGAGGAGGATATATTTGGGATTTGTACATGAATGACATTACAACATTTGCTTTTCTTTATGCTGTACTGCAAGATAATTATGTACCATCTATACCGTGTTTAAAGTGGCAGGTGAAGATAACCTTAGTTCAGTTTATGGGGGAAAAATGTAGAGATGAATTCTTGATAATTCATTCACCTTTTTTTTTTTTTTGGTAACTTACAGCTTATTTGCCTCATATTGTAGCAAAGCAATTAATAAAAAAAAAGTCACTTCTGGTCTAAATTTTTTGGAAAGTTTCCACTTCAGTTGTTATTTTGAGAGGTAGAAGGTAAACTCACTGCTGAGATTTATTACAAAAAGGATAGATCACAAAAGCAGCAGGAAAAGAGATGTGAGTCCAAAAGGAGTCCATAGAGGATGGGTTTGGGAGAATTTTATCTGAGGTCACTCAGGAGCACTTTGTTTCTGGCAGGGATCTACAAAGCAATGTGTGGAATGTTCCTCCCTAGGGAAACCCAAATGAGTCTTAGAGTCCAAGGTTTTCATGGGCGGCTGCTCTCAGCTGTGATAATTTAATCTACATTCTGTGTGAAAACATTGTTTTGTACACACATCTCAAGAAAAAAAGGGAACAAGTCAGTAAGTAACACAATTGTTTTGTTTCACAGTAACTTAGACATGATTTACCAAAAAAAAAAAAAAGTGCCATTTAAAAATGTGGTGAACCTTATATCCACCGGCTCCTTTCAGAGATATGCCTGAGGTATGCTCTATGACTCTGGTGTCAAAGTAGGGATGACCTTGCTAATGACAGAAACTCTTTCTGGGGATGGGAGTAACTACAAGATATCATTCTTCTGCAGAAGTTCTGAAAAGAAAGAGCAAGATAGCAAGATTGCTTTAAAATGAAAGCAATGAGAAAATAAGGCAGAGTCAATGCATGAGTAGGATCTGATGTAGCAATCTGCCTTCATGAGAGCCATCTTAACTGGAGCTTGAAGGCTAATAAATGCAATGGCTCTAAAACAGTCCAGCCAGAGACAATTTTGAATACCATGCCTTTTCCATTGTCTTCTTTTGCTCTTACTCATAGCTACTAGTCCCACTGAGCAGTTCCCTCCTTCCTGTTCCTCTTTTGCCACTCATCTGACCCCTTCTACATAGTGTCTAATTTTGACTTCCACAAATCACTGCTAACTTTCTTGATTTAAATCTATAGCTTATCATTTTGTATGAGTCTGAAAAGTGGCTAACATTTACTGAATTCCATTAGGGAGTATTTTGTAGTGTATGTTGGTTAAAAAAAAAGTTAAAATCACACACAGTTTTAGAATATACATATCATTCTGACCCTGTAACTTCATAATGAAAAATGAAAATGAGCAGACATAAAAGTTTTCTATAACTTACACACACACACACACACACACACACACACACACACACGATACCACATTGGAATGGTATTTTGTTATTAAATGTTAGTAAGTGCTAGAATCTTTGATATGGGTTGGATGTTTTTGAAAAAGTACAAAAGTAGGAGGATAAATTTCAATATAGAACTCAGACATTATAGTAATACAGATGTGCTATAATTTCCTTAAAATACACTAATGCACACCTTGCCCCACCCCTTAGAGTCACATCAGAAATGGTTATAGTGCTAGAGCACTCGCATATGGAGACACATACTACAGGTATTCTTAACAAAACATTTGCAAAAATACATTTGTTTGCCCTTATTCTGAATCAAAATTTGCTCAGGTATCAACAAAGTACTATAAAACCTCAAATTAGTATGACTCAATTAATAAATTTTTAAAAGAAAAAAGTTAAATAACTAAATTTATGAGATAAAGGAAATAATTATTTAAATTTTATGAAGTAGATTTTATAAAGCTCAAAATAAAAATTCTTTATTTATAGTTCTTATTTAAACAAATATTTTTCCTAGAGAGGCAGGAAGGTAGACGAGAATGGTGATTAGATGTTATTTTTTCTATTCTAGGAATGGCCTTCATTAGTCATTCTATCATTTACATAGATTTAGAAATATTTGGAGATATGTACAGAGTTAGACTACACAATTTTGTTTTCTTAACATTACAAGTATCATCCATATCTGAGAGTAAGTGTAAATAAGCAGATGTTATTTTTAGTTAAAAACCTGCTTGTATATTTACAGATAAATGTCATTGTTATATTTTAAACTTTTAAACCTTAACTCAGAAGTAGAGAGAGCCAATATAGGCTGCAAAGATTTGATAATTCTAATTCCTTAGGAAGAATACTGCAGTGAATAATAATAGAGAAAGTGAAGGACAGAAAAGGGTGGGGTGGAGGGCAAGGGAGCTGGAGAATGGAGAGAGAAGAATTTTAGTATTAGAAATTTCATGAAGTTTGAAATGTAGTTTTTGACAGTTAATAAACTTGTTCAGATTACTTTTAAACTGACAGAAAAGTTGCAATAATATAAGAGTATACCATGCCCGAGTTTTTTCCCATTATTAACGTGTTACATTACTATCGTATTATTGTCACAATTAATAAACCAATATTAATTCAGTAACATTAATTAAAGTCCATATGTTATTAAGATTTCCTTAGATTTTACCTGTCTTTTTCTTTTTTTTTTTTAATTTTTTTTTCAACGTTTTTTATTTATTTTCGGGACAGAGAGAGACAGAGCATGAACGGGGGAGGGGCAGAGAGAGAGGGAGACACAGAATCGGAAACAGGCTCCAGGCTCCGAGCCATCAGCCCAGAGCCTGAAGCGGGGCTCGAACTCATGGACCACGAGATCGTGACCAGGCTGAAGTCAGACGCTTAACCGACTGCGCCACCCAGGCGCCCTACCTGTCTTTTTCTAATCAGAGATCCCACCCAAGATACCACATTACATTTAGTTATTGTGTCTCCTTCCAAAATGTATTTTCGAAATTATTTTATTTTATTTTTTTTATTTTTATTTAATTTTGAGAAAGAGAGCGTGAGCAGGAGGGGCAGAGAGAATGGGAAACACAGAATTTGAAGTAGTCCCCAGGCTCCGAGCTGTCAGCACAGAGCCCCACGCAGGCCTCTAACTCAGGAAACGTGAAATCATTATCTGAGTGGAAGTTGGACGCTCAACTGACCGAGCCACCCAGGCACTCCTCGTATTTTAAAATATTGAATATAACAGAATGCATTGCACACTGGGACCGCTAAAATATTGAAACAAAATAAGCATGTTACCCAGGTGGAAAATGGATTGGAAAAGTGCTAATACATCAAGACACATAAATAATTCATGACCCACATCTTCAAGATTACATTGGAAATCCTATATATTGAACAATATCAAGACTAAAACTGAAAAAAGAATATAATATACTTTCAAAATTCAAAGATAATATAGTTCTAAATTCAGATAAAGTAGTTGTTACACACAGAATAATATTTTTCAGTTTTATCAGAGAAAATAATATTCTATGTTTTATCTTGAGCTGTGATAAACATTAAAATTCTCTTCATTCAAAAGAAATGTTTCCAAATAAATTTTGAAAACATTGTGATGCTATTCGCTTAAAGGCAATAGACCATATCGGTTGTCCTCAAGTTTTTGTTTTTTGTCTTTCTTATCAATAGAAATGTAACAAAACTGAAGAAGGTGCATTACTTGTGCTTAAAATATAATGTAGATTTTGCTTTCGGTCATTAAATCTCTTATGTCAATTACTAGTTCAAATCATAATTAGGAACATTTCGGTATCTAGTAATGGCATTTATTACATGCCAAACTGTTCTATATAGTCTAGAGGTTTTAACTCACTTTATCTCCACAACAACCCTATGAGATAAATACTATTATTAGCCCCATTTTAGAGATGGGAAAATGATAAACAGAGACGATGGCAAATTGCATAGGACATTTTGGCTCTAGGGACTTTGCTCTTACTCTGTACTTTTTATAGCTTCACATATAGGAAAAACCACAGTACCTAATTCCTAAAGGTTGTAACTTAAGTTTTGAGTCCCCTTAGTATCTGAGAAGGGAACAATAATACTATTTCAGGGCAATCTACAATGTATTATTTACCTGTGCACACATAAAGGCATGCGCCATTGTATGCTACATAGATCCTGATAATACATTATATTTTGTGATAGATTATAGTAGCAAAAAAAAAGTTCCTGTTTGTTTGAAGACTATTACTTTGTTGAAAGTAAACTTTTCCATTTCAGTGGAGTCATTCATAACTGAGAATTACAAGACATTTTATCATCTCAAGATTCCCTGTACAAAACTCCGATGAACTGCATTTTATCATTCCTTGGGTTTCAGGTAAGATAATCATATATTTGAGCAGGGGTTATGACATGCCTTCACGCATTCCCATAATAGCACAAGAATAAAGGAAGCATTATGAGTTTTTATAAAGTTAGTTTAAGCTCGCCTGATATTAAATTTAGGAAGTCTAGTGTTCCAGAAATATTTTCCTCCATTGTGTTACTTGTTATAATGATCACAGCATGGCTGTGCTTTCAAAATGGTGTGTTTTAAACATCTATCCAACATGACAATCTCTTCTTTGTCAGCAACCCTATTAATTGCTTGTGATACAAGAGTGAAGAGTGTTTGTGTTTAGGAAATACACATTCTCGTGGGAAATATTGATACATCAGTATCATTAAATGCATGAGTAATAAAATTAAATCATACCAAGACTCCATCCCAGTCCCACTTAATCAGTTTCTAGTCTTGACCTTCTACTTACCAGTGCTATGTGAATGAAACATATCTAAGGCAAAGATTCATTTAAAAAAATCAGCCACGCAAATTTAAGTCACTAATTTTATTATTTTTAATAATATATGTTATTCAACCCAACATATCCAAAACATTGCCTATTACACATGTAATCATTATTTTAAAAAAATTTATTGATATATTTTACATTCCTTTTTCATACTATGCTTTCAAAATCCTTTTTAGATTACAGTCCAACTCTATTCTGACTAGCTACATTTCAAGAGCTCAACAGCCATATGTGACTAGTGGCTACATTATTGGACACTGCAAGTGACCACACTTGCCACTTAAAAAGTGGTTCTTGAACCAACAGTATCAGCATCAGCTGGGAGCCCCAGAGAACTACAGAATCTCAGCCCTGACCCCAAGCCTACTAAATTTTAAAAAGATCCTTGGGTGAATCTTGCATAAGATTCACATTAAAGGTGAGAAGTACGGTTCTAAAAGAAGGTATATAAAGAGGCCCTCAGGAAATTCTTATCAGGGAAAGTTGGCAAAAACTGCTGTAGTCATTTGGGCACACAAATCCTCACTCACTTTTTCAGAATTAATTTGTAATTCAGGGAGGTGGATTCAAAATGATAACACGTAAGGAAATAAGGGAACCAACTTAAGAAAGTCATCTCAAAGTTGCTTACAAGTATCTTCCAAACATCTCAGGAAATTTTGTGAAGCCATCTTGACATCCGTACAATATCGTTATCCTGTGTGTCTGCGTGTGCATATTTGTTTTGTACTATCCATATTTTTTCAATAATTCTGGACTAATTTCTTTGATAAATAGATATCTTCTGTTTGGACAAGCATGTTTATAGAAGAGATTATGCAACAGACAAATAAACTTACTCTGCTGATTTAACTGTTATCCACATATTAGATTCAGCAAATAATTCATGACTTCAATGACACAGTTCTGAGAACAGCTGGAACTTGAGTAATCAATTATAGATGCATCTCCCCCAGGCTGCTATGAAAAGATGGGAGTTTATTCCATAGTGTTAGGGATGTTTATTCCCTCAGCTACTATGACATTTCAGATTGCATTTGAAGTGGTGACCAAATTCCCAGTGTTATGGCATTTTGCACGCATGCATAATCAGGCAGTCAAACTCTTATCTGGGTGATTCTCTTGTGGCTACTTATCTAGTTAAAATAAGTCTAAATATCTTTTAATGAAAAAACAAATATAAGTTCAAGGGCTAAAAATAGTTCATTATTATGTCTTCTAGTATTTGTTAAATAAATAGTTAAATAAAACACTACCTAAGAACATGGGTTTTGAATCAGACATGTCAGGGTTCAATTCCTGATTCTCTCACTCTCTACTTGAATAAGCTTGAGCAGATTAAATAGCATCTCTGAGCTTCCTTTTTGCCATAGTTGAAATAGAAATCATCAATTTTACTGACTTATTTAGGAAGTAAATAAAATGAGAAGTCTCCATATAATAATTGCCTGTTTATTGGGTCTTAAATCATATCAGATTTCACAAAATGAAACTTTAAGAAAGAAAGTCTCAGTTTGCTATCTATCACTCTTACCAAAAAAGGAAGCCTTAATCTTACAGACTGTCAGTGTTATTTTCTTTTTTGAACTTGACTCTGAGATATACAATTCGGTAGCAACCGTAGCACCATTATCACTATCAGCAGGGACACTGTATCTTATATTTAATGTGGGGTCCGCTGCTAAGAGTTTTGCAGGAATTTTCTTATTGGTATCTCACAAGAATTCCATGGAGTAGATACTGTTAATATCGTCAAAGAAGAGATTCATAGGGATTAAATCACTTCTCCAAATTCATACCGTGTGATGGCAAGGACAAAAGTCTGGACTAGTAACAGCAAAGCCAACTCATCAACATAAAAACATTAAATAGGTTATTAGAAAGATGACCACCTGTGTGATATGAACTCATTTCATAGGAAATATAAGACTGTAAAGCACAGCTATTTGCTTCAGAAAATTCCAGCAAATCAATTTGTCTAAAACATTCTGCTTACTTAACAGCTTCTTTATCTATGTTGTAGGCTGACCTGTGTCCCCCCACCAATTTATATGTTGAAGTCCTGGACTGTTAGTATCTCCAAATGTGGCTGTGTTTGGAGAGAGGTATTTAAAGAGGAAGTAATAAAGGATAATTAATTATTTAAGGATAAATGAGGCTATGAGGATGGGCCCTAATTAGATACGACTGGCATCTTTATAAGAAGAGATTAGGACACAGACAAACACAGAAGACCACATAGTAAGGCACAGTGAGAAGACAACTATTTGCAAATCAGAGAGACCTCTGAAGAAACAATCCTGCCGGCACCTTCATGTAGGGCTTCTAGCCTTAAAAATTGTGAGAAAATCATTTCTGCTGTTTAAGCCACCTGTCTGTGATATTTTGTTATGTCAGCCCTATTGGACTGATACAATCAACATAGTTTATGCTTGGGTTCCACTGGAAGAACCTCTTCTTACTATACACACATATCCTAAATTATAATGGCTTGAAATTTGCCTGGTCCCAATTAGCTCTTTAATTTGAAAGGACTCCTTTAAACTATTTGATTCCAGTCCCTTCAAAACCTATAAACACCCCACCTCTCTGAGTATACTAAGACTTAAGAGTTTATGACTAAGACTGTAGCAATGTTTTCGCTCAATGGAAAATGTTTGGTTACATTTAGTTTCACTGATAGTTTGTCTGGTGGTATTTTGGAAGTTCAATAATATGTATGTTTTACTAAAATTAATGAAACTCACTTGCTGTCATAACTCAAAGTCTTCAATTTTGAAACCACAAACTCAACTTGACCTTCACCTCACAGAACTCTCTAATGATGATGGTGGGATAATGCTCACATTGGTTCTGAATTTTGCATTATTTTCATCAAGATCCCAAATGCTAAATGAATTTTGTCTCCAAGAAATAGAACTGCTTCCACTTATCTATCCTGTGGTTATGTGATTAAGTTTAAAAACTTAATCTTTGGTGAAAATGTGTTTTATTCCCGTATTTTCTTGTTACTTTGTGTTTTAAGTCTATGAGTCTATATGAAGATAAGCAAAGGGCCAAGAAGTCTGTCCTTTAAAATAGCTAAGAAGGTCTAATCACATATGCCTGGACACACTTTTATAAGTCCTGCCTTTGTGTCCCTGACAATTGCTTGCTCAGTGTCTGTCAGGAGTTAAGAGTTTTGTTGGGATTTTGACTGGTGATGGCTAGTCTCTTGATTAGGTTCCAGAGACATGATGTTGGACAAGCCTCACCTCAGTTCTAATGAGGCACCTGTATA